>NC_081302.1:47670000-48320000 GCF_030435805.1 Mustela lutreola
GGGAGACTGCTTCCTCCTCTCTCTCTCTCTCTGCCTGCCTCTCTGCCTACTTGTGATCTCTGTCTGTCAAATAAATAAATAAAATCTAAAAAAAAAAAAAGAAAAGTAAATTTTAAGAATAATATCTTAGAAGGAAGTAGAGAATAAAAATTAAGAATATCCCTGATATGAGGAAGTGGTGATACAACATGGAGGCTTAAGTGGGTAGAAGAAGAATAAATGAAACAAGATGGGATTGGGAGGGAGACAAACCATAAGTGACTCTTAATCTCACAAAACAAACTGAGGGTTGCCGGGGGGAGGGGGTTTGGGAGAAGGGGGTGGGATTATGGACATTCGGGAGGGTATGTGATTTGGCGAGTGCTGTGAAGTGTGTAAACCTGGTGATTCACAGACCTGTACCCCTGGGGATAAAAATATATGTTTATAAAAAATAAAAAATTAAAAAAAAAAGAATATGGCTTAAGTTATGATTTTGAATCCTGGTTAATGCTTTTTGTTTCTGTGATGATGAGAAACTTCTTACTTCATTGCACCTCAGTTTTCTTGTCCATTAAGTGATGGAAATTATCACTCGACATTGCTGCAAGGATTTAATGAAAAAATGTCTGGAAAGCATTTTTTATTATACCTATCATTTAACAATCTCTCATTAAATTATTAGTGATGTTGTTATAAAGCAGAGGTACTATTTTTTTTAAATAATTAGAAATTACCCATGTCCTGATTCAATCATCTTATTACAATGTATCTTTCCATGAAGATAAGTACCTAATAATTCTCAGATGTTATTGATCTTAAATTCAGTGATCTTAAATTCAGACATGTAAGCATTTGTGTTTGCATGAGTATGTAATGTAACTTATGGATAATTTAAGGCTGAAGATGTGAAGATTATATCAAAATTAAAGAGGCTTAGTAAGAAAAGACAAATTTCGATCTACAAAAATTTAAGAATAAGCTACAAATGTGTGTTCACACAGAGCAGAAAGTAATTTATGTACAAAAAATGGAGAAGGATGGAGAAAAAACTCAGTATTTGATATTTGTGATCATGTACTCTAAAGAATAACTATTCAAATCAGATTGGAAACTTCGGAATTTACATGCATTTTTTCCCTCTAAATTCTTTCTGTTTCCTTTGTTATGTTATTTCCTTGCTCCTTGGTTTTAATCACTTCTTCTTTAGATGCTTAAGTTTGCTTTTTTCTATTATAAATTTCGAGAGAAAAGAGATAAGTGGTATAGTAGCAGACTCAAGACAATTCTTTCCTTCCATTTATTTTTTTTTCTTTTTTTTTTTATTTTTTATAAACATATATTTTTATCCCCAGGGGTACAGGTCTGTGAATCACCAGGTTTACACACTTCACAGCACTCACCAAATCACATACCCTCCCCAATGTCCATAATCCCACCCCCTTCTCTCAAACCCCCTCCCCCCGGCAACCCTCAGTTTGTTTCGTGAGATTAAGAGTCACTTATGGTTTGTCTCCCTCCCAATCCCATCTTGTTTCATTTATTTATATTTAAAAATATCTGAAATAGAAAAAAAAAAGCTTCCTTCTCTGTTGTAAGAAGCATTGAGTTGGTGCTTGGTGAATAATAAATCATCATAATAAATGAGATGACTAGATTTCTTGCAGAGTTGCTGCACTCTGGTTTTAATATTGTTAAAGGATGTGTGTATCTTGTCCCATGTGTTACTGAAGCTAATTTAAGGAGGCTACAAGTATCTTTTACAGAAAAAAAAATGCTTTAAATAAATGTATGAGTTCTGAGGAATATATCATAAATTGGGTTTTCCCTTCATTACTTTTTTCTATTTTTATTGTACTCTATTCTTCCCCCTCTGTGAGAAATTTATCTGTCTTTATTTGTTTCTTTATTTTCTTTAAAATGTTAAATCATTATCTTTTAAATCAATTTTGTACCTGGGCCTTGTTTTTTATTTACTTATTATTTTTTTTTTTCCTGAATCTTGTGATCAGTAGGAATAGCCTCTGTTTCAATTCTGTTTATGGCACCATCTCGCAATCCTTTGATTCTTTCTAACCAATGCCACTCCGTTGTCTTTTTAAAGCTTCATTTCTGTAATAAGATCACTGCAGTATATTGTAGCTGAATATAAAATGAAGGTGAAAATAATAAAAGACTGTCTGCCATATTGCTTTTTCTTCTGACATCTAAAAACAATATCAAACATGTCGCGAATTACCTTACTTTGTTAGTTTGCCATTTAAAAAAATTGTGAATAAGAAATATATTGGTATTTCATTATTTCAGAACGTTCTTCTCTCTTTGATTATCAGCCTTATCAGAGCCAACAATCTTTTTAATAACAAATGTAAAGTGAGCTAAAAAAAAATCCCTGCAATAAAAATAATGGATAATAAAATCTACCTATACATGTAATTTTATAAAATCAGTGCAATGTCCTAAATGTATGAAGAAGAAATGAAAGGAAGTAGATGTATAATATAATAGTACATATTTCAATATGCAAATATACAAATATTACCTCACTATAAGATATGATTAAAGAGCCAGTTTATGCATCATATTTCTGACAGCTACAAATGCAAATTGATAGAAGCAAAGTAATAATGACTCAAACACCACAAGTAGCATTCATTGCCACTGGGAATATGATTTTCTGAAATCATGAACATTTGGAAAAAATTAAAACCAAATATATGTAGTCCTTTCTGAATTTACACAATTCTTGCATTCCTGGAAAATTCAATGCATATAAAATTTATAAGACAAATATTTCGTGCTTATATGTAAAATGGTTAGAATCTAGCTTCAGATAATTGTAAATAGGGTTTTAACCTAAGTAAATATTGTGTGATATTAGAATATTGTGTGGGATATTGGAAAATTCTTTATTGTGTAGGACTGTCTCATCCAGACCATCATTCCCTCCTAAGTGCCAGTATGTCCCACAATCATTGTGATAACAGAAAAGTCTATACAAATCACCATAATACATCAGAAAGTAATTCTCAAGGGATAACTTATGCTAGAAGCCATTCATGTTAAAATGTTCTAATGGGTCTATTAGAAAACATTTCCACTTTCCGTGGGTGTCTATAGAATGCTACCATAACACTACAATTCCATTAATCTTTTTCTCCCCACATTTTCGTAAATTAAGTTACCATATTCTACTTGGGTGATAGCATCTATTTTGTATAAATGAAATGAAACAATAAGAATGATACCTTTTCATGAAGTTTGCTTAAGGATTTTTTGAAAAACCACTAGTTCTTTGTTTTTATAAAATGAAAGATGTTAGTTGAAATTTTGAATGTCTACTATTTTTTTTTAAAAAATTATAGCTTCTTCAATCTTAGAAACATTACTTTTCTGTATGTCTTTCTCATTTTTATGGGTAATGTCTTTCATAATACACTTTTTTCCTGGGATGCATGTTTAAAGATATCTTCATATTCATCATCATGAGACAGGAAATAGAATTTTTGCATTATTATTTTGCATTATTATTGCAAGTATATGTTTTCAAAAGAATTTGTGTTTCAGCCAAGACGGGATTTATGAATTCTTGTGGAAAGATGATAAAATAGTGGCATAACCATCAGGGGGAGAAAACAGTATTCCTCAGAGTCAGTTTAATAGTCTGACAAAAGAGGCAATCATGATGCAGATGGTTAAAGAGAACATGGATGGTGAAGATGTGGAGATAGTGTAAGATCTTTAGATCTTACTAATTATTAGAAGAAAAGCTGAAAGTAAGAAAGCAGATGATGGCTTGCCAAGCAGCAGTTTTGATTTCCTTTGTTTCTTTTCAGAAAACTGCTTATTTTTATAGGTTAGCATTCTCTGGAAATGTTAAAAATTGTAGTATTAGACATAAGGCAAAAATAGGAAATGAAATCTACATTTAACAATATTGCAAGTTCTAGTTATCTTTTACATATATTAATATTTTATATCTCTGGAAAGATCAAGATTGAAAATCCAAGGTTGACTATTGTTTTAATGTTATAAAAAATATTTTACTCAGTCTTCAGAGGAAAGAAAAGATCAAAAGTCTTCTTTATGCAAACAGGTTTTTTTAAAATAAAAATATATCTCATTTGTACAAAAATAATTTCCCAGACAGTATAATTCATCTTATCTCCTCATACCTATGCACAGAGGCAGAGCATTAATATATTTAGACCTTTTGATTGGATACTTAGCATTTACACTGGCATAAAATATTAATACTATCATCCAAGCATGAAAATTCCAAATTAACAGAAACCAATATTGCTATTCAGGCAAAGTGGGAGTTACTGTGAGAAATGGAAGCAATTCTATAAAACATGGGTTAGCAGGATATTAAGAACCTAGGTTTAAGCTTTATTCTTCATACATGGTAGGACAAGGCATTAATCTACCTACTGTCTCTGTTTTGAATGAATATGCTTTCTTTCTATGAATTTAATATTAATACCTGATGATGATTCCAAACTCTGAATCCAGATTGTTTGGTCTCAAATCTGGCTTCGTTAAGTAATGCTGAGAAACTTCCTTCAAAATTCTGTACTTCAGTTTTCTCATCTTTATTTTCATTTTTTATTGAAATATAACTGGTATGTAGTGTTACTTCAGTTTCAAGTGTACTACCTAAAGACTCAACATTTGTGTACATTGTGAAATGATCACCAGATTAAGTCTATTTACCATTTATCACCATACAAATTTATAACACTTTTTTTCTTCTCATTAGAACTTAAGATTTACATTCCTGGCGACTTTTGAATTTGTGATATATTATTGACGGTAGTCCCCAGTCTTTGTACAGGTTTTTTATCTCTACACCACATCCCTATGAATTATTTATTTTATAAGTTGAAGTTTATACCTTGTGATCTCCTTCATCCATTTCAGCCACCCCTCAACCCTTCCCCTCTGGCAACCATCAGTCTGTTTTCTGTATCTATGGGTTTTATTTTATGTTTTGTTTGTTCACTTGTTTTGTTTTAGATTCCAGATATAAGTGAAATCATATAGCATTTGTCTTTCTCGGTCTCACTTATTTCACTTAGTATAATACTTTCAAGGTCAATTCATGTTGTCTCAAATGGCAAAATTTCCTTATTTTTATGGCTGAGTAATATTCCATTGTAAATATATAACACACCTTCTTTAACCATTCATCTCTCAGTGGATGCTTAGTTTGTTTCCATAGTTTGACTCTAATGAACAATGCTGCAATAATCATAGGGATGTATATGTCTTCAGATAAGTGTTTTCATTTTCTTCAAGCTAAAACCCAGAAATGGAATTACTAGATTGCATGGCATTTCCATTTTCAGTTTTAATTTTTGGAGACTCTCCACACTGTTTTCCTCAGTGCCTGCACAAATTCACATGCCTAACAAAAGTGCAAGAAGGTTCCCATTTCTCCACTCTCTTCTCATCAACACTTGCTATTCTGTGGTCTTTTTGATCATAGCCATTCTGACTATTAGATGTGAGGTGATATCTCATTGCAGTTTTGATTTGCATATCCTTGATGATTAGTGACATTGAGCACCATTTCATATGCTTCTTGGCCATCTGTGTATTCTTTGGAAAAATGTCTATTCAGAGCCTCTGCCCATTTTTAAATATGATTGCTTGTTTTTTATTGAGTTGTATGAGTTATTTAAAATATATTTTGATCCATGATTTTAGATACATGATTTGCAAATATTTTATCCCATTCAGTAGGTTACCTTCTTATTTTGTTGATGGTTTTCTTCACTGTGTGTGCAGAAGCTTTTTGGTTTTATGTCATCCCATTTGTTTCATTTCAGTTTTGTTGCCTTTGTTTCTGGAGCCAGATTTAAAAAAAAAAAAAAAAATCTGTCACTGGTCCATGTAATAGCTAGTTTTAGGCTGATTTTAAGTTAGACTTTCAGTTCTCTCTAGCCCTCTGCAGCTCCTGGATGTAAACTCTATTGCTTTTTAAAACCATATACTTGGGAGCTCCTCAATCCAGTGCAGCTCCCAAGGGTTTAGGTTCCTGATCCAGGGCACAGACCCCTGCTTCTTCGGGGAGACGTTCTGTGTTTATGAGATCACTCTTGGTCTCTGAACTGTGGATGCCTTTTTGGCAAGACTGCTCCTCTGCCTCTACTACTTGTCTCAACGTAGTCATTGTATGCTTTGCTGGGTAGAAGTTTGTTTAGGTAGTTTTCAGAAATTTTTTTTCCTTCTTTCTTTTTAAAAAATATTGTGTCTATCTATCTATCTATTTACTTATTTAATTTTAGAGTGTGTGCTCAAGGGAGAAGGAGAGAGAGAGAGTGCACAAGCACTTGCACATGAGGGTGAGGCAGATAGGGAGTGCAAGGGAGGTTCCTCATTGAGCTCAGAACCCAGTGTGGGACTTCTGTCTCAGAACCCTGAGATCATGACAGGAGCCAAAACCAAGAGTCCCATGCTTAACCAACTGATCCACCCAGCTCTCCCAAGGAAATTTTTTCATGTGCAGCTATAGATTGATTGTGTCCATGGAAGGTGTTAAGGATCTTCCTACATGGACTGCCGCCTTTCCTCTCTTTAAGTGAGAGAAATGTGCTGCCTTCTTAGAGTTGATGTCACTAGCACATGAGAAGCATCCAAAGAGTGTAAGCAATTTTTATTGTTTTTTTTTAATCATGGATTTAATTGAAAAACCAAAAATGATTAATAGTGATCTACAAAAATACAAGAAAATCCCTTCTGTAGGTACAAAACTACCTGTAACACTAATTAATCAAAATATTATCATTTAATTAATAGAAAATGAATAAGGAAAATGAGTATTTCTATTTTTCTCAAATTGATATACAGTATCATTTTGCTGTATTTAAGCACTTTTTTCTCTTTTTGATATACAAACTTCAGCAAATTTAGTCAGCAACAAGCTGAACAGAAGTTTCTTTTGTGAAAATTCTTCACCTTCAGTATCATATGTATTATTTAAATTCATTCCACATATTTGAAATCCAAATATCAGATTTTTTATTTGCAATTCTTTCTATCTCTGTGCACCCTTGGAAAAGTAATGAATAGCCCAAATGCCTTTGCTCTCAAACTTTAGTTTGCAGGGATGAAATCACTCCTGAGCCAAGCATCTAGTCTGCAGGAAGGGAAAGCACTAATGAAAATTAGCATTCCAAAAGAATCTTCTGCAGCTGTCATCATAAAAGGAAACTGATTAGTGGTTTGGACGGTGCTAACTCTGTAAATTATCAAACAAAATACTGCAGAAGCATCCATTTACGTATATGAAAATTACAATTTGAACATCACACTTAGAGCACATTAATCAACTTCATTCTTTGTTTTTATGGGTAATGAGGCTTTGCAGAAAGGTAAACAGCCAGCTAAATAAAGTTGCTTTGACAAAATGGATTAAATATATTCACACTTAAAAAAAAAAATGTGCTAAGAGGTGTTTAAATAAAGGAAGCATCCCCTGGTCATTTATTTCTATTTTGGGTTCCTACTTGAACTTTTCCTCCCATTCTGGCTTGATTATTTATTTATTTATTTATTTATTTATTTTATTTATTTAACTTCTATGGATTTCATTGTCTTTCATATTCTGTCTGTCTGTAATGTTAATATGGGACTTTTAGAAGCTGATTAATATATTCTATCACTTTTTATGTGACATCTAAAAATATAACCTTAATTAAAATATGTTGGTTCTTAAAAGCTACTCAGAAGTTACATAATTTGTTGTATGTAGTAGTAATTATTTCCTGTGATGGAAATGGCATGATTTTTTTCTGATAACTTTTCCTGTTTTATATATAATAGTTTATATAAAGGGAAACTTCTTCTTTTATGGGAATTGGATTTCTGGGAAATGGAACCAACATTGAAGATGGCTAAATTTAATACTTCTGATAATCTCTGAATAAATGAATTAGGCAGACAAACCAAATATTAACATAATATAATAAAATAATGATTGTTTCTCCAAGTATTCGAGTACCTCATATGCATAGGTACTAGAGATGTGGCTGTAGAAAACATGCAAATAAATGGCTGACAAATATTTTAATAAGTGGTACTTACCTGTCTTTGACCAATGATGGAAACCCACTGGGAAACTGAGAATCCGGCAAATACTAGGTGTCAGTGAGTGTATTAAAGAATAGATGATTGGGGCACCTGGGTGGCTCAGTGGGTTAAGCCGCTGCCTTCGGCTCAGGTCATGATCTCAGGGTCCTGGGGTCGAGTCCCGCATCGGGCTCTCTGCTCAGCAGGGAGCCTGCTTCCCCTCTCTCTCTCTGTCTGCCTCTCCATCTACTTGTGATTTCTCTCTATCAAATAAATAAATAAAATCTTAAAAAAAAAAAGAATAGATGATTATATATAAAAAATAAGGTCAATTTATAATGTACATATGCCTTAACTATATATATATATATATATATTTTTTTTTTTTTTTGCCTTGATAAACTTCCTGGATTACAGGGCAGCGGTTTACCGTTTTCTTTTCATGTGTCGATTGTTTACATTCCATTATGAAGATTATGTGAGAGTCCCACTCCACTTATTTTTGGTCCATATTTTCAAATTTGCCTCAGGCTTTATGATTGTAGTCCCTTAATTATTATTGTTACTTAAATTTTTCTAAATTAAATTCTGTCAATGCTCCACTCAGTGATTTTCAAATCTCTTCCCTCCAGTGCCACTTCAGAAAAATTTTAGGAAATCAAGAACTGACACATACGTTTTGTATAAAACACTATTTTCTAGCATTTTCTTTTATTTGAGGCAATGTTTATCTCCACATAAAGTGTTCAAAAATACAAAAAGTGGATATAATAAAATTAAAGTTAGCAATTCTGATAGTCCAAATTTGGAGAAATTGAATTGCATTCGATTGGATAGTGGGAAATTATACTTACTAGGGGAAAAATATTCTTAATTTTTGGAGATGTATATTGACAACTTTATCACTAACCTCATTCATTATTTTGAATTGTGGGATATAAATTTATTATTATTCATGTTTGATCATTTTTAGCTTGATATATAGAACAATTGATACTAATTTTGATACTAATCACAGTACAGTTGTGCATTAACACAGCCACTAAGCTTGCAGTCCCAAAGGAAAAAGGACAATGCTTTGGAAATGATTGGCAAGTATTTTTTTTATATGCAAAATTGTCTTCGACCTCTTCAGCTAGTCTGTAGGTGCACAGGCACAAAGTAGAAGAATTAATGCACACTTGAATCTTTTACATCTTTTTTATATCCCCACCAACAGTGTACAAAGATTCCCTTTTCTCCACATTCTTGCCAGCATTTGTCATCTCTTGCCTTTTTGATGATGGCCATTCTAACAGATGTGAGATAATGTTTCACTGCGGTTTTGATTTTCATTTCTCTAATGATTAGTGACGTTGAATGATTTATCATGTGCTTATGGCCATTTGAATATCCTCTTTGCGAAAATGTCTCTTTGGGTCCTTTGCCCATTTTTTAACTGGTTTATTTATTTATTGTGCTATTGAGTTGTATGAGTTCCTTACATACTTTGGATATTAATGCTTCATCAGAATATAGTTTGCAAATATCTTTTCTTATTCTATAAGTTGCCTTTTCTTTTTTCTGATTGTTTCTTTTACTGTGAGGAAGTTTTTTAGTTTGATTTAATTCCACTTTTTTTTTTTTTATTTTGTTGCTTGTGTTTTAGTGTCACATATAAAAAAAAAAACTTCATTGCCAAAACTCACGTCAAGAAGTTTTTCACTGCCTTTTACTTTAGAAGTTTTATGGTTTTATTCCTTACATCTAATGTTTTAATTCAGTTTGAGTTAATTTTTGTGAATGGTCTAAAGTAGAGATTTAGTTTCATTCTTTTGCATATGAATGTCTGATTTTCACAGCACCATGTACTAAAGAAATTGTCTTTTTTTTTTTTTGAATAGTCTCTGCATTCTTTTTAAATATCAGTTGACTGTTTATCCATGAGTTTATTTCTGAGTTCTCAATTCTGTTTTAACGGTCTATGTGCTTGTTTTTATTACATTACCATATTATTTTGATTAGTATAACTTTGTAATACTGCTTGAAATCAGGAAGTGGAGTGCCTTCAGCTTTGTTCTTCTTCCCCAATATTATTGTGGTTATTAAGGATCGTTTGTGGTTCCATACAGATTTTAGGATTCTTTTTTCTGCTTCTTAAAAAAAATACGTTGGAAACTTGATAAGGATTACACAAAATCTATATATGGCTTTGAGTTGTATGGACATTTTAACCATGTTAATTTTTCAAATCCATGAACAAAGAGTATTTTTTTCATTTATTTATGTCTTCAGTTTCTTGAATCAATGTATTATATTCTTTAAAGTAGAGAACTTGCACCTCCTTATTTAAATTGTTTCCTATTATGTTTTACTGTTTTTGGTACTTTTGTAAATGGGATAGTTTCCTTTAATTCTTTTTCAGATAATTTGTTCTTAGTATATAGAAACACTACTAATTTTTTAATGTTGATTTTGTATCCTACAAATTTACTGAATTTGTTGATTAGTTCTAAGAGGGGTCTCTGTGTGTGTGTGTCTTGTGGAGTCCTTAAGATTTCCTATACATAAAATTATATCATCTACAAATAGAGACTATTGTACTTCTTCCTTTCCAATTCTGATGCATTTTATTTTATTTATATGTTATGCTATGCTATGCTATGCTATGCTATGCTATATTATGCTATGCTATGCTATATTATGCTATGTTATGTTATGTTATTTCTTGCCTGACTACTTTGGATAGGTCTTCCAGCACTACACTGAATAGGAGTAGTGGGAGTCGGTGCCCTTGTTCCTGGTCATAGGAGAAAAGTTTTCAGTCTTTTACCATAGAGTATGGAGTTAACTGTGGCCTTATCATATATGGCCTTTATTATGTTGCAGTACATTCCTAGTATACCCTGTTTGTTGAAAGATTTTTATCATGAATGTTGAATTTGGTCAAATACTTTTTCTTCATCTGTTGAGATGTTCATTTGATTTTTATTTTTCATCCCACTAATGTGATATAGCTCACTGAATTATTCACATGTGTTAAACTGTCCTTGCATATGAGGGATAAATTCCATTTGATCATGGTGTATGATCATTTTAATGTGCAGATAAATTTGGTTTACCACTATTTTGTAGAGAATTTTTTGCATTTATATTCATCAGCATATTGGCCTGTAATTTTATTTTTTATCCTGTCCTTATCCTCCTTTATATGAGAATAATGCTGGCTTTGTAAAATGTGATTGTGAGTTTTACAGTCTCTTTGATTTCTTTTTAAGAATTTGAGAAGAATTGACATTAATTCTTTTTTACACATTCGGTAAAATTCACCAGTGAAGACATCTAGTCCTGAGACTTTTTTTGTTATAATTGTTGGGAGGGTTTTGATTGTGATTCAATCTAATTTGTTATTGGCCTGTTGATACTTCTTATTTCTTCTTGATTTAGTCTTGGTAGATTATATGTTACTAGTCATGAATGCATTTCTTCTAGATTGTCCTGTTTGTTGGCATATAGTTATTCATGATAGTCTCTGGTAATCCTTTGTGTCTGGGTGTTATCAGTTGTAATGTCTTCCCTCATTTATAATTTTAAAAATTTTGGTACTCTTCCTTTTTTTTTTTTTTTTTTTTTGATTAGTCTCACAAATGTTTTGTCAATTTTGTTTATATTTTCAAAAAGAACCAATTCTTAGGTTTGTTGATTGTTTCTGTTGTTTCTCTGAACTCTAGATCATGTATTTCTGCTCTAATCTTTATTATTTTCTTCCTTCTACTAACTTTGGCTTAGTTTATTCTTCTTCTTCTTTTTTTTTTTTTTGGTTCCTTTTGACATAAAGTTAGTCTTTTAATTTGAAATCTATTTTTTAATATATGTGTTTATAGCAATACATTTATCTCTTAGAACTACTTTTGCTGCATCCCATATGTTTTGATTAGTTGTGTTTCCATTTTCATTGCATCAAGTTACATTATTTTTCTCTTAATTTTTTTTCTTTGTTCCATTGGCTGTTCAAGAGTGCATTGTTGGGACACCCAGATGGCTCAGTGGGTTAAAGTCTCTGCCTTCAGCTCAGGTTGTGATCCCAGAGTCCTGGGATCGAGGCCAGCATCGAGCTCCTTGCTCTGCGGGGAACCTTCTTCCCCCTCTCTCTCTGCCTGCCTCTCTGTCTACTTGTGATCTCTGTCTGTCAAATAAATAAATAAAATCTTTTTTTTTTTAAGTGCATTGTTAATTAATTTCTGCATATTTGTAATTTTTCCAGTTTTTCTCCTATTGTTGATCTCTAGTTTTTTACCATTATAGTCATAAAAGGTATTTGCAATGATTTCAGTCTTCATAAATTTACTTATTTTGTGACCTAATGCATGATATATCCTAGGAAATGTTCCATGTCCCCTTGAAAGGAATGTGTATTCTGCTCTTGTTAGATGGAATATTCTGTATGTATCTCTTAGCTCTGCTTGTTCTCTAGTGTTGTTCAAATCCATTCTTTCCTTGTTGATTCTCTGTCTAGATATCTATCCATTGTTGAGAATGAGATATTAAAGTCCCTAACAATTATTTTATTGCTGTTTATTTCTCCATTTAGTTCTTTGTATATATTTGCATTATATATTAAAGTGAACATTAATATTTATAATTGTTATATCTTCTTGATGGATTGGCTACTTTATTATTTTATAATAATCTTTGTCCCTTTTGATCATTTTTAGCTTAAAGTATATTTTGTCTGATGTAAGTATAGCTCTTCCTGTTCTCTTTTGTTTACTTTTGCTTGATGTATTTTTTTTTCTATCCCATCACTTTTCAGCTGTTTATCCTTAAAATTGAGGTCTTTTATAGGGAGGATGTTGTTAGATCATTTTTTATATACATTCAGCTACTTTATATCTTTTAGTTGGTGAACCTAATGCATTTACATTTAAAGTAATTATTGTTAAAATGTTAGGTAAGGACTTACTAATGCCACTGTTTTCTGACACTGTTCATTGCTTTCTGACTATTTTGCAGATCAATTGTTTCTTGCTTATTTTGCTGTCTTTTGTAATTTGAATTTTTTTCTGGTGGTGGTATATTTTGACTTTTTTTTTTTTTTTTATAATCTTTTATTTATCTACTACAGGTTATTCCTGTGGTTACCCCTGGTTCCCCCTAAGGCTTACATAAGATATCTTATATATTCAACACTGTACTTTTAAGCATGTAATATCTAACTTTAATAGGATATGTAAAATTTACACTTTTACTCCCCTCACATTTCAGGTTACTAATTTTACAACTTACATTTTTACATTGTGTATCCAAAAATAAATTATTATAGTTAAATTGGTTTATTTTTTAACTTTTAAACTGTAGTTGCAAGTGAATTATGCCCCACTCCTTTTATAATATGATAAAATATATTTATAATTACCAGTGAGTTTTACACCTATACTTATCTGTTTTCAATATGTTAATTAGCATTCTTTTATTTCCACTTGAAGAACTCCCTTTAGTGTTTCTTATAAAGTAGGTCTAGTGATCATCCAGTTATGATGTATTCTCTCAACTTTTCCTTATTGAAGAAAATCTTTATTTCTTCTTCATCTCTGAAGGACCACTTTATCACGTATAGTGTTCTTAATTGACAGATTTTTTTCCTTCAGTATTTTAAATACATTATCCCATTCTCTCCTGGACTGAAAAATACCTCTTGAGAAATCCATCTGTAGTCCACTTGTTTGTGACATGTCACTTTTCTCTTGCTGCTTCCAAAATTCTCTCTCTCTCTTTGACTTTTGAGTTTAATTATATTATGTCTCAATGTATCCCTTTGTTGGTTCAACCTGTTTGGGATCTTTTGGGCCTCATGAATCTGATATCAATCTATCACCCAGAATTGGGAAATTTTCAACCATTATTGCCTGAAGTATACTTTCCGTATCTTTTACTCTTTTTCCTATATTTTAAATTCCTATTCTTTAAATATTGTATACTAAATATTGTATACTCTTCCTATACTTTAAATATTGTTTCCTTGATGGTGTCCCATGAGTTCTGTAGGCTTTCTTCACACTTTTTTTTTTTTTTTTTGGCTCCTCTGTTTTATTGATTTCTTTTTTTTTTTTTTTTTTTTTTTTTTTAATTTTTTATTTTTTATAAACATATATTTTTTATATACATATATTTTTATCCCCAGGTCTGTGAATCACCAGGTTTACACACTTCACAGCACTCACCAAATCACATACCCTCCCCAATGTCCATAATCCCACCCCCTTCTCCCCAACCCCCTCCCCCCGGCAACCCTCAGTTTGTTTTGTGAGATTAAGAGTCACTTATGGTTTGTCTCCCTCCCAATCCCATCTTGTTTCATTTATTCTTCTACCCATGCCCTATCTCTGTTTCACTGATTCTTACTTCTGCTTGGTTGATCTGCTATTGAAGCTTTCTATTGATTTTTTTTTTTTCCTCAGTATTGAATTCTTCAGCTCTAGGATTTCTGTTTTTGTTTTTGTTTTTTCTTATTGATGGTTTCTATTTCTTCATTAAAATTCACATTTTGTTCTTTCATTGTTTTCTAATTTCATTTAGTTATCTATCTGTGTTCTTATAGTTCACTATACTACGTAAAGAGAGCTATTTTGAATTCTTTACTAGACAGTTCATAGATCTTCATTTCTTTAGGATCAGTTATATTTTATTAGTTTCCTTTGGTGGTGTCATGTTTACTTGATTTTTTTGTGATCCTTGATTCCTTATTTTGGTATCTATGCATTTGAGTAAGGGGTCTCCTCTTCCATATTTTACATGTCTGCATTGCCAGAGAAAGCCCTTCACCTGTCAGATCAGCTCGATGTTTGGAAAGGTCAGCTGATAGATTCTTTAGGCTGGTTAAGACCTTTGGGAACTGTTTTTGGGTGAGGCCATTCTCTGAGCTCTGAGGTCATGGAGAAATGCAGCTGTTTGGGAATAACTGGACAGGACTACTCCTTCACTTTCTTTCCAGGTGTGACTCTAGGATATGCTCTGTGGCTGTCTGGATTTCCTGGTCAGATTTCCTAGTTGAGTGAGACTGGGTACCATACTCAATAATAGACATGGATATAAATTAGCTTCCCTGACTGTGAGGGGCAGCAGAAGAGATTCCAAGACCAGAACAGCTCATTGTTTGGAGACCTTCATCAGGCAGAACTGTACATTGAGTTCTATGGTCATCTGGAGCTCCCAGGTTTACTCTGCAGATAGCTGTCTGTGGCTGCAATCTCAAATCAAATGCCACTATGTGGGTGCTGTAGGATAGGCTAGACAGTTTTCTATGCATCTGATTAGGTTTCTTGGTCAGGACTGAAGGCCTAATTCAATAGTGGACAGGGCTACAAATTTCTAGCCTTGGTGGAGCTACAGAATATACCCCAAGACCAGCAAAGTCACTGTTTTAGGGGAACAAATCAAGTAGAACAGCATATCAAACTCCCTGCCCCGATGGAGCTGTCAGCCTAACCATAGACAGACAGAGTTGCTGGCCCAGGTCTGTACTTGGGTATTGTTGGGTTATCTAGTTTCTCAGGTTCCCTGCTCAGGTTTCATTTTATATAAGCAGGGTTGGGGACTACACTGAACAGTAGGCAGGACCATGAATTATCTTCCATGCCTTTGTGGGGTAGTGGAATGGGCTTCCAGGCAAGTAAGCCTCTTTATTTGAGGTCCAAAATTAGAACTATGTACCAGACTCCTTGTTGGCATGGCTTACAAAGGGTCATAGCTGTTAGCTGGGCTTTCTGCTCAGTGCTGCTGAGCTACACAGCTCTTTGGGTGTTCTAGTCATATTTCCTTGTTAGGTGGGGCTGGGAACAACACTCAGCAGTAGGCACAGCTATAAATTAATCCCACTATCCAGGGTGAGTGACAGAACAGGTTCCAAGGCCAGCAAGACTCACTGCTAGTGTCCCAAATCAGGCAGAACTATGTGTTGAGTCCATTAGCAAGATGGCCCCACTGTCTTGTCTGTACAGATGCACAAAGCCAATTATTGGGATTTCTACTTAGGTGTTCCAGCATGTGGAAATTTTGTATGCCAAGATCCAAGAACTTGTTACCCATCTTCTACATCACAATATGATTTTCAGTGATCAAGCCCCAGTGATTCCCCTTGCAATCCCTGTGAGGAAATACTAAAGTGGGCCTCTTAGGAGGTAACCCATAATGCTGGGGGAACTGGATATTTACTTTTGAGTTATTTGCCCACTGGAGAGACCACAGGCTCAGTGGTCCCTCTTTGTGTGGTGCTGTGCTGGCCTGGGGGAGGGGTATCCTCGTATAGTTGATTCTTTTATCCTTCTAATGTGGTCCTTTCTTGGTCCAGGGGGTGCTTTTGCCCCACCTCTGTGTTCCAGGATTTTTACAGTGTTGTCTTGTCTATGTACACTTGCTAGCTGGTCTTCTTGTGAGGGAGACTAGAGTTGGGATTGATCTATGTCATCATTTTGATATCACTCCAGAATTTGCAGAATTTTAGTGGGATTGTACAAGCCTTTAATGCTCTTTCTGAGGTTTTCTTCCTTGAATTTGCCCTACGGCTTCCTAGAGTGTTTAATAGTAGTAATATAATATAGATTAATGCTTTATTGATCTCAATCTATTGATTATATCTGCTTGTAGCTGGAATGAAAGAGCATCCTCTTTTCTTGGTATGGTTTCAGAGGGTATCTTGGCCATTTTTTTTTTAAAGATTTTATTTATTTATTTGACAGAGAGAAATCACAAGTAGATGGAGAGGCAGGCAGAGAGAGAGAGAGGGAAGCAGGCTCCCTGCTGAGCAGAGAGCCCGATGCGGGACTCGATCCCAGGACCCTGAGATCATGACCTGAGCCGAAGGCAGTGGCCTAACCCACTGAGCCACCCAGGCGCCCTCTTGGCCATTTTTTACAAGGTATTAAACACCTGACATATCCTTCATGGATCACCTTACATTTATTTAATGGACTATGACTGAATTAAAACATAGCCGCTGCCAACTATCCAAAATTTCCATCAGTGGATGTAAGACTATGCCCCCTCTCCCGAGTGGCACTTGTCAGACTTCATGTTACACCACTAAAGTAACTTTAACTCACAATGCTCATCAAAAATAAAGACTTACCTTCTTGGGCTGGGGATTCTTTTCACAGCTCAGAAGTTGAAGTCAACTAAAGCAGGTTTCCTTACATCTTCCCTGTTGAAATATATCTCTGTGGGTGGTCCCTTTTTGAGCTACAAGGCACCTGCTTCAAGAAACTCCTCTACATCTATTGATATTGACTCCAGGTTTAAGCCTGAATGTAAGATGTTTTTGTTGTCATTGCCACTTATCTGATTTTAACTAATTAACTCAGCAGTAGAGATAACTTTTTTAAGTTTAATGTTATTGCAGAGCACCTTGAGATACCACAGCATGACAAGATGACATAAAAAGTGTGTGTGTGCTTCCACCTTCTGTTAGAGGTAGGCACCCTGGAGGTTTAGACAAATGCATTGGTTGTTGAAATGGAAACTTGATACTAAGAGTCATGGGGAGAAAAAAGACTGAATTCTAATTTGATGTTTCCAGTTTGTTAGAAACATAAAAAAAAATGGAGAACTCATTTATAATTTCCATGGATCCTTGCAATCATATAGAAAGTACTGAAGTAAGAAACAAATTCCTGGGATGAGTGTTTAATGATATTAGTACTCCTTTTTTATGTCATCTATTAATACATAAACTATGATATACTATTTTAAGCTAACATTTGTTTAAGATGAACATTTTTAAAAATGTCTTTTGCATAAATTATTTTTACATTTCCAATAACTTATTACTAATCAATGTAACAAAAATGATTCTAAAAATTCAATAAAGTTATCTGAATATATAAAAGTTAGAAATAATTAGTATTGGTATCAAATTCACATATCTTTTTTTTTTAATATTTTCTTTATTTATTTGATAGATCACAAGTAGGCAGAGATGCAGGCAGAGAGAGAGGGGGGAAGCAGGCTCCCTGCTGAGCAGAAAGCCCTATGCGGGCCTTGATCCCAGAACCCTGAGATCATGATCTGAGCCCAAGGCAGAGGCTTAACCCACTGAGCCACCCAGTAGTGTCCTCACATATCCTTTTAAATCATGCTGCTTATATGGATTACATTGAAATTAAAATTTTGTAATTTTTTGCAACAAGTGAATGATTTTTTCAACAAATATTATACCTATTAAAACTGCACTATTCCATGTCTTAGTTGGACAGGGGAGGGACAACTTAAAGCATAAATGAAGTTAAAGCAAATATGTATTACATGTTTCTCTAGTTTAAAACTGAAGAAGAATATGTATCTAAACAATTAAGTATGGAATATTGATAGCAAATTGGATTTGTTTCACATTGTGGTATACTTAGTAGGGATTTAGGGTTTCAAATATAGCTGTATATTTATAAGAACTTTATTAAAATAAGGTGTCCTGATATATTATGGGGGAAGTATATTACACGTAAATATATACCATTTTTTTTAACTTCTTGTATGCATATAAAATCAAATGAAACAGATCCAGCTCATTTACTTTTCTTATGTCTAGAAGAGAAAAGTTTAAAAAAATTAGAGTTTAAGGGAAAGTTGTATCTGAAGTACTCAATGATGAGACGTTGTAAGCCGTTTACCTATTGATTCATTTATTTGTTGATTTATTCACCTAACATACTTAAGATGTGCTAAGTATGTCTACCATGTTAAATATATTATCATGGGCTTTTTGATACAGGTAAACCCCTGTCCTAAAAGAACTTAGAATAAAGGGGGGAAAATATTAAACTTTTAATTAAATGAAGTTATCAATAAATACACATCATAAAGATCTAGAGAAAGAAACAACAATCAAAAAGATCTGAAGGAGACTAAATTTAAAAAGCGGTTTGATAGAGAATAATGTGTGATGATTATTCAAGGTTTCCACATATATGAATGTCTAGAAGACGATACTTAATTTGAGCTTTGAAGATTGAGAAGAGCCAGTCACATGAAGACAGAGGGAAAGGTAAAGGTAAAGGAAGTAGCAGAGGCAAAGTTCCAAGCATGGAAGAGGTTCACATGTGTGAGGAACATAAATCAACCAAGTGGGGTTGGGGTATAGCAAATAAGGGAGAGATTGGCACAAGGTGAATCTATAGATATTAGTAAGAAATCATATTGAGCACAGAATTCTAGATCTAGGAAAGTATTTGAGGGTTGCCCATATATTTAATAAAAAGACACCAAAGGTTTTAAGGTTCAAATAAAGTTTGTTTGCTGAAAGAAAAGAAATGATACAGAGAGGAAATTAAGATGAGTTTTATAAATGAATGAATGAATAAACAATAAGCCAACCAGTCGATCAGTTTCTACTATTGATAAAGAATGAATAATATCCTGCAGGACAGAAGGAGACCAGTCAGGAAATAAAGTATGGAGACTAGTTAAGAGATTATTATGATTATTGTAATAGTCTTAATAGATGGTAACTTGAATGCAGATGATGAAAGTTTAAATATACAAAAGTGAACAGATTTTACACTGGGTCATCGTCTTCAGGAAATTCAAAATCTGAAAGAAGAGAGTGATTACCTTTTTTTCTACTCTATGTAATTTAAATTGAAAATCTAAAAAGGATTCAGCATGTAAGAGATATCCAGACACAAGGAGGAATTAAGAAACCTTAAGAAAAACTGTAATTACAGTTTGGAGTAGAGCATAATGTTGAGCATAGAAAAGAAATAAGAGGACACATGAAGTAAATGCTTAATTATAAAAGATTATGCAGATTAATGAAAGATATGAAGGCATTTTGAGAAAATGGAATTGATTAGGGACTTGTCAGTTGGGTATATTTTCTCAGTTTATGTCTTGAGAAATGGAAAGTTGTAGTTTTGATATTAAAGAAGAATAATACCCAGAATACTCAAAACTCTGGGGCAGGAAGAAATATGTAAGTAAAATGTAGACATAAGCTAAGGTAGAACAGATGTGAAATCTGAGAGTATAGAACTAACTAAAAAGCAATTGGTATTTAAGCTAGCTGGGGGATAGTTTAAGAAAAGGAGGGATGAGTGTAGTTGTTCAAGTGGATATTTTAACATGGTATATATGTTGGCAGTAAGTATCACTAGAAGAATGTCTAAGATAACATTTTAAAGAATTTTTTAGAGCAGTTTCAGTTCATAGAAAAGTTGAGAGGAAGATATTAAGATTTATCATATTACCTCATACCCTATACATTTAATTACCCCCTTTTTAATCACTACCCCATTATTAATATCCACCACCAGAATTTTAAAAATGATCTACCTACATGACAAATTATATTCACTCAAAGTTCATATTTTACATTAGGATTCACTCTTGGTATTACACGTTTTGGGGGTTTGGATAATGTATGAGGGCATTTGTCCATCATTATAGTACTCTACAGAATATTTTCACTTCCTTAAAATTCTCTGTGCTCCACATATTCATCCCCAGCCTCCAGCCACTGGGAACCACTGACTTTTATTATCTCCATAGTTTTGCCTTTTCCAAAATGCTACATAGTTAGCATTATATAGTATGTAGTTTTTTCATATTGCCTCCTTTCACTTAGTAATATGCATAATATGCATTACTTAGTAATATGCATCTAAGTTTCCTCCATGTCTTTTCCTGACTTGAAACCTCATTTCTTTTTGGAACTGAATAATAATGTTCTATGATCTGGATGTGCCACAAATTATCCATTAACCTACTGAAGGACATTTTGGCTTCTTCCATGTTATGGCAATTATGAATAGAGTTACTATAAATATCTATTAGCAGGTTTTTGTGTAGACATGGCTTTTTAACTCCTTTGGCTAAATACTAAAGGGCACAATTGCTAGATGATACAATAAAGAGTATGTTTACTTTTGTTCCAAGATAATATTTTATGGAGAACCAACCAAAGAGAACAATAGATTATTAGGGTAGGAGAAGTCAAGATTTAAATGTGACATCCAAACCCAAATCAGGATAGCTGTGTCTTCACTTTGCAATTTGGACTGGTAGGAATGTCTTTTGCTTCCTAATTTGATTTCTCTAGAATTAAACATTAAACATCCATGATTTTAGAGACATTAAGAGTTTTACCTGGATATATGTGTTAATCTTTTGCTTATGGAATTAAAACTTCATGAATGCAATCACTTCCCCAACAATTTCTGAATAATAAGAATTTTTTTTTAATTTTTTATTTTTTTATTTATTTTTTTTTTAATTTTTTATTTTTTATAAACATATATTTTTTATACTAAACATATATTTTTATCCCCAGGGGTACAGGTCTGTGAATCACCAGGTTTACACACTTCACAGCACTCACCAAAGCACTGGATTATTTGCATTTTGAGTGTTGAGTTTCATAAATTCTTTATTTATTTTAGATACTAACCCTTTGGCAAACATGTCATTTGCAAATATCTTTTCTAATTCTGAAGGCTGCCTTTTGATTTTATTGTTTCCTTCACTGTGAAGATTTTTATCTTTTGATGAAGTCCCAATAGTTCATTTTTGTCTTTGTTTCCCTTGCCTCAGGAGATGTACCTAGTAAGAAATGCTA
Organism: Mustela lutreola; assembly: GCF_030435805.1. Taxonomy (NCBI): domain Eukaryota; kingdom Metazoa; phylum Chordata; class Mammalia; order Carnivora; family Mustelidae; genus Mustela; species Mustela lutreola. The sequence goes on from NC_081302.1 coordinate 47,691,635, forward strand.
TACCCAATGTCAGAGAGGTTAGTGCCTGTGTTCTCCTCTAGGATTTTGATGGTTTCCTGTCTCAAATCTAGGTTTTTTAATCCATCTTTAATTTGTGTTTTTGTACAGTATAAGAAAGAGGTTTAGTTTCATTCTTCTGCATGTTTCTGTCTAGTTTTCCCAATACCATTTGAAGAGACTGTCTTTTTTCCATCGATATTCTTTCCTGTTTGGTTGAAGATGAGCTGACCATATACTCATGGGTTTTGGTTTCTGGGTTTTCTATTCTGTTCAATTGGTGTATGTTCTGTTGTTTTATATGTCTGTTTTTGTGACTCTACCATCCTGTCTTGATCACTACAGCTTTGTAATAAGACTTGAAGTCTGGGACTGTGATGTCTCTAGCATTTTTTTTTTTTTCTTTTTCAGGGTTGCTTGGGCTATTCAGAGTCTTGTGGCTCCATACAAATTTTAGGACTGTTTGTTCTAGCTCTGTGAAAAAAGCTGGTTGTATTTTGATAGCAATTGCATTAAATCTGTGTAGATTGCTTTGGATAATATGGACATTTTAAACAATATTTGTTCTTCTAATCTGCAAATTTCTTCAGGTATATTATAGTTACTAGGTATATTATAGTTTTTGGTACACTAGTAAGTGGAATTGATTCCTTGATTTTTCTTTCTGCTGCTTCATTATTGGTGTATAGAAATGCAACAATTTTCTCTACATTTTGTATTCTGCAACTTTACTGAATTCTTGTATCATTTCTAGCAATTTTTTGATGGAGTCTTCCAGGTGTTCCACCTAGAGTATAATGTCATCTGCAAATAGTGAAAGTTTGACTTTTTTCTTGCTGATTTATCAGCACCACGCTCTGACCAACTGAGCTAACTGGCCACTCTTTCTTGCTGATTTAGATGTCCTATAGTTATGTTGTCTGATTGCTGAGGCTAAGACTTCGAGTACTGTGTTAAATAATATTGGTGACAAGGGAGCATCCCTGTCTTGTTCCTGACCATACAGGGAAAGCTCACAGTTTTTCACCATTAAGCATGATATTTGCTGTGAGTCTTTCATATATGGGCTTTATGATGTTGAAGTATGTTCCATATAAACCTACTTTATTGAAGGTTTTTATCAAGAATGGATGTTGCATTTTGTCAAGTGCTTTTTCTGCATCTATTGAGAGAATATTGTGGCTCTGGTCTTTTCTTTTATTAACGTGGTGTATCACCTCAATTGATTTGCAAATCCTGAAACCACCTTGCAACCCGGGAATAAATCCCAGTTGATCTTGGTGAATGATTCTTTCAGTCTACTGTTGGATATGATTTTCTAGTATTTTGTTGAGAATTTTTGCATCCATGTTTATCAGGGATATTGGCCTGTCATTCTCTTTTTTAGTAGAGTCTTTGGTTTTGGAATCAGGGTCATGCTGGCCTTATAAAATGAGGTTGCAAGTTTTCATTCCATTTCCATTTTGTGGAATAGTTTGAGAAGAATAGGAATTAACTCTTCTTTAAATGTTTGCTAGAATTCCCCTGCGAAGCCGTCTGCCCTGGACTTTTGTTTTTTGGAACTTTTTGATTACTGATTCAATTTCATTGCTAATAATTAGTCTGCTCAAATTTTCTGTCTTTTCCTGATTTGGTTTGGGAATTTACATGCTTGTAAAAATTTACCCATTTCTTCTAGGTTATCAAACTTGTTGGCATATAATTTTTCATAATATTCTCTTTTATTTCTTTGTATTTCTGTGGCATTGGTTGTTATTTTGCCTCTTTTCATTTATATTTTAGTTATTTGTGTCATCCAAATATGACAAAATATTAACAAAGGTTAAATATAGATAATGGTTTACTGGGGATTATTAAATTGTTTTTTTTTTCCAGTCTTTCTACAAATATAACTTTTTATACAAAAATTTTGAAAAAATAGTTTTTAACTTACTTATATTTTAACACTATCCAACTGGGAGAAGGACTACAGAATAATTAATTATAAAAATTAGAGTGAATAGTAATGATGAGTTTCTACTTTTGATAGGTAACGTTGGTAATAACAGTTTACTATAATTATAAACAACTAACAATGACTCAAATCATTACTGAGAAATTTTGCAATGTGTTAGTTAATGTGGGGAAAAAGCAAACTCTACTTTCTCATAGCTTACATGCTAGAGGTTACATATACAGTAACAATGTAGCCTTTCAAATGCTACTACTAATTTATTTTCTTTCTTTGTCAGAAGCCAAAATATACACCTAACTTGTCACTTTTTCTTTGCTTCTCTTTTTTTTATACTATTTAAAGTATACTCTTTTTCAGTATCAAATAGCGTTGTTTGGATCAGACTACATTCATCTCAACCTCACCACTGAGTGAAAATTTCTTTCAAGATAATTTTATTTTTATTTTACTATAGCATAATTAATATGAAATCTACTCGCTTAACATTTTTAAGTATAACATACAGTATTATTAATTTTAGGCACAATGTTGTACAGAAAATCTCAAGGACTTATTCATCTTGCATAACTGTACGTTTATAGCTATTGATTAACAATTCCCTTTTTATCCCTTCTCTTAACCACTGCCAAACACTATTCTACTCTTAGCTTCTAAGAATTTGGCTATTTTAAATGGCTCATTTAAGTGGAATCATGTAGTATTTATTCTGTGACTGGTTTATATCTCTTAGCATAAGGTCATCAAATTCATCCATGTTATTGCACATTTCAGCATTTCTTCCATTTTAAAGGTTGCATAGAATCCCATTGCATGTAATACTATATTTTCTTTATCTATTCCTTGATCCATGAATGTGTAGGTTGTTTCCACATCTTGGTTATTGTGAGTAGCGCTGCAATGGACATGGGAGGGCTAATATCTCTTTGAGATCCTGATTTCAGTCTTTTGAAAAATATCCAGAATTAGGATTGCTGGATCAAAACAATTATAAAATTACATGAAACCACAAGGGACCCCAGATAACCAAAACAATCTTGAGAAAGAAGAATAAAACTGAATGCCTCATACACTCTAATTTCAAAATATATTAACTAAAATAATCAAACCAGGATGGTACTGGCATAAAAACAGACACATAAAAATTTTTAGTAGATTAGAGAGCCCAGAAATAAACTCACACATATACTGCCAGCTGACCTACATACAACAAGAGTTCCAAGAAATCTCAATGGCAAAAGGATGATCTCTTCAATAAATGTGTACTGGGAAAACTGGATAATTATGTGCAAAAAATGAAATTTGACCCCCATCTTATTCCACTAAAAAAATAACTTGAAATGGATTAAAGAATAATTGTAAGAGCCGAAACCATAAAAATCCTACACAATAATAGAGGAGAAAATTTCCTTGGTATTGGTATTGGCAAAGGTTTTTTGCATGTAACACCAAAAGCACATGTATCAAAGGAAAAATTTGTTAAGTGGGATTTCATAAAAACTAAAAAGCTTCTATACAGGGGAAAAAAAAACAATAAGAAATGAAAACAATCAAAAAATTGGAGATGATATTGCAAACCATATTCTGATAAGGGGTTACTATTCAAAATAGGTAAGGGATTCATAAAACTCAAAGTGGGGGAAGCAAATTATCTAATTTAAAAATGGGCAAGGGACCAGAATAGACATCTTTAAAGTTTAGACCTGTTAGAACAGCAATTATAAAAAATATAGAGATAACAAGTGCTAGTAAGAATGGATAAAATGATATGTTTGTACATTGTTGCTGGGAATATAAACTGGTTACAGACATTAAGGAAACAATATGGAGTTCCCTTAATAAAATAAAAGTATAACTACCATATATGATCGATCTAGCATTTCCACTTCTAGGTATATAGAAGAAATAAAATCACTATTCCAAGAGATATCTGGAATGCTCATTGCAGCAATATTCACAGTATCCAAGACATGGAAATAATATATTGTGTATGTAATATATAATATTATTCAGCCATAAAAAATAACTAGATCCTGCAACCTGTGAGAACACGAATGAACCTTGAGGGCATTATGCTAAGTGAAATAAATCAGAGTCTAAAATTATTGCATGATCTCACTTATACATGGATTCCAAAAATGCTATACCCACAGAAATGGAGTGGGGTAGATAAATTCCCACTTATCTGAATAAGTGTTGGTGATCTAACATATACTATTGTGACTGGAGTCAATAATACTATCTTTAATAGTTGGAAAACTACTAACAGAACAGATCTTAAATGTTCTTACAATATACAAACAAAAAAGTAGTTATGTGAAGTGATGGATATGTTTACTCATGATTGTGGTAATCAGTTCACTATATTTGTGTATCAAATACTGACATTGTACACTTTAATCTTATACATGTTATATGTCAATTATATCTCAATAAAGCTGGAAAAAAATGGACTAAGGATCTGAAAAGGTGTTTCTCCAAAGAAGAGATATAAATGGCAAGCAGGTATATTAAAAAGGTGCTTGATGCCACTAATCACTGGGAAATGCAAACCAAAACTACAGTGAGATACCACTTTCACACCTGTCTTGATGGCTATTATAAAAAGAAAAGTCAGTAAGTGTTAGCAATAATGTAAAGGAAAGGGAATCTTGTACACTGTTGGTGGAAATGTAAATTGGTACAACTACTATAAAAGCAATATGGAAATTCCTCAAAACATTAAAATAGAACTACCATATAATCATATTCTCTTTTTTGCTGCTGATAAAATACCTCTTCTAATGTGCACTTGCTAACACTGTAATTATTATTATTAAGATTTAATTATTATTATTTTCTATATTGAAAACACATTTTTTAAATTGACCAATTAAAAATATGCCTTGACTTAATAAGCAAATACAATGATTATTCATTATTTTACTAACTATAGTCAGGATCTAAAAAAATAATAATTTGCTGTTTTTACACAGAGATACCTCTGATCTTAAGTTGTTCTATGTAAGATTTTGGTATCAGGAATTTTGAGCCAAACTTAGACTTTTCAAGTGAGTCTTTGCAACAAGATATCTTGTCTATAATGACAACTCTTTCTGAGCACTGGGATGACTCAGTTGCTTAAACATCAGATTTCAACTCAGGTCCTGATCTCAGTGGTTAGATCGAGTCCCCTGTCAGGCTCTGTGCTCAAAGGAGTCAGCTTGAGATTCTTTCCTTCTCGCGTTGACCTGCCCCCCGGTCTTGCGTGCATGTTCTCTATCTAAAAGAAATAAATGTTATAAAAAATAAAATAAAATAAAATAACTCCATCATTGCTAATATAGTTACTGGTTCCTCACTTGGTATGCTTCCTTCTATAATTATAGGTGTTATTATTTGAAAACATTAACTTTATTTGAAAGCTTAACTTTCATATATGTTTGTAAAATACATGTATTGTAAAGGGATTCTTATTTAATCAAAACCAGTATGAGCAATAATATGTTATAGTAACAATCAAAACATACATTTGTTGAATTTTCTACAGATATTCATAAACATTATGGAATTGATGATCAAATCGCAGCCAACTGGTGATCATCAGGAAAATGTCATATTCTAATTAAGATTACAATTAAAACAGAAGTATACTTGACATGAAGGAAATAGAAGATATTTCAAGAAGCAGAAATAGCAACCAACTATTCAGAACTTTGAGTTCAATTTAAGGATATGTATAAGAGGTGCCTGACTGGCAGTTAATACAGCATGTGACTCTTGATGTCCAAGTCGTGAGTTCAAGCCTCACGTTGGCCTTAAGGCTAACTTAAAAACAAAGCATAACAGAGGCACCTGGGTGGCTGAGTTGGTTAAGCCTCTGACTATTGATTTCAGCTCAGGTCAGGATCTCAGCATCATGAGATCCAGCCCAACATAGAACTCCGTGCTCAGCAGGGAGTCTGCTTTAAAGATTCTCTCTCTGCTCCTCTCCTTATTTGCTCTCTCTATTAAATAAATAAATAAATCTTTAAAAACAAAAACAAGCATTAAAAAAATGAAAAGATGGGAAATCCATTCATTTACTGGAATATTCACAAGTTTTCATCTTCTACAATGTAAATATATTTTTCTCTATTATGTGGAAAAGAAAATTAGAGATATTACCATGCTTGGTTCAGATTACCAAGAACAAATTCTTGGAATTATTGGATACAATTACATTCAGAGTTTGATGTGCAATAAGTTTCACATGGTTTATGAATGCTTTTAAACGCCGCTGTTTTGTGATTGAATAAGGTGCTGAAATCAAAGCTGAGTTTTTACATCTCACCAAAAGCTTTGCTTGACCAAATTACCTCCCCCAAGTTATATCTTCCCCATGTTGGCCCATGTGATTCTCCTTTTGTTTCCATAATATAATATATACTACCATAAATAAGAATATTATGTATAAATTATAATATCTGTCTCTGCCCACAGTCCCCTATGTAAACTCTGCCAAGGAGTGCTTACTTATATCTCTATCCCTAGGGTTGACCTGAAGGGTTGAATTGTGTCTGGCATGAATTATCCTTTCTCATGAGGTAGTGTAACTTATTCACTTACCCAATCAAAAAACTTTATTTATTTTTTTAAAGATTTTATTTATTTATTTGACAGAGAGAGAGGGAAAGAGATCACAAGTAGGCAGAGAGGCAGGCAGGGCGGGGGGAAGCAAGCTCCCTGTTTAACAGAGAGCCCGATGTGGGGCTCGATCCCAGGATCCTGAGATCATGACCTGAGCTGAAGGCAGAGGCTTTAACCCACTGAGCCACCCAGGTGCCCCAAAAAACCTTTATTTTGTGACTAGCACTAGAGTTCTGGCTAGGAGAATAGTATAGTTGGCCTTTGAATTTTAATATTTTAAGGTTTTTACATTACTAATATCTAACTCAGAAATCAGAAGACCCAACATAAAAAACTTAAAAACTCTTGCCCTTAATAATAGTAGAAATTCGGGCAAGTTAATTAAGTATCAGTCTGAGCTTGAATTTCCCTGCCTGTAATACGAGGTAATAATTCCCATGTGAAAAAGTTATCCTGATAACTAAACCAGTTAACATAAAATTAAAATGCAAAGCAGAAATAATAATAGAAGTACTAGGGACTTTATGGACTGAATTTTTGTATCCCTAAGTGCTCACGTTGAAGCTTTAACTCAGGAATGTGATGATGTTTAGAGGTGTGGGTTTTTGGAGGTAATCAGTTTAGATGAATTCATGGGTATGGGATCCTAACAAGGGGCTTACTGCCTTTAAAAGAGGAGACCAGAAAGCTAGATCTTCCTCTCCACACTGTGAGAACTCAAGAGAGAGATGTCCTTCTGGAAGCCAAGAAGAATGCTCTCTCCTAAGGTCCACTCAGCCAGCACTCAGATCTAGTACTTCCATCCTCCAGAACTGTGGGAAATAAATGTCTATTGTTTAAGCCACCAGTGTATGGTACTTTGTTATGGCAGCCAAAGTCGGGTGCTGTTATTTGGCATATTATTGTGCATCTCTGCAGTACCTTTCAGCATTACAAAGTGTTTATATTGAAGTATCCGTTTAATTGCTTTACTTTATTCCTCTGCTTACTCTTGCAACACCACTTTTATCATTTTGGTTTTTAATCTTTGCTACCAGGGAAGGACAGTCTTACATATATCTGTTGAAATACTTACTTTTTAATATGTACAGAATTTACCATCTTAATCCCATTAAAGTTGCTTTAAAAGAGAGTATCTTTCTTAGAACATAAAGTTAATAGTAGCACATAGTATTTATCTTTAGTGATATTTTCTTAATTTAAAGCTCAGATTTAGAAATATTCTATAACAAAATGTGCAATGCAAACAAACAAACAAAAAAACAAAAACAAAAACAAAAACACAAAAAAACAAAAAACCCTGATTGACAGTCAAAACCATGTATTTAATTCGGCGTGGAGGGGGGGAAATCTTCCAAATCTCCATTTTTTTTTCTTTCATTCTGTTGTTGTGGTTGCTTAGAAACCAGTACTAAGATCATGGTTTAAGAGAATGGGATTTAATGTTTCTTTTCCCTCCTAATGCAGAAAGAAGAATGCACTGAATATACTTAAAATTAACAGCATCTCATTAGAACTTTGTGACACTTTACTCCTTTTCTCACTCTTTACTCTGGGTGGCCACACAGGCAGACCCACTACTGACTGTCTTTAAAACTAAGGAAAGGGATTTTGTTAATTGACCAGCAGTGGGGGGAGCCAATTTTCCTGCCCACTTCCAAACTGGGATTGACCCTCATACCTTTCAGGACTCCAGCATCAGAAGTTTTGAGCACAGTAGACCTGGGAGTTCTACCGTTTTGTAGAGTCTTTTTTTTTTTTTTTTTTTTTTTTACAACTGCAACCCATGTGTTGAACTGTTGCAAATGATTTTTAAAACGCTTTCTTTAGTAACAAAGAAGAGTGTTATAAGCATTTTGAGGTCAATGCAGTGAAAGGTGTATATCATTTCATTTATTCTTTGCTGTATAACTGGCTTCTTATCAAAGTAGAACTAAGACTACATTTCTTAAAAGGCCCTGAGTCCAAATGCGATATTTGTGAAGAGCTAAACATAATAACATTGATAACAATTCTATAGAGGATGTACCATCCAGAGTCGTGTGAAGCACACGTGATCCCCATTTAGTTCTATTGTGTGCGAGTACTTTTTCTTCCCATTTAAGATGATACCAGAGATGAAATTTAACCAGGTTTTAGGTCTCTCCCCAAGGAAAGAACAATTTGTGTTTGAAATGAACTACGGGTGCTAAGGGACTGGAATAGTCCAGTCCTGATTTGCTAGTTAGGAAGGTGTGCTTCTAATCAAATAGGACTTGATAAAGCCATTTGACAAAGAGAGATTAGCATGAAGTCCAAATGTAAACAGCTTGGCTAGGAGTAAGAGTGAGTGTGGGGGCAGAAGGAAGCTGATTAGTAATTCAGATTTTATCTTGGCTGAAAGGGACTGATAGCCCAGTCCTGGCAATCTTCACCTTTTGTTGACCATCTGTACTGTGAGTTCCCCAGCAGAGAGCCAGCTCATCTGGGGACAAGAGAGCAGAAGGGCATAGCTTCTCATACGCGAGAAAAACCAAAAGCCACGCTAAACACCATCAATTAAAATGCATTAGTCCTGTAGGAGCTGCCCATTAGAGTGTTGAGTGTGCACAGATGTCGCTGTTACAAGCATGACACCAGTAATTAGGTATCACAAGTAGGAGGACTTCACACACTATTTAGCAAAAATATTGCACTCTTTTTGCATAAACTTTTGCCATAACTTTAATTGCAGTGGGTTTCAACAATATTGGTCAAAAGAAATATTGCCATTTTATCACAGCCAGGACTGTTGCTTTCTAATTAGGTTTAAGACACATAACAAAATAGATGAGATTGCCAAATAGAAGGGGGTTGGGGGGAAGAGTACTATGCCATTATAAGTGCATTAGTTATGATAGATGTCTATAGTTAGTCAAGAAAAATTAAAGCCCAATTTATTTTTATACATTTTCATGTTCTGTGTCATTGCTGACTGATGGCTTGTCTTCAAGTGCATCTGTAATGCTTTAAAATAAATAAAACAGGACTTGAATCTGCATCTCAAGTGCTGCAGCATATTTTCAATAGTACTGTAACTTGTGTTAAAGGAATTTTCTTTTCCACTTAAGAAACTAACCCTCCTTTTCTCACTCTTAGTATCTCCCTCGGTTTATCTCTCTTTCTCTTTAATTCAGTATTCTTTTCACAAAAGTTGGGGGGAAAACAATAAAATGACTTGAACTGATGTGGAATCTATGGAATGTTATGCGGGCTCCCCCAAATGGGATATTGTGAATCCATCCCCTTTGGACGATGTGTCACTTTTCTGGGAAGCGTCATACATATACAACACCGTTTTCTCCCTTCTGTCTTGATGTTCCAGGGGAAAGGCAATGAAAGGGTATAGTCTTCCCTTCACCCCTGAAACTAGGACTCTATAAATACAAATCTGCCAGTCCCAAACACTGACAACATGTCGCTGTAAACCTCTCAAGGGAATGGGGCGTACAGCATGTAGTTGAATAGAAAAAGCAGATTAAACAAATCACTCGGGCATCCCTGATGCTTCCTCCCCGGTCACCTCACATCTTGGTAAGAGCTCTGTGCATTACCCTCATTAGAACAATCTGTACAAGCCTCTCCATCTCCCAGGAAGAGCATCACAGTAAGGAAACAGGAATCAATGGCGAAAGCTTCAAGAGGACAATCAGACAGTCCCTAGGACAGTGAAGAGGCAAGGAAAATAACAGCTTGTAAAGCTTGACAAGCTGGAGTCAGATGCAGCTTCAGGACTCCTGTTGCTTGGCGTCTGTGTTCTGAAATGAGAACATTGTTCTTAGGGGATGGCCACAGCCCTGCTGTCTTTATTTAGGATGCATAAAACTGCCCAAGGTAGAAGTCCAGAGTGATTTAGAGAGTACATTTCATATAGAAATGAGTACCAGACCACTGGGAAGATGAAAACGAAAATAAAATGAAATACATCAGAATCTGTGACTGTGTGTGCATGTACATATGAGTGTGTGTCTATGTCTGTGTATGGGGACCCATTGATGTGATTTGCGTAATCAACAATCTAGCTGCCTTGCACAGACCTATTTAGCTACTAGTCCAGAAAAAGAAAAAGAGAATAGGATATACAGTCAAGAGAGAAATATGGTTGGTCATTTTATTTTTGTTATCTCTTATTGTTCCTAAATAAAATGACATTTTTTAAAAAAAATAGTAATTTAAAATTCTATGTATTGAGTCCATTCTCGGAAGTTAAAGTATCAAGAAACTAAGATATTAAGCTTTATAACTTTTCTAAAATAGACTATATAATATATAGCCCTATGTATGTTGTATGTCATATATATTCTTGTAAAATCTTCAAAAATACTCTAAATGTATTCTACTAATTAGAAGTCCAATAAAAAAGATCACAAGTGATGTTTCAGTGTTTCTTTTGGAATTTATGAGTACAGAACAGAAATTAAAATGGCAACCTAATTGCTTTGAATACAGACATCGTATTATTTCATTGGCTTGGTATTTGCATAAGATGATTAGTCCTCTTACCAGCTGAAAGAAGCTATCAGCACTAGAGAAACAATTAAAAGTATTTCTGATCCTATGAAGCACAGGCTAGTAAAACTACTCCCTCTTGGGAGGAAAGTGCTTGTCCATATGAGGTAAATTATCTCTCCAAGGGAGCCAAATGATGATAATGATTTTCAGAGGCCAAGTAATAATTCAGCGACAAGTAAAATTTTTCCATGGCAAGTATGAATTTAGAGTATTTATAGATTCCCTTGAGCCTTTCACATTAGAAATATAGCAAATGGCCCCATAATTTGATATTTCTAAACCTAAACGCATTTACCCAACATGTAGCTGATTATTAGAAATCATAGTTATATTTATGACATGATTTTGCTGTCTCTGTAGGTGTGCACCACATAGAGGCTGGCTGCGTCATTTAAAACTTTAAGACATAATATATTAGGATATGAACTATTCAGTATTCACACACACACACACACACACACACACACACACACACAGATAATTGAGTAATTACACATATGTCATTCACATCTATTCTCTCCAAGGGCATAGCTAAAATGTCTAACAATTTTTAGACTGAAATGTTGCCTCTTGTCACAAAATAGTTTCCTTTGTTTTCTATCTTGGAGCTAACTACAGTAGATGCTGATAATAGAAGTATATCTGTTTCCAGTGTTTTCTCCACTTCTTCCCTATTTATTTATATATTTACTTATTATGGGATTAATCAAAATGATATTTATTATTGAATCCACCTTGTCTGTAGGCCTTCCCCATACGTTTACAGATTAAAGATCCCTTTAGTTGATAAACAATTATACTTATGGACAGTAGGTACCTAAAATGGTCATAAGCAGTGAGTTTTCTCTGCCAGGATATTGAGTTCGGGTGAAGTCAGTACAAAAGAGAACATAGCTGAGTCTTCAGTAAAACTTAAAGACAGTCTTCCTCCAGAATTACACTTCGAAGTGCGAAGGTTCAAAGCCAAAAAAGCTAAATACATAGGAGAGAAAATCAAACACATTTCCAAGTAATGAAAAACATATCAGTTTATCACACACTATATATTCTTCTAGTTTGACTTCCATTTTTTTACAAAAGGAGAAAGAAATTGTAGATATCTTTCAAGGCAACCTGAGAAACTCTGAAACTCATCTCAGGGACAGGTCCTGTACATAGAATAGAAGAGAAATAAGGGAATCATATTTAAATAGTAGTAACCAGCAAAAGTATCACTTTTATATTAAAACCATAAAAATGTAATAACCCCATTATGAATTATTGTTAAGTCTTTTGTTTCTTACTAATTTCTTTTTTTCTTTTTAATTAATCCCTTCCTCATTATCCACTTTTGTGAGCCCTTTATTTAGAGGATGAAAACCTAAGACAGTTATCTACTTTCTTGTCCCAACAGTTAAAATCTATACTAGAAAGTTCAACCAATTCTAGAATATTGAAAAGATTCTGAAATGTCTCCTTAAAATTTCTCAGCAGAACATTTTGTAATTCCCCTTTGCTCATTTCTTCTTGCTTGACTATGATATGCTTCCATTAATTTGGGGAATATGAACTCCATTACCTTCATTTTATTTTCTCATTCTCTCCAAATAGCATTCTCCTATGATGCAAAAATTATCTTAAATGAAGATGAGATTATATTACCAAGTATTTTAGAAATATTATAAAACTAGAAAAATTGAAAGAGTGTGGTATTGTGACACAGATAAAATTAATACAAGACAATTCAGGTGTTTACACAAATGAGACAATAGTGGCAACTCAACAAATTACGTAGGGACAGTTGGTTAATCATTTAGAAAAACAAGTCAGTTTTCTCATCTCGTTATGTACAGGTTTATAAAACTACATGTGACTCAGTGATGAAGAAGTAAAACAAAGGCAAAGAATAACCCATAACATTCATAAAGGAAAACATGAAAGATATATGATACATATTATTTATTATTAAGTGGGGAAAAAAGCAAGATGCAGAATGTATGTAAGAGGCTGCTTTCATTACAATAATATATGTGAATATGTGTTTGGACACATACTGGATGTTTCCAGAAAGACCTCGGATGTTGATATGGTCGACAAGACTGATGGCAAAAACAAAAACAAACCAACAGTGGGGGGAAAAATAGGCTTCAGAAATGACTTTCTTTTTCCCAGTGCATTGATTTGAAATCATTGAAATTCTTATTCTTTGTTTGTTTGTTTTTTTAACATATAATGTATGATTTTCCGCAGGAGTACAGGTCTGTGAATTATCAGGCTTACATATTTCACAGCACTCACCATAGCGTATACCCTCCCCAATGTCAATAACCCAGCCACCCTATCTCTCCCCCAACCCCCCAGCAACCCTCAGTTTGTTTCATGAGATTAAGAGTCTCTTATGTTTTGTTTCCCTCCCAACCCATTCTTGTTACATTTTTTCCCTCCCTACTCCCTGCAATCCCCCACCCTGCCTCTCAAATTCTTCACATTAGAGAAATCATATAATTGTCTGTTTCTGATTGACTTATTTTGCTTAGAATAATACCCTCTAGTCCCATCCATATGGTTGTAAATGGTAAGATTTCATGTCTTTTTGATGGCTGCATAGTATTTAATTGTATAAATATTTGCCACATCTTCTTTATCCATTCATCTGTTGATAAACATCTAGGTTCTTTCTATAATTTAGCTATTAAGGACATTACTACTGTGAGCATTTGGGTGCACGTACCCCTTTCGATAACTACATTTGTATCTAGATACCCAGTAGTGTGAATACTGGGTTTTCTGGTACCTCTATTTTCAACTTTTTGAGGAACCACCATACTGTTTTCCAGAGTGGCTGCACCAGCTTACATTCCCACCAACAGTGTAGGAGGGCTCCCCTTTCTCCGCATCCTTGCCAGCATCTGTCATTTCCGGACTTGTTAATTTTAGCCATTCTAACTGGTGTGAGGTGCTATCTCACTGTGGCTTTCATCACTCAGCATTAATGCTGAGTGATGTAGAGCACTTTTTCATGAGTCTGTTGGCCATTTGGAAGTCTTCTTTGCAAAAATATCTGTTCATGTCTTCTGCCCATTTCTTTTTTTTTTTTTTTAAGATTTTATTTATTCATTTGATAGACAGAGATCACAAGTAGGTAGAGAGGCAGGCAGAGAGAGAGAGAGGAGGAAGCAGGCTCCCAGCTGAGCAGAGAGCCCGATGAGGGGCTCAATCCCATGATTCTGGATCATGACCTGAGCTGAAGGCAGAGGCTTTAACCCACTGAGAGTTTGACACCCAGGCACCCCTTCTTCCCATTTCTTGATTGGATTATTTGTTCTTTGGGTGTTGAGTTTAATAAGTTCTTTATAGATTTTGGATACTAACCCTTTATCTGATATGTCATTTGTGATTATCTTCTCCCATTCTGTCAGTTGTTTTTTGGTTTTGTTTACTGTTTCCTTTGCCCTGCAAAAGCTTTTGATCTTGATGATCTTTTGATCTTGATGATCTTGACCTCGTTGCCCAATAGTTCATTTTTGCCCTTGCTTCCCTTGTTTTTGGCGATATTTCTAGGAAGAAGTTGCTGCAGCTAAGGTCAAAGAGGTTCCTGCCTGTGTTCTCAAGAATTTTGATGTATTCCTGTCTCACATTGAGGTCTTATATCCATTTTGAGTCCATTTTTTTTGTGCGGTATAAGGAAATGGTCCAGTTTCATTCTTCTACATGTGGCTGTCCAATTTTCCCAAAACCAGTTATTCAACAGACTGTCTTTTTTTCCATTGGACATTCTTTCCTGCTTTGTCGAAGATTAGTTGACCATAGAGTTCAGGGTTGCTTTCTGGGCTCTATATTCTGTTCCATTGATCTATGTATCTGTTTTTGTGCCAATACCATACTGTTTTGATGATTACACCTTTGTAATAGAGTTTGAAGTCTGAAATTGAGATGCTGCCAACTTTGGTTTTCCTTTTCAACATCCGTCTACTATTTGTGGTCTTTTCTGGTTTCATACAAATTTTAGGTTGATTTGTTTCATTTCTTTGAAAAATATTAATGGTATTTTGATAGGGATTGTATTAAATGTGCAGATTGCTTTAGATAGTCTAGACATTTTCACAATATTTGTTCTTCCAATACATGAGCATAGAACATTTTTCTATTTCTTTGTGTCTTCCTCAGTTTCTTATATGAGTACTTTAGAGTTTTCTGAGTACAGCTTCTTGCCTCTTTGGTTAGGTTTACTCCTAGGTATCTTATGGTTTTGGGTGCAATTGTAAATAGGATCAACTCCTTCATTTCTCTTTCTTCTGTCATGCTGTTGGTGCATAGAAATACAATTGATTTCTGTGCATTAATTTTTATATCCTGACACTTTACTGAATTACCGTATGAGTTTCAGCAGCTCTGGAGTGGGGTCTTGGGTTTCCCACATGAAGCATCCTAGCATTCTATCAAAGAGTAAGAGTTTGACTTCTTTGCCAATTCAGATGCCTTTTATTTCTTTTGTTGTCTGATTACTGAGGCTAGGACTAGTACTATGTTGAATAGCAGTGGTGACAGTGGACATCCTTTCTGTGTTTCTGACCTTGGGGGAAAAGCTCTCAGTTTTTCCCGATTGAGAATGATATTTACTATTGGTTTTTCATAGATGGCTTTGATGGTATTGAGGTATGTACCTTCTATCTGTACACTTAGAAGAGTTTTGATCAAAAAAGGATGCTATATTTTGTCAAATGCTTTTGTAGCATCCATTGAGTGTATTATATGGTTCTTGTTCTTTCTTTTATTAATGTATGGTAATACATGTATTAATGTATCACATTGATTGATTTGCAGATGTTGAACTAATCTTGTAGCCCAGAAATAAATCCCACTAGGTGGTGGAGAATAATCCTTTTAATGTACAGTTGGATCCTATTGGCTAGTATTTTGGTGAGAACTTTTGCGTCTGTTTTCATCAAGGATATCTGGTTTTGGAATCAAGGCAATGTTGGCCTCATAAAATGAGTTTGGAAGTTTTCCTTCCATTTCTGTTTTTTTTTTTTTTTTTTTTTTTTGAGCAGTTTCAGGAGAATAGGTAATATTTCTTCCTTAAATGAAGAAATTTGGTAGAATTCCCGTGGGAAGCCATCTGGCCCTGGGCTCTGCTTTGTTGGGAAATTTTTGATGACTGCTTCAATCTTCTTACCGGTTATGGGTTTGTTCAGATTTTCTATTTCTTCCTGGTTCAGTTTTGGTAGTTTATATGTCTCTAGGAATGTATCCATTTCTTCCAGATTGTCAAATTTGCTGGCGTATAGTTGCTCATAGTATATTCTTATAATTGTTTGTATTTCTTTGGTGTTGATTGTTATCTCTCCTCTTCCATTCATGATTTTATTAACTTGGATCCTTGCTCTTTTCTTTTTGATAAGTCTGGCCAGGGGCTTATCAATCTTATTAATTCTTTCCAAGAACCAGCTCCTAGTTTTGTTGACTTGTTCGACTGTTCTTTTGGTTTCCATTTCATTGATTTCTGCTCTGATCTTTGTTATTTCTCTCCTTCTGCTGGGTTTAGGCTTTCTTTGCTGTTCTTTCTCCAGATCCATTAGGTGTAGGGTTAGGTGTAGGGTAGGGTTAGGTTAGGTTGTACTTGAGACCTTTCTTGTTTCCTGAAAAAGGCTTGTATTGCTATATACTTTCCTCTCAGGACTGCCTTTGCTCTGTCCCAAAGATTTTGAACAGTTGTGTTTTCATTTTCATTTGTTTCCATTAATTATTTTAATTCTTCTTTGATTTCCTGTTTGACCCATTCTTTCTGTAGTAGGATGCTCTTTAGCCTCCAGGTATTGGAATTCTTTCCAACATTCTTTTTGTGATTGAGTTCTAGTTTCAAAGCATTGTGATCTGAAAATATGCAGGGAATGATCCCAGTTTTTTGGTACTAGTTGAGACCTGATTTGTGATCTATTCTGGAGAATGTTCCACGTGAACTAGAGAAGAATGTGTATGATGTTGCTTTGAGTTGGAATGTTCTGAATATATGTGTGACGTTCATCTGGTCCAGTGTGTCTTCTAAGCCTTTATGTCCTTCTTGATCTTTTCCATTTCAGTGAGGGGGTGTTAAAGTCCCCTACTATTATTGTTGATGTGTTTCTTTGATATTGTTATTAATTGGCTTATATAATTGGCTGCTCCCATGTTAGGAGCATAGATATTTAAAATTGTTAGATATTCTTCTTGGGCAGACCCTTTAAGTATGATATAGTGTCTTTCCTCATCTCTTATTATAGTCTTTGCTTAAAAACTAATTTATCTGATATAAGGATTGCCCTACCAGCTTTCTTTTGATGTCTATTAGCATGGAAAATGGTTTTGCACCCTATTACTTTAAATCTGGAGGTTTCTTTGGGTCTAAAATGAGTTTCTGGTAGATAGCATATCAATGGGTCTTGTTTTCTCATCCATTCTGATACCCTGTGTCTTTTGATTGGGACATTTAGCCCATTTACATTCAGGGTAACTATTGAAAGATATAAATTTAATGCCACTGTATTGCCTGTAAGGTGACTGTTACTGTATATTGTCTCTGTTCCTTTCTGGCCTACTACTTTTAGGCTCTGTCTTTGCTTAAAGAACCCCTTTCAATATTTCCTATAGGGCTGGTTTGGTGTTTGCCAATTCTTTTCATTTTTGCTTGTTCTGGAAACTTTTTATCTCTCTTTCTATTTTCAATGATAGCCTAGCTGGATATATTATTCTTGGCTGCACATTTTTCTCATTTAGTGATCTGAATATATCACGCCAGTCCTTTCTGGCCTGCCAGGTCTCTGTGGATAGGTCTGCTGCCAATTTATTACGTCTACTATTGTATGCTACAGACCTCTTGACCCCAACTGGACAAGATTTTCAGGATTTCTCTATTTTAGGATTTCTCTTTGTCACTAAGACTTGTAAGACTGACATTTAGATGATGGGGTGTGGACCTATTTGTATTGATTTTGAGGGGGGTTCTCTGTGCCTCCTGGATTTTGATGCTTTTCCTCTTCACCAAATTAGGTAAATTCTTTGCTATAATTTGCTCCAATACACTTTGCCCCCCACCCTTTCTTCTTCTTCTGGGATCCCAATTATTCTAATATTGTTTCATCTTATGGTATCTCTTATCTCTCGAATTCTCCCTTTGTGGTTCAGTAGTTGTTTGTCTCTCTTTGCTCAGCTTCTTTATTCACCATCATTTGGTCTTCTATATCACTAATTCTCTCATTTCTGCCTCTTTTATTCTAGCAGTAAAAGCCTCCATTTTTTATTGCAATTCATTAATAGCTTTTTAAAAAAATTTCAACTTGTTTAGATTTTAGTTCTTTTATTCCACCAGAAAGGGATTTTATTTCTCCAGAAATGACTCTAATATCTTCCATGCTTTTTTTGAGGCCAGCTAGCACCTTGATAATCATCATTCCTGGGTATTCACATGGTTCATTGATCATCTCTTTTTAACTTTTTGCTGAGGATCACCTTCTTTAAGTGATGCCTCCCCTGACAAATCTATCTAAAATTTCAAAACATCACCCTCCTGACAGCTCTTACTTCAGGTCCCTGTTGTTTCTTTCTTCAAATCATCATATCTATATATAATACACCTTCTAAATTTTGAAGTGTCTATGCCACTTCCCATAGTATATAGTAAGATATATGAAAGTGGAGTAATTTTTTATCTCTGTATCTCTTGTTGGTGAGGTGGATGCCACTTTAAAAAAAATATTGAATGTCACGTCTATGTGTGTATTATTTTTTGTTGCTTACTAGATAAAAGAAGCAAATATTTAATTGTGGACATTTAAGCAATATGAGCCAAATTTGAGGGGAATTGGACAAGGTTATACCAAATTCTATATTAAGTTGTAAATTGAGCTATAGTTTTATGAATGGAGGTTAAATGAGGCATCTTAATCCTTGTGTTCTAGAAGATGTAAGCTCTTACACTTAAAGAAAATAATTACAATCTTGTAAATTTGACACTTAGCTCCTCAAGGGGTAAGACTGAATCTTTATAAATTTAATTACAACTACCTAACATCTATTCACTCAATTAATGACTTTTATGCATCTCTTTTGAATATATTGATGCCCACAGATGCTCTGAAAGTATGCCTTGGAAAGTCCACTGAGTCTCTTAAAGAAAAGGAACAAAAGGGACAAATACTAAAAATTATGCCACTTCAAATATGCAATATAATCTAAAGACTGTTTCATTTATTTTATTTTAAATTATATTACCATATTTGATTTTTTAAAATTATTTGTGCTTTTTTTAAAAAAGATTTTATTTATTCATTTGACAGAGAGGCCACAAGCAGAGACAGAAACACGCAGAGGGAGAGCCAACAGAGAGGGAGAAGCTGGCTCTCTGTGTTGCAAGGAGCCTGTTAAGCGGTCCAGGATCATGTCCTGAGCCAAAGGCAGATGCTTAACCGACTGAGCCACAGAGGTGCCCTTATTTATGCTTTTTAACCAAACACTTAACTGCTATATGTTAGAATGTCTCAAATGACAGTAATTCATTGAAAAGGGTCAACAGTTCTGAATTTGTAATACATATGTTATTTAATAATCTCTTTAATTAATTTTGGTTTATTAACTCCTATGCTTTCAAATGAATGTCTGAAATCAAATTTAAAGAAAGCTTTCAAATGATACTGTATTTGTTGAATAATCTCAAGCAATTTGTAAAATTTATGTACAGATAACCCTTTTATATATCCATAGAAGTTTAATAATCCTACAAACATAATAACTGAGTTTAGACAATGTGTGGCTATTTTTAGCCAATACAATGACTTAATTAAATCACCATGTAGTCAGTGTAATTGATTGACTTACTGTAGAACATAAATGGTTGAAAATAATGAACATATTAGGTCTAAAATTAATGTAGGGTCGTATAAGTGTATGTGTGCATGTGTCTGCATGCGTATGTATGGTCTGCATAGACACAGCTATGCAAAGACTTCTCTGAAAAGATACATGTACTTGTGTTGATTTATCTCAATATTCTACCCTATGATTAGTCATATATTTTCTCAGTGATTCATGATAAAATGAATGATTGATATTTATTCTCAGTTATTTTTCAGATATGTTATGCACTAATATAAAGTGGATTGTCACCTATCAAATGAGGTTTGAATATCACCTCACATATTCCTCCCTGAAAAATACTACTGAATATCACACTATCAGTGATTTATTACTTAACACTTTTTTCCTGTTAAAATAGGAACACCCTTGTGGGGAAGAGAAACATGTTATGCAGTATCCCGCTATTGATAAAATGAGTAAAAAAAAACTTATATTTCTGTATAATGTCTCAATTTAGCAGAGTTCACTTTATCAGTATTCTGAGAACCTAGCAAGTTGTAATGGGAGGCAGAATTTTTAGTTTTTGTAGGAGAGAGGCTAGAAACTCACAACTGGGTTGCTGTCTGTGGAAAATTAACATGGATGGGGCATAGCGGTAAGAGGGTGAAAATACCCAGAGGCCCGTTTATGGATACAAAGGATCAGAGATGGTGGGTGACTGTCAGGTGTTCAATACTGACAGCTAGAAAGGCAGGTTATAAGGGTGGAGGAGAAGAGGCCAAAAGCCACTGTAACATATTTAATTATTTAACCTGTGCTATCTTTACACCACTGTAGACCCTTACACTTATGGAAGTAATAAACAATTATTAATATTATTTATGTTCTGCTACTCTCCCTGAGAAATTGGTAGATTTGCAAATGTCTTCTAGCAGGAAAACATAACCATTAGAAAAGTTAATTAAAATCTGAGATTTTTATTTGGCTTGAAACCTTCATAGGTGTCAATCTTTCTTAATTAAGAATACAGTGAAAAAAACATCCATATTACTCTAAGCCATTTTGTGCACTGTGAAATTGCTTTTTCTTCTCAAGAAACTATAAAGTCATTTCTTGGTCTTAACACACATTCCAGGCATTTTAAGTGGATATTTCCTGGAAGAGTTGCAAAATCCGCAAAGGACTTACTTTCTTTAAATATTTTCGCTTTTATAACTAAGCAAATAGATGAAAAAGCAAATTTCTGTATGTGCTGGTAAGGAAAAAATTAAATATATATTTATATATAAAATTTAATATACTGCACATATAAATAGAAATCAAATATATATTAATATACTTAATATATGTATATAATGTACATATTCATTTTTTCCATTGAAATATCATTTATTATTGCTGTTTTTCCAAATAGCTCAGATTACTTCATATACATCTAATTAATCCTCAATATTTCTTGAGGTAAGTAATAAAGCACCATTAGTTCCTATTTTTGTTGTTGTTAGGTTAAAGGTAAAGAAAAATGTGTAACAACATAAGTTTTTTCTTGTCTGGTAGGAATTTAACAAATGTCATCTCTTCCTTCTCTTTTCTTCATTCGTCTTTATAAATTGCCAACTCACTGATTAAGCATAGGTATAAAAAAAGTTTGCATTTTTACACAGCAAACATACAAAGTTCACCAAAAAATAGTGATAAATATATTTGTGTGTGTGTTGTGTATAGTTGGACTTTTTGTACTCAAATGTGTCTGCATTATCAAATATAAATTGTTCTAGCTCTTTCAAATTACTATTAGAGATAAAATATTTATTTCAGTGATACTACTTTTATTTTCTACTATTTACACAACTATCTCTTGGAATTTTCTTCAGAGCCAGAATCATGTTCTTTGCTTTTCATCAATTGCTTGATATCAAAGGGAAAAAATCAAATTGACTAGTGAAAAATTCTCAGTGGGTAATAAGAGCTTACCGCACTTATCTGGAGGTTTGCCAAAGTGGTTTGTAATCCAGTAAGCTCATGGTTATGGAAGAAGCCAGTCAATGGTTTAGAATTAAAGACAGTACAATCGGAAAAGATAGCCTTAGGCTAGAATTCTTGCAGAAGCAAGGAGAACTCCTCATAAGCCTCGTGTTCTCCTACAGCCTGCACCAACTGTTTCTCACTGCTCCCTGGTGGGTTTTACCTGGAAATGGGGCTTTCTAAGCTGTTACAAAGAAGAAAATTAGAGTCTGGGGTAAGATTGGTCAAAAGTACATCCATTTTGTAATGGTAAACAGAATTTGAATTCTTTTCATACTGTTTGTTAGGGAGGCATACTACATAAATTATTTGCACCTTAGCGTTCTTGGCTTGCAAAACTAGGATGGTAATATCTACTTCATATGACCCATACGTGAATTTGATACCGTAATTCATGTGAAACACTTAATACGGAAGAAGTTCTGAATAGGTATTATTTTTTCTCCCTGATTCCTCCAAAGAGCAGGAAGAAAACCAGTTTTTCATCAGATGAATTGAACACTAGAGTGGGGACAGAGGCAAATGAACAAGCTGCAGACACACCTAATAAGAGAAACATGTTAAGTAAAAGTATAAGACTGAGTAAGTACTCTGCCTTTTTGGCCACAGTTCTGGGGTTTACATTGAACTGAACCTACCCCTAATCAGTGAGTTGGCAATTTGTAAAGATGAATGAGCAAAAGAGAAGGAGGAAATGACATTTGTTAAATTCCTATCAGACAAGAAGCAAAGCACTAGCTACTCTCTTTATAATAATCATTCATATATTTAATGACTACATTTCAAATACATTCAATGGCTTGTGAAATCACATGTCTGCAAAGTATGGAGGCTGAGATTATAACCTGTGACTCCAAAGCTCATGGTTTTCTTCTAAGATAATTTTTCCTAGGGACAAATGGCAGAGTCATCAGAGGAGGTTTTAAAATGAGTACTAAGGAGTTCACAGAATACATGGAGCACTGGGTGTTATTTGTAAACAATGAATCATGGAACACTACATCAAAAACTAATGACATACTGTGTGGTGACTAACATAACATAATAAGAATAATAATAAAAAAACCTAAGAAACCCAGCAAAAATTCATATGATAGTGTTCTTTCCAAAATGTTTTATTTTTTCATCTACAGAAGTGGAAGAATGATATAAAAATGTGCTTAAAGGTACTTTCTTCTCTTTCTGATGCCTCATTATTTCTGCAAGTCAAGTAAACCAATATAAGTAATAATAAATAGAAATACTGGGTGGCAATCTGGGAGGTCAGAAAGACTGATTTGGACTGGTCCTGAGTTGGTGGCCAGGAGGTGGCAGAGAATAGACTGTTCCTAAGATATGTAACATAAAAATATATTGATCAAAGTATTTTCAATGTTTTATATATGTAATCATGAACATCAGTCAGGTGTTCCTATGTTAAAAATAAGGTCAACAACCAACAGTTCAGGAGAAACTACAAAATTCAATTTAGGTGTTTATCACATGATTTTTATTAAGCAGAATAAAATTAAAATTGAAAATGAATTCTTCTTTAAAATCTTTAGACAGAGTCACCTGGGTGGCTCAGTCACTTAAGCCTCTGACTGGTGATTTGGCTCAGTCCTGAACTCAGAGTTGCTGGGCATGGAGCCTGCCCAGGATTCTCTTTCTCCCTCTCCATCTTAATCCCTCCCCAACTCACACTCTCTTTCTCTATTAAAAGAAAAAAAAAATCTCCAAGCTGGAGATCACTGGTTAGTAATGTCTATTATAGCTAGTGAAAGGATGGTGGTTTTGTTTTGTTTAAAAATTTG
Source organism: Mustela lutreola (assembly GCF_030435805.1). Taxonomy (NCBI): domain Eukaryota; kingdom Metazoa; phylum Chordata; class Mammalia; order Carnivora; family Mustelidae; genus Mustela; species Mustela lutreola. The sequence continues at coordinate 47,715,347 of NC_081302.1, forward strand.
GTTTAGGGGTGTCTGGGGAGCTCAGTGGATTAAGCCTCTACCCTGGGTTCAGGTCGAGATCTCAGGGTCCTGGGATTGAGTCCCACATCGGGCTTTCTGCTCGGTGGGGAGCCTGCTTCTCCTCTCTCTCTGCCTGCTGCTCTGCCTACTTGCAATCTTTCTCTCTCTGTCAAATGAAAAAGTAAAAATCTTTTAAAAAATAAAATAAATATTTAGTTTAAATCCCTCTGTTTTATAGCTGGACTTACCAATTACTTTTATATATGTAAGTAAAGTTTCCTATGTCAAACTATGCACTGATAAAAAGATATAGTGTCCCTGGCCCTTCATTTTCCAGAGAAGGAAAAGATAGCTCATAGTACTTTACCAAAATCACATATAATAAATGATGAAACAAAGACTTTGTTCAGGTATGATAAAGTATAATTAAGGGAATAATAGCAACCAACAACATAACAGAGTTTGACACCTACACTGAGGCTAGGAAATGATGAAGGTGTTGGTGATGAATACATTAACACGGACTGAGCTAGCCACCATGCTAACATGCGTATCCTTTTATTTCATAATTACAGAACTGTATTTAGTTATTGATGATGGTGCTCATTTTTCAGATGAAGAAACTGAGATTTTGAAAGTTTAGTTGCCTAAGGTTCACCTTATATTCAAATATGCTCACATCTGAAACCAGAGCCTGACTCCAAATCTCTTATTTATTTAGAATTCTGCTCAGATGTTCAAAGGTTTAAGATCTCATTTAGATAAAATATTGTTTTGATTGTACATACTGTAGCTCTGTGATTATGAAAGAGTTAGTCCACTTCTCAGGCCCTCCACCCAATAATGTTCAGGTGGAGGATGGGCATTAAGGAGGCAACTTGTGACGAGCACTGGGTGTTGTATGTAAGGGATGAATCACTAAATTCTACTTCTGAAACCAATATTACACTATATGTTGACTAAGTAGAATTTAAATAAAAATTTGGAAAAAAAAAGCGACAACAACAAAAATGATAGCCATGAGGTTTCTATTAAAATGCTATAAAATAAAGGAGGTAAAATGCACAGCACAATATTTGGTATTTAATAAGCACTGACAAAAGTAATACATACTGTTATCATAATTCTACAACAGATTAAGTATAACTTAAGGTGCCAAGTGAAACTAACAGTACCAGGGTCCCCTGAGTAGCTCACTCAGTTAAGCATCTGCCTTTGGCTCGGGTCATGATTCCAGGGTTTTGGAATCAAGTCCTGCATCAGGCTCTCTGCTTAGTGGGGAGTCTGCTTCTCCCTCTGCAGCTTCCTGTGCTTGTGTGTGCACTTTCTCTCTCTGTCAAACAGACAAATAAAATCTTCAAAAAAAAAAAAAAAGTAACAATAATTTTTCTCTATATGCTCCCTTTTTATTTTTACCTTTAAATGGCTTTAACTTGCATGCATAAAGACCTTGAAACCATTTTATCTGTCTCCTGATCCCAGATTTTAAGCCTGTTTAAATGTGGACATTATAGAAAACTTCTGAGAATTTTGATGTGAAGTTCCGAATTACTTATGTGTCATTTACTTAGTTTTTATAAATAATAAATAACATTTGTCACCATATTAATGGTTGACATAGTTATCCTGCTATAACTGTTTTATAGCAGTTATATATAGTTATATAGTTGATCAAATCACAACCTGCAAAAAACAGCCCTGAGTAATCTGCTAAAAATATGTTCAGGTATATATAGTGTTGAGAATTAAAGATATTATCATTTATACTAACCCTCTCCCTGATGATATGGCACAACCAGGTTCCTGGAAGATTGGGTCAAATATTTCTTTGCTAGTTCCTGTATCTTTCAGATTCTTGTGCGTATTTATGAATACTCCTTGGACTGACGTGTCTTCTGATGTCTCTTCTACAACATGGCACTCTATTTCTGCTTTGTAACCATTTTAGTGCCCTAAAACACTTGGTTTTTTATCAACAACTGAATTACAAATTGACTTTTCACCTAAACCTTGGTAATAAATGGGTGTCCTTCTACAGCCCCTTTAATGAAAGATTTCCAATGTGCAATTAGCAATGTGATTTTCAAGAAGATAAGTGACTGTACTCTGACAGATGGAATTTACAGTTTTTTCTCTCTCATTTGTGATTGACTTGGCTGGACATCTTTGTTAGTAAAACTTCTCAGCATTTTTAAAATGTTATTAATATATTAAATATGAGGGTTTTTTTGAGTGCCAGTATATAGCAAGAGTGAATATTAGAACCTATGGTAGCAACAACAAATGCTACCTATGTAAACAACTTATTCAGCTTTGCTGATATGTTTGGGCCTGTAGCTTATGTGTTGTAAAATCTAAGAGCATGTGTGCACTTAAACACTCCAAGAATAATTAGAAAATATCATTTGGATACATTGAGAAATAACTATAATGACAGAAATGTGCAGAGTGGTAACCTCTTCTCACTCTCTAAAATGTCCTTGCACATTTTAACAAAATGTTAACAAAAAAGTGGTGCAAATACGTGATTACCTGAAAAGAGTATGAAAGTAAAAGTAAGGAAATAAAACTTTTCATACATGTGTTTTGGCCAGAGCTGTGTGATTAAGGAACTGGAAAAGGCAATGAGTGAAAATGCAAGGAGATTAACTACTTTATACAGGAAAGCACAGACACCAGCAAATCACACCAGTTTTGGTACTATGTTATGTGACAGGATTTTCTGAACTAAAACACAAATTTCATCAACATGTTCAAATTCTTCCCCTAGGCATCCTAAACCCCAAAGGGCTGGAGGGCCCCTAACCATCCTTCCTTGTTGAGCTCTGACAGGGAATTGTCTAAGATCTTGATATTCCTCTAGTCAGAATTTCTGGTTCCCTACTCTGTGCCAAAGCACTTTTTTCACACACATATTATTGTGTTTTTAGTGTAAATGTCTGATTAAATTATAAAATGAAGAATTTGGTTGTAAAAATTTTCAGTGAGTTTTTCCCCTTTATACCTGAGTAAACTGGTGTCCTAGACTTAGAATTTATTCCAAAAATACCGAGTAAAACAGATTTCAAAAAACTATGTGAATATTCTAAATATTCTCTTTGAGAAAAATTACATCTCTGGTGTTTTTTTTGTTTTGTTGTTTCTCCGTTTTCATTTTCAGGCAGGAATTGGTACCCTGGTCAGATACAACACAATTCTCACTGCCTCATGATGTTATAGGTTATTTGCAAAGTGAATATTTCCCTCTAAACTTTTTTTTTTTAAAGATTTTATTTATTTACTTGACAGACAGAGATCAGAAGTAGTCAGAGAGGCAGGCAGAGAGAGAGGAGGAAGCAGGCTTCCTGCTGAGCAGAGAGCCTGATGTAGGTCTCGATCCCAGGACCCTAGGATCATGACCTGAGCTGAAAGGCAGAGGCTTTAACCCACTGAGCCACCCAGGTGCTCCTCCCTCTAAACTTTAATGGAAAAATCCTAAGAAAGACAAGGCAACTTAGTAACATTATTACAATCAAAACAAAAGTTTGCTCCTGATTTAATATTTTAAACTTTCAGTTGAACCTCCTTATGTTACTTTTTATAATGACTATCTCATTTATTAATATTTTAGCTTATTTCAAAGGATTTTAAATGCATTTGGTCTCGAGACTCTTAATTTTATAGACCAAAAATTAAAGAAATGTTTTCTTTCTTAAAAAATAAATATTCTTTCTTAGACTATCTGGAATAAAAGAGAAAATGAAAGGGACACTCCTGTAATGCAATAGTTCTATTTTTTGCCCTCCTTCTCATGGCTACAGCTTTTTTTTTTTTTTTTTTTTTTTTTTTTTTGAGATTTACTTATTTATTTGAGAGAGAGTGTGTGTGAGCAGGGGGAGGGACAGAGAGAGAGAGAGAATCTTCAAGCAGACTCTTCACTGAGCATGGAGCCCAATGTGGGCTCACCACCCTGAGATCATGACCTGGCTCATGGCTACAGATCTTAAACTGGGCCCTCAAGTCACAGACCCACCCAAAGAGTTGAACTACGCTGAGGAGAAACAAACATGGTCTCTTCTGTATACGTTAGAAACCTGAAAGCCTCCCAGACCCATAAGAACTGTGATTTCTGAAGATGTCAGTATGATAACCATGGATAACACAGAAACTGTTTACTAACTTTGAAGAATGGCTTGGGATAAGGAAAAAATATTGTTTTTAATACAATAATAATATGATAACCTTAATTTTCATAGGAGGAAAAAATATTTATTGTTCATGGGGCACCTGGATGGCTCATTCTGTTAAGAACCAACTCTTGGTTTAGGCTGAGGTTGTGATCTCTGGGTTCTGGGATCCAACCCTATGTAGGTCTCTGTGCTTAATGGGGAGTCTGCTTCTCTCTCTTTGCCCCCTCCCCCTTCATGTGCACTCTCTCTGTCTCTCTAAATTAAAATAAATAAACCTTTAGAAAAAATACATAATTCAAATCTGAGAAGTCAAATAATAAAGCTACATTAAAGTTATAAACACATGATACTGCTCATAGTTAGCTAGTTAGCTAGTTAGCTAGTAAGTGCTGCCTAAAGAAATAGAGGATTAAATATATGATCTTCCCTATTTGTGTTAGACTTCAAAGTTCAATAATTTGATGTTGTATGTACCTTGTTATGAACTATATACTCAAAGGCCAGTCTTGCCCCTTGGTGTACAGCTAGTTCTCACCAATAGTTGTCCAATGGATTATTATTAACACATTCCTTTACCTACTTTTTCTCCCTACTCTTTCTCTCTCTCTTTTTTTAATAATTTTTTTTTGTTTGTTTTTACCTAACTGCCAGGAGCCCATTTTTAAACTTGTCCAATACTCTGCCTCCTCAGTACCTTTTCTCTGACTTGCTAGAGATTGCTGGAAATCATTCCAAAAAAGTATCATTTGAGGTCACCAATTCTTGGTCTTTAACCTCCACTTGAAAGACTTTGCAGCATCCTCAGTGTACTTTGATCCCACAGAGGTTATTACAAGTTTCACTATTTTCTTTCCCCTAGCCTTTTAGATTCCCAACAGCCCTCACTCTCAAGAGATGACTTCTCCATCCATCTTCTTCATAGGACAAAATAGACATCAACATATGAGAACTACTCAACATCTTGACAATCACGATAAATGTTTATTTGGTTCCATACCATCTAAATCCATTCTCTCATGCTATGATTCTGAAGCAAAACAAAACAAAATAAAAAACAAAGAAACTTCACCTGGGCAATTTTACCATATACCATTTTTTTCCCTGCCCTACAATTTTGTCACAGGTAAGCTTCTCAAATTAATTGCTAAATTATTTTTCTTCATTTACTTCTCATTTACTCCCTGGTCTTTGAAAGTTCTCTTCCTAGCCTTCCAATAAAATTCCAGTCAAGGAGAATTTTTAAACTTTATCTTGAACTTTATTGACCTCTCTGTTGTCTTTGCCACCATTGATAGGGATTTTTGTCTTGAGATAATTTCATCGTGAATTTGGTGACTAAATACATCACTACTTGTCTTCCTAGTCTCTTGATGTTGCACATTAATCCCTTATATGTATTGCTTTCCTTACATTTGTACTTGGCTTTCCCTTATTACTTGATATACTTAATGTAAGCATTCTTTTTTTTTTTTTTTTTTTTTTTTTAAGATTTCATTTATTATTTATTTGACAGACAGAGATCACAAGTAGGCAGATAGGCAGGCAGAGAGAGGAGGGAAACCAGGCTCCTTGCTGAGCAGAGAGCCCGATGTGGGGCTCGATCCCAGGACCCTGGGATCATGGCCTGAGCTGAAGGCAGTGGCTTTAACCCACTGAGCCACCCAGGCGCCCCTAATGTAAGCATTCTTATCCATCCATATCTTCATCTACTTATACATTGATCATTTGCAGCTATAAGCAAACCTCTTCTTCCCCCAAAAAGATTCATGCAGGGGTCTCACAAGCACTTTATTGCAAAATGTTTAAAAAACAAACTCATCTTCCCATTCTGAATCTGCTTCTCTTTGTCTCTGGCTATTTTCAGTTGGTACCAGTGCAAAATCAAAAACCAGGGGTAATCTTGCATTGTTTTTTATTTCTTTTCTCCAGCCAACAAATTATCGCATTGGTTCTACCTAAAAACTACCTCTTGAGTTATGGATCTTTTTTAATATCCTCACTATTGCCACCTTTGCTTAGGCCCTCACCCTGTCTTGTTTGGATTCCTGTAATAACAGCTTTCTGTCTGGATTGCGTCCTTCTAGTTTTACTTTCCTCTAATCCATTATTTACATTGCTGCCAGAGTAGCTTTCTAAAATGCAAATCTAATCATATCTTTTTCTCGCTTTGGAATCTTATAATGACTCCCATAACTTTCATGATAAAGTCCAAAGTCCTTAGCACGGCATATTAGGTATTTTATGACCTGACATCTGCTTATTTCTCTACTTGTACTTCTTTCTCTGTTCTGAATTTCTGGTATTGAGCAAAAAGCCATTTACCAAAAGGGTCCTGCCCAATCTAGCCTTTGGGTATATATGACTTGATATTTTCCCACCCCTCCATTTCTGAGGTAACTTTCATTCATCTTTTAGAACCCAATTAAGGGAATCTCTCATCCAGAAATGCAGGATGTTTTGATTCTAGTCCACTTAGGAATACTCCCTCTCTGGCCTTTCCCTATATAGTGCCATTAATAATAGCATTAAATCATAACATATTTGTGGTATGTCTTCCTTACTTGAATATGTTATAGAAGATATACATTGTGGCTTATGCTTCTCTTATAGTCAATGAGTATTTAATGAGAAATGAAAGAATGGAAAACTAAAGATAGATATGGTAGCTCTATTTACATATCTGTCAGAGAGCTATAGGAGGCATTTTAAATCCTAGCTCTGACAGTTACTAGTTCTGGGACCATAGTTACTCAGTCTCCTGAAACTCCAGTTATTTCATAGGGATAACCCATATTTCCTACTACATCATGGAAGAAAAAATGAAGTAATTCAGAGAAAACACATCTTTCACTGATATAAGAAATGCTAGCTCATATTATCCTGTCAGATGGTTACATGGATGGATACGTTTGACCACAGAGAAGTAGGTTAATAGTTTCCTGATATAAGGAAAAACTTGGTAAAAATGTCAAATGCCGGGGCACCTGGGTGGCTCAGTGGGTTAAGCCTCTGCTTTTGGCTCAGATCATGATCTCAGGGTCCTGGGATCGAGCCCCGCATCTGCTGAGCAGAGAGCCTGCTTCCTCCTCTCTCTCTGCCTGCCTCTCTGCCTGCTTGTGATTTCTCTCTGTCAAATAAATAAAAAATCTTAAAAACAATGTCAAATGCCCTACAATCAAGTAACTCTTGGGCAACCAACATGAATATGCAGGAAGGAAGAGATACAACTTGGTATCACAGTCTATTAAATATCAGACAAAGATTTCAGCTGGCAGAAAATTTACTACAATTCAAAAAGTGATATGACTACTAGAAAATTAATCTGAATTGTGACTTAAAGGGAATATGTATCTACAAAGAACAATGGTGGTTCAATTTATACCATCCTTGTTAATCTATACCTAGAGTTTGCAATCAGTTCTCATTGTTTAAATGAGAAGAGGAAGAAACACAAGCATGGTGACAATTATAAAAACCAATGAAATAAAGAATGGTAAAGGGGAACTAGAAAGCTCAGTACAGACAGAGGTAGACTACAGGTGGATATCTTACCTATTTTCAAACTCTATGATGTGTTATGTAGCCTTAGAGGATTGGGTTTCACTTCTGGCTTATTGATTTTTAAGCAATGTGAACCTGAAGAGATACCAACATCTTTGAATATTCATTTTTAAAGGGGCAAATACTCTCTCTAGAGTTGTTGGGGAGATGAAATTAGTTCATTTATTTCAAGTTATCAGGTTGGTGACTGACATTTAAAGTGTTAATAAGGTCTCAGGTATACAACCTAACCCTACACCTAAAGGAGCTGGAGAAAGAACAAGAAAGAAACCCTAAGCCAAGCAGGAGAAGAGAAATCATAAAGATCAGAGCAGAAATCAATGAAATAGAAACCAAAAAGACAATGGAGCAAATCAACAAAACTAGGAGCTGGTTCTTTGAAAGAATTAATAAGATTGATAAACCCCTGGCCAGACTTATCAAAAAGAAAAGAGAAAGGACCCAAATAAATAAAATCATGAATGAAAGAGGAGAGATCACAACTAACACCAAAGAAATACAAACTATTATAAGAACATACTATGAACAACTCTATGCCACAAATTTGACAATCTGGAAGAAATGGATGCATTCCTAGAAACATATAAACTACACAACTGAACCAGGAAGAAATAGAAAGCCTGAACAGACCCATAACCAGTAAGGAGATTGAAACAGTCATTAAAAATCTCCAAACAAACAAAAGCCCAGGGCCAGACGACTTCCCCGGGGAATTCTACCAAACATTTAAAGAAGAACTAATTCCTATTCTCCTGAAACTGTTCCAAAAAATAGAAATGGAAGGAAAACTTCCAAACTCATTTTATGAGGCCAGCATTACCTTGATCCCCAAACCAGACAAGGATCCCATCAAAAAAGAGAGCTATAGACCAATATCCTTGATGAACACAGATGCGAAAATACTCAACAAAATACTAGCCAATAGGATTCAACAGTACATTAAAAGGATTATTCACCACGACCAAGTGGGATTTATTCCAGGGCTGGAAGGTTGGTTCAACTTCCGCAAATCAGTCAATGTGATACAACACATCAATAAAAGAAAGAACAAGAACCATATGATACTCTCAATAGATGCTGAAAAAGCATTTGACAAAGTACAGCATCCCTTCCTTATCAAAACTCTTCAAAGTGTAGGGATAGAGGGCATCATCAAAGCCATCTATGAAAAACCCACCGCAAATATCATTCTCAATGGAGAAAAACTGAAAGCTTTTCCGCTAAGGTCAGGAACACGGCAGGGATGTCCATTATCACCACGGTTATTCAACATAGTACCAGAGGTCCTAGCCTCAGCAATCAGACAACAAAAGGAAATTAAAGGCATCCAAATCGGCAAAGAAGAAGTCAAATTATCACTCTTCGCAGATGATATGATACTATATGTGGAAAACCCAAAAGACTCCACTCCAAAACTGCTAGAACTTATACAGGAATTCAGTAAAGTGTCAGGATATAAAATCAATGCACAGAAATCAGTTGTATTTCTCTACACCAACAGCAAGACAGAAGAAAGAGAAATTAAGGAGTCAATCCCATTTACAATTGCACCCAAAACCATAAGATACCTAGGAATAAACCTAACCAAAGAGGCACAGAATCTATATGCAGAAAACTATAAAGTACTCATGAAAGAAATTGAGGAAGACACAAAGAAATGGAAAAATGTTCCATGCTCCTGGATTGGAAGAATAAATATTGTGAAAATGTCTATGCTACCTAAAGCAATCTACACATTTATGCAATTCCTATCAAAGTACCATCCATCTTTTTCAAAGAAATGGAACAAATAATTCTAAAATTTATATGGAACCAGAAAAGACCTCGAATAGCCAAAGGGATATTGAAAAAGAAAGCCAACATTGGTGGCATCACAATTCCGGACTTCAAGCTCTATTACAAAGCTGTCATCATCAAGACAGCATGGTACTGGCACAAAAACAGACCCATAGATCAATGGAACAGAATAGAGAGCCCAGAAATAGACCCTCAACTCTACAGTCAACTAATCTTCGACAAAGCAGGAAAGAATGTCCAATGGAAAAAAGACAGCCTCTTCAATAAATGGTGCTGGGAAAATTGGAGAGCCACATGCAGAAAAATGAAATTGGACCATTTCCTTACACCACACACAAAAATAGACTCAAAATGGATGAAGGACCTCAATGTGAGAAAGGAATCCATCAAAATCCTTGAGGAGAACACAGGCAGCAACCTCTTCGACCTCTGCCGCAGCAACATCTTCCTAGGAACAACGCAAAAGGCAAGGGAAGCAAGGGAAAAAATGAACTATTGGGATTTCATCAAGATCAAAAGCTTTTGCACGGCAAAGGAAACTGTTAACAAAATCAAAAGACAACTTACAGAATGGGAGAAGATATTTGCAAACGACATATCGGATAAAGGACTAGTGTCCAGAATCTATAAGGAACTTAGCAAACTCAACACCCGAAGAACAAATAATCCAATCAAGAAATGGGCAGAGGACATGAACAGACATTTCTGCAAAGAAGACATCCAGATGGCCAACAAACACATGAAAAAGTGCTCCATATCACTCGGCATCAGGGAAATACAAATCAAAACCACAATGAGATATCACCTCACACCAGTTAGAATGGCTAAAATCAACAAGTCAGGAAATGACAGATGCTGGCGAGGATGCGGAGAAAGGGGAACCCTCCTACACTGTTGGTGGGAATGCAAGCTGGTGCAGCCACTCTGGAAAACAGCATGGAGGTTCCTCAAAATGTTGAAAATGGAAGTGCCCTATGACCCAGCAATTGCACTATTGGGTATTTACCCTAAAGATATAAACATAGTGATCCAAAGGGGCACATGCACCCGAATGTTTATAGCAGCAATGTCCACAATAGCCAAACTATGGAAAGAACCTAGATGTCCATCAACAGATGAATGGATCAAGAAGATGTGGTATATATACACAATGGAATACTATGCAGCCATCAAAAGAAATGAAATCTTGCCATTTGCGACAACATGGATGGAACTAGAGCGTATCATGCTTAGCGAAATAAGTCAAGCGGAGAAAGACAACTATCATATGATCTCCCTGATATGAGGAAGTGGTGATGCAACATGGGGGCTTAAGTGGGTAGGAGAAGAATCAATGAAACAGGATGGGATTGGGAGGGAGACAAACCATAAGTGACTCTTAATCTCACAAAACAAACTGAGGGTTGCTGGGGGGAGGGGGTTTGGGAGAAGGGGGTGGGATTGGACATTGGGGAGGGTATGTGCTTTGGTGAGTGCTGTGAAGTGTGTAAACCTGGTGATTCACAGACCTGTACCCCTGGGGATAAAAATATATGTTTATAAAAAATAAATAAATAAAATAAAAAAAATAAAGTGTTAATAAAGGATAGAAATTATTTTTAACAGGAAGTTAAAGCTTTCTTATCTATAAAGGCATAATTAAAAGAGAAATACCAATTTGACATGGGTAGTATTTTCTGGTTGCTAGAAAGGATGGAGGGTCTGAGTTTCTTGATTTTGGATCTCAAAAATCACATCTTCAAGGAAGCCTTCTTTAAAATATTAGTTACTTGGACTTATCCTTCATAGCATATTAGCTCAGTTACAGTTTCATATTTACAAAGTATGTCTCTGTTGTTTAGGTATAATATTCCATGAGAGAAAGGATCATTCCTACTTTATTTTACTATTGTATTCCCAGAATCTAACACTTGAATGCTTAAAGCAGATTAATTTTTACTTACTATTTCTCGAAGTCACGAGCAAGGAGTATATGAAGAAATTAATGTAGTCCTATTCAAATAATATTTTTTGAATTAATGAATGAAGGTCAGTGTCAAAGCTATTGAGGAGAGGATTTAAAAATTTGAGAGTGGTTAGACAAATTACTTACTCAATTCTTTCTAACATCAAGATTCATTTAATCTTGAGTGAACTCTTTCCTTAAAAATTTCCAATAAGAGTTGTTCTATATCATACATCAGAAATCATCTAGAAAAAATCCTTCACTCCTTAAAAGGTTGGATTAAGTGCTCTTCAAGCTCCCTTCCAATGCCAAGATCCAGTGAATTATTTCATGATTACATTTATCAATGAATTAAAAAAAGGCTGTATCCAAAATGTAAGAATAGCTACTATCAAAGAGTACACATATTCACTGGTTTAAATTAGGTTCTAAAATAAGTGACTTGACTATTTTTAGTTCATACATACAATAATTACTTGAAATAGCCTTTGCTTTATGCAGCTTGGTTTCTAAGTAAGTAAATCACCTAAGTAAGTTACCATTTCACAAATAATAAATCTATTAAAAATTTCTTATTATATCAGAAATGGGAAGTAACTGAATCTGTTTGCTTTTCCACTTATAGTTACTTCACCTATTTTCTGTCTTATCTAGACATCTTACCTTATCTTATCTTATCTATTTAGGGTAATATTGCAGGACAAGCTTAGGATAGCTGTTGATTCAAACTCCTTGACCACACTACAGTTCTATAATAATCCCATAAATAGATCACATCTTCCCAGTGTCTTCAGTCACCAACCCCAAACCTCTACTCCCATGCCTCAGGACACTGGTATTTCTAAATAAATAACTTCATGTTATTAAGAAGGGTCACGTATGTTAATCCATAACTCTAGTGTACTGTACCTGTACCTCTAGGTTCAAATCTGCATTGCTAGTAAGGAAAGAGTCAGTACATGCAAATTAGTTGTAAGGAGACAATTTGGCTGCCATAGGACCAGTGCATGTATGATTGCGGAGATATCCTGGGAAATCCAAACACCAGAAAAATTATGTACAGTTTCTCGAACTTGACACTTTTGACATTAGGCCTGGATAGTTTAATTTTGCGTGTGCATGCCCTCGGCACTGTAGGAAATTCAGCAGTGTTCCTGGCCTCTACCCACTAGATACCAGTAGCACCATTTCCCCAGTCATGAGAACCGAAAGTATCTCTAGTTGTTATCAAATGCTCTCTAGGGAGAATGTCAGTCCCTGTTGAGAACCACTTATTTAGAGTGATGGAAGAAATTTCCCGGGATTAAGGTAATTTTCCAATGTTAAAACCATAAGAGCATTAAGCAGAGTCTCGGGGATAGGCAGGAAAAGTGTCCCAAGTTTAGTTTCCTATCCTGGGACCAAGTAGTTGAGGATAATTCCATTTAATATCTGGAAGGTATCGGATCTATGGATTCTTACCCAAAAATTAAATTCTAGGCAAACTTAATGATATTTGATCATGATTCTCTCTTCTGAGAGGCAAAATAAGCATGTTTGTATTTAAATATTTTATGCTTTCTAATTTTAAAGTCAGAAAATTTATAAAAATCTTAATAAAATGATTTTTTTCTCCATACCAACAGGAAAATGTGGAAGATAATAGAATACAATAACCCACTTTCCTTCTTACTAGAATTTTCTAAAGTGGCGGGTGTGTGTGTGTGTGTGTGTGTATCTATGCCTGTGCGTATGTCACATACTTTTGAAAACGAGAATGATGCCTATTAACTTCAAGAATTGTATCTGCAGTGTATTACAACTAGGGATTTACTTCTGGGTTTTTCTCATGAGGTGGTAAGTGGATTGGAGGAAGCATGTGACTAATACATTTAACGTATAACACCTGTATTTGCTTATGTCCGATAACAAAAGGAACTTCCCTAAAGGTAGTTGGTAAACGTCCCGTATCAGAAAAGTTCCACCATAAGCATTTTGCAATTTAATTCCACATGCTACACTATTCCATATGTGCTTTATTACTCTCTCAAGGAGTTCAGCACCAGACATGAATTCTCTGCAAAAGGCTAACCAGTAAGGAAAATAAAACTGACAAACAAAGGCACTGAAGCATTAAACAATCAGAAGAGTTTAGAGTCTTCTTTTCTTTTAGTGTTATTTGTAAACGACTTCAGATTTTTCCATATCCAGCTTCCTCCTGGGTTTGTGTCTTTCTTATACAGTCATTGTCACAAAATTCTTGTTTAAAGTATTCTTTTATATATCCAAGATGACCTTGGCTAATACAAAAAAAGAAATCTCCTTTAATAAATTTTTGTTATGGCTACAACCATAACAAGAGGAGGAGAAAGATGAGGAGGAAAAAATCACCAGAGACAGAATTAGACCACAATAACTGGATTATAAATGTGTAGGTGACTTGGTACATGAAATATGTGATTCATATTTTATAATTCACTGCCTAACAACAAACATCTTTTATTGTTTAAAAGAGGGGCATATTTAAATCATATTTTTCTTTTGATCCATTCACCCATTTGACCACTCAGAAGGAGAATCAGAAGGTAAATTGCCACAGTACTTCTCTATTATGACCTGGAGTGGCATAAGCAATTGACCCTCTTGAAAGTAAGAGGCACCGCAGCACATTTTGTGAATTCTTTCTTTCTTCTATTATTGGTTCAGCATTTCTCTGCAAAGTTCAATGAGGTTCATTAGCTTATCTGAAGAGAATGGGACTAGTACTTTTGAGACAGCTTCTCTCTGTGACTTTTCTAATTAAACTCCTTCCATCAGATGAAGAGCTGCCCTTTTTACTTGACAAACATTTGTTCTAATTTGGCCTTGCTTGATTTTTCAATGCTTTTACGTCCCTCTCCCCTTCTCTATACCCACTAGCATCTGTTAGTCAGAAGATCGCTCTGGCTGACATTTACTCTGAATGTGCTTGCTTATTAAAATATTTCAATGTTAGACAAGCTTATCAGTTGAAGAATACAATATAGTTTCAGAGCACTCATGGAAATCATCTTAAAGGAAGATTTTGTCATACAGATGCATCTTTCTTATTTTTATGAGATAAGATTGAAGATACTCAGAGACATAAGGAGTCTATGGGAAGCGCAGACATACATGTTTTGTAGAAACTCAGACCTCTCACCTATTTGCCCTTAAGTAGAAGAATTAGATGTTGCCTAGGTAAGCAGGGAGTTGTCTGAAGAATAAAAGGGATAGAACATAAAGCAGTAGGACTGGCCTTATGTGAAACTGACACTAAATTGTCAATGATGACATCGGCCTCACTTCAGAATGCAACTATAGAAGAAGTTGACAACTTCAAAAACATTTAAATTCTAAGCACTTTCGCAGGCTTTGTAAACACTAGCAAAAGCTCCCAGATACCTGGCTGATTGGTGACTAATCCTTCGAAAAGGCTCTTCTTCATAGACATGACAGCATGTAAGGTGAGGTGCTCACCAAGAGCAAGTAAACCAGTAGAGGCTGTGAATGTTCACCCAGGACTTCAGAACAACATGCCCTGTCAGTGACAAGCCTTGCTACATTCAGTTTATTCTCCTATTTTCTTTAACACTATCCAGTGCTATTAGCTTGCCAGCCATGTAGTCTGTAAGTAATAGGTTGCAATAGCAGCTGAAATTGACAAGTGCTTAGCCCAGAGCATGGATTGAATGTAATTCATAGGGTTCCTGAGTTAATTTCCAATACCTATTTCATCAAGGCAGACTGATAGATGGCTGCCAGCATCTTTTGGCTTTATCTGTAAATCCCTATGTCTTTTACTGCCATCATTTGGTTTTTTATACATTCCGTCCCTTGCATTTGCTCGTCTCCATTTCCATAACTTCAAATGGAGCTTCTCTCTAGGCACATCAGTCATTTAGGTTAGAGGCCCTTGCAGCTAAATGCAAGACCTTCAAATGTTATTGAAGTGTATTTTTCCATGTGGCCCTGTTTAAAGTGATGTTTCTTTAGGGACTGCAGGGTGAAATATGAAGTTATCTGGGAGAGTAAATCTGAGATGTTGGACAGATGGTGAAGCGTCAGTGCATCCACAGAAATGCATTTCATTTTTATACAGGGGACGCTCTCAATCAATTTTGGCTTGAGAAAACAGTTGCTTGTATTGCATCAGTGGCTTTTTTTTCTTTAACAGATCAATAGTGAAGCTTGAAACTCCCAGTAGATTTTAAATACATTCATTAATTAAATACATGTGGAAAAAATAAATTTCAAAGTGAAAACTTTCTTTAAGATTAAGAGTTTATTGAAAATGGAACAAAGGTTACCACTAAAAGATCAAATGGAATGACTGTTGGCAAAACATAAAACTCTCTTACTCTATAGGATGGAAAGTTTCATCGCTCACCCAAAGTGTGCTTTGGGAATGACATCTCTTTACTAAAGTTCTTATTTAAATTTTGGAAAATGACGTTTTTCATTGAAGGTCCAAACTTCCATTTAAACCGCATGTATTTAACAGCCTTCCAAATCACACATCTCAACCCAGGTCATTCCTCCTCTGTGGTGCTGAGGAGTGTTCCAGCTGTCACTGTCCTTAGATTGGTTGGGTTTCATCTAGCATTCAGAAAGAACATTTGGAATATTGTATATTTTATCTACTGTGAAACCACTATTTGAAAAATATCAAATGAGAATCTGACAATATTTTGATGTATATTATCCATTCATCAGCAATATCCTAGACAATGTCTTCTACAGTATAGTTATGACTTACCATTTAACAAGTGCTAAATAGCTGATGTTTAAACCTATTTCCTTGGTCCCTAATATAAAATATAATCAGACTTGGAAAAACACACCAAAGAAAAACAAACCAAATCATTTCTCTCATGCAAAGATGCACTCATATCTTCAAAATTATGTACTTTCCAGAATTATATGGAGATTGTCCCACAGTTGTTTCTTTATTTAAAGAATGAATGGTTTGTCTCCCTCCCAATCCCAACCATAAGTGACTCTTAATCTCACAAAACAAACTGAGGGTTGCTGGGGGGAGGGGGTTTGGGAGAAGGGGGTGGGATTGGACATTGGGGAGGGTATGTGCTTTGGTGAGTGCTGTGAAGTGTGTAAGCCTGGTGATTCACAGACCTGTACCCCTGGGGATAAAAATATATGTTTATAAAAAAATAAAAAATTAAAATATCAAAAAAAAAAGAATGAATAATGCTGGTTACTCAGCACTGTTGGAATTCTAGTGAAATGTGTCTATAAGGGGAAACATTGTTTGAGGATAATACTGAGGATAGAGAGGGAATGACTTAATGATACAGGTGCTAGAACAGCGATTGGCACTTTTTAATTTTTTGTAAAAGGCCAGGTAGTAAACATTTTCAGTTTTGTGTGTTATATGATCTCTGCTGTAGCTACTCCACTCTGCAGTTCATGGTGCAAAAACAGCCACGAACAAAAAATAAACAAGTGGGCATGGTGCCTTTCAATAAAGCTTTATAAAAACAAGTAGAGGAATGGATGCTATGGTCTGAATGCTTATGTTCCCCCTAAATTTATATGTTGAAATTCAAATACCCAATGTGATAGTATGAGAGGGTTGGGCCTTTGGGAGATGCTTTGGTCATGAGGATGGAGACTTCATGTTGGGATTAATATTCTTATAAAAGAAACCCCACATAGAGGGCAACTGGGTGGCTTAGTCAGTTAAGCAGCTGCCTTTGGCTTGGGTCCTAATGCTAGGTCCCTGGGATTGAGCCCCACATCAGGCTCATTGCTCAGAGGGGAGCCTGCTTCTCCCTCTGCCTGCTGCTCTCCCTGCTTGTGCTTGCTCTTCCCCACTCACCGGCATGTCAAATAAATAAATAAATTTCTTAAACAAACAAACAAACAAACAAAAAAAATGAAACCTCACCTTGCTCCCTGGCCCTGTGAGGACACAACATGAAGCAAGCAGTTTGCAGTCTGGAAGAGGTCTTCACCAGAGCACAACTATGCTGGTGTGATGATCTTGGACTTCCAGTCTCCAGAACTGTGAGAAATAAATTTCTGTTGTTCATAAATCAGCTAGCCTGAAATATTCTATGGCAGTATTTTATGGCAACAGATGAAACAGACTAAGATCATGGATTTGCTACCCCCTGACAGTTACATCTTACCAGAGTCCAGTTTCAGAGTCACATAGAATTGGACTTGAATCCTAACTTTCCCATTTACTAATTCCATGAATCAGGGGGACTTACTTTACCCTTCTGCATGCCAGCTTCTTCCTCTGTAATGTGAGGATAAGAATAACACCCAGTGGGGGCACCTAGGTGGCTCAGTCAGTTAAGCCACCAACTCTTGATTTTGGCTCAGGTCATAACCTCAGTGTCTTGGCATCAAACTAAGTTGGGCTCCACACTCAGCTTGGAGTCTGCTTGAGATTCTTTCTCCCCTCACCCCTCCATGCTTGTGCTTGTGTGCTCTCTCTCTTAAATAAATAAGTAAAATCTTAAAAAAAAAAAGAAAGAAAGAAAGAAAGAAAGAAAGAAAAGAATAACACCCAGTGCATATTGTTAAATGAGACAGTATCTTAAGGTCTGTGATATGCTGTTAGTGCTTAATGAATGTGTATTATTGATGCTAGAAGATAGCAATGGCCATCTACCTCAGGTTCAAGAAAAGGAGGAATGGCTCAGAAGGGCACATTCAGAGAGAACCATTTGGATTTGTCAAGGATGGTTCTGGGAGACAAGAGAAGAAGTCGTTGCAAAATTCAGCAGCCCCAATTTAATTTTTTTAGAATTCTTTCCTGAGACAAGAGAAGAGTGGGACTCTTCTTTTCTACTTATGCAGAAAGAATACAGTAAAACTTGACTCATTCAGAGTAATTGATGTGAAATCCCCTCTGGATCATTGAAAAGTTTGAATTATATAATGCTTTTTGTAGAAAGCAGTTTTGTTGTTTCCAGGTACATACAGATTTTGGCAAAACATCCAAGAAAGTATTGCCAAGTAGAATTCCTGCTGGCATGTTTTAGTAAAAAACTGAAACTCATTTAAAATGATGTGTGTATATGAAAATGGCCCAAATAAAGTTCATGAAAAGTTCCCCCCACCCCAGGTAGGTTAGATATTTTCCTTAATTTGTTATATGGAAAAATAAAAAATAAAAACCAGACCATTGTTTGTCATTGTGCTTCCTCAATAGGATTTTTTCTCTACATCTGTACATCTAACTTTCTTTGAGTTAAACTAATGATTATACTGTGTCTTTGGAATCCCAAATTTCTCTGACCTTCTCACTGGCACCTGGAATTCCCTCACATAATTCAGAATAGACTGAATTTTGAATAAAGAACTAATTCATTCTTTAGTGGGAGTGTTCATAATAAAAATCACACATGCACATAAAATATCATGTTAGGGATTTAGCTGAGCATACATTTAAAGTATTACATAAATCCTTACAGATAGCTGCTCTTGCCACTGCTTCTCCTACTTTGTAACCCCTTTCTGTGGGTGTTCTCTGTTAGCATGATTGTTCTAGGTAAAATGTCACCTTCTTATGGCCCAGATTAGATGCTAGAGTCTTTCCTTTAAAAGTTGCAAATAAATGGAGGCTTCTTTTCATTCAACAATTATTCATTTAATCAGTAAAATTTTGCTAAGTCAGTCTTTGTCACAATAAATTTGGCAAAATACTGAGAATACAAGGATGACTACACCATTTTATTCTCAGTGGGATTTTTTCCTTGGGGACATAGCTTTGTCACTGTAAACCTTGGGGACCCCTTTATGGCCACTTTAACTTGAAGCTTGGAATAGTCCTTTTACTAGCCTTTTCCTTAGTTGTCTCCAGTTTGCTCACTGCATACCATGGAAATGAGACAGTAGTTTAACTATCTCTTGTGTAAGGATGAAACTGTCCTTCTAGTAGCCACTTCCAACAGCAAATAAGCCAGTTTCTTTCAAACTTTGACTCTATAATATTTGACTATTATTTTTCTCCTTTATCAAACTTCCTTCTCAATGTATTCATCTTGGTAATCTTAGCTGCTTGTTTCTTCTTTTGTCTTCGCATTTAAAAATAATTCCAAATGTAATTTTTAAGTCTAATTTTAGACTATACTATCTTGCATTTAGCTATTTCTCTTTTATGGTGGCCACAATTTATTTAATGTGTCCTGCTTAAGCAAGCAGGTTTTTTTGTTTGTTTGTTTGTTTATTTGTTTTGTTTTTAACCCAGTTTTGAGAAGTTAACCTTGTATTCATGATTATGAACTGCCACATCAACTTCATATGGAGACTCATTACTTGAATACATATTGATAGATTAATACAGCTGTTGGTCTAGAAGTTACCTTTCAGACAGTTGTTTTAGAGGAAAATTTGTTCAGTTAGGATTTCAGATTGTGATGAATATGAATATCAACTCAAACTGGCTTGACCAAGAAAGACAAAATTTGTTGATTCATATGAATAAAAATGGTCCAGGAGATACAGTGACACATTCTAGAGTAACAAACTTCAGGTACAGATGCCTTCATTGGTCAAATGATGTCTTCAGGATGATTTTTCTGTCCCTCTACCTGGCTTGCCTTTCCTCCCTACTTTGATTCTATTTTCATGCTGCACATAGTGATGAGTGGATTCCACGGGTCCCATCTTATTCCCTCTTGGTTCAAGCACAGAGGAAGAGAACAATCACTTCCTCAGGATACTCTAACAGAAACCCTGGGTTTAGCAATATATGAACATCATGTGGCCATTTTTAACTGATTTCTATTACTGAAGTAAAGGAATGCACTGACTGACCTAAGCCTAGGCTGCCTTTCATCCAGAACACACAAGCCGAGAACTGGAGATAGGTGTTGCCAAATGGAGATTGTGGGCTCTGATTAGAAATAGGGTGTGTGAATGGATGCTGACTGTTAGCTCCCAAACAGTAAATACCCATTGATCCATCCATCCCCAAAATTAACATTAAATTTAGTAGTTAGTTATTTCAGGTCGTAGTCACCAAACACAATAACCAAGTAATTTTAGCCAATAACCTAACCTCTCTCTACATTTTTCCCCCTATTTGAAATCTGATTAAGGATATTTGTGTGATAACATTGTTTTAGGTAATAAATACAACAACATACATGAAAAACATATGTACAATACATACAAATTTGTCATTATTAGTACTAATGTTGGTACTATTTGTGCCAAAATGATTGGAAAAATTTATTTCCATAAATCAAGAGAATACCCAAGTAGCACTGTTTACTGGAAGTATAGGTAAGAGGCAGAGCAGTACTTGGAAATTCAGTATTTAAACTGATGGGAAGTTTAGGTCTAAAGAAATAGTTTTAGTTCGAAAGACATTGACAGTTGTGGAGAAAGGTATGAGCTAAAATCAGAATAAAACTGTTAAGAAAGGACAAGGCAGGATTGTTTGTTACAGCTTTTGGAAATTACTTATTTTCTGAAGAACATAAAATTAGAAGAGAAAGTATTGTACTAAGCAGATTTCCTAATTTATCCTTTAAGACATAATTCAAGTGTTTGCTCCTCTCCACAGCTTTCTGCCATATCTGTAGAAAGAATTTTCTCTTTGCTCTATTTTTTTTCATAACTAGCTGTCTATCCTTCCATCGTCTATCTGTGTATCTATCATCTATCTGTCATTAGTCAATTTTGGTTGTCATAATAGAATACCACATTTAGGGTAGCTTAAACAACAGAAATCTATTTTCTCTAAATACTGAAGGCTTGGAAGTCCAAGATCAGGTGCTTTTGGTGTTGGTTTCTGGTTAAGTCTCTCTTCCTGGTTTGCAAATAGCCACCTAATCACTGTGTCCCTGAAAGCCTTTCTTTACTCTGTATGAGGAAAGAGATCTTTGGTGTCTCTTCCTTTTCTGTAAGGACACCAGCCCTATCAGATTAGAGCTCACATTTGTGACCTCATTTAATCAGAATTACATCCTGAAATACCCTTTCTCCAAATGAAGTCACATTGTTGGGTGTAGGCTTCAACATACAAATTTTGCACAGAGGTGTGTGGGCCCAATGCAGTACATGTTACTATTATCTCTTTTCTCATTATAATACTTAAAAGTATATTGTAATTGATTACATGTTCTTCTGTTTATTTTCGTTGTGAGCACTGATCTTGTCTAATTTTGTGTGTCTGTGTGTGTGTGTTTAACTTATATTTCCTGGTTTATTGTGGTGCTCAATTAAAAAAAAAAAGTAAGTTTCTTCATTTAAATTGATAGTAGGCTAGCAACAAGAATTCTTTTATTTTTGCCTTCTTGGGAAGGAACCAATATTGGCTTCACTGCCACATCTGACCACTGTTCCCTGTTATAAGGTTCCTCCAATATTTTATTCAATAAACTTGATGGATTATAATATTTCCCTTGGGAAATCACAGACTTTCTTCTATTAAAGTTTGAAAGATATTTAAAAATATGATCTATAATTTAGTCTTTTTCTGGCATAATTCTTCATATTTTGTGGGAGGTAGAGAGGAGTGGGGTCGTAAATGTACACAATAAATGTATTTAATAAAATTTCTCATTTCAAGGATATCACACACACACATACACACACACACACACACGCTTCAACCTGACTAGAATTATTCAAACAGGAATTCCAAATTAAAGACATCAGCTTTAAATAAATGTAGCTATGAAGGATCAAAGTAGTAAACACATTCTCATAATCTTTGAAGCAATTGGTAATTTGAAATTTATGCACTCATCAAGTATGCTACTAATTGCTTTTCACATTGTGGATTGCTTTTTTTGTTCAGCATTACATTTTGAGACCCTTTTCCCCCAGTGCTCGAAATATTTTTAATTTCTTACAAGGGAGAAATGAAAGTACTTAAAAACCTATACTAATATTTGGTTTGTAACATTGAGTTAAGTCACTGGATATACTAACCCTTCAGATTTCTCATTTCGAAAAGTGTTATGATAGTACTTCTTTTTTTTTTTTTTTTTTTTTTTTTTTTTTTTTTTTTTTTTTTTATTTTATTTTTTATAAACATATATTTTTTATATACATATATTTTTATCCCCAGGTCTGTGAATCACCAGGTTTACACACTTCACAGCACTCACCAAATCACATACCCTCCCCAATGTCCATAATCCCACCCCCTTCTCCCCAACCCCCTCCCCCCGGCAACCCTCAGTTTGTTTTGTGAGATTAAGAGTCACTTATGGTTTGTCTCCCTCCCAATCCCATCTTGTTTCATTTATTCTTCTACCCACTTAATGATAGTACTTCTAACCAGCTTTTAAATATACCTAACAGGAATAATCTGGAGGTTAATTACATTTAAAAAAATGAAAAAATTGCTTGGCGTTTCTTGGGGTTGGAGGCTGTATAAATATAGCTGTCATTCCTTTCTTAGGACTTGACCAAATTTCTTTTAAAAGCAAAAGGTTTTCATCTTGTTTTCCTGAAACATGACCTATGTTAGCAGTCATGATGCTTTATAGCATTGATGCAGCTGCCTACTGAACCATTTAAAGCACCTTTCGATCTAGAAACTTTGATTACATTTTATGATCACTCTCCTAAGGTCAAGGAATTTGATTTGCATCCATCAGGCAAGTAGAAAGAGGAAAGGCTTTCTGAAGCATTAGCACCAGCTTATTTTAGGTGAATCCTTCCCAACATTTTCTTCATACACACTCAATTTTTCATAGTTACCTCAAATATAGATATTTTGTGCTTTTATGCTACTATTTTTAGGTCTTAAAAACATAAAATCAAGAGTTTTGTAGAACCTGGAATGAATGTGGAATTTCATTTTATTAGGTGGTTTTAGGTCCCAGAGACCCATTGCCATTTTGAAAGGTTCCAGAAAGCAGAAGTACTTATTTGATAAAACGAAGTAACCACACATCAGACAATCATTTTGTAAAGGGCATGGAACTTGGTGGAGCCAACGCAATTCAGGCTGCAGATGCTGCACTAACTTCCTCCTGGGATTTGGAGAATCAGCTCTGGAGCTGCCATTTCAGAAGCTGTCTACTAAGCCACATGTGGGAAAAAGTCAAACAAATTAAGTCTTGGAAACATTTAACCCTAATGCTCATCACTAACTTTATTAGACTTGAAGAGGGAAATATTTGTTATCTGAGGAATACCATAGATAAAATACAATTTGGAGTACTGTGAAAGCCAAAGGGGATCAGTTCCCACTTTGCAACCTGAAAAAAACAAAAACAAAAACAAAAAACCCCAAACCAAAAACCAAAAAACCCTACAAACAGTAGGGAGAAGGCAGTTATTTGATGCCCAAGACAGTAGGAGAAGAGGTGGAATTTAGTGTTTGGAAGATGGTTGTTCACATAGTTTCATTTGACTTGATGCAACTCGATGTCACATTGTGGCAAGAGGAAAGAACATCAGAAAACCTGAATTTCATTGAATGGTTTATGTAGGCTCTTTACAAGGTCACCTTAAGTTTCACTACAGAACTACTAAGATTTTTTGTTTTGTCAGAATACTGTTACCACCACAGGTGGCATCCAAAACATTTTTCAAAAGCAATTTTTTGCAGTATTAATGTCACAGACTTCTGTACTTAATAAAGACGTCTCTGTAAACTTCAAGGCATTTCCCAACCCTTCGTCTTTGTTAACGTATTCTACAGTTAATTGTTAATCAATCTCTGTCAAGATAAGCAATTTGGGATTTATCTTAATGGAGTAAAGAGTTCAGTTGGGAAGTGATAAAAACTCATTTCATTTTCATATAAACTACACTGCACATATTGAATGGGTTAGCATAGACATTCTGTTTGTTTCTGTGTTATAGAGAAAGAACTGTCCAGATTTATCATAAATGTACCAATACCATCGTTATATATGAAAATACACATTAGACTATGTCTGATTACATATTAATTACAAATCAGTGGTCAAACAATTACTACTGCCTAGCACTAGGCTATGATGTAACAACTGTTTGGAATTTTACGAAATGAGAAAGGCTATGTTTACTTGTCTTCAAAACACTAGTTAGTCAGTTCAGACGTCTCCATAGAAAAATAAATGAGTTGACTCAGATTGGTAACACAGCCAAAACAACTTGAGAGTCTGGTTGTATATTTTAACCAGCTGCCATAGCACTGTGTATGACCCCTAGGATGTAATTAAACATGTTACCTTTCTTCATATTGTAACTAAATTGATTTCATTACAGGAACCAGAGCGTCTTCATTTAGCATGAGACCAAAGTGTTGAGATGATGGTCAAAAGGAGATAAACATAACCCAGATGTTGGCCTAAAAAGATAAGAAAAGAACGATGATTATAGAAAGTTTCATCTCTGAAACAACTGATGCAAAATCAGAGTAGTGATAGGCAAAGGACACAAAGAAATGGACTAGTATGAAATATGTATCCAGGACTAGAACAAACCTTATTGTGACACACTGTTAGTTGAATTACCAGGCATTTAAAAGGCATAGATCTGGGGCCCCTGGGTGGCTCAGTTCTTAAGTGTCTGCCTTTGACCCAGGTCATGATCCCAGGGTCCTGGGATCGAGTTCCTCTGCTCAGTGGGGAGCCTGCTTCTCCCTCTCCCACTGTGTATGTGTGTACTTCAGAGCCAGGAATATCTGTATTTAGTGATTTATGTAGTGCTAGAGTTTATAGTTGTGCTTCTGTTCTCATGTTATACTCTTGGTAATTACTGTGATGTATTTAATGTTGCATACATGATCAAGTATACAGTCTACACTGGAATTGATTTATTTTTTTAGAAAATATGTGAGTTAAATTGTCAATTTTTTAAAAAGATTTTATTTATTTATTTGACAGACAAAGATCATAAGTAGGCAGAGAGGCAGGCAGAGAGAGAGGAGGAAGCAGGCTCCCTGTTAAGCAGAGAGCCCGATGTGGGGCTCAATCTAAGGACCCTGGGACCATGACCCGAGCTGAAGGCAGAGACTTTAACCCACTGAGCCACCCAGGCGCCCCTAAATTGTTAAATTTAAGTGACTCTTAGGAAGAGGCAGAGTCCCAGGAAAGATTTTATAGTTTGGTTATACCTGGGGTGTGTGTGTGACAGTGAAAGAAGGGGAGAGAGAGATTGCGGGAGAGTTTGTATCTGTGTTCATGTGTTTGTATTCATATCATCTGAGGTTAATAGCAGTTAACAATCCCAAGTGTTTGCACATGTATAATTTCAGAATAGTTAGGATCAGATCAAGCAATCAAATTAAATTACCTTCTGTCAGAACAGCCAATACACAAGCCTGAAGACTTTGAGTTTTGAATTAACTATATTGAAGCAATAGGTCCAGCCCTGTGACTTTCTCCACTCTCGACTTCATGGGCTGGCTTAGCAAATCGGTGGCACAAATGGTTAATTTCACAACTCTTCCCGTCAGTTCATGAATTTGTATCTGTGCATTTTTTACATATAAATATCAAAAACTTATTGAATTGTTGAATTCTGGCACATAGGAATTCTGTCAAGTACATAAGGTTCAGGTAACTAGCTGTTGTCTGAATGTATATTGAGTTTAAAGACTTGTGTTCTTGAAATACTCTATAGGAAAACATGTTTTCCTTCCTCTTATCTATTTCAGAAAAGAAAGTAATTTATTTTCTGAAGTTTTTATATTCTATAACTTAAAATTATTTTATTTTAAATTATATATGAAAGTACAAATCATATTCATGTTTTTGTTTTTTATTTGATTTTTCTGTTTTAATTATTGTATTTTAGTATCACCAATAATTAAATTATCCTCCTGATTTTGCACATTCACAAATAAAAATTAATCCTGATTTACCTTTTTTATTCATATCTACTTTGTTTTTTGTCAACAAATCTTACTAATATTTGGAACATTTTTTCCCCTTTCCTATCACTTTTATTATCAAAGTAAGTGGTTAAACTCTAACCAACTACAACAGTTGTATTATATTTTTTCCTAACCTTTTGGAATAATTATGCAGAGGCCTTTATAACTTTTACTCTGTATTAGAGTTCTCCAGAGAAACAAAACCTGATGGAGGCTGAGAATTCCCACAATCTGCTGTCTTCAAACTGGAGACCCAGGAGAGCCAGTGGTATAAGTCAGTCCAAGTGTGAATGTTTGAGAACTGGGGAGTCAAAGTTTAATTTTGTTTGAGGGCCTGAGAAGATAAGAGAAGGTATCCCAGCTCAGTCAGTAAGGCAGGAAAAGCACAATCAATTCTTCCTTCTTCCACATATTGTTCTGTTCAGACTCTCAGTGGATGGGATGTTGCTTAACCACAATGGGAAACTCAATCTACTTTACTAAACCCACTGATTCAAATGCTAATCTCATTCAGAAATACCTTCAAGGACAATATCCAAAAACGATGTTTATTCTAGGCATCTGGGGCCCACTGAAGATGATGTATAAAATTAACCATCACAAACCTGCATCTTCTTTTTAAATATTTTCCCAGCTTTCCCCTTATGCATGGATTCTTTATTTCACCTCTCATGCTTTTTGTCAAGTAGCCCGCCTACTTCCTAATCCATAAATTATATATGACTTGTTTTTTGTGTGTGTGAAGTTTTTCATGCCTTGAATGCAGGTTGATGGTGCCTACTAGCTCCCCAAATATAGATAGATAGATAGATAGATAGATATAGAGAGAGAAAATGAGCGGGAGGGAGAGGGAATGGGAGAAGGAAGGCATTTTTCTTTTAATCTAAGCAGTTGTAGTTAATCTTTGGATTCTCTAGGCTAGCAAACTGAGGCTATTTTCCTGTCTCCCATATACTACCTGCATAAGGCATCCGTTCATTCATTCAACAACCCTATATCACGTTCCTCCTATGTGCCATACATTACCACACTGTTTGGGATACCGTGGTAAGAACACATATGTTCCTCATAATGTTGGAGTTTTCATTCTCATGAAGGAAGTATTTAGTCATTTAGATAATCAGTATTAGACAATAACTAACTTATGAATAAATTCAAAAGATAATTTGAGATTATGGTAAATGCTATGAAGGAAATACACAAGATAATGTGTAAATGGAGAGCTCCTTCAGAATGTATGTCTAGGTGGGGAAACTTCTCTGGGGAACTGAATTTGAGCTGACATGTGTAAGAGGGTAGAAGCTTTAGAGAAAATTCTAGGAAGAGGACATAGTGAGGGCAAAAACCCTAAGGTGGGGATTACTTTTGAGATTTAGATGCCCTGCATATTATGGGATATTAGTAAGAATGAATAGAGAGGTGCTAAATCATATCAGAGATGGGCAGAGTCCAGTTATGCAGAACCTTGTAGGCCATGGTGAAGATTTTGAATTTTATTCTAGTGCAATAGTAAGGAGGGAGTGATAACTGAGTGTGTATTTCCAAAAGATTAGGTTGCTTGCCTCTTAAAGAAAATAATCCTGTGTGGCAATAATTCAGGGAAACCATTTAGGCATCTACTTCATTAGTCTAAACAATGATAAAAATTAGCACCATGCAAACAATGTCACCTGACTTTTTCTATATAAAAAGAAAGAAATAGAGAGAGAGAGGTTTTTTCCTAAAATAGAATAAGTATGTGGTATACTTTATAAGTATTTTATATCTTTCATACAAGATAAACACAAATTGTAAAGAAAGAAAGAGCATCAATCTTACAGCCACTATTTTTAGTCACTTACTAGTCAATTGGCAGCATCCTTTGGCTAAGAAAGTAACTGTACTCACTGGCTTTTCTAGAGCAATACCTGTGTGGTATATACTATCTTGCCGTCAAAATCTAGTATCATGGTGTTCATACATAGCCTTTGATGTTGTGATATAGCTTCTTTTTTCAAACCAGGGTTCTGTATTTGAGGTCAAGAAATGATCAGTCTACTTCTCCTTGGGTAATTGTGGCTACCAAGAAGTTGAAAGGCAATCATGTGTCTTCTGTGTTAGATGTGTACAGAACCTCACAGGCCTTCCATTCAATATTAACATAATCCTAGAAGCAGCTGAATAATTCACCTGTACTATATCTAATGATTAATTTTCTCAGTTTAAAACATTTTTTTTCATGACAGACTCAATACATCTATTATTTCTTAGCTACTTTCTGTGGGCCAGGAATTATGCTAAATATGTCTATATATGTTATCTCACTTAATTCTCAAAACAGTCCTGTGATATGGGTACTACTAGTACAGTTAAAAAAATAATAAAGGAAGAAATAAACTTAAGCAGAAGGAGATGAAAATTACTTGCCCAAGGTGACAGATTGTAAATAGCACAGCTAGGATTAAAATCTAGCTTTTCCTGCTTAAGCAGAGAGCTTCCTTATAAGAGGGTGCCCATCCTCTTAAATAATATATTATTTTCCTATCTTAGCTAAAACATTCTATTATAATTGTATTATATAATTGTGCATATGTATGTAGGTATATATACATATATCATACTTTAACAGTATTTATATGTAAAATTACATGTATATATAAATAAATACATTGAAAATCCATATGTGAATTTAAACATTGAAACTATTTTAATAACTATTTAATAGTTATTAAACTATTTGTTATAAACTATATTGTTATTTTAAAAATCTTGATAAAAAACTTCCTTCACACAGACTTCTAGGATAGTTGTTAAAAGTTAAATTTAAATAAGCTTAATATTTTAGGCCATTATTAGGTAAAATTAATTGTGAATAGAATTTATGATAGTTATTTGTGCATTGGTATTGGGTCTTTACATACATATTAAATATTGCCTTGTGTGTGCCTTACCCCACTTTGAGAATTCTGCCCTAGAAGATTGTGTGTATTCCTTCTGTCGTTGGACCCATAGAATTTTAGTCTTCAATACATTCAGTTAATTGACTGACCATTATAAACTTAGAAAACTATATGATTCAGAAAACTGAATTCAAATCACAATGGAACCCCTGTATCACCTGAACATAGAAAACAAAAACTACGTCTTGCATCATAGGCTTTGGGTGGTTATGAGCTGGAGACCAAAGCCCTTTCTGAGTCATTGCTTAAGCACTCCATTCTCTAATTATGTCCTCTGCACTTCTCTGCCAATACTTCCTTGTCCATTTGTGTAAATGGCACATAAAGCCCCTTCCTTTCTTTTTGTATCTGATCTCATACAAGTCAGCATCCTTTTTCTGTGTGTGTTTACTTTCATCCACATTCAGGTGAAAAATGGGAAGTTAAAGTGAAATGCCCCTTTTCAACTATACTAGCTCCCATGAGGCAGACATCTTTCCGGCAATTTTCATCCAATGGGTAATGTTGATAAAGTACAATATAAAGCAATAAAGGGGACTTTCTCCAGGCATCTCTGTGGGCAATATTTCTTTGAAAAATCATTCACTTCTTGCACTTCTAAGAGGAAAGGCAAAGTTTTTCCCTAAGACAGGTGAGCAAGTTAATGAGGACTAAGGCAGTAGCTGAAGAGGAAGATGGACAGTCTGACACCTGATGGTTTTGTCTTCCTGTAATCTCAAGTTTGTACTAGCCCACTGGGAAATTAGAAGGAAATAGCAATAAACCACTACTTGCTGACAAAGCACACTGCTTTGTGAAGGCATTCCAACCTATTGACAAATACATGGCAAAGTGTTTAATTTATCAGAGTAAATGGTAGTTCATTTTCCATTCTAGGGTCAGTCTGATTATATGTCTGTGCCTGAAGATGCACATCCATATCAAAGTTAGGAAACTGTGTAAAGGCAAACAGATAGAGTTTATAAGTGATGATTACATATTTGTATCAATATCATACCTATACACATATTTTACATATTATTTATAGAAAATATAGTATTTTATTATGTTCATTTTATTTGTTTCTTTTTTCATAATTAAAATCCAGACTGCAGTTTATATAACTTCACCTGCAGGGAGCAAGGATAGGAATGAGAATTTAGAAGAGACACAGATGGTTGAGCATATACAAGGATTTTCTTTGCGTAGTCTTGCTTTTCTGTAGGTTGAGCACAACCTCAAGCTTAGAACCATCCCAAGAAAAGTCTTAAAGTAAGTTTATTCAGCTACGCTTCCTATTGTGTTCTCTCTGTGCCATAATTCTAAAACATTTAGCTGATGTGGAATAAAAGAAAAGCAGGGAAGCAGCTAGTTATCAGTTGCAACTGTGTAACAGCTCTTTATTTTACTTTCATATATTCTGATTTATGAATATATTTGGATCCAAGAGAATTCAATTATAGCATGTTCTGAGAGTAAGACGTCTCCTGGTATTTTAAGAGCCTCTTCCTCTTTCTGCCCAGTTCTTTGGATTATAGGAGGTCAACAAGAGTATCTCATCTTTCTTAATAATAGTGCTAGGTTCTTCTCAGTTTTTATATAGTTATTTGAATAGAGATATCCTTTCTAACCTGCAGGTATAGAAAAATATTTGTTTTCTATGTGCTTAATTTTATGAAGTAAATAAAACTTCAGTTCAATTAACTATTTTACAGACCAAGTTATTTTTCAGGAAATATACTATATTCTGGAAATACTAAGATGAATGGGAAATCTCGTGCTGATGAGGAACTTAAAATCCAATAAGGAAGCTAGACATAGAAATATGAATTGAAAACATGAGGTTTATTGAGACACAAAAATTTATTTATAATCTAGGAGATGTCAGAAAAGTTTGTAGAGAAAAGATGATGTTCAACCTAAGTGAGTAACTGTTTACTAGGTAATTTGGATAGACTCTGAGTGTATGTGTGCGCTTGTGTGTGTTGGGATTAAATGTGAGGTATGCAGAGAGTAACTGAAGAGTGAAACAAACTCAGGCACAAGTGCCTAAAACAGTCTTTCTTAACAGGGAAACTGTAAGGGATCTGGCATGGGCAAAAACAAGGATGTGATGAAAAAGGAATCTGGAGTTACAGAGTAGGAGCTAGATCAAGGAGAGAGTCTCACGTATCATACCAAGTTTTTATTTATCCTGTGGTAAACAGGGAGCCATTAAAAGGTTTTAATCAGGAGTAAACGTGATTAGATTTGCATTTTAGAAAAATCAATCTGGCAGTAAAAGCCAGATGTGTTGTGCAAGACTGGAAGCAAAAACTATTTAAGAGCTTATTACCATAAATCAAGCTGCGGCTATGGTCTACACCAGGGTAATAGCAGTAGGAATTAGAGAAGAAAGATCAGATACAAGAAATGTTAAGGAGGTACAGTTGAGAGAATCTGACAATTGATTCGTTTGTGAAATGGTGTTAAGAATGGTAGACAAAACTGAGGAGTTAATTATGTTGTATCAGTTGAGTTTATTGGCTTGAAGACAGGGTGGCCTTAGGATGGAAATTTGGAAACCAAACATCTAGTATAAAGAGTTGGAGACATGAAAGTGGTTGAGACTGCCAGGGGGTCTTTTTGAGTAGAGAAAGAAGAAACTCACAGATGAAAATTCCAAGAAAAAAAAAACAAATACATGAAGGACAAGCAGAGAAATTGGAGCCAGCAAAGAAGACTGAGAAAGAATGGTTAGTAAAAATAGATTAGATCTTGGAAAGAAGTGGTGCCATAAATGCCAATAGAGGAAAGGGTTTCACAAAGTAGCTACAAATGCATTATAGTGGTCAAGTAATATTGGTCAAGAGGAAGAACACAAAGGTCTTTTTAATTAGGTAATTGTAGGTTGTTGTCACTCTTTATGAATAAAGAGTCAAAGAAGTAAAGGTATGATGATCTAATAGCAATGGAGGGACATAATGAACACAAAATTTGTAGTATATTTTAGTGGAGCAATTTAGTGGGAACTGACTAATATAATTAGGAAAGGATGTGGAAAAAGAGGCAGTATATGGAGCTGATGTAAAACAATGACACTTAAAAATATTTACTGAGTAAGACAAAGAGAAGTTGAGAGGAAGAGGTTAAGCAAATACTATTAGAGATTATAGAGTACTTAATAAGTAGTATTATGTTGATATTTTGTTTGTCTTTGTTGATTCCATTTCTAGTGAAAAACATCCAGCTGAGAAGTAAATTTGAGATTGTAGATCTTTTTCTCCACCCCCCTTCCCTTAAATGAAATAATGTAGAGAAAATATTCTAGTTAAAACACAGCAATTGCTCTAAAATATCTGGACTGTAATTGTATAAATGAAAATACCAGTGTCATGAATGGAACTTTTTTTTTTTTTTTGGTAGATTTCTAAAACACATTGCTCTGTATGTATGATTTCACTTTATCTCCCCATAGTATGTATGTGCATTTATCCATCAAATGTATATGCATATATTTCACTCTTGATGTGTCATGCCATTTCATGTTCTGGTCATTTATTATTTGAAGGAATACTCTTCTAAAACCAATTATAGTCTTTAAAAGCATAAATATTTAATTCCCTGTTATTATAAGATTATAGAACAACTGGTCTCCTTACTAGACAATGTGCACATTGACTTATTTTTTCCTAAAAGTAATTCAATCCATGCTCTTTAATTCCATCCCCTCAGTGAGAAATAATACCCATTTGCAAAATTCCTGATTGGAGATTGTGAAAAAAGGGCAAACTGGGGCAGTGGAACTTAGAAAGATAATTGACTCAGGTGAGGATTAAACCTATAACCTTGACTTCATTAGCACTTGTCCCAAAGGCCATGCTAAGTAGCCTGCAACACCAAAGTTAATATAGTATTGGTGCAAGATAAACAATTTCAAATAAGAATATGCAGATTTATCACATCTAAAATAAGACTTTAAAACTTAAAAAAAAGAAAACAAACAAAATGAGATCTGGAATTTAGCATTTCTTCTCCAATATTACATGAGTTTTAAGGGGTTTGTCTTTAAATATTAACTGAAGTTATTTCTGGTTGCCAATCTTCACATGTATACGGCATTTGAAAAACTCAATGATAA
Organism: Mustela lutreola; assembly: GCF_030435805.1. Taxonomy (NCBI): domain Eukaryota; kingdom Metazoa; phylum Chordata; class Mammalia; order Carnivora; family Mustelidae; genus Mustela; species Mustela lutreola. The sequence goes on from NC_081302.1 coordinate 47,748,663, forward strand.
AGCTGATAATAATAATTTCATTAAGTTCATTACATATGCAAATGAGTCAGAAATCATTTTAAAAGTTGGGCAGGACAATTGTTCTAAATTGAGCTCTTATTTGCAAAGAGCTAAGAAATTGTCATTTCATCCTTACAAGAACAAACAAACAAAAGAATGAAGTGAAAAACAACTTTTCTTGGCCTCACGAGAAAATGAAGTTGAAAGGGCACATCTCCATCTGGAAATTTGAAGAAAAAGGTGAATCCAGAGTTACAGAGAAATCTTTTCTTATAGCAGAAACCAGTAGAACCATAAAATGATAGGAACACTAAAGTGGTATTTAACATATTGTTGGAGGCTGAATGAATTAGCATGGGAACCTAATTCCTGGAGGCTGTAATTTTACAGGAGCCCTACATTCTTGTGGAGTTTACATCCAGGAACCCCAAAGGGTTTCCATAGTAAAGATCAAGAAACATCTCTTTCCGGCTCTGGCAGAGGAAAGAAAAAGTAAATATTGTGAAATATGCCCAGAATGTTTTCCACAGAGAAGTCCTATTCTCCAGAGGAAAATATTTTAACAGAGTCTTATCCCATCTGGTAGAGTTCCTCCCAAACCAGTCTCTCTCAACCTTCCCATCTAAGAGTGGGAGAGAAGCTGTATCAATGGAGAAACACTTGTACAGAAATAGAACACCAAAAGACTGAGAATCATGATATTAAAGATTGGAACACATGGCTCCCAATCTTACTACTATACCACTGGACTCCATTATATAACAGAGGATTATAGATGATAAAGCTGCAAGAATTAGACATTCTCTGAGGAGGTGTATTTAGAGAAGCCCAAAGTCAAGAAAAGGAAATAAGGGGGGGGGGAGAAAAAACAATTAGAGGAATTTGACACTTTTGGAACACACAGCTATAACAAACATTAACCACAGTCCAGTTCTTGGACAGATTAACATAAATCCTTATACCCTAATTACCTCAGTCTCCCTATTACCCTACACTGTATGTCCAGCTTTCAGCAAAGGATCACAAGCCATGGCAGAAAGGCAGAGAAAAACCAGTCCCAAGAGACAAATCAGGCAAGAGTATCAGACTCATATATGACACTAATATTACAGATTTTTTATTTATTTATTTTTTTAGTAAGGCTGATGTAAAGGGTTTAATGGAAAATGAAAACATGTGAGAAAATGTGAGTAATGTAAGCATAAGAATAGAATTTCTAAGAATCACAAGGATATACTAGAAATCAAATTCACTAACAGTACTAAAGAATGTTTTTGATGGAATCTAGTTGAGGAAAGAATCCATGAGCTTAAAAATACGTTAGTAGAAATTTTCTAAACTGAAATGCAAAGGGAGGTAAAGGGGAGAAAAAGAAATGAACATGCAACAATGGTGGGATAATTTCAGAGTTGTAAAATATTTGTATTTGGAATACCAGAAGGAAGAAGAAAGATAGAAAGAACAGAAAAAATATTTGAAGTAATAATGGTTGAGAACTTTTCAAAACTAATGATACAGATCTAGGAAGCTTAGGGAACACAAATCAAGATAAATTCCAAAAAAGAAACAATAAACAAACAAATAGCATCACCTGGTTATATCTTATTCTAACTGCAGGAAACCAAAGCCAAAAAGAAAATCTTGAAAAGAAATCTTAAAAGAAGACAAAAAGGGAAAACCATTATTATCTATGAGTAAAAAGGATAAGAAGTACAGGGGATTTCTCTCAAAAAAGCATGCAAAAAAGAAAAAAAGTAGAATAATATATTAAAAGTTTGAAGAAAAAAAAACACTAACGTGAGATTTTATGTCCATTGAAATCGAAAAGTGAAGGAGAAATACATTCTGGACAAACAAAAACTGAGATAATTCATCATCACCAAAATGTATGTCATAACTCTGGCTGCTGTAACAAAATATATACTTGGTGCTTAAGCAACAGAAATTTGTTAATCACAAATCTGGAGATGGGAAGTCAAAGATCAAGATGCCAACAAGGCTGGTGTCAGGTGAGAGCTCTCTCCTTGGATTGTGGATAGCCACCTTCTGGCTATGTGGCAGAAAGAAAGAGGCCCTGGTTTCTCTTTCTCTTGCCATAGGGGCACTAGTCCCACACAGTCATCCTCAAGGCTTCACTTAAACCTAATTATCTCTCAAAAGCTCTACCTCCAAATATATCATAGTGAGAAATAGGGCTAACATTTGAATTTAGGGAGGACACATTCAGCCCATAACACCTTTTTTGCAAGAAATGTTTAAATAAATTCTTCAAGGAAAAGAAACATGATATAGGTGAGAAACTTAGATCTACATAAAGAAGAGTCTTTAGTACGAATAAGTAAAAGAAAAATAAGGTATTTTATTTTTCCTACTCTTGCCTAAAAGATAACTGTTTAAATTAATAATAGTGACAATACATTGGGTGATGATAGCTTATATGTTAAGTAAAACTAATGAGAGCTATATCATAACGAAAGAAAGGAAGAAAATAGAAATACTGCATTAGGTAACTTCACTACACATGAAGTCGTATGGTTTTATTTGAAGATGGACTTAGATTGGTTAAAATGTTTATTAGAAACGCTAGCTCAACCACTAAATTTTTAAAATAAGAAATAGAATTGATACATTAAGTGAGGAAATAAAATAAAACCATAAATAATGTTCAGTTTGAAACCCAAAAAGGAAGAAAAAGATGAAAAATAAAGAGCAAGTGAAGTGGATATTAAAGAGTTACAGATATGGTAGATATTAATTTATTTATCTAATAATCACTTTAAATGTTCATGGTGCAAAAGCACAAATTAAAATACAGAGAATGCCAGAGTGGATTAAAAAAAGACAACTCTATCTTGTCTACAATAGTTCTACATTAAATATAAAAACATAGGCTAACAGTAAAAAGGTAGCAAAAGATAAACCATGCTACAACTAATAAAAAAATTTGGAATAATTATATTAATTTTAGACAAAACAATCTTCAGAACAAGGAAGACTATCAAGGATAAAGTAAGGCCTTATATAATAAAAAGGGTCAATCCTCAAGGAAGACATAACAATCCTACAATGTATGCACCTAGAAACAGGGCATCAAAAGATATGAAACAAAGCATAGAAGCATAGAAAGAAAGGAGAAACAGACACCCCACTTTAATATTCCTTTTTCAGTAATTGATAGATGAAGCAGGCAGAAAAAAAATCAATAAAGGTATCAATGACCTCAATAACATTATCAGTCATCTTGATCTAATTGACATATATGGAGTACTCCAGTAACATCAGAATATACATTCTTCTTAAGTTCACATGGAATGTTCACCAATATAAACCATATTCTAGGCCATAAAAAACATCTTAACAAATGTAAAAGAATAAAATTCATATAAGTATATTCTAAGATCACAAGGAATTAAATAAAAATTAATAGCAAAATGATAGTTGGAAAATCTCCAAGCATTTGAACACATCAAATGACACACTTTTAAAAGCACAGGTATCTATGAAGAAATCTCAAGAGAAAATGTAAATATTTTGAATTGAATAAAAATAAAAATACAATTTTCAAAATTTCTGGAATAAACAAAAATGGTGCTTAGTGGGAAATTTCTAGTATTAAGGGAAAATATTAGAAAAGAATAAAGAGGGTTCCTGGGTGGCTCAGTGGGTTAAGCCTCTGCCTTTGGCTCAGGTCATGATCCCAGGGTCCTAGGATCGAGCCCCATATAGGGCTCTCTGCTCAGCAGGGAGCCTGCTTCCTCCTCCCTCTCTGCCTGCCTCTCTGCCTACTTGTGATCTCTGTCTGTCAAATAAATAAATAAAACCTTAAAAAAAAAAAAGATCTAGGGGCACCTAGGTGGTTCTATTAGTTAAGTGTCTGACTTCATCTCAGGTCATGATCTCGGGGTCCTGAGTAAAGCCCCATGTCCCACTCCTCCGGGGAGTCTGTTTGTCCCTCTACCTCTGCTTCTCCCCCAACTTGTGTGCTCTCTCTTTCTCTGTGTGTCAAATGAATAAATAAAAATCTTAAAACAAGAATATAGATCTAAAATCAACTAGGAAACTAGAATAAGAGAGCAATTTAAGTCTAAAGCAAGCAGAAGAAAGTAAATTAAAAAAATAGGAAAAAAAAGGGTACTGAAAACAACAAACAATAAGTAAAATGAGCAAAAGCAAAAACTAGTTCTTTGAAAAGGTTAATAACATTAATAAACCTCTAGCCAACCTAACCAAGAAACGATGAGTAGAAAGATAAATTATTAATATCAAAAATGAAAGAGGAATCACACTACTGATCTCATGGATGTTAAAAGGATAATAAGAGTAAATTATGTCAATTCTGTGTCCCCATAGTAACTTAGATGAATTAGACCAATTTACTGAAAGAAATAAAGAACAAAACTAACGCAAGAGGAAATAAATAATCTAAATAGAACTACACCTATTGAAAATAAATTGAGTCAATATTTAATAATGTTCCAAGAAAAAAATCACCAGATCCAGCAGTTTCACTGGTGAATTCTACCAATATTTGTGGTAGAAATGATAATTTTCTAACAACCTTTCCCAGGAAATAGAAGCACATGCACACTTCTTAACACTTTTATGGGATTAGCATTATTCTAATTACACCACCAGATAAAAACATTGCAAGAAAGAAAACCTAATACCAATATAACTCCAAAACTTATAGATGCAAAAATTCTCAAAAAATTTTAGCATATCAAATCCAACAATGAATGGAAGTTTCCTATTTTATGATAAAATGAGATTCATTCCAGATTTATAAGACTGTTTTTACACATGAAAGTCAATCTAATCTACCATATGAACAGGTAAAAGATGAAAAAATATACATCAAATGATGTTATATTTATATATATATAAATATATATATTGATGTATATGATTGATATATATACATACGATGTATATATATACATCTGATATATATACACATTTGATATATATGCATATGATGTATATAATTGATATATATGATATATAACATCAAATGATGTTATATATAACACTCAATATAATAAAGTTTCAGAAAACTAAGGATATAGGGAATCTTCTTCAATTTGGTGAAGACCATCTACAAAAACATCTACAGCTGACATGATGCCTAATGATGAGAAACTGGATGTTTTTTTCCTACTCTGGGGAACAAGGCCAGGATTTCCTTTCTCAAAACTATTTGATCCACATAATGTTGGAAGTCCTCACTAGTACAATAAGACTAGAAAAAGAAACAAAATGTATACTTATCGAAAAGGAAGAAATAAAACGGTCATTGTTTGCAGATGACAAGACTGGCTACAAAAATCCCAGAGAATCACCAAAAACTTCCTGGGACTATACTCATTAAACTTACGGGGCAGAAGTTAAAAACATGACTCAATTGTTTTCCTGGATAAAAGCAATGAATGGTTGGAATTTGAAATTTTAAAAATACTATTTTACAATAATGTCATAAAATGAAATACTTAGGTATAAATATAGCATGTTCAGGATTTGCATGTGAAAAACTACAAAACTGATGAAAGAAATCAGAACTCTTAATTGCTATCTATGTATCGTCTTAGCTGAATCTCCCTTTAACTCTCTTGGTTTTTTGGGGTTTTTTTGAGATTTTAGTTTTTTTATTGCTGAGTTATAAGTTTTCTGTTTTAGTTTTTTTTTTAATATTTTCCTTACAAGTTCTTTTTAGTCAGATACATGTTTTGCAAATACTTTTTCCTAGTCTATGACTTGTCTTCATTTTTCTAACAATTTTTTTCTCAGAGCAAAAGTTTTTAATTTTAAAAAAAGTCTAACATTAATTTTCTCTTTCATTGATTGTTCTTAATGTGTTGTATCCCCCAAATCATCATCAAATCTGAGGTCATCCACATTTTCTCTTATCTTTTCTTCTAGAATATTTATATTTATGTGTTTTAGGTACTAAAAAGAGGGCAAATCTAAACAATGCTAATGTGGATAGTGGAGAGCATGATGAAAGAGTCATATGAGAAGCAACTGAAGGGATTAAATTTGTTAATTTTTATTTAAAGATAATACTTAAAGAAACATTAAAATGTTTTTGACAGAATTATTTTTTTAACAGAAAGGAGAACAAAGCTGTCTTTAACATAGCATAATTAGCCCAAATAGAGAAATAGAGTTTGGATTATAATAAGAAAGTTTTTTAAATTTTAAACATTGGACAAGAATTGAAAAGTAGAACTAGTGGAGTTCATATTTTATACCTATTAAAGTCAACTTGGTCTATTAAGATGTCAAACCATTTCTCAAGATTGTGACATATAGTTTCTTACCTTTAAAAGATGTTAACAAAACAACTTCCAAATCTTTCAAATCTAATAATAAATATATTTCTTGCACATACATATAAAACATATACATATAAACATATATATATAAAACTCATGCATAACATGTATAATTTGAGCAAATAAAAAAATTAAGTATACTACAACTGAGTTGAACAAAGTGGAAGTGGCTACCTGTGAGGGAATAGGAGGCATAACTTGGTGTGAGTGTGTTTGAAAACAGTGTTGACAACGTAGAAACCCTGGTGACTAGATTTGACAAGGGAATTCCTCTGAGCCTTTACACTGGAAAAGCTATGGAGACAGCTGTGGGATTAGTTAATAAAGAGGTAATTAAACAACATAACATTGAATAGTAAAGGAAGGGACAGAAATTAATATATATCTGTTAAGTTAATTCTTTTTTAAAAAATATTTTATTTATTTATTTGACGGACAGAGATCACAAGTAGGCAGAGAGGCAGGCAGAGAGAGAGGAGGAAGCAGACTCCCCGAGGAGCAGAGAGCCTGATGTAGGGCTCAATCCCAGGACCCTGGGATCATGACCTGAGCCGAAGGCAGAGAATTTAACCCACTGAGCCCCAAGTTAATTCTTTTTTCTCTTATATAGAAAATGGGAATAAAAAATATATGTTTATAAAAAATAAAAAATTAATAAAAGAAAGTGAAACATCAAAAAAAAAAAAGTCAATGTAAACTCCTTGAGACAATTCGGTAGTTGGGTAACAGTAACTTGAAAATGAAAACAGATTACCTTGCAGCATGAGGATATCTGTGTATCTTTTTCTTCTTCATATTTTTAAAATAGTTTTCTCATTTCCTACATTGTGGATATATTACTTTATATTCTAAGTAAAAATTCTAAAATACTTTGAAAAAAATATAAAAATGAAATTAAATTTATAGTGCAGATTCTTCCATTGGTGAAAGCCAAGCATTTTATCCATCTCTAAGTAACTCATAAGTGATAATGAAGCAGTGAACAATGACTCTTCTGAAAACAAAACAATTTGTTAATGTGAGGGGCCATGTTGAGCTCTCACCAGTGCTTAGGTCCATTCTATAGCTTCAACTTAGAAGAAAGTGTTGAAGTAGCATTTGGCCAGCTGATATTAATAAGTGCAGTTTGGTCCCTACTGAAGACTGTCTAGTCAGTGGCTGACCTTAGTGGAAGGAGAAGCTGTGTACAATCTCTATGCTGCTGGATGGAAAACCAACACCCTGTGTGCTCAAGTCACTTAGCAGCTTCCTATCTTCTCAGTTAAAAATAATGCTTCAGAACATTTCCATTTTCATCTCTTTTTTTTTTTTGCCTTTTCTTTGTTTTTTTTTTGGGGGGGGAAGGGGGTCACCACTTTTATTCCAATTCGTTTCCTATTGTCTTTCTTTTCTTACTCCTACTCTTCTCCAAGTGTCCCTTTTGCTCCTTCTCCATATCTAATTCTCTCCTCTTCTTTTTTTAAATGGCATTCTGGAAAACACTAATGCTTAGCAAAATTGCTTTAAATATGCAGTCTCTGATCTCTAATCAGTTACTCTTTTGCTCATTTTAATAACGGTTATAGAACATGTGTTAATCTTTCTAGGGCATCTGATCTTCCACTGATCTCCAAGGTTGCTATTGTTCACCAGATTAGCTAAGTACTGTACCTTTGATTCTCATTGCTCCTTGAACACCTGTCCTAAATCTGTGTACTTGTTCCATGGGCATTGCCTTCTGACATAAAGAAGGACCCTTCTTTAGAAAGATGTAAACTGTTGGTTTTAAAGAGAAGAGGGTTTAAAGTTTCTAGCTTATTCTACTTCTCCAATTATGACAGCACCCTTCACCACCACACAGTACTACCACGAAAGAAAAGTGTTAATTGGATCGATCAAAGGACACTAATTAGACGGCTTTTTGTTGTGGTGTATTATTAGCTGGAGGGGAAGTCTATATGGGGGAGTAGGTGGTTTTTTCTCTCTGGAACTTTTTAATAAATGCAGAGTGATGAAGTAGCTTGGGCTCCTCCTTCTCATTTCTCAAAAACTCTCTTTCATCTTACTCTTAACATCTGTCTCTTTGTCTTTTTCTCTATCTCTTTCTCTGCCACGAGTCTGGAGAAATGTTACCTAGCTGGTCCTCTATGTAAGTGGTCAGGGTAAATTCTTTGAAGAAGGTTCCTACCATGTGCACCGTCCCACTTCTAAAAATTTTTAAGTTTTTGGATGATACACTTTTTCCCTATATATAAAGGCAAGCTCTTTGCTGACCCCTCTCTGCTTGATGGAGACTAATATGATCTCAGGTTGCCTCTCCTTGCTGCTGGGAGCAGACTGTCTTTGTGTGGGTGAAAAACATGAAAGGATGGGCCATTCTAGAACTGTGCTTTTGGACTTGAGGAGGAGGCTACCTTGTGTTTCAATAAAAAGAGATAACAATTTCTCCCAGTGTAGCTCATTAAATTTACACACTTGGTTTCAGAGGCCCCATCTAATAGTAACATACTCCTCATGAGCTGCAAAAGAGGGCTGACTGACGGGGACAAGAGAGTATTTGTGCTTTTCTGTGTCCGCTGGCCAAAATCCACCTTGGTACCATCCCGTTAACATCTAAGACAAAGATCTAGGACAAAATCTAGGTTCTCCTTCATTTTCTTCCTCACACCCTCACTAACGTTTCAATATTGTAACTTCTGTTGAACTAACTGGAAAACAAACAAACAAACAAACAAAAACAAAACAGAAATTTCATTTAAGAAAAAGGATTTATGGGACGCTTGGGTGGCTCAGTTGGTTAAGCAGCTGCCTTCGGCTCAGGTCATGATCCCAGCGTCCTGGGATCGAGTCCCACATCGGGCTCCTTGCTCAGCAGGGAGTCTGCTTCTCCCTCTGCTTCTGCCTGCCATTCTGTCTGCCTGTGCTCGCTTGCTCTCCCTCTCTCTCTCTGATAAATAAATAAAATCTTTAAAAAAAAAAAGAAAAGAAAAAGGATTTGTATTTCTGATGCATTATAAATATTGTAATAAATCTGAAACTTCAGTTAACCAAAATTGTTACACCCTCAGCTTTTTTAGGGCAAAAACTCAAATGACCCAAAAAAGAAATAATAAACTAGATTGATATCAAGACTTTGGTAAAAAATGCAATTTTCAGAGTTTTACTTATATTCAGTAGAGTTTCAGTCTGATCTATGCCCATAAAATGAGGATTGATGTTTAGAATGATGTCCCTGAGGCATTGCGGATTCTGAATCATGAAAGATTCAATTACCTTCAATAAACTGAACTTAACTATCTCAGGATAGGTGATGAATACAAATTAGAAATATCATCAACAAGCAATGCTGAAACACAGAAGTTTTTTTGGTTAAGTATCAGGTAACTAGCATTTCTGATTTATGAGAAATTCTATTCTCTAAGCATCTCAGAAAACTGAAATTTACTGTATACTCTTCATTGTGGCTCAGCTCGCTGTGGTACAGCACTGATAATATCTGGGTTGTCTAGATTACCCTAGATAATAAATGACTACCCAAAGGTCCCAGATATTTTGAATTAATCCTGTTCCAACTCCTCTGCCACATTGTCTTTTGTTTGAACTCTTCAGTTAGCTTTTTAACATGGATCTTCTTTCTTCTATTGCCTTTTCCCCCATATCAACCACCTGCACCACAGACATAATTTTTTAAAAACTGAATTAACTTCCTTCCAATTTATTTTAGAAGAGTCTACAAGACATGGTGTGATGTGATTTTATCTTCTTATTCAAGTGCAATTAATGCCATTGTCTCCCTTCTCACTATGATACTGACAAATTGGCTCACCACTCTCCTGAAGCTATCCCTCAAAAAGAACCTAGAAATGAATCTTTGTATATATGAGGATTTAATATATAATGATGTCTCCAGTCAGTGGCAATAGGATTCATTATTCAATAAATGATCCTGACACAAATGGATAGACATCTGGAGAAAAGCAAGGTTTAGGCTCTATTCTATATTATACACAATGTAAATTCCAGGTAAATTAAATATTTAAATGTAAAACTCATAAGACTACAAATGTTAAAAAAATTATCAATATAAAAATAATATTTACAATTATAAAGGAAAATGTAGTTGATTAAATGTATAATTAGGAAAGTCCCCAAACCAATATTTATAATGTAAGAATTAAATTTGCATGGAGAAATTCCCATAAATTAAGTCATTAGAGAAACAACAGATATAGGGAACATATTGCCTATGGAACATAGAAAATATAAGAAGTATTTAATGATTGATAAGAAAGGAAGAAACAACATGAAAGAAAAAAGGATGAAGAGAAGGATATTAATAAGCATGTCACAGAAGTACAAATCCAAACTGCCAGCAACCATGAAGAGATGCTCAAACTTAGCGGTAAACAAGGAAGTAAAATCAAAACCGTCTTAAAGTATCACATTTACTTATCCAAGTATAAAGGGCCTATCCCTGTCCCTGTCAGGGACTCAATGAGAGGGTGCTCCCATTCATTGCTGCTAGAAATGCGATCTGTTGCAACCATCTTCGAAAACCACATGGCAAATATTAATAAAGAATAAAACACATTTGACTAAACAATCAGATAAAAGTATTTTCCCCTCAAGGAGTTTTAAATCAGCTTTAAAATGTGTGCACATCTGTGTAATTTCAGAATTTTTTATAGTGACAAAAACCTAGAAAAGGAATATATAACCCTATTTATAGAAGATGGAAGGAACAGAAAGAAAATATAGAAGACAACGTATATTAACAAGACAAGTTATGGAGCGCTGGGTGGCTCAGTTTTTAAGCATCTGCCTTTGGCTCAGGTCATGATCCCAGGGTCCTGGCATTGAGTCCGGCATCAGGCTCCCTGCTCAGTGGGAAGCCTGTTTCTCCCTCTCCCTCTGACTGCCATTCCCCATGCTCATGCTCTCTCACTCTCTTTCTCTCAAACAAATAAATAAAATACTAAAAAAAAAAAAAAGAAAGAAAAAAAAAGAAACAAGCAAAATTCATCCCTTAGGTAGTTTTTGCCACATGAAACATGTTTTCCTGGCGTTCTGTAGCTCAGCACACTCCATTTTGTTTTGCACGGCTAGCTCCTTTCCTTCCAAATACCCTTTTTCTAAGTGTCACATTGTCCTGCTTTTCTTTTTGTTTTTCCTTCTTCTTAGCATTTAACACACTAATCATGAACAATTTCTTTGTTTCATCTCTGTCTCCACCACAAATGTGAGTTCTGTGAGCCTAGTCTGTCTCGTTCACCACGCAGTATCATTTCAGAGCTCCAGAGCTGCCCAAAGTAGTTGCTCAGTGCATATTTGTCCAATTAAAGAGTAAACACTTTTCATCCTTTTTTGCATCTACAGATCTCTTATTACTCTTTCAACGACACAACACTTTATGTGGCAGGATATAGGAGTCACTTTGACAGAGAACAGAATTCATTAAGTTTATAATCCATCCCAACCACTGGGCTAGTGCTTATAAATTATGTCTAACTTAAAGTCTCCCATGATCCATATCATGATCCCCACACTGTGATAACAAAAGAGGGTTAATTTCGCCCACTGAATTACTAAATGGTGGAGACAAAATTTGGAATATGTCTGTTTGGTTTCCCAGTCTACCCGGAAACAAAAAGGAAGTGAGGAAGTAAATAGAAATGATCACTTGTTAGCTCCTGCTCTGTGTCATGCACCTTATTCAGTATTCCCATGCGCTGACTCATTCAACGCACACAGAAAACCCTGTAACATTTATTTTATTTTGAAAATGAGTTTATTGATGATAATTGGGGTTAAATAATTTACCTAACCCCCCAGTCATAGTACTTGCCAGAGTGAGGACTGAAACACATCATATGCACATCAAATGTTTTGTGTAATGTGCCACCCTTTTTTCTTTTTTAAATTGAAGATTTATTTATTCACTCAAGAGAGCGGGAGAGAGCATGAGCAGGAAGGGCAGAGGGAAAGGGAGACAAAGGATCTCAAGCAGATTCCACAATGAGTACATAGCCCACCTTAGGGCTCTATCTCACAACCTTGAGATCAGGACCTGAGCTGAAACCAAGAAGGGATACTTAACTGACTGGACCACCGAGGTGCCCCATGTACCACCCTTCTTGAAATCTTATAATCTACTATCAATTTATAAGTTCATAGAAGTCATTATCTTGAATTTCACTTGAATCTAAACTTTCTTGAAGTGTCATTAGCCTTCTACTGATACGACCATTGATGATTTACTCACCCCCTATAAGCTTCAGTTTTTTCATAGATAAATGTTGATAATATTATCTACTGTATAAGATTGTTTTAAGGATTATTGGTTAATGCTATTGGAACCATTTCTATGTTGAAGTGCTTGATACATGCTAACAATTAGGTACTGTTCTTAAAACTGTTTTGTGGTACCTGAAACTCAAAAAGTTAAGTGAACTGTATAGAACATAGATTTAAAAAAAAAAATAACAATTAAAAAGAACTGATGGAAAAGAACTTGCATTTCTTCTATCTTACTATAAATTCCATGCTCTTTCTCACTACCGCATACAGAGAAGCCCACTGGAAGAAATATATTACTTGACTAGTGTACATAGTATTTGGATGGTTAGAAGTGAGTTTGTCTTTGTTCATATCATAGCCTCCAAACTCCCTTTTGCTCTGCCAGTGAAAGAAAAATAAGAGGGAAGTGCTAATTCTGTGTTCAACAGTATTTGGGGGGTTAAAAAAGTGAAAGCTTCCAATAGTGAGTGTGGCATGCCCTGGGATATTTCACTATTATCAAATCTGTCAGAGCTCATTCTGCTTCACAAAGGTCACTGATGTAGACTCTGTGTTTGTAGTGATTGACAATTGTAGGTATTAAGAACCTGGGGTTATGGACCTCTCTGATCAGGGTTGCTGTAAACAAGTCTTGACAATCTGGGCCGCTTGACAGTGTGCAGGCAGAGGGTCAAGCAGAGCATCTGGGCCTTAATTACTTGTGTTCGCCAAACTTCAAATGACATTTGATACTCATTTTATTTAATCAAAGATCCAAAATATGTTTTTCTTAAAAAAAGAAAAAAAACAACAAAAAAAAACAAAAACAAACTTTTCATGGCAAGCCGTGTTTGTTAAAACAAAGACGCATTGTATTTCCTCTGTTGTACCAACTCATGAGGTTAATATTGTTCCTTCCACAGTATAGAAGCTTTTTATAAAATGACAAATGTGGGATTTGTCTTGGTTGGATCTGATTCTTGAGGGACAATAAGAATATTATTAAAATGTGATTCAAGTTGTGTATTCACAAGAGCATACACAATCTACTGGTGTTGATTGATTTAAGACTTGAGAACACTTCATTTACTTCACTTTCTCCAAATCCAGCTTTATTTAAAAATACTATTTGTCAATTAAAAATAAAGACTCACTTGTAAATCATCTTGGATAGGTTCATTAACTTGAATATACCAATTGCCAGAGTTCTCACTCTCCTTGATCTTTCCAAATTTTTTTGTAAAACAATCAGAAAGAGAAGCTATTTTGTTACATGGAATGTTGGGAAGATCATGTATTTTGTGTTGTTTGCAGTCGGTCCTCTCTTTGAGTTCATAGTAATGCATAGAAGTCAGAACCCGCTCTGGTTTATGGAATCTTAGGAAACCCTACTGATCTAATAAGGTTTGCTAATATCTTGAAAAGATGCCATGTAAAACATCACACTCTGCAGTCCTCCCCAATACCATAATATTCTACATTTTGTACTGTGGTAGGCTATATATGACCCCTGAATAATTGACATGGCTCTAAATGATATCTGCATTCTAATGCCAGAACCTGTCAGCATGCTATTTTATAAGGGACATTGCACATGGGATTAAGAAAATGAGGTGGGGAGATTATCCTGAATTATCCCTCCAGGTCCAATATAATCACAAGGGTTCTTGTAAGAGGGAAATAGGAGATTCTAGGTTAGGGAAAAAAAAATAGATATAAATGTCAAATCATTGATTCTAATGAGGTATTTTGGAGGTGGAGGAAATGACCATGATCCTAGTAATGTGGGCCAACTCTAAATACTGGAAAAGTCAAGAAAACAGATTTCTCTCCCAAAGCCTCCAGAAGTAACATAGTCTTCCTGATTCCTTGACTTTCTGACCCCAGAACTGGAATTAAAAATAATTTGCTTTGCTGAAGTCACTAAGTTTGTGGTAATTTGCCACAGCAACAATAGTAACTGAATATACCTAACACGCAATGAAGATATTATTACAAAATATGTGAATCCTGAATCCACCCATGAGCCATCCTTCTCATTATGGATTCTTCTCATTTGGGGAGTTTATCTCTTTCATGTGGGTTTTTGACGCCTCTAAGATCATGGCTATATATGGGTAAATATGCTTTTCATGGCAAGAAATAAAAAACCCTAACTCATTAGATTCAAAGTGAAAATGAACTAGAAAAAAAAAAAAAAAAGTAAATCTAGGGTTAAGGCAAAACCAGGGCTGCTCCAGGAGATTTTCCAACATGGATTTATGGTTACACAGCAGGAGTATTCAAGTGAGCATGAACTGGGCTCTACTAACTCAGTTTCTATGTCTTTCATATCAAAATGTTTAAACTCCTGATTTACCTAAGTTGGGTCAGATATGCCCCGTCTGGATCTCTCAGTCATGACTGAGACAAAAAAAAAAAAAAAAAAAAAAAAAAAAAAAAAAAAAAAAACCATAGAGAAACAATATGGAGGCTGAAGGTTTTCTTCTTTGCGTGCAGACTATTTCCAGAGAAGGGGGATCCATGCGAGCCCAACAGTGACCCTGAGAGCTGACTGCTCTTGGAGCTTGCAATATCATGGGTATTGCTAAATATGTTTATTTCTTTCCTGAGAAATGGGTTGCAAGGAAAGGCAGGAAAAATCCCAGAATTAGCTCAACTGCAAAAGGAATAAAAATTATGACCTGGTAGCTAAATAAGAAAACACTGAAAGTCACAAAACACTGCCTAAGCAATCAAAAAATTTATAAATAAATATAAATATAAAGGAAAGAAAAGAAAAGAAATAGGTGAACTTCAGTTATTCATCACTGAATCTATGTATCCAGAAAAGTTATCTCAATTATGGTCCTCCTGTCCTTTTCTTTTTTTAAAGCCAAACCTGGCACACTAGGGTAGGACAACCTGGATTAGAATTCTCTCTCCACAGTTAACCAGCTGTGTGACTTTGGACAAGTCACTGAATTGATCAGTGTCTCAATTTCTTAATATATAAAATGAGAATAATAATACTATAAAGCATTGTTAGAATTAGAGCCCTATGTGAAAGTGCCTGCTACCTAGCAGGGATTCAATAAGCATTGGATATATTTTCCCTTTCTTCAGTGTAAACCAGAGCAAGTCAGAGTTTGTATATAGTAAGAAGGCATACATGCTGGATAAAAAGGATGGAAGAGTTTCCTTGAAGACCAATCTGTTCGTAAATTACTCTGTTTTTGATACAAATCTCTTTCCCTTTCCTAAAAATATATTTAAAATCATAAATAATCTATATATTGAGGAGTATATATGTTTATCTGTAGGGGTTGCCTGTTTTTAAAAATCACACTGGTGATTAACAAGCTATTTAAGTATGCCCTTTATAGTTACTGTCTTGCTCTTTCATGTTTTTAAGGAAACTCCATTTACACAAACATATGAAAAACACAGCATCTATGACAGTATCCCCGGAAAAAAAAGCATTTAAAATAGGGGAGATGAAAGTGAGAGGGTGAAGAGTGATTGAAAGAGGTGTGGTGTTTCAGATAGCTAGTGTGCTCAGCACAGTCAGTTTTGGATAATTGTACAGATTATCTCAAGGAGTAACCTTTGAGTGGGAGGTGCCTCAGCCCTGCAGGGGCAGGGCAATGTGGAGGTCACAAACAGTGTCTGGAGTCAGGCTGCCTGGTTGCAGATCTCTGATGCGATGTTCTCGCTGTATGATCTCAAGGAAGCTTATTAATCTCCTGGTGTCTCTGTTTCCTCTTTAGTGAGAGGTCATAGTTCCTTCTTTGTAGATCTATTTATGCAGATTAAAAAACTAAATATTCTAGGCACTTAGAACACACATAGCATATGTATGTGTGGCATAAGCACTTGATTTAAAAAGTAACATTTTTTAAAAAATGTTGATATTTAGAGTTATAATTATCATTAAGATGCATCCTACTGCAGTAATTTAGCATGCTCAAGTCTATTTTTAGCAAAGAATGATCCTACTATAACATGCATATGAAAAATAATATATGTAGTTCTGGATCCATTTCTTTCTCCCCCGTGGACAGCCCGATCTTTGCAGAATAGTAGGTGTTCCTTGTGTATTTTCTTGAGCTGAATTCAGAATGTTTGAATCACCAATAAAGGGGAGCATGTGAACTGACAATTAATAATTTCACCAACTTCAAACACCTATAAAATCTTAGTTTCCTCTTTTATAAGCAGAAAACAATCTAACCTCCTTACAGGGTTCGAATGAGGGTTTACATAATGGCACTATCTTCAGTTGCTGCTGTTGTACTAGACGTCCTATAGGATGGAGTAAGGCTAGTGGATGGTAGATTAATTCTAATGAAGTTAATAAAAGAGAAACTCAAAACTCTCAAATGATGCCACCAGTTTTGTGATCTGCATGTGGTATACATCTTTGAAAATATGAAAATATGTGGATATAATCTTGAGATTGTTTAGATGCTCATTGAACGAAGTTCAAAGAAACTCACAAACTGCTCTAAGAGACACATGGGACATGGAGTGTTAAGTATGTTTTCATCGGCTCTGTTCTTCACTGAGTTCTTTCCCTCGCTATCAGAGAGAGTCCCAGTCTTTGTTGCTGCCCTGAGGACCAAACATGCCTTGTAATATCAAATGAAACTTAACTGCATACTTCATTTGTGGAAATGAGCTCACTGAGAAATGTACAGGCTTACCTCCACACTATGGGTGTCTGACTAGTATACTCACTCACCCCATTGACCTGAAACAGACTCTGAAATAAATGTGAAAATTACTTTAAGTCACTAAATTAAGAGTAATTAATGATAAGTTGGGAAAAATTTAAAAGTGAGATAATTTTTTATGATAGAAATCAAGTTAAATATTTATAAAAAGTATTTGATATCCCTTTGTATTTTATCATACAGTGAATAAAATATGTAGAAAGTATTATAAATAATGAAATTTTATGATTTTTACCTTTCACTCATGTGAGTCTATAAAAACAGGTAGATACAGTTTATCTTCAAACAGAATGTCAGGAAAAACAGCTTACTGTTTCCTTTAGAGAAACAAACCTATAAGGCTCACGCACTTATATGCATGTTTAAGTAACAGGTCTCAATAAATTTGAATTCTCAAGGTTCTCAGCAGTCAGCAAACTAGTTGATTAGTGATAGAGGGTAATGCAAATTGACTTAAGTATCCTCTTAGCAATTCCAACATACAAGGTTTCTGTATGGCTACAGTAGGTTCTACTAACAAGGTCTGATTTTTTTTTTTAATTTTCCCATCTAATTAATATTCATTTTTGACGAGTAGAAATCAGCTTACTTATTTTAAGTAAAAATAAAGGGCACTGCTATTAGTAACTAATTGCTAATTGAGCAATTACTTTATCATGTGGCACTGGTAAAAACCATTACTTAAGGTTTTCAGCAACTTCTGATTTTAACTTAATAATCATTTGAATCGAAATTATTTAGTAAATTAAGCATTTCTTTACCAGGCGCTCTTTATACTTCAAGTAATTTCTAATTATGCTACCTAATGAAGTAATTATATCATTAGTTAGAAATTTGTCAGGGTAGTAAGTCTTTTTTAAAAGAATAATAAAATGTGGTGATGCTGCTTCTATAAAAAGTAAAAAAAAAAAAAAAAAAATAGGTCATTAAAAATACTGGCCCAAATGTATGTCTACTTTTAGCCCATGAAGATGAAATTCAAAAGAATCTTGCCCCTACCTTTGTCTGGCACTGATTCATGGTAGATTAACCAGAAGGTTAAATGGGATCAAACACTTAGTCCTCTACTCTACTCTCATTTTCAGTTTCCCAGCCCTGCGCTGCAGGTACCTTGCAGAATCAGAATTGATTGGCCTAGGCACATGGCTTGACCTGTCAGTTCTTTTACCAGGAACCTTTGGAAATCGTTCAATCACTTGTGCAAGGGATCAAAAACCTGCCAGTGCTCACCACACCTGAGTTTAGTGCAGAGGAAGCTATTGCAAGTTTGCTAAGGCTCTTCCTAATTATTAAGAATTTCCAGCAAATAGAAATATGCCATGTCAAACTGCACTTAGGAAGCACTGAACAAAAGGGATCTGAAAATGGAGAGAACTTTGAACCAATTTACTCTGCTAAAGAAAATGTTGTATTAGTCTGCACAGAAAATTGGCTATCCGTACTCCTCTTAGTCCCTGTCCTATAAATGCTGCCAGTTCATTTAGCTCATCGGCCAAAGCTGAATTAAAAGCCACCATCATTTCTGCTCTCACTTGTGCTTTTTCCAGTATCATTATTACATAGCAGTGCTTCTGCTAGGGGGTTCACTAAACTTGGCAAATGGATTCTTATATTGTGCATACTCATTAGCTAAACTGACTCATTTTGTAAATTTTGACGTGTTTTTGTCTCTGGACTCATGATTTCTATTCTTTAATAGAATAAAATGTACCTATAAAAATTTTCTATTAAAATGTCAATTAGAATAGAATAGAATGGAATAGAATAGAATAGCAATAGAACATACCATTCATGATATTTCAAAAATATACAAAAATTTCTACTTCTATTAAGAAAAGCCTATAGTAATAGAACCCAAAATATGATAGCAACTAACTAATATTATGCAGATCATCTCTAAAATGTAAAGAAAAATCAAGCTATCTTCTCAGTAATTTTTCCGATTGAGGTAAAGAGATCCAGAAGAGAAATATAATAATGCCGTATTGGCAGAGCACTGTATAAAGAGATTTTGGTACCTCCATATCTGTGATATACGTTGATATGAAGGCTTTAAGAAGCAAATTATGTAAATTATTTAAGCAAATTAAGACCATGAGCATTGGAGTTTGATAAGCAATCCTACTGAAGAGATCTTTAGATTGCTTTTGTAAAATTGTTTTATATGATGCTTTTTAGCCACTTATGATTTTATACTTAAAATCATTTGATTCAAGTGATGATGCTCTGTTATTTGGTGATTACTGGTAGTAAGATCCACTTCCGTTTTTTATTTGGCTCTACTATATTTAAGTTAATGAATTAATTCAGAATTTTGTGTTGGTATGCCTAAAGTCTTCTAAGCGCTGAGTATATTCTGATTTAAATTGGAATACATTTCTCTTCTCATTCTAATGAAGATAAATAATTAAGAATATAAATACAAAGAGGTACATATTGTGAGATTGTGACCAGAGCCACTAAGGAAATACAACAGAATAATGTGAGCGTCTGCATAGCAAACTAGTTCCACTAATGTGCTCAGGAGAGGTAAATTCTAAGCTCTCACCTGAAATGTAGGAGCAATCAGACAAAGATCTGAGAGAAGCATTAAAATCAAGGGGGAAAGCAAATGCAACAATCTTTTCGCAAAGTAACAAGAATGGACTTGCCATATTCAAGGAACTGATAGAGAACACAGGTAACCAAAACCAAGTGAGTAAAGAACATGGTTGGATGAGGGTGGATATGAGGGGGCAGAGGTAACGAGGGGTCCGGAGAATGAAGAATAAGTAGAAACACATATCATTCTTGAAGAGATGTCAGTCTGGATCTTACATTCTATTAGTCAACTACACTTGTTTCTGTTTAGGCCTATGAACCAATCCAAACAGTTGGGTTTCAAGGAATGTTAATGAATGAAAAAGACATTCCTCTCCTTCATTCTTAGGGCTAAACCTGAAGGAAAATAAATAAATAAAATAAGACCTCTTTGAGGGCTAGAAATTGATGTCTGTAATAGCAGGAGAATGATAAGGCCGTCAGAAAGATGATCTGTTCGGATGTGAGAAGTCGGGGGCCTGCTGTCTCATTATGTGCCTTAGTTATGTGTTTGACTAGCAACAAGTCCTTTCTTGTGTGTTCTGAAGTTTGAAAAGAATACACAAGTATGTTTAATTTTAGTTGCCCCCCAGAGTGCCAGTAAACGTTGTAGCAGAAATTCATTTATTTGGACATTATAAAAGGGACAAGTGAAAAGTTGCCTGGATTGAATTTCTGTGCTTTTATTTTTTTAAAACCACTTTCTTACATTTTTACTTTTTTCTCCTGTACAATGCCACGACAGTTCAAGCAAACACTAAGAGGAGGAAAAGAAATATTTTTAAGAGGAAACCTTATTGATGCTTTCCTAAGGCCTTTTAAATATTAAGGTCAGGGAGTAATTTAATTCTTTGATATTTCTTAAGAGGAATCATACTTGAAACATAATAGTAAATGATGACTTCACCCCAAAAAATTAAAGATATTTTTATTTTGTGTTTTGGGAGAGCCATACCAACAGTCCCCAGACAAGTCCCCAGATACAGTATAGGCTCATCTCTGTTCTGACTTCAGAGAGGCTTTTTCATCATTAGCTGTCTTTTTTTTTTCCCCTTTCTATTATGACTTCACTGTTGTACCACACCAATACTGGGGGGGTGGGGGGGCTGGAACTGCTCTTACCTCTGGAGCAGAGATAAAGGAATAGCTGCTACTTTGCTCCATAGACTCCCTACTCAATCTGCCAATTTGCAGAAGTGGGTTACCAGTTTCATTGCTAATGGTGAGATCAGAAGATGCTATAGCTGTTCTCACTCCAGCAAGCAATAGCTATACCCTGTCAAGGACATGATTTTCTTGAATTTTTCTAAAGGATCAAGCTGTTAGTACTACTGCTAAATGTCAATATCAGAGAAGAATTTTGAAAAACTGTAGGGTGCATTCTTCTCCACCACCCTAAAAGGAGCAGTTTCACCCATCTACAATTAAAAAGAAAAATACAGGACTTTGCAAGTCTGTGAAAATACTCTACACAAATGATTTGATTAAACTGTTCCCTTTTGATGCTATCTGAAAGTAGCACTTGCTTTTCATAAGCATTTACCAGTCTTTAAGTTTAGCTCTTCCATGCTTTTCAAAGAAGCCCCTACTGGCCATCAATTCTAAAAAAAAAGAAAGAAAGAAAAATAAAAATAAAATAAAATAAAAGAAAATTGATATTAGGAATTGACTTGGCCCTCTTTACAACAGATATCTTTTGTTTTTCAGATTTATTAAAGTTGTACATCGGGGTGATTTGATACCCATACATATTCTGAAAAAGATTCCCACAATAGAATTAACACATCCATTCCTACACATATTTACCTTCTGTGTGTGTGTATATGTGTGAGAACACTGAAGTTCCACTATCTTAGCAAATTTTAATAATGAAATACAATGTTGTCAACTATCATCACCATACTACATATTAGATCTTCAGACTTTATTCATCTAATGGCTGAACGTTTCTAAACTTTTTCCAGACTCTCCCACTTTTCCCCATCCCCCAGTCCCTGACAACAACCACTCTATTCTCTATTTCTAGGAGTCTGATTTTTTAAATTGTTAAATGACATATATAAATGACACCATGAAATATTTGTGTTTCTCTGCTGGCTTATTTTGCTTAGTATAGTGTCCTCCCATTTCATCCATGTTGTCTCAAATGGCAGGATTTCTTTCCTTTTCAGGGCAGAATAATATTCAGTGTGTGTGTATGTGTACCAAATTTTCTTTATCCATTCTTCCATCAGTGTAATAATAAGTTGTTTCTATGTCGTGGCTATTGTGAATAATGCTGCCGTGAATATGGATGTATAGATATATCTTTTTTTTAGAGTCGGTTTTCTTTTTTAATAAATTTTCTCTTTTGAGATAAAATTTAGACACAATAAAACACAAATGTTAGGTGTGCATTTGCTACGCTTTTGCCAAGGATAGAGCAGTCACCCAAACCCCTATCAAGATGAGAAACATTGCCATCGTTCTAGAAAGTTCTCTCCTGCTCCTTCCCAGACAGTTCTTCCCATCCCACCCCCAGGGGTGACCTCAATTCTGATTTTTTTTTCCCACTATAAATTAGTTTTTGTGGATAGTTTTTTTTTTTTTAAGATTTTATTTATTTATCAGAGAGAGAGGGAGAGAGAGCGAGCACAGGCAGACAGAATGGCAAGCAGAGGCAGAGGGAGAAGCAGGCTCCCCGCTGAGCAAGGAGCCTGATGTGGGACTCGATCCCAGGATGCTGGGATCATGACCTGAGCCGAAGGCAGCTGCTCAACCAACTGAGCCACCCAGGCATCCCAGTTTTTGTGGATAGTTTGAATGGAATCATGTAGTATGTTTTTTTGTGTGTGTGGCTGGTTTCTTTTTTGCTCAGCCTAATGTTTTTGACACCCAAGTTATAAACAGTAACTTCCTTTTTATTAAGTCAAATATTATCCTGCTGTATGAACAGATGACACATGGTCCATTACCTTGTTCATGAACACCTGAGCTCCTACCAGGTTGGAGCTAGGAGGAATAAATTTACTGTGAATATCCTTCATCACATCTTTTTGGGAACGTATATTTTACTTCCATCACATGTCTTTTTTTAAAAATTATTTTTATTCACATATAATTGTATTATTAGCCTCAGGGGTACAGGTCTGTGAATCATCTAGCTTCCACATTTCACAGCACTCACCATAGCACGGACATTGCAGATATCTTTTTGAGATCCCAATTTTGTTCTTTTCGGATACATACCCAGAAATGGGATTGCTGGGTCATATGGTAGTTGCTTTTGATTTTGTTTTTATTTTTGTTTTGTTTTGTTTTATTTGTTGTTGTTGTTTTTGAAGGAGCTCCACAATGTTTTCCATAGTGTTTACATCCGTTCACATTCACAATAAGAGCATATGGTTCCATAAGAGCAAAGGGTTCCTTTTCCTCTACATGCTCGCCAGCATCTATAATTTCTTTTCTTTTTGATTGTAGCTATTCTAACAGGTGTGAGGTGCACCTTATTGTGGCTGTGATTTACATTTTTCTGACAGTTAGTGATATTGTGCACTCCTTCATGGGCCTGTTGACCATTTGGATGTCTTCTTTGGGAAAATGTCTTATAAGTCCCTCCGCTATATACTGCACACTTATAACTACACGCCAAACAATGCACACAGTGATTCTATCTGAAAGAAATGAGGAAACCAACTGAATGACTCCTACACATGGGAAGACCAAGGAAGTATCTACACTGAAACCAGTAGAAAAGGCTGAGAAAGACTCTCACCATAAACCTCACCCTGGCACAATGCCATACATTATAGTGAGAGGAAAGCCCAAATCCCAGCTTCTCCCTAGAATTCATGTATTTTTAAAGGCATCAGTAAGAAAGAACAATGATTCTGAATCCCTCAGCTGTTTTTTTGTTTTGTTTTGTTTTTATCCAGCTGCCTCCTGAGTAACTCATCTCTATTTGAAAACAACAGGCAAATCAAACTCAACAGATCTAAAACCTAACTCCTAAAATTCTTCTCTTTGTGAATGATTCCACCACCCACACAATCCCTATCTCCCACCAAACATTGACAGTCACTTTAGATTCTTCCCTCTCTTCCAATCCATATATAGACAGTCATTATAGTCTAATTATTTCATCAACATATTCCCTAATTTCCATCCCCTTTACTAAAACTATGGGTTAGGACCTTAGCATCTCTTGCCTAAACCTTTTTTTTTGGGAGGCCTGTCTGGTCTTCCTATTGATAAACATGGTTCTTTTGAGGACAAATCAGGTGCTGAGGATCCAACAGCAAAGCCAAGTCTTTGCCATCAAGGAGCTACAGCCTGAGAAGTAGTGGCTGTGGTGGAGGAAGGAGAGAGTCACAATAATGTAAATGTGTCATCATCTAGTGGAGTGATGAGTACAAAGGATGCATTCACTGCCCAAGAGTAGATCACCCAAACCTGTGTATTCTCAATAATTCTTGCTTGCATTCACCAGAGTGGGGAGGGACAAAAAACAAACAAACAAACAAAAAACCACTCTACTTTAAATTGAATTCTCCAATACTTAACCCACTGTTTAAATCTCAGGTTGACACTGCCTGTAACTTTCTGAAAGAAGCAGGATTACACATCAGTTTTGAGTATGGACTAAGATGGCCTAGTGCCTCTGTTGCATAGTCCAGCTTTAATGCTTATTAGTTGTGTGTCCTTAAACAAAGTACTTAACTGTTTTGTTTCTTCCAGTATAAAATGGAGTGAACAGTGTGCCCTCATGGTGTTAATGAGAAATAAACAATTTCACATATACACATTTTTTAGATCAGGGCTATGGAAGGGCTTGATTTTAGTGTCACCACCACAAATCTCCTAAGAGAAATTAATGCTTCTTTTTTATGGGATTACGAAGTAAAAATTAAACAGAATTCAGTGGATTAGAACCTATATTCTTTCCTCCCTTACTTTAACTATCAAATGCCTACTCATCTTTCCAGACTCTAATTATCATTGGAAATTAGAGTTAGAGACTAAAATTAGATTGACATTGGTTTGATTCTGAGATATAATATACACTAGGTATGTGGTCCCGAGTAATTTACTTTTCCTGAGTTTGTTACCTTATCTCTGTAGATAATATTACAATCATATAGGATTGTAGGAAACAAGATAATTTGATAAAGATACTGGCCTCAGTTAATTTCTACAAAGGTAAAACTAGGCAGACTTGGGGCACCTGGGTGGCTCAGTCGTTAAGTGTCTGCTTTCGGCTCAGGTCATGATTCCAGGGTCCTGGGATCGAGCCCCGCATCGGGATCCCTGCTCAGCAGAAGGCCTGCTTCTCCCTCTGCCTGCTGCTCCCCCTACTTGTGTGTGTGCGCTCTCTCTCTCTCTCTCTTTCTCACTATCAAACAAATAAATAAAATATTAAAAAAAAAAACTAGGCAGACTTTGTGTACATTTCTACCTTGTCTATCTTGACTATGTTATTATGTTTAATCATTAATTTTTATTCACCAAATGAATCATTAAGCGTGTCTTTGCTTTGTCACTTTCCCTTTACACATGTATGCTCCTTTTGGATGAATATTTTCTTTTATTTCTTCTTCAAAACATAGCTAGTTTTTGCATGCAGTAGGCAGTCAGTTAGTACTTAATGAATGAATGAAGACAGACATATGTAAAAATATGGGATAATGTATATTTTTCATTGCTCCCCTGCTATTTCTGTGAAAAAGAAGTCCACTCTTATTATAACCAAATATTGATAAGATTTGAAAGAGTCTCCAGAACCTCATGAGGTTTGAAATCTTATTTTTATAAGGAACACAGAAGTCACCTCACATGTTTTTTTTTTTTTTTTTTTTTTAAATTTTATTTATTTATCAGAGAGAGAGAGGGGAAGAGAGAGAGCACAGGATGACAGAATGGCAGGCAGAGGCAGAGGGAGAAGCAGGCTCCCTGCTGAGCAAAGAGCCCGATGTGGGACTCGATCCTAGGACGCTGGGATCATGACCTGAGCTGAAGGCAGCTGCTTTACCAACTGAGCCACCCAGGTGTCCCACATGTTTTTTCACATAATAAAGGAAATAAGAACTTGACTTTATTTATTTATTTATTTATTTATTTATTTATTTATTCATTTATTGAAAGGAGAGGAGCAATGGAGAAGAAAAATGTATCTTGGTTGATGTCATGGCAATAATGTGACTTTGGAGAAAAGGACATATATTTTCTAATTAGGAAAATTTTGAAGTTGAGAATTGTTGCCTCTGTGATGCTAAACCAATTTGAGTAAGTTCTAAACACAAAATCTTGGACTGCTTTGTAGAAAACAATGCTAGTAGAATATAATGAATGGGCCAAAGTGTGTATATAGTTTAGAGCCTGAGCCCTACGGGAGATCATCATAAATGACCAATGATTGGCAACTCAGTTAAAAGGTGAAAGAGGATCAGTCACAGAACAGATAGTAATTTCATGGATCTTCCTAGAGAACATGCCCAGTTAGAAAGAAAAGAAAGAGAAGGAATATAGACCCACTGTCTCCTGGCAGTTGATGGACCCTCAACCAGTAGCCCTGATAAATTCTTTGTTATGCTATTTAAAGGAGCATCATTAAAAGGTTGTTAAAAAAAAAAAAAAGTACTATTAATTCTAGGACCAAATGACTTTTTACATCATCAGAGTCAGTTTATGAATCAAAACATGAAGCATGAAACTCTTTACCTTACTGAGATTCTTAATAATTTCTCCTAAACCCTCTCTTTCTTCTTTTTTTTTTAAGATTTTATTTATTTATTTGACAGAGATCACAAGTAGGCAGAGAGGCAGAGAGAGAGGTGGGGGAAGCAGGCTTCCTGCCGAGCAGAGAGCCTGAAGCAGGGATCGATCTCAGGACCCAGAGATCAGGGCCCAAGCTGAAGACAGAGGCTCAACCCACTGAGCCACACAGGCACCCACTCTTAATCCCTCTCTTCAGTGGGGCTTAAACACCATTATTTTATTTACAAATATTGACATTTACTAGAGATGGGAAGTCAAGAGGCCTAGAAGAATGCAATATAGTCCAAATAAATCCACCTAGAATGATTTTTAGCTGTAAATGATTGCAAATTATTTTTAATAGTGATAATCCATGTTTAGATAACTAAGACTTAATCTTTTTATTTATCTTATTAAAAATTAGGAACTGGGATGCCTGGCTGGCTCAGTCAGTAGAGTACGCTATTTTTGATTTTGGGGTTGTGAGCTCAAGCCCCATGTAGAGTATGGAGATTATTTACAAAAAGAAAATCTTTTAAAAAAATAGAAATTATTCTTTTTACAATATAGACTATTACAATTACAATAGCTATTTCAAACTATGATAAAAATAGTTTCTATTTAGTATTTCCATTTTTGCTTTTTCTATTTTGATTGGGAAAAAAAAAAATCCCCCTAAAGTTTAGTTCATTGACTTGGTTCTTTGGATGATAGGGTAAGCAACCAGTTAAACATGAAGGTGTTAATAAATAAAGGCTAAAGAAAAAATATTCCCTACCAACTAGGAAAAAAGAAAGATCAAAGGATAAGAATTTGAACACCATGCGCTTTAAGTGTGAGTTGTAACATCTTAAAATAAAAGGAGAAAGATGCTGTGAAAAGAATAGGATTGAAAAACATTCATGTCTGTTGCCCACAATGGCCCAGTCACTTTCAAGTAATTGGGTTAATTGTGTAGGCAGCTTTGGGCTCATGTGATCTAAAAGACTCAGTGTTACATAGCCTTTTCCTTTTCTTCTCTCAGCCAACCTTCACTCTCACTTATATCACACCTATTTATGTAGAATTAACTATCAGTAAGTAGTTTAGGCATGAGGGAATTACTACTTTGCTTAATTGCAATTGTTAATGCCAACCAAAGAATAGAGAAACAAAATAAATATGAATTGAAATGAGAAAGCAACATGTTGGAGCCTTGTTATACTTAATATATTTTATTTCAGTTTAAAGCCAGGTTGACTTTTATTATGTACCATATATAAAGTTTACATTATATCTGAAAGTAATGAGATACTATAATTGCAGTAAATTTAACAAATTTGAAAATTAAAAATGTGTTAATCAATAAACCTATAATTATGACCCAATTTAACCCAATAATTAAGTCATACTGGTATTTTTCCATTGTGTTTTTAGAAATTTCTCCTAGTTTTTCTTTACATAGCTATAAGCATAATAATATATAATAGATAATATGTTCCTATAAATACATATACAATAGATAATATATTCCTATAAATACATACACATACCCTGATTTTTAAATTAATACATTTATACACTTCATTGTATTTTTAGATTAATGTGTTTATAAACCTGTTTTTATTTTTAGAAAGATCATCATTATTTAAAAAGACCATGATTCTCATGGCCTGTCTCATGTTTTAGGTTTTTATCAAGGTTTCCTTAAATTAGTCTCTTTCTTTGGACTGTTAGATTACTTTCATTTTTTTTTTTAACTTTTCATACATCTCACTTTTATAAATGCCTATATAATATAAGATTTTACTAATTTCTGGATTTCAAAATTTTACTGAGGTAATTTATAGAATCAAAAATAATGTTCGAGACTGTGAACATTGTTGTTTCTTTCACATTGCCAGTAAGTTTATGTGTGTCATAAAATTTTTAACTGAAATGTATGTGAATATGCTTTAAATATGCTCAATTTAAATATATTTTTGTGGCATATGTTGATTAATTAAGATATTTAAATTATACAGCTTTTGGTAGCAAGAAAAGTATCTTTTGAAAAGAAAAAAGTTATAAATTTCCAAAATCTCATAAAATTAAGGAAATTCAAAACAGTATATATTGCTTTCAGCCTATTTAGAAATTGCTTAAAGATGATTAATAACTTTTGATTACCCAAGATACCACAAAATCCTGGTATGTTACTTATACTTTCAGTTAAGGCCTAAAAGTACATTTATTTGTTACCTTATTATCAGACATTCTCAAAGGAAAAAGTATATACTAACTAAAATATTTACTTAAACAGAAAGAATCTATCATTCTGGATAGGTGCTAATTTTTTTTTGCAATAGAAACTGATTATAATTTCAAAGTTTCTTTAGATCCTAAATGCTTGTTGTTGGTAAATACATTGCCAAACTCCCAATTACACAGAAAAGGAAGCAAAGTAGTATATAAGAATATTCATTATGAAATTGGGAGAAAATTAAAGATTACCTCATAACCAAAGTTCATAATCAATAAATCTTAATTTATTAAAATCAGTTAGCTGAAAATTAGGATAAAGAAGGAAAAATTATTTTTGAAAACTGATTACAGGGTAAATAAAGATATTTCTACCCTGGAAGTTAGCATCCGGCAAAGATGACATGAGATTTTTAGTCCTACTGTCTCTGGTTGCCACAGCATTAGTTCCAAACATCGTGCCAATGCAAGCCACTTACAGTCGAAAATCAATTTCTTTAAGGGGTCTCTGGAACGAATCCAAATTCAATTTGAAAATTAAAGAGTGCATGGTCATGGCAACACTAGACAACTGAAGGGTGGTGGAAGGAATAGCAGTGTTACATTGATTGTGTGACCCATATTGAAAAGGCAACATGCAAGTCATAATTCTACAAGGTACAAACATTGATCTCTAGAAAAAAAAGTTCTTAAAGGCAAAGTAAAAGCATGCGATGTAACACGTCATGATTCTTTTTCTCTGGCTGCTTTTTCTCCATGAGTAGGTCAGTAATGTTAACAATTTTCTCTTAGGAAATGGGGACTCAGTCTGTCCCTGGTGGCTGGAGTCTTCAAAATAAGAATTTAAGTCAATGAAACATATACAGCTGTAAATTGCCCAGAAGAAAATCATCAACTATTTTAATAGCAGATTAAATGTGTTTTTCTTTTGCCATAAAACTCAATACATAGACCATAATGAATTATAGCATTTCTATGACAAAACATTATATATATATATATATATATATATATATATACACACACACATATATATATCTTCATGTGTGTTGGTGAATAAATATATGTAAGTGTATGTATGTTTGTCTATATTTATAGTCATCCATCAGCATGTTATTAGTGGTTATCTCTATCTTGGAAAATTATATATAAACATAGATATGATATATATATCTTATATTACATGTAATATATTTGTGTATAAACATATACTTCAGTTCTCCAGTGTGTTAAAATGTACACATATTTTCTTCTATACATGCATATACACACATTTTAAAGAAAGAATGAGATGTGTATATGATAATATTTGCTTAAATTAAATGTTTCTTTAGATTAAAATTAAAATATACAACCTATCCTTACCCTATCTTTAAAAAGAAGAATGACTTAAGAAAATCACTTTTCTTAAGTACTTAATAAGTTGCTCAGGAAAGCTCAATAAAAACTCAGTAAGATAGTTAAGACTGCATGATTTCAAAAAGGAAAGCCTAAATCAATGTTGGTATTTTACGGCTTATATTCTAAATATAACTGAACAAACAAATTCTCCTATTCCATCAGTGTAAAAGAAAACAGGATCCTAATTGAATTGTCAAAGAAACTGAAATCTTTGCATGAAATTAGCAACCATATATTAATCAAGAAATGGTAAAAATATTACAGAAAAGGTAAAAAGAATTGAATGATTACATAGAAATCAGGCTACTAATCAAAATCTTGAATTACACTTACATGGTGTTTTTGCTTCTAACTACGGTTATGCATTAAAAGTAACTCCCATAGTTGTTCACAATTAAACCATAGATCTTGAGGTTAGAATTATTTGTTGATCTGTTCATAAATTGTGTATATGTGTGTATATGTTGGTATTTCAAGTTAGTGGAAAAGACTCTTTTTCACTTTTGTCTCTGTGCTTGCTACTTAACAGAGTACCTGAGAATTCAAAGAATGTGTAAATGAAATAACATTTTTTAAAGCTTGAAGTTTCTCAAAAAGGATTATTTCTTAAAATAGCTTTCTTATTCATTTGCCATAATACCTGCCAGTCTATCATTACAGATTCATTACTTTGGAATTGATGTTACCCTCTTCAGATAGATTCTTTTGATAAAATACAACCTAAGTAATGGGGTAGCCTATTTTTGACTAATCATATAATGGGAATTGGGTTTTCAGATATTTTAGTATTTATTATAGGTACCATAAGAGTATAAAATACTGGAAATAGTGTAGAATTATAGAAAGTTGAAGGAAGGATTCTAGTTTACAAATTTGCACAGAGCCAACTTTATGCACTTGGGTTTAATTAAGAATATCTGATGATATTCAGTTAAATCTGTCACTGTTGATTTTTAACTTTCTGGGAAGAATGGTATGTGCCTAAGACTTGGCACCATAATTCTGTCACTATTGTTCACTTCTTTACCCTTAGAAACTTATATGATCGCTTTTCCTATTTATATTCTTAATTACTCATTTCTTATCTTTTGGCACATAATTCATCTTCTTGGATAATTCTCCCACCAAGTTAATAGATATTTATCCTTGGTTATTCACCAACTCTGCCTTTCTGAATTATTTTTTCAGCCACCCTCATGTGCATAGAAAGTGTACTATAGTGAATGACAATTCACTAATACTCTGAGAATATTATCATTATATCTCATATGAACAGTAATAGGTAAAATGATGGATTTTCTTGGAAACGTTTTCCTAGTTAATATAATACCAATATTTCAAATGTCAGTAGAAGAATCATCACAGATTTTCTTCAGGCTTTTGAGAATATCACATCAATAGACCGCTTTCTCTCTGAAAATAGAACTCTATCATGACATTGTCCTATTGTCTCATTATACATGCCACTGCTGTGCTTCCATCTGTTGGATCTTAATATAAAGTCAGTGTGAACCATAAGAGATTCAAAAATTTTATAGGAACACATAGGTGATAAATGAATGTAGAGATTAAAAAGAAGATAGGAATACCTAGAAAATATCTAGACTAGAAATGATTGGGATTTATTTATTTATTTATTTATTGAGAGAGGGAGAGAAAGAGGCAGAGGGAGAGAATCTTAAGCAGGGTCTCTGCTCAGCATGGAGTCTGATTTGGGGCTAGATCTCATGACCCTCAGATCTTGACCGGAGCCTGAAATCAAGAGTCAGATGCTTAACCAACAGAGCCACTTGAATGGCCCTGGATTAAAAGTGATTTTATAAACTGAGCTGGTAGGTAAACCTTTGCTTAAGTATTAACTAATGTGTCCAAAACTGAGCTAACTTATCCTTTGTTAGTAATGAGTCAAACATCTTTTCTTGTTTGCCTTCTAAAATGGATTGCTCACACTCCTTGAACAAACATAGATTCAAGTACATAGCTTATTTTCTACTTCATCAAAAAGTTCTCTTGTATTTAAAGAGAATAGAGAATTTCTACATGGACTAAAGTAATGTCAGCACAGAAAAAAAAGAATATTCAAAACCATCTGCATCATTCAGGCAAAAATATGAGGTGGTTAAGAAAATGAAGTTCAGTATCAAATTGCACTTTCAGGATTGATGCAAATTATTTCAACATTGATTGAGATGTATTTTCTACATGTGCATTACTTATAAAACTGATAACTATATAACATTTTTGATGTTATAAGAAAACTCAAGCTACTTTGTTCAGCCAGGAAATATGCATAACAAATCCTTTGCTCTGGGTACAGTGTGGAGAAGGAATTCCCAGTTCATTATTCTATCAATTCTCCAATCTTATTATTTCTTATTCTTCTCAGTAGTTTCCAATTTAGGTTATATATATTTTTCTGCCTTTTCTTTATATGCTTTCTCTTTGTTCTCTCTGTGTGCGAATTTGTGGAGTGC
Source organism: Mustela lutreola (assembly GCF_030435805.1). NCBI lineage: Eukaryota > Metazoa > Chordata > Mammalia > Carnivora > Mustelidae > Mustela > Mustela lutreola. The sequence continues at coordinate 47,781,372 of NC_081302.1, forward strand.
CCTCAAGGTACATATCCACCTTTAGATATTCAATTCAATTTCATTATGTTTGTAGATTTCACTCCAGAAATAATAAAGTCTGCCGCATGTGGTGGAACAATAAACTTTTCACCTTCTGGTGCACTCAGAGGCATGAATGTGACTATTCCTTTTTCACCTGTCTTAAGCAGCTACAGTTTTCAATTTCAAGGTACCCAATTTAAATTCTAAATGGCTGCAAAATAAAGAGGTGGGGTTACCCTGATAAAAACTATGTACTAAGTATCTATAATTAGAAATGACAAAAGCGCATTTATATGTTATTGTGGGGAGAAAAATGCTCCAGGTAAAAATATATTTACTCTTTCATACTTTCACTGCACAACATGCAAATATCTTCTTTCTAGATACCATACTCAGCAAAAATGGCATGGCATTGGCACTAGAGCTGAAAACTTTCTGGAAGACAAGCATCCTTTTCTGAGTACTTCAGGTAAAGAGTAGCAACAATACTTGACATCCGTAATTGCCAGAAGTAACCAGTTTTTCTTTACATGTGGAGACCATTAAGAAGGTATGTGTGCATTTTCTGTTGTTTGTGTCATTCATTCAAAAACCATTTATAATCACATGAAGCATTTTGTAAGCTTCAGTGGGAAAATGAGGTTGATAATACAGAATCATGGAGTATGTCTACTCACTTGCTAAAGGGAGGAGAGAAGCATATAGGCATGTGCTTTCAAATATAAAAAATAGAAGGAATGGGGTGGGGAGGGGGAATAATGTCATAGCATTTTAACAGTTTTCTTTTATTGCAATCCATAGAGAACTGTAAAGAGCTCTGACTAGAAAATATTTTGAATAGGTAACAAGCAGAATTTATTGTAATTTTTTTCAAATATTTTCTGGTTCCTCCTTGATTACATATGAGTGTGTGTAAAATATATATATAATATTACATATAATATGTATTAAAATAAATTTTATTCATATGCAAGGGTAGTTTTAACTATACGCTGAGTATAAATAGGTTCAAAAAGGAAATGGGTTGTACTCTGTTCTACCTTGGTTTCCTATCCTTCACAAAAATGAGAAAAGTTTGCATAACATGTAACAGCAAGGAAAATAAATATGCTAATCTCAGTAGAGATTTACTTCTTTGATTTTTGTTTTCGTCTAAAAAGAAATCAGTAAGAGTGTAGGGTAATTTTTACTATGATTTGGGGAAAAGAAACAAAAAATCCTTCCTTCGCATAGGAACATGGTCCCCATTCTTATATCCTTCTTTATTCAGAGCGAGAGTCTAACAATTGGGTATTGAATTCAATTCTGCAGTTCTTATATGTCTACTCTATCTACTTATGTGGAATTGTAATTGTGTGTTCATAAAAATGCCATGAATACTGGGATGTTACGAAACTAGACCAAAAGGTTCTGCTCAAAACAAGCTATCTCAGAATCCCATCATTTCAAGCATTTCTTCAGAGTAATTTTCATACATAGAGCAACTGGAAAAAAAGAAAAAGTCACTTACTACACCACACAGTGTTGCTGATCCAAATGCACACATAACTTTCTCAGTAATTAAGGGGAAACAATATACAGTACTATGTGCATGGGGAGTAAGTTTAGGAGCTGATTTTTAAAATTTGTTTGTTACTCCCTAATCTTCCCTTCCCATCTTATGTATTAATTTAAGGTGAGGATGATGGATAATACTTCTTTACCCATATGTTGATTTTATCTACATTACCGATTAATAACATTATAATATACAACTAAATTCTATCCTAAATCATTCATAACATCTTGTTTGCTGATTAACTAAATGTATCTGTAATAAAGCTTTGGACAACACATGCCATATTCACCACCATACAATGTAAACATTAAGCATAATGATTTCTTTTAACCATTGAATAAATAAAGGTAGGTTAATGATATATACTAACTCTCCTGGGCTATATAATATTGAGAATAACATCTAACTATGAGGAAACTCTGGATGCAGTGGGAAGAAACTATGGAGGAAAACAAGAAAATATGCTGGAATTCTCATCAGCATATATAATAATTAGAAAGAAAATTTCATTGGTTGGCATTTATAATGTTCATATTTTCAACAGGGGTCCACAAGTATTTCTTTAAAAAAAATTCCTCATTTTGGAAAAGCATTAGAATTATAGGAAAGTTGCAAAGATTTTAGAGAGATTTTCAGTACACTCCTCACCCCCATTCAATTTTCTCTGACATTATCAACTTCCATTACCAAGGTTCATTTGTCAAAAATAAAAAAAAAAAAACCAATATTGGTATATTCCTCTTAGCTAACCTCCAGAATTTGTTCCAGTTTCACCAGTTTTTCCACTAATGTCCTCTTTCTGCTCCAGGATCCAACACAAGACACCACTTTGCATTTAGTTATCATGTCTTTACCTCCATTGGTCTGTGGGAGTTTTCAGCCTTTCTTTTTCCAATAACCTTGACGCTTTAGAACAGTAGTGGCCAAGTATTTTGCAGACTATCCCTCACATTTGGTTTGATTGATGTTTGTTTTGTTATTCAACTAATGTTTTCAGAATTTAGAAATCATACATCAGAGATGAAGTGCCCTCTTCATCCCATCACACCATATCATGGCATCCACATGACATCACTGATGATATAACTTTGATCATGGCTAAGGTCATGTCTGCCTGATTTCTTCATTGCGAAGGCACTATTTTCCCCTTTCCTACTCTTGGGAGTCGCTAAGGTCCACCAATACTTGAGTAGGGCTGGGGTAGAGAATGTTGAAGCTCCATTTCCTTGAGGAAAGAATGTCTACATAAATTATTTGGGACTGTTCTGTGAGAAAATTTGTCTGTTTTTACTCATTTATTTATGTATTCATATATTTGTGGTTTATTTATATCAATATGAATTTGTGGATATTTATTTTATTCTTTGATTTATAAACCAATACTATATTATTATCTTTGTTGATAAAATTGTCTCCACCTTGGCCACTAGGAATTCCCTCTAATTGGTTCCTAAGTCCCTTTGATATGTCTTTATTCTTTTTTTTCTTTCCTCTGAATATATCTTTACATTCCAGCACTACAGTTGCTCCAGAACCATTTTATATTCTCCTGTCTGAACCCTAGACTCAGCCATGTACTCTTGGTTTCTTTGGTCAATACATATTTTTTAAATTTAATTTAATTTTATTCTTTTCAGTGTTCCAGCATTCATTGTTTATGTACCACATCCAGTGCTCCATGTAATACATATGTAATAATTAAGTTATTCTCAAACTTATCAAAGTGTAAAGGTATTTCTAAATATACCCAAATTAACACATATTACCTTGTATTTATCTACATTGAATCGCAAGTGGCTTAACTATTTAACTATTATCTGAAAGTGGTTGCCTCAGGTATGTTTCTAAATTTATTCTAATCATTTGCACCCCTTTATGTCTATCTTGGCCCCTATGAACAGGCACAGTTATAGGCTTCCCTCTGCAGTTCTAAACCTAGGTTTCTTTTTAAATCTAATACTGTGCAACATTTTACTTTCTCAACATAGTTCTCTCAGGTGGCTTATTGAGAAGACATTACCTCTGTAAATATTTTTGTTTCCATAACCTTTTAGAACAAACACCCAATAAAGGCATATGAAATCGTTTTATGATTAATGCATGTTCTGTGGCTTCAATATTTTATGACAGAGATGAAAATCCTACCTTATGATTGGATGGCAATGCTCATTATGTCTCAGGCTATTTTTCTTACATTTTGTTTCAATATTGTGCAACAGGAAGTCTGAAACAATGCATGTAGATGATTCGTACTGATTAGCTAGAAGAGTTCAGTGAACAGACTTATACTCTAGAAATTAATGCCCACACTAATATTTAAATTTTTTTCTTTCTGATGAGAAGAGTAGGGTAACTATACTACATTATTAAATTCACATTTCATGAAATATCAAGAATCCTTTCTGTCAATATTACTAAACCTCTGAGTAGATATACTGATGTCTGCCTCCTAGAAACAGGTATTTCTTTATATAAGTATTTCTTTATGTCCATAGAAATGACAAGATATTTTAGAAATGATCAAGATAGATTTTAGCTATTATAACTTTTTAAAATCTACTAAATCCACCATGTGAAAACATACACACTTATGTCACATGATATGCAATATTTACCTGAAACAACTACTATATGATTCCTTGTCCGAAAGTATACATATAGCTTTCAGTAAAATGCACTAGTTTCCGTAAGTGATAGTGCAAATACTGGTTTGTGCCATTTGAAAATAATAATTATTTTTATGGAATAGCAAAAGCATACATGGAAAAAATTTCGTTGGAAGAAAAGTGTACAGTCATACAATTCTGCAAATAGTTTGGGAGGTACAGGCTCATGGATTCTTGAACTCCATTGCCTCCAGTTGAAGAACCCTGATACAAGTGTACTCACTGACAGTTCCTTTTCTCCTTCTGAGACTCACGTAAGCAGTACCAATGCAAACTCTTTCCTGATGAGCAATGTTCTCCAAGATTTGTGAGTCCATCAAGCATTGGGAATTTATCTATGATACTCAACAAATTGAAACTAGAGAAGACTGTCTCCATACTAGCTCCCAGGGCCTTTTGAAAACCTGGAGGAACACTATAATTTATATGGATGGCATCACAACTCTTGGGCTGCTAAGAGTCTCCATATAGCTTTGTCTTGATATTTTTGTCTGTGAAACTGGGATTCCATTAGTTTCTCAGTAAAGAATATTTTCTATATACAGACCTCAACATAAAGTAAACCTGAAAAGTACCTCTCCCTGCCCAAAAGCCAGCTTCCCAGAGCTGGCTTATTTTAGATAAAATGGCATAATACCAAGTTGTGAAAGAAAGAGGAGGACATACCAATGGGCCAGGCCTTCTGCATGGTCCCTTGTCTTTTCCTTATCTGACGTAGGAAACTTGCTTAATTAATTTAATTACCCCTGGAAGGCATATAAGTCGTTTTTATTTTCTAATGTTGTCTCATTTCCTCTACACTCAATTGGGATGATAATAACAATAAATAAACAATCTATGGCCAATTTAGACAAAAAGACCTCTGTGTAAACATACTGAGCAGATTAGCTGATTTGTAGGAAAATCTGTAAAATAAGCATCCAGTACGTGTTGTGTGTGATCTTTGCCGATGACAGGTCAAGGTTTAGAAAGAAAGTTTTTCTCTCTGTCCCCCAGTACAAACTCTAGAGAATAGAATTAATGGAGCTAATAAGCCTCAATCACTGTTAGTAGGACAAGCACTCCTTGGGTCTAGGACAGGGAGCTGGTTCCTAGGCAACCAGTCCCAGTTGTAATGTAAGTAGTATCCTTGGGATAAAGTTCACTTGTCCAGGTATCATTGCCCACAAAGTCTGTGGTGTATGTCTATGTGCGTTTGTGTGTTTCAGAATAATGGGGGTATGTTGGAACCACTTTCACTTTCCCAGCAACTAAATAGTTTGTAAATACTTCTTTCATTTGAGTTGCTTAAACAGTCTATGTTTTACTGTTCCCTAAAATAGCTGGAAAAACAAAGTTAAATATTAAAGTAAAAAGTTATTTTTTTTTTTTAAGGAGAGAGAGAAAGAAGTAATGATGATTTTCAAGTAACCAGACATACTTTCAAAATAGGAAATGTAAAAAATAGAGTCTGAACAAGAAAAAACGTTTCAAGACTTAAAGAATAGCCACTATTTTAGGAGGAGGAAACCAGAGTGAACCTAGAACTCCTTTCAAACTTCAGTTCACCCCAGGGAAGTGGTGGGTGAAGTGAAAATCCCTGGCCTCCTACCAGGATTCCCATTGTGCAGTTTAATTTCCATATGAAAGGATCCTTTGTGCTCTGACTTCAAGTTTTGGGTGAGCACACTCTTTATGTCATTCTTAATATTAGCTGACATGTTCTTCATGTACCTAACAGCTACTGCATTAACAGAAACCTTGATTGAACTGTAAATGATCTTTATAGCTTTTTACTCCACAAGTTATAACTACTGCAGAAACTCCATAGAATGTGAGCACTTAATTTGCAATAGCCTCTTTCTTAGAAAATTCTAGAATAAAAAAGCCAGCAGCTGCTTTAGGCACACAAAGAGGGAATATGTGGCCTGCAGGTCAGAGGGTAAAATGAACTTCAAAGTCAAAGTTGGTCATCTTGAACCATGTCATATTGAATTACCATTTTTATCCCTTTTCCTGAGAAGTAAGCATTGGAAAAGACATAAATGTCTATTTTAGAATATTCTTATTGCTGCAGTGGTCAAAGTATTTATATATCTTATAAAATAATATGAGAGATTTGATTTGAAATATATTATGCACAGAATACACAATAAAGAGACTAGGCTTTGTTTGCATAATTAAACTTATTTAAAAGTTTTCTCCAATAGTAAACATCATGGGCATATTTTAACAGAGCACTTTTCAGCATTAGTTTTAGTCAGATGGTTCATTTCTTATAACTTTATTTTGGAATGTACATACTTTTTCTTTACTGAACCAGTAAACAAGTTAAATTCCACCCCACCCCCCATATCAAAGAAATTCTTGACAAGTGGCAGCTGCTTTTATTTCCTTGTGATTAACTTCTGACAATTTCCCAAGTTAAGAGTAATCTGTGTACAGACTTTCATCAAAAGTTGGACAGGTTTCTTTCTTAACTGCACAGAGACTCAACAGGTTTTTTCTATTATTAAGCAACTCATGGAGGATATTAATGAGTGCAACGTGTTCAACTGATGTCAGACAAAGTGACCAGAAAGCAAGGAACAATAGAAATGACGAAAGGGAAACAGCCAAGGACACCACTTACTTAGACAAATGAGGAGGCTGGAAGTCACAGCCAGGAAACAGATGAGTAGGCAGAGAAAGAAACAAATGAGCAATAATACAAAACACACATGCCACAAAGGCATGTCTGAGATTAAGGAGACCAGCTGTATATTTTGAAGACACAACAGGAGAAGAATTTAATACAAAACTTTGAAATAGCTTCAGAATGAATGCTGTAAGCACAAAGATCAGAAATAGGTTCATTATCATCATCATCACCAATAGCCAACAGTGACAGAAGACACTGGCCACTGTGCTGGTTTGGTTTTAAAGTGCACTTCTCTCACTCCCGTCAGCCAAAAAATATGGTCTCACCTCGCAGACAGCAGTGAATTGTATTCTAATTTAATATGCTTAGCAGGAAAGCAGGAGCAGTTCCTAACTGAGACTGAAACAGAAGCAAAAGTCTAATTTCACAAGAAGTGACTATATGTATTTGAAAGTACTTTTGTAAAACTCAAGAGGAAATGGACTCTCCATCATTAGAAGTGTGTAATTATCGACTGAATGAATCCTTGGCAAGGAGTCGAAGAGGTTTAAAAATAATGATAATAATATTAATGATGGCTTCCATTTTCAAATTTCAAGCAGCTGAGTTTTAAGAGTCTTACAATCTGGGAAGTCTAACATTGTGAGGAATATTTGTCACTCTTTTAAAACCATCACCAAGTTACAAACATTATAAAAGATCAGTTACATATATTTTATTGTTTAATATTTACAACAGCCCTTCTAGATAGATATATTTTATTTCCATTTCCCTAAAAAAGAAATAGAGGTTCAGAGAAAGAAAAGTATTTAGGGGCACCTGGGTGGCTCAGTCGGTTGAATGTCTGCCTTTGGGGCACCTGGGTGGCTCAGTGGATTAAGCCACTGCCTTCAGCTCAGGTCATGATCCCAAGGTCCAGGGATCCAGCCCCACATCAGGCTCTCTGCTCAGCAGGGAGACTGCTTCCCTCTCTCTCTCTGCCTGCCTCTCTGTCTACTTGTGTCTACTTGTGTCTACTCTGTGTCAAATAAATAAATAAAATCTTTAAAAAAAAATATCTGCCTTTGGCTCAGGTCATGATCTCAGAGTCCTGGCACCAACCCTGTGTTGCACTCTTTGCTCCATGAGGAGCCTGATTCTTTCTCTTCCTCTGCCTGCCGCTGTGCCTACTTGTGTTCTCTCTGTCTCTCTGTAAAATAAATAATTAAAATCTTAAAAAAAAAAAAAAAGAAAAGAAAACATATTTGTCCAAGAATACACAATAGTCATTGTCAAAGCCAGATGTTTACTGAGCTTCTAGAGTATGTTTAGCCATGGCACACTGTTGTGCCCTCCATGGTTCAGTGTTTGTCTTTTTAGCTTTTGTCATTACTCTTTGTAATGGTGAACCTTCAGAGTTTTGCAGTGCTTTTAATTTCTTTACAACTTTATATCTTAGGATCATTAGTTCACATGGGTTTCAGAAACTCAAGTTTACCTATGCGTATTACTTGTTAGAAATTCCCATTCAATTTACACAGTTGGTACGCTTCTGCCTTCTTCCTTGAATTATTAGTATTCTGGCTACATTTAATCACATCTTTTTTAATTGGCTGAGTTCTCCCAGCCACCCAATATGATTTTCTGGAAAGGATGTGTTTGTACAATTACTTTCTCACAGATTAGAATATTTACTTTTTACAGTTCTTTCAGTTAACATCTGTACATGACATTATTGTTCCTTCCATATTCATTTTATTTCTATTGCTCTATTACTGAGAGAGAGAGTGAGGGAAAGAGAGAGAGAGAAATACGGTACAATATATGTGGGTTTTGGAAAATGACTTCAATCATTGCTATACACCAGGAAATTCTTTTTTAAAGGTTCAACACGATAGGATCAGAGGGTGCAAGTGAAATGATTACCTCATTTGGGATTATCTGTTGAGAACCACGGACTATTTTGTAGCACCCTCTTATTCTGTAATCTTTAATGGCAAAATCTTGTTTATCAAGAAGAACTCTGTGAGCAGCTGCAAACAATTTGCCTTTATTGATTTTACTGCTAAGTCTGACTGGCTATTTCAAGGTTCCAAAAGGCTTCGTCAGGACCACACCCCCTCTGTTGAGTGCTTCCCATCTTTTGAGCTACAAGTCATTCCCCTCTCCCATCTCAATCAAAAGACTAGTGACCAGTAAGTTACTCACTTCCTTTACCAGGAGACATCTTTGCCTGCAGTTGCAATGGGTAGAATGTTAACGTTATTTAGTCTTGAAGGTTTTTTTGTGGTTTTTTGTTTGGTTTGGTTTTGAAGATTTTTAATTGGAGTGCCTCGGTGACTCAATCTTTAAGTGGCTGCCTGTGGCTCAAGTCATGATTCCAGGGTCCTGGGATGGAGCCTCTACTGGGTTTTCTGCTCAGCGGGGATCCTGCTTCTCCCTCTCCCACTTCCCCTGCTTGTGTTCCCTCTCTCACTGTCTTTCTGTCAAATAAATAAATAAAATATTAAAAAAAATAAAATAAAGATTTATTTCTTTATTCATTTGAAAGAGAGAGAAAGAGAGCACAAGCAGAGGGAGGGGCAGAGGGAGAGAAAGAAATAGAAGAAACAGATGTGGGGCTCCATCTGGGGATCAATCCCAGAACCCTGAGATTATGACCTGAGCTGAAGTCAGACTTAGCCAACTGAGCCACCAAAGCATCCCTAGTCTTGGGTTTTAATAGAAAATGACCTGAATTCCTTTTTTTTTTTTTAATTTAAATTCAAGTTAGTTAACATAAAATGACCTGAATTCTTAATAAGACTGTGAGGGAGAGAGAAAGGAAGGGGTGTGGAGGGAAAGATTACAGATTAAAACATTGCTAGAGAAATATTAACTAGTTTCAACATATGAATATTATTTAATGCCTGATTCTAAAACAGATGAACAAATTGGAAAAGTTTTGAGGCAATCAGAGAAATTTGAACATTGACTACATATTTGACCACATGAAGAAATTATTGTTGCAGTGTTTCAGCTATTAAGAAGGCATTTAGAATATACTATTTTTTAAGAGTCCTACTCTCTTAGAGATATTTCTGAAATATTTGTGGCTAAAGTGCTAGAATGACTGAAATTTATTTTCTAATAATCTATTCCTGGGAAGAGAATAGTTAGGGGGTTGGATATAAAACCACAAAGTCCCTTATTATATTTTCTCTATCTTTGAAAGTTCTTTAAACTTTCAACAATAAGAAGCTACGAAAACACAAAGCCAGTAGCTTTGCAGCCTATTTAGTAACAATATAAAAATACTAATGATGATAATTGCTGACATTGTTGAACGTTAAACATGTGCTGTACTAAGTAGTTTGCATACATTATTTTGTTTAAACCTAAAACAGCCTGTGAGATATAATATATCAATATCCTCATTTTACAAATGATGAGATTATAGTTTAAATAATTTAGATAAGTTTCCCAGAGTTATGTACCTGACAAGTTGCAGAGCCAGAGTTCTCTTCTGCTTTCCATAAATTCTATACTTATAGTATGTAGGCTTTCATAAATAGATCCCTCCTTTATTTTACTTCTATTTTATTATGAATAGTAACAGATATTTTCAAGGAGACACTTTATGAACTGGTTTTCTGTTAGCACACCTTTGTCAATAATTGAGACTTCATTTTCAAATATGTATAGAGTTCACATCTCGAGTTTGCTTGTTTTCAGTTTTTCATTACTGAAGATTTTTTGTATTATAGTTTGCAACTGAAGAATTTTCATAAATTGTGCCATTTCTTATAAATGATTACATTTTCTGATGTGAACTGATCAGATTGTGTGCAGTTGATAATTCCTTAGTATTTTTTATTAAAGAAAAACACGGCTCAGCAAAACAAATCACATTGATTGACTATTGAATTGCTTTCATAATAGAAAATTCTACTTTGTTTATTTACAAGAGTCATCGGACTCTCCTGGGCCTTAGTTTTCTCATCAAAGCAAGAAGGAAATTGACCTCAAAGACCCCATACATAATGATGATCCATGGAAAAAATATCTCCTTGATATTCCTCAGACTTTCTGAACACATTGACACACCCAAGAATTTCACACTTGGTATTTCTTTTGCCTGAAATGTTCATAACTCAGAATTCTATATAATCCTTATATTCATCGGTCTTATCTCCTTCAAGTTTCTATTCAAACATTCTGCTATCAGATAGGACATATTTGAATATTCTATAAAAATAGTGCATATTTTCCCTGTCTCCTTCTGTTGCTTTATTTTTGTTTTTAGCAGTAACACTTGTCAAAGCAAAAATTGCATTGAACATTGTTAAACTGGCAAGAAAGACTTGTTTTCAATGCTATTGCTATAGCGGAGACGGCAGAGCTCAGGCTGAAGTCAGCGTCTCTGAAACGAAAGGCAGGCGGTTATTAAGCCCTGGAGTAAGGGTGCAATCTTGGCCATCTGTGTTGGCTAATTGGCCTTACCCAGAGGAAAAGTAAACTTTCTCATATCTTCACAACATGAGGTAGTTTTACAACTTGGAGAACGATGCCCTCCAAAGTAAGGCTCCTGCCTTCCCACAGAAATTGGGAGAAAGGAGTTCTACCTTTCTTCATGTTCACATTTTAAAACATAACTAGCTCCCAAGTCTCTGAGAAAGAGATTCTGAGTTGTAAAGTTGACCTGAGACTTTTTTTTTTCTTTTTTGAAGATTTACATCTCAAAGAGGCCAGAAAAAAATTTACAAATGTTCTAAAGTAAATGCTCTAAGCAAAGGGAGATGGGGATACATATTTTGACAGAATTAAAGCAGAAACCTGCCTAAAATTTACCAAGCTGTGTGAACTTTCTTGTTCAATCCTCACATTGAGAAGTACAAGGAAAGAATCTGCTGACTTCTCTCTGTATTTAACATTTTCAGGAAGCATGTACTACAAAATTACTATAGTTCTTTGCAACATACTTTGGAGCCAGGAGAGCTGCTGGTATTTATTATTGTTCTCACTTCTACATAAAAATTCAAATTTTGGATATTCTCAAAAGGTCATATGCATTAAACTATTGTTAACACTGAGGGCTGAAATGACTCAATATTTGAAAAATCTTCTCTGTGTTATGAAGCAATTATAATAAATTTCCAGACATACAGTGAAAAGGAGCATTCTTGGTTCCTATCTAGTAGTGAAAAGTTTTAACTCAAGTCTGAGATGAACTTTCCCTAAAATGAATCATTCCTCTCAGATAGTTCATATTTTAGCTTTTGTCATTTTTTTTAATTGTTTTAAAAATTTTGTTGTCAGGTTTTATTCATTTTCAGGTAATTCTTTCCAGTAGGTAACTGGGTGGGGTTTTTCTGTTTGTTTTTGTTTTTGTTTTTCTGTATAAAAACACTTCTTTTTACTGTATTCATACCAAGGGATTTCATACTATCGTCGCTATATATTTCATGGTCCTATTTTTCTATACAATTACCCAATTGGTTTTATTATTCATAACCATCAACAAACCAGGATTTTGTTTTAGATTTTACATTTATTTAGAAAAGTCTTTGCTAGTGAAACATGTTCTTGGATTGTTATGTCTTTCAGAGAATAAACCTTAATAATAAAAGAAAGTGAGGTACATTTAAAAGTATTGACTGCATTCTACAGGAGTCAGTTGTCTTTTCGTGTTATTTTTCTTTAATTCTCACAAAAGCTCTCAATGGGCAGGTGCTCAAGTGCACCTCGCTAGTAATTGTTAGAGATAGAAATGAAACCTTTTCACTAAAGCTACTATGTTCTTTTTCTATGACCTGTTTCCTGTTAGTCATACTTCATATGATACATTTATTGATTTTAGAGTAGTTGCTTATGTTACTCAAGTATTATAAATGATTGTATGACCCAGACTGCAGAAAATATTTTATATGTATATAATTATACCTCTGGGAAGTGTTAGAAAATGGAAACCTTAAGTAATGGTTAAAGTGTATTGATTAGAGAAGTAAACACATTGATTATCCCCATAAAGTATATATAATCTAATTAGGAGAATATGCTCACTAGCTATATAATATGTTAATTAAGTATTGAACAGAAATAAGTTGTATAAATACATTTATTGTGAAATATTCTAGTATATTAATTTGTACTAGGCCCTTTTTGCTAAGTCACAGATTTTGTATAAGCTGTGGAAACATACCTTTTCCTGGTTCATGATAATGACCTTCACCTTTCCAATGTAGAAGATGTTTCTATCTATGATCAAGTCATATCAAAGGAATTAGTGGAAGTTCAACTTTTGATCAAGAATTATAGGTGGAAGGGTGCCTAGTGGCTCAGTGGGTTAAAGCCTCTGCGTTCGGCTCAGGTCATGATCTCAGGGTCCTGGGATTGAACCCCACATGGGGCTTTCTGCTTAGCGGAGAGCCTGCTTCCTCCTCTCTCTCTGCCTGCCTCTCTGCCTACTTGTGATCTCTGTCTGTCAAATAAATGAATAAAATCTTAAAAAAAAAAAAAAGAATTATAGGTGGAGAAGAGGGAATGATTTTCCTTTGATGAATCCTAGCTGGAGAGAACACTGATAAAAAGAACTTGTAGGAGAGAAAAGAGGTGAACATTACTATGACATGCTCTTTGAGATTATGAGCATATTACCCAAAGAACCTGTTTTGTTTTGTTTTTTGGAAGTCTTTTTATTAGAAATCTAGATATTCTGGCAAATATTTTCAGACTCCACACTATGATTTTGGAAATGTGTTTGAGCTTTAAGGATCACCAGTACTCAGGCTTGAAAGCCTAGATATTAACCTAACTGAGTACCTTCTATCAGCAAAACTAAAACTGGACCACAGCTGAGTGGAATAGATAAGACAATGATTTATATGCTATTTAGGATTTCTCTGTGAGAACTGTGATGTGCTGTGAAACTGAGAACTTGCTATGAAGTGTGACAGAATGAGGTGGCAATGAAAAAAAAGATATTTTCAAGAAATGATGGCAAGGATACTGCAATATATTAAGAACATCTGTGCACCTCATCTTACAAGAAAGACGTGTATTAGATGAGGTCTAATAATAAGCAGTAGTTCTTATTATAATTTAAGAAAAAACAAACTGAATGCTATTAGGGTATGGTAGATGGGGATTTTAAGCTAATTTATGACAATTTAGCTTTCTTTTGTTTAATAGTTACCAGTAATTCATTGTTATCATGAGTGAATGAGAGATCTAGAAAAGCCAAAACAAATTTCCCACCAAATGAAAGTCTCATGTTAGGTCGTACCTACAAAAATACTTCTGCTACTCATGTAAAAAAGAGGCATACAACCCTGTTTTGTAAGACTGGTGAAGTTCAAGAAAAGTCTTTTAGGTTCTCCAACATATGCACCTTGCACAAAGATTCACTGGAAACAAATATAATGATATTTTAGCTGTAACGCCAGCTGTCTACTCAGTGAGAATCAGGGGACTAGTTCTCTGTAATTTGGCAGAGCATGGGACTGAACCAAAGTTTTAGAGTGGGGTCCAAAGTGCTCCTGTAGAGAGTGTGGTTGACTGTGCTCCCCAGCTAATTTACAAATTTGAATGCTGCTCATTTTATTAATGGAAAGCTATTTCTAGCACATTTTTGCTAATTAATGAGCTCCTCATGAAGATAAAGGGAGGGTCAGTTGAAGCAGTTGTAGTTGTGCTTTCTAGAGTGTAGATGCCTGATTAACGTTTCTCAAATGTTAACCAACTTGAGCGTTGATGCTACCTTGGAATACTTCAAAATAAATCAGTCTCCCCTGAGACATCAAAACTAAAGTACATATACACCTACACATAAATATGAAATTGTCTGTGTTGAAAAAATTTTAATTTTTTTTTCAGTGTTCCAAAATTCATTGTTTATGTACCATACCCAGTGCTCCATGCAATACGTGCCCTCCTTAATACCCACCACCAGCCTCACTCCATCTCCCAAACCCCCCTCCAGAACCCTCAGTTTGTTTCTCAGAGTCTTCTGTCTCTCATGGTTCATCTCCCCATCTGATTTCCCCCAACTCACTTCTCCTCACCATCTCCCAATGTCCTCCATGTTATTCCTTATGCTCCAAAAGTAAGTGAAACCATATGATACTTGACTTTCTCTGCTTGACTTAGGCAATCTAATGGGTAGTATATACATTAAAGCATAAAAGCAGGTAGTTCACTTGGGGTCATGAGTAATGAAGCAGGAATTCTCCTGCCAGAGCTATAACCCTCTTATTTCCCCTATGAGGTTGAGAGGTCTATTCACATTATTTCATCCAATGTGGGTGTCAGTACTAGAAGGAGTTGTTCATGGCCATGTATTACAGAAGTGGACAAGGTCACTGCTCTGTTAATGGTGGCTGTGGAAGAGCCCAGATAATAAGTCAGGTCAGTGTTTAGTCAAATTTCTAGTGTCCAGTGGTTTTCTCCCAATATTTCTTATTCAAAAGCAGGATCTATAGATGCTGACATTTTCTGTCACTTCTTCTGGACTGTAAAGAAAAGGGGAGAACATCATCATAATACTTTCTTGGATGGTACTATAAATACACTGTATGAAATAGGCATTTGAAAATGCTAATGAAAGTAAGGTAAATAATACCTACAATACCAAAAGGAAACATGATAACTGGGAGAAGTTTAGAAGTGCAGGGAGACCTCTATTTTTTTTTTTTTAAGAGAAATAAGTAAGTTTATTGTTACATTTAGTAGACTACCCATCCTTTCAGCAAATAATTATTGAGTACCTTCCATATGCCAGTACTCTATTAGGTTCAGGGGATTTGATGGTGAATAAGATTAAAAAACTTTGTTCTCATAGTGCTTACAGCCCAGTGATGGAACACAGACAAAAAGGTAAATATGTAAACTATTTAGTATGCTAGATGGTGCTAAGTGCTAAGGAAAAATACAAAGCAAGGAAGAGACCTCTATTTTTTAAGTGAAGAGATATAGGTTCAAATCCCAGATTTGCCTTATGTTCACTGCACAAACTTGGACCAGTTGTTCAACACCATGGAGGCAGTTGTCCATAAAATGCAGACAGTGATACCTTCTCTTATATCACACAGAGACTTTATTAAATAAGGCAACATATACCTAACTGAAAACAAAGGGCCCAGGATAGCAACTGTACAATGTTAGTTTGTGTTGCTGTTTTTGGTGTTAGTAACAGTCATAGAGGTGTTCATTTCATCAGTATGGCCTCTACTTTCATTAGTGGTGGAGTAGAACCACAAATTAATTGTTCAAAATAATTTTAGTACTACCTGAGTAATCCAAGATTTTTTGCCAATTACATATCTGTATCTCCGGATTTTTTCATTTAAAATTCTGAAAAATGATTAAATGATTTTGCCAAGGCTCTTTGCTAGTAAAACTGGTTATAATAGTGAAGAATTGGTGATGGAGGATTAAATTAAGGTGACAGGATAGGACATCTGGGTGGTTCAGTTGGCTAAGCATTGGCCTTTGGCTGAGGTCATGATCTCAGGGTCCTGGGATCAAGTTCTGTGTCAGGCTCCCTGTTCAGTGGGGAGTCTGCTTCCCCCTCTGCCTTTCCCTCTGTCTCTCTCCCCAACTCGTGCTCTCTCTCTGTCTCTCAAATGAATAAATAAAATCTTAAAAAAATTTTAAAATAAAAAATAAATCAAGGTAACAGGAAAATGTTAGTAAATGTTATTATAGATCATAGAAATTATAATACCGTTTTCTCTTGAAAGAAAATATGTTGACTTAAAAAAATCTGGTCATCATGCAGTGCTATCAAGTGTGTTATTCATTGTTGTTGCATTTTTATTTTTTTGGCTGACGTTGAACCAGCATAGATTGTTACACATAGGTATTTTCACTTGTTGAAAAATTGGAGCGAAGAAATTGGAATACCAGACAGACAGCAATAAAAAAAAATAAAAATACTTTGCTGGTTCACCTGTTTTAAATGATGCTTAGCATTGCTGGTAAATCATTGTGGCTAGAAAAGATGGTAAGAAGTGAAATATGAGTGCCTATTAGAGTAAAATGAATAGAGTAGTGACATGAAAAATTACAAAAATGAAAACAATTTAAATGCCCTTCTGTGTTAGACATAGCCAGTAGATTAGAGGAATTCTAGGGTCCATTCAAACATCCTACTTCCTGAGTTAAAGTGGAGGAAACACAGCCAACTGTACAACATATATATGATTTCCTAGGTACTCTTCAGAATTAATCTGTTTATTGAGAGATATCCAGAAAGGCAGACAAAGAGCCAAATTATATGGGGATCTGTGATGTATGTTATACCAAATATATAATATACTGTTCATACCATGCCAATATAATGTAATGTAATATAAATATAATATAATATAATATAATATACCAAAGATATGTTACGTTGTTAAAATTCAGGTTTGTAAAGATAGCTAGAGGGACACCTGGTTGGCTTAGTTGGTTAAGTGTCTGCCTTTGGCTAAGGTCATGATCGCAGGATCCTGGGATCAAGTCCTACATTGGGCTTCTTGCTCAGTGGGGTGCCTGTTTCTCCCTCTGCCTGCCTTTCTCCCTGCTTGTGGACTCTCTCTCTGTCAAATAAACAAATAAAGTTTTTTTTTTTAAAAGGAAGGAAAAGATAACTGAAAGCTATTTCTCCTTATTATGTAAATATACAATCAAGCTTTGTGGTCTCCCTCTGATTCTAGAGAAGTGATTTTGCCACATATGGGAAAGACGGGCCTTTAAGCTCAGGGAGCATGTCAGAATCACCTGAAGGACTCTTCCCAGTTGTAACGATGCCCCCGTACATCCTAATATGTCCAATTTAACATATTAATCAGTGAAAATCATTGTTTTGTGAGTCTTGCTACTGGTGGTGTGTTGTATGCCTTACGCAAGTTGATCAAGCGACAAAATATGTGATAATAATAATGACTGACTAACTTAATTTCCATAATCATGACCGAAAATTTTCAAGATATTATGATTTAGCTTTTTTTAATTATCTGATTTTAAGAAGAAATTCTCTTTATTATAATAATTGTCCATAAGCAAATATCACTTAACATTTTTCTAAGTTTAAATCTATTGTTCAGTCTCCTGGTTAACTCAAACAACTCGACTTCGAAGATGCCAAAGATGATAAGTGGGAAATTGAAGCTTTTAAGGAATTAAAGTAAAAAAACTGAAAAGCCCTGAGTAAACACAAGGGCCCTGAATTGGAGATCTTACAACCTATTTAAAAGAAAGTTAAGCAACATTGATAAGTGGAATGAAATATGAACAACATGATAACTTAGCTATTGTTTTTCCCCCCTCAAAATTTGCCTAGGGTGTTGCTACCTTTATTATCTAAAAGGTGAAAGACCATGATCTGTGTACCAGCAGAGAGCCAAGCAAATTTCCATGTGGTGTTTCAGCTTGGCTGTGATAGGAACTGATGATTTGTTTATGTAGAGTTTACTACCCCAAATTGTCTCCCCACTTCCATATGCTGACGGACTGAGAGATGATTAGAATTCAGGGAGCAGTGAAGAGGGGATGGAATTTTCCTTGAGGGAAACTCATAGGAATGGACAAGAAACATTTGTGATTAAAATGGCTTTCCACTTTTTCATCACTGTAATGGTTAATTTTATGTGTTAGCTTGGCTGGATTATACTACCTAGTTATTTAATCTAATCCCAATCTAAGGGTTACTGTAAAGATGTTCTATAGATGTGATTAAAATCTACCATTAGTTAGTGGACTTTAAGTAAAGGAAATTATCCATTAGGAAATGTGGCCAAAATTAATTAATTAAGAATTCACTCAAGAAATTAGGAAAAGGAAATTAACATTAAGGACAAAAGGAATTAATATGGCAAATGACAAAATTTTTAAAAAATTGAGAAAAACCAGATGTTAGAATTCATAGATAATTTCAAGGGAAGTCTCCAAAAAAAAAAAAACCCCAAAACAATAAAACACATTACTAACCATCTAATCAATAGCAAAAAAATATTTTTAAAACACAATTATTCAAGTTTAGAAAAGAAATTGACAGATAACTACAAATACAAAAAATAACCTGAATGAATTCTAAGATAATTTTATATTTAATTCTATTCCAAAGGATCTGAAAACCTTTGTCTACTTCTCCACCATAAGAAATTATGGCTCTCAATCCCATAAAAATAAATAAATAAATTTTTAAAGATTACTAGAAATAGAAATCTTCACAGTGGATTTATATTATGCATTGAAGGAACAGATAAATCCAATTGTATTTAAAGTTTCAGAGTATAAAAAATAAGAAACATCTATAAAGCAAATTTAATACTACATATACACTCTGAAAATTTTAAGTGTTTTTATATTTTATGATATGGCATTGACCTATACTTGTAGAGAAATTTTAAGAAATACCCATACATCTTTTTCTGTTCCTGACCTAGTAGAAATAGCCCTCTATTATTTTTAACTAGTTATACATTTTGTGATATATCTTTTTAGGCATTGGCATTATTAGTATTGCATAAGCTATTGATTACTTATGAGACTTGTCTTCTTTTAATTATTCAGACTTCCTGATATTGAAGTATTTTTTAGTATCTAGGATAAATCTTCTTGTTCGTTCTTTTAATTTATTGTTGAATTCTATTTGTTAATAGGCTATTCAGAACTTTTTCATAAGTATGATTAAATTGTTTTGGTTTCTTCATTGCATGCTACATTATATGTTTGCATGTTTATATATTTTATTATATATTATATATATTCTTCTTATTATTTTTTAAGATTTTATTTATTTATTTGACAGAGATCGCAAGTAGGCAGAGAGGCAGGCAGAGATGGGGGGTGGGAAGCAGGCCTCCTGCAGAGGCCTCTGCAGAGAGCCCGATGCAGAACTCTATCCCAGAACCCTGAGATTATGACCTGAACCGAAGGCAGAGACCTAACCCACTGAGCCACCCAGCTGCCCCTCAAAATTTTTTTTTTACAGATGCAAAGTAATCACTTTTGGGTGATCAGAGTCTATACATGAGAAAGCCAAAATAATATACATATTACTATATTTGTTATTGTTTAAAGTTATTGAAGCTAATGTATTTTAAATCCAGTAAGGTGTGAAATTATAAATTTATTATAAATTAGTCAATAAGTAATAAGAATAATAGCTAACATATAATGAGTGTTTACCATGTGCTCTTCACTGTTAAAAGATTTTTTACATGTGTGAAATTTAATCCTGAGAACAACCTTAAAATTATGCTTATTAAAAGATGAGGAAATAAAAAATCAAACTTCTTATTAACACAGTTAATAAGAATGTTCAGGATTTATGAGGGATAAATGAAAATACAGTGGTTCAAATCAAAGTCTCAGGACAATTGTCTAGATATTTAGAAAAAAATAAAATGAAACTATTTCTATTTGTGTCACTAAAATAAATTCTGTGTGGAAAAAAATGTAAAAAAGAAGCACATTGGGACTATCATATGAGTAGCCATCAGTACAGTTTTTTAGATAAACATGAAGTAGAATCAAAGTTTGAAAATAAGACAAAAGCAGCCAGAGCAATAAAGAAAAAGACTGATGATAAATTTGTCTTATAATTTAAAATTTTCTACAGAGCAAATAGTTTGTAAACCACATCAAAAGATAAGCACAGAAAGATGTATACAGCACAAATGATGGACAAAGACCTAATTTCCTTATTATAAAAGAGTATTTATAAATCAATAAAAGAAGTGACAAAAGTGATCAAAATGCAAGAGAAAAACAGGCACAGCAAGAAAATGTAGTTAACTGTAATAAATAAATCCAAAGATAAATGACTTTTAAACATATGAAAACATAATCTTGTGTGTAATTAAATGCAAATTAAACAAATAATGAGATGCCATTTTTCACTTTCTACATTGGCACAGATCAAAAATATGTAATAATGTTGGGTACGTGAGGGTATGAGGAAACAAGCCATTTCAAACACTGTTAAGAGTAGAAATAGGTGAAAACTCTAGGAAAGTAATGCACATTCCAAAATTCAAGCACTTGTGCACACACACACACACACACACTTACCGGGGAATTACATTTCTAAGAATGTTTTTTGCAGAGATGTATGTAAAGATGCATATATGCATATGGAAACTATGACATTGTCTTTGATAATAAAATACTGGAAAAAGATAAATTTCAGCAGTAACAGATTGGCTTAATAGTTAGGGGCATACAAAAGAATATGCATTTAATAAAAACACAGAAGCAATAGATATACATATACATTGAAAAATTATCTTTAAAATCTATTTTTATATAGGAGAATGGGTTATACATCTGGAAAAAAAGGGCATACCTATTTGTATATGCTATGCATCAATTACTACACAAAAAGCGTGTGTACAGTACACACATCCAAACACACATATATATATACACCTTATATTGCTTATATGAGCATTGTATATTCTGAGAGGGTGCATAATAAATGAATCCGTGTTAGCAGCTGCCTTTGAGAATGGGACATAGAGTGTTGATGAGTGGGGGTAGGAGACATATTGACATTTTACAGTATTCCATTTTGCATTGTTTAGTGTTTTATCATGTTTTACTATTTTGCCATGAATTTCATTACTCTTTCAATGAAAAAAAAAATGTAAGTAAAGAATAGTGAGCAATTTTGAGCAGAAATTGGAGGATGGAAAACACTACAATTTATGAACCAATCTCACTGTCCTTTTTGGTAGTGAATAGTAAACCTTTCTCTGTGGCTTTGATAAGAGAAGTTTTAAATCTTTTGCTTTCTCATAGAAATGATGTTTTAGAGCAAAGAGATCATGGGCTTTGAAGTGCAATACTCAGTGTACAAATCACAGTTCTGTAGAAATTGTGTGATCTCAGAAAATAGTATTTAACTCCCATTCTCACTGCATTCTATTTGGTTATCTAAAATAAGATCCTAATTTCTTTAAAAATGTATATGTGAAATGAAATGAATTAAATTCTGTAAAGTTCTTAGTACCCTGTGAAATTTTGAACAATTCTCCATGGTTCTTGGATATCAACAATCCTTGGATCACATGAAAATCCCTTTCTTTGCTTTGCTGGTCACATCTTCTTTCTCTAACATGGTGTTAATAGAACAAACAATATAGGCTTTTTACTGGGTTCAATCAACCCAGAAAAGACTTAATTCTACTTCCCTAAACTGTAGTCTGCTGCTGTAGTCCTAATTGTTTCCTTCCATGGGCACAGGGGGAAAGAAAACCACCACCACCACCACCACCACAACAACAAAACAGGTCTAAATAGGCCAATGTTTGTCAATATAATTTCTTCATTTTTCATACCAAATGTTGGAAAGATTGTTCTTTTCATGAAAGCCTCTCTTCTTAAAAGTCATTTATCCTTTTAAACAGTAGCTTGCTTTATTTTACTTTGCTGAGAAAAAAAAAATATATATATGTATATGCCTAAGTTAACCCATTACCTGCTGACTCTTCTTTGCTACTTACTATTTTAGAAACTGGCCTCTGGACAAATAAAGCTAAATATAACAGGAAGGAAATGTAACAAATGCATACCAAGGCAGAATTATATCATGTGAAGGAGACCTAGCTAACTTTTAGAACAAAATCCCGACTACCAATAGTTATGTCATTACTAACAGAATTGAGGTGGTGGTTTAACATCTGCATATGCAAATGGGACATAGCAATTTTAAACATGAAAAAACCCAGTGTGATTTTACATTTTAATATAAGTTCATGAAATGATGCTGTCTCTAGAGGTGACAAAAAATATTTTAGCAAGACCGATAGAGAGAGTCTCTAATCCCTGAGCACTATCGCAAAGAGCATTGGCTGGCTATTTATAAAGTGGAGAATAGGGTAGATGGTAGTAAAATAACGACAGGTGATGGATGACTCAAGTATACATGACTGAAGTCTGTAGAAATCTCTCCTCCTCGCCCGTAGTATTTCACTAACCTTAATGGACTCGAGTATAACTGAGTTAGTTGACACAAATGAAATTTCTGAACCCCATCCCCAGAGTTGTACAGTCAGAAAGTTGCTAATTTGTTAATTTATCTTGTTGCTAATTAGGATACAGATTACCCCCAGAATGTTTTGAGAAGCTTTATTCCAAATGGGTGCTTTCACAATTTCTAAGTACTCATTTTCCTTGCCGTGTGTGTGTGTGTTTAATAGACATTCATTGAGTAACAGTAATTCAAAGCATTATTCTGGGATATACCATTATAAGCAGTAATGGAGTCCCTGTCCTGCAAGAGTTTCTATCCATGTAAAGAGCTAATCATATACACTACACGAGAAGTACAAGACAGGAGACAGCCGTAAGCACAGTAAAGCACAAGACCAGTAAGAGACATATTTGGGAGGGGACCAACTACAGATGAACTCTCCAGTAAAAAGAGGTTAAAACTTGAACTGGTATTTAAGAAAGGTTCAAATGATGCCAGGTGTAGGTAGAGAGCCAAACCCGTTCCAGAAAGAATGGCATTAGCAATAACATACAGACTGAAAGAGACCCATTTATTGTGTTTTGTGTATGTCTCTAGCTCTGCCTGGATGACCACTTGCTACTGCTGTGTGTGTGGGATGGACTTCTCATCTGGAACCCTGGCCCTGCCTTGAAGTTGATTACTGTCTCTGTAGGTCATTGTCTCATTACTGACTTTGGAGTACGTTTCTATTTCTAAAGGACTTCAGTAGTATCAATTCATGTCTGATGTGTTTGTAAACACCGAGGCCAGGATCCAGAATGTGATTTGTAGAGAGAAGAGAAGCATTTGAAAAAGAGGGAGGTGAAGAAATACAGTCTAATTCTTGTTTAGCTACAGATGCCAACCTGATCATTTTATTTTTTAAAGATTTATTTGTTTATTTTAGAGAGAGAGAGAAAGGGGGAGGGCAGAGGGACAGGGAGAAAGAAACTCAAGTTGATTCCCCCGCTGAGTGTAAAGCCCAAAGTGGGGCTCTCAAGACCCTGAGATCAGACCTCAGCTGAAATGAAGAGTCAAACGCCTTCATAGACCATAACACCCAGATATCCCTATTTTATAATATAACCAAGGTGTCATGTGGCTAACTATGGATCTATTGAGTATAGTGTGTTAACAAACTATATAAAAAATTTATTTTTAAAATGTGTTAAATTATTTTACATTTCCTACTGTTATTTAAATTAGCATTTGAATACAGTAGTTTCAATCTATTATTTTTTGTTTCTGCATCTATGCGGATTTAATAGTTATCCTCATTTCTTATTGACTCCTTTTTCTGTGAACTTATTCAGAAAGTTCTTTTGACTAACAAATGATGTTAGGCTTCACCATTCAGTCCAACTCATATTTTCAGCCTAGACTTTGGTGACATGGGCACCTGCTCACGCATGAGTCACTGCCTTTACATTTTCTTTTCATTGCATGTGCTATGTTATAGAGAAACATAACAATACTTTAAAATACATCACCAAGAACATTTGGGTTGTTTCAGTGCTGATCTCCACCTTTGTAGTGACCTGCACATGTCTTTTCATTCTGGATGCTCTCCACAGTTCAAGTAGGAAAAAGAAAATGCATTTTATGGTGGCCAAACCAAGAGCTTTTCTGAATGGGTTGGTTCTGAATTTTGAGCTAAGTGTGGAACTTCATGGGTTCATTTATATTTATTCATATAGTATCATTTAAAGCTCATATTAGAAATGCAAAGTTTTGCTGAATGGTAATAGCTGTAGGAAAATCAAGCTAAACAGCATAAATTATGTTTTCTGTAAATTATGTTTAGGTTTGAAATTAAGTTAAAATAACCTGTTGAAATAGTAGTAGTAAGTTATAGAGAGACTCACTTTTAGAGAAAAAGCTCTTTTCCTAATCTAAAATGTTTCCAAGATCCTTCCAGAAAATTCCAGTATTAATTCTAACTTTTTTTCTTTGAGAGTAAAAGTGATTTTATATGATTTCCTATTGTAGTCCACTGTGTGCCCACAATTTTAATGCTGAAAATTCCCTTTTCTGTACTACTTCACTATATTTCGCTATTACAGATTTCATTTTTAGATGTCCGAATATCTCGTTTGCAAGTAGATTGTATGGAGTCTCAATATTCAATTTATATGTAATAATGGCACCATTTGTATCCAATGCCATTTTATTTTGTGGACTTTTTTCTTTTCTTCATTTTTGACAGACACAACGAAAATCAATTCCATTTCAGAGGTTTGGTCATTTTGAAGTATATCTTTTTTTATTTCTATAATGTCATATGCCTGCTCAATAATACTTTAAATATTCTAGATTTTAGGCATTTGCCTTAAGTCAGATATTAGATGATACTCTGCTGCTGTCATAATCTTGGACTCTAATTTTAAGCCCTTTGATTTTATAGGCTTTTTTAAAATTTAAACTATAAACTTTTTTCTTTGCTTATTATTATATTGATTTATACTCATAGATATGCTACAGCATTTTACCACTTGGCATTTTTTTTTCTATTTTGGAGAATCATTCACCACCCAAACATCAAAGCAACAAGCATTTTTTAACATCTTCTATATGCAGAATATAACCTGTTTCTGTTGATTGGGTGGATTGAGTGGACATATAGGGAGGATACAGTCTACAAACTGAATTGGACCAGCCCTGTCTCCTAGAAATATAGATGGTCATTTTTGTTATGTATTATTTCCTTCCTATTTATTTGGTATTATTCCTTTAATTTGAGTCAACTTGAATAACCTAAAATTGAAACCCACCTTCTGACGTTATCATTTAAAGTATATAGACAGGGGCGCCTGGGTGGCTCAGTGGGTTAAGCCTCTGCCTTCAGCTCAGGTCATGATCTCAGGGTCTTGGCATTGAGTCCCACATCGGAATCTCTGATTAGCAGGGAGCCTGCTTCCTCCCTCTCTCTGCCTGCCTTTCTGCCTAATTGTAATCTCTCTATGTCTGTCAAATAAATAAATAAAATCTTTAAAAAAATAAATAAAGGATATAGACCGTTGCTTTACAGGAAGATTGTAAAGAGAATAGAAGAGCTGACTTTTGGAGGAAGTTCTACAACTCACTCCTTACTCAATTTGTATCCTATGAGAAGGAAGTTACCACAAAAGAGCATGAAGTTGTTTGAAATTCTCAATTAGGTTTGCCTCACTGTCATTGTAAAGGACTGTGTTATCCTGTTTTAGAGAGAATCTGTCTCTTAACTAGTTTATGAAAACAATCCAGGACTCAGAGGGTAACTTATTTATATTTTAAGTTTAGATTAAGAATGAGATACCATTTTTAAGCTTGTTCCCAACAGAGAAATACATCTAAATTAAAAAAAAAAATCAGTATGATACATGCTGCAAGGCATGATGAGAAGGATGGACATCAAATCAGTGATCTTTACACAAAAAACACGCGCAGGTATCAGGCATTTCTAACAGATAGCAGAATATTTCAAATACCCTTCTCAAAGCTAATGAAAAATATGGAGACTATCCCCCCTAAAGAGGATGGTAGTCATTAAACTGACTTAGATGAGGTGGAAAAGTGAATCTACATTTATATTTTATAAATAACATATTTCAGAGAATCTGATTCTGGCAGTCTTTACATTTAAGCTGAAGAGAAGATGCGCTGATTTAATTCAATATCTACCTTTTAGAACTGTCTAAAGAGAAAATGATAAAACGACTCTCTGGCATTTTAACCGACAGGGACAAAATGTATAAACTAACTGAAAATAAAATTCTTATTCTTTTCCTCCTTCTAGCCTGTCGAAGTAGTCAAAAGAGCATAGTGCAACATCAATCAATGTGAAAACAAAAAGCCTTTGTATAAAAGTTTATAATTTATGAGGTGTTTTTGCATATAATATTTTGGTTTATCAAAAAAAAGTAAGACAATGGAGGGGTCATGATTATTCTCACTTTAAAGATAAGAAAATGGAATTATGATAAATTATATAAATTGACTAAGATTAGAGCCTAGTAATGAGTAGAATCAGAATGCACTTTATTTTTTTAAAGATTTTATTTATTTATTTGATAGAGAGAGATCACAAGTAGTCAGAGAGGCAGGCAGAGGTGGGGGGAAAGCAGACTCCCCACAGAGCATAGAGCCGGATATGGGGCTCGATCCCATGATCCTGAGATCATCACCTGAGCTGAAGGCAAAGGCCCAACACTTTGAGCCACCCAGACACCCCCAGAATTCACTTTAAACCTTCAGAGAGGTTTTAAATCACCCTGATTTGTCTATAAAAATAGAAAAATTAGATTTTTGTAAAACCCCTTGATTAAACGGTTTAGGAACATAGAGTTCTGTCTTTGTATAGCCTCATTAAGATTAATCAAGTATCATTTCACCATGTCCTTATTATCAGAAATAGTCTGTCTAATGGGTTAACACTGAGAACTTGTGTGAAAAAGGGATGTCTCCTTTATACTTTATATAATAATAAATCAGCTATCTCTGGGATTTATAAAATTTGAAACGTATTACTCGCAGTATGACAAGGTTTTGTCTAGTGAGGAAAGAGAGCATCTGTAACTTTCTGAAGTGTTTATTCTCCAGTCTCTAAATATTGCCAGTTAGAATTGCCAGTGAGAAAGAGGGAATTTTTGGTTTTTTATTGGCATAACTTGAGTGTTCTAGGCTAACATACATTTTTGTCACTGTTGTGCTGCTGATAATGAGTGAATGGGTGAATGGAGGGCTGGCTTTTATTGAGAGGAGTGAGAATCAAAAGCCTCAGATCTTGTCACTCTACTTCGTAAAGGCTAGTCTGTCTCTTTCTTCTTCTCTCTGGGTAAGCATGATTTTTGAATTCTTGAACATTTTCTACATGATGATTTAGCTTACTTATATCTATTGCTAGAGATATGGTAGCCATAGCTCAGCAAATTGCCAGACAAGACAAGGTAGATCTTCTTTGGCTCACATTAATGGATGGTTTGACTCAAGCCATCACTATTGTGACCTCAGTGACCACTTCAACAAACCTCTGGAGGACAGAGCTTCCATTGTTCCTTCAGAAATTTCCTTGACCAGAGCAACTGCTTGCATTCAAAATAGTATGTCCTATTAATTGGATGTTTCCCAAAGGTTCCCTCTATTATGGAAAAAGTGTGATTCTTCTTACTGGTAGGTTATTGGTTTTGAAGTGCATTTGCATAAACAGGGCTGGCTCTAAAAAATATCTAACAAATCTTTAGATAAAACCATGTGAGTGTTTTCTAAATTCTCTTTGCTGCCTTAGAAACAACATACTAGCCAATTAAAGAAGGGTGCAAAACCTGGCCCACAGACAAACTGCCCATCTCAGGTGGCACGTAGTTTGCTCAGACTTTATTATTGAAAAAGAAAAACCCAAGAGAAAAAGAGACCATGGGGTGAACTACTTAGTAATCTTGTCATGCACCTTCTGCCACACATTCATTAGAGCACCAGATTTTTTAAAGCCGAGCACGTAGATTGCTACTCACTAGTAGATATTGGTTGGTGAATGAGAATCGTCACAGTATCTGACTGAAGTGGTTTAAACAATTAAAAACTCCAATGACTTAAACTATTATAGATAAAGCAGAAGTTAGTGGATTCAATCACATGCTCATGATCATTTGTATCTTTTTCACTTTATGGTATCAGAGCCTTGAAAATAATTTCTGTAAGCATTTGGTGAGAGTGCTGAATTCTGCAGAGGAGATGTTGTAACCTCTGAAATTAAAAAATGGCTGTGCAATGTCTCCTGTCGTATTTAGGGCAGATTTGTGTTTAGAATGCTGATTATGAAATGATTTTGTGGTATTTTCTTTATCTCTAAAAGCTCCTTGTAGTACCAGATAATATCATCTGATGGGAAATTTGCCTGTATGCCCTGTTATTTTTTGCTTTTGTTTCCCATAACTTTCAGTATGTTTATAAATAAGAAATGAAAACAAGATATTATATCATTCAAGGAGTCCCCCAACATGGTGGTGATCTCAGTAGTTCTACCTCACTGCTCTTTTTTTCTTTCTTTTCAGTTGAGCAAAAATTCTTATTGCCATTAATTACATGAAATTAAACATATATACATATCAATTGTGTGTATGTACACACACACACACACACACACATAAATATATACACATATAATCTAGACCTGATGTAAACATTGTATTGCCAACCTCAGCAAACAATAAGCAGTATGGCTTTCCTGGTACATAATAGCTGACCACCAACCTAGGGCAACTAAGAAGCAATTAAATTTAAGAACTTTGTAAACAATCTTTTTTTTTTTTTTAAAGATTTTATTCATTTATTTGACAGAGAGAGAGATCACAAGAAGGTAGAGCAGCAGGCAGATAGAGGGGAAGCAGGCTCCCCGCTGAGCAGAGAACCCAATTCGGGGCTCGATCCCAGCACCCTGAGATCATGACCTAAGCCGAAGGCAGAGGCTTTAACCCACAGAGCCACCCAGGTCCCCTGTAAACAATCTTTTATAAGTAATTAATGATACTTATGTAAACATCACTAAAACATTGATTAACATTAGATTGGATATAAAAAGCAAAGCACCAGTGTCCCCTAGTTGTGTGTAGAGTATCAGAGAGGATAAAGGTAATATGTATGGCAAATGAAAATTAGACTGGAATTTAAGTACCTGAGTTCTAGTACCTTCTTTTTCACTACTTGTCATGGAAATGTCAGCATACAATTTACCTACTGTGGATTTGGTTTCTTTCTTTTTTTTTTTTTTTTTTAAAGATTTATTTATTTATTTGACAGAGAGAGATCACAAGTAGGCAGAGAGGCAGGAAGAGAGAGAGGAGGAAGCAGGCTCCCTGCTGAGCAGAGAGCCCGATGTGGGACTCGATCCCAGGACCCTGAGATCATGACCTGAGCTGAAGGCAGTGGCTTAACCCACTGAGCCAGCCAGGCGCCCAATTTACCTACTGTGGATTTGGTTTCTTTAGTGAAATTGAAATGGTGCAGATATAAATATGGGGACATCTTAGATATGACTCTTATTCGTTAATTGAAAAAAATTTGCATAAAGGGGGAAAAGTCAAGCTTTCAGTGGAGTGGTAAGACAGAATGCATAAATGCCAATATAAGGCAAAGAGTTTATTAATAAAGACGTGTAAGAAGCTGTGGTGCTAGAGCACCTTGTGCATGAATTGGCAGAGTGTTTTACAATGGAGCTCTAAGGGGTCAAGTAGCAGCAGATTCCAGAGAGAACTTACTATCTATATCTATATCTATATTCTCAACGATCAGTTACCCCTCCTGAATTGCAAGTGTTGGAGGGCTGAGATATGATGGAATAGATCAGGCAAAACCCTCACACAGGAAAGGTAGAGAGTGGAGGCATATAAAGTAAGGTTCCAGTAAAGGAGGTTGGGTGAGAGTCCTGGGATAGCAAATCTTAGAAGTTCTAGCAAAATTATGTTACTTAAGTGTGCATCATTTGTCTTGAAAAAAGATTGGTTACAATAGCCAGTGGGATGCTAGGGTATGCAGTAAGGACAGAAGCCTTCCTAAACCTAGCTGTCTTCAAAGAGACAAAATGAAAGCCTACAGAGGCACCATATTTTAAGAAAACATTTGGACATCCAAGTGACAGAAGAGGCAGCCTTTGAGTTAGTAAACCTAGATGATGGTCTTGGATGTTGTCACCCCCTATGAACCAAAAATAAAAATAAGACAAACAGCACAACTGTTTCAGAAAAGTCCAACTCTTTCAACCAGTAATAACTCAAAGGGATCCAGAACAACAATATGATAATAAAAATTTTGCAAATGAAAAAATATAAAAATAAAGAGTAAAACTTAAAAGGGAGGAAAAATACTTAGTAAATATGTCCTTATAGATGAAAGATTTTAACAAAGGATTCAACCATGAATATACATATGAAAGAAGAACACAACTTCAAGTAGAAGAACTCGAGAAGATATGGCTTAAAAATGAGAAAAGAGTATATGGACTGGTGAAATTCAGGAAGGAAATGAAGGAAACAGTCTTAGAATTGAAGATGAAATTGAGTGACACACAAGAAAGGAGATGATGTGAAACACAATAAGGAATATGGAAAATAGAAATAAAGAATCAACCTCTTCCCCCAAAATAATACCCACAAACAATTGAGGAGTTAAGGATGGTTGGAAAATGATAGATTTAGAAGATAGTCAAAGGAGAATGTTTCATACCAATGGAACAGACTAAAAATTTCAAAATGTAATAATGACAGGAAGCATTGAATCCGTAGATTGAAAGTTGTACTGTGTCCTAGGAGAAATGAAATACAATGGTTAATATTAAGTATAACTTAGTAAGTTATTGGAGTGTTAAAATAAACATTTATCAGTAAGGCAAAAGATCAAGTCACTTGTAAAGAGAAAGGAGAGAGATTGAGAGAGAGAATTTCCCTCAGGCTACTATAACCCTATTATTCAACTCCAGAAGACACTGGGCTTAAAATATTCTTAAGAAGATAAAGGTTGAGACATGGATTTTATATCCAACCAAAATCTTTCAATTATAGAAGCTACAGACAAATAGTTTTTCCCAAGAATCTCTTGAGGAATCGAATAGAGAATGAATACTGCCTGCTAAGAGTTGGTGGTTGAAAATTTAGCCAAAGCTGTAAGCATCAAATATATTGAATGATAAAACTAAGTTCTAAAGGAAAATGTAGACCATATTGGCAAAATGGAATACAAACATAATTAAGTAACTAAAAATATTCAGAAGGGGATGAGGGGAAAGTGGAGAACTTACAAATTATATCATGTGTTACAGCTAGGAGTCAAACATTATGACATAAACCTGACAAATCAATTAGTAAAAGTGGAAGTGTAATTAATTGTACAAAAACAAAATACTAAGGAAGAGTATATAATAGGCCAAATCTGTCAATAAAAGAGAAGGATAGAGGACACCTGGGTGGCTCGGTCAGTTAAGGAACTGCCTTTGACCCAGGTCATGCTTCCCAGGGTCCTGGAATTGAGTCCTGCATCAGGCTCCCTGTTCTGCAGGGAATCTTGCTTCTCCCTCTCTCTTTGCCACTCCCCCTGCTTGTGTGTTCCCTCTCTCTCTAGTAAATTAAAAAAAAAAAAATTTTTAAAGAAGAGAAGGATAGAGAAGAGAGGGAAAGGACAAAATAAATTGTATTATTTTTCATAGCTTGAAACTAATAGTTACTCTATATAGAAATATAGAACTAAGCATTTTAGGAAAACATAATATAAAGGTAATCTCTGGAACAATCATTGAAGTTTTATAAATATTAGGAAAAAATCAGTGAACTGAAAGGGAGAAAAGAGACAACAGAGAAGATACAGTTAAGGAGGGAGAAAAGCCTTCTAAAGATGGGTAAACATAAAATAATACACTAAAATTAAGATCAAACATTCTTCTTACCAATACATATAAATGATTATAACTGATTTAATAAAGGAAATAAAAGACTTTAGATTGTAGTACAAAGCAAACCCCTAAACTATGACACATAAAAGTGATTCACCCAATACAATGTTATTTTATTTTATTTTAATTTTTTGGAACACACACACACACACACAATTTATTTAAATTAAATTTTTTTAAAATGTTATTTTAAATTTTGAAAAGAAAAGGTTGAGCAAAGTTGTTTGAAGTACACGTTTTCAGCTAAAACGCAGTAAAGATGACAAAGATACTTCATAATGTATATGAAGGTAATTATGAATATCTATATATATCAAATAACAATGCAGCAACTTGGCCCAATAAGAAACACAGGTGACAAAGGGAAAATTGACAAAAAATATGAAGGTTTATTATATTTATATATCATATATAATATGTTATATTATATATCATGTTATATTATATATAATATGTAATTATATATAATATGTTATATTTATATATCTTGATATAAATGTATATCATATATATGATATGTCATATATTTATATATGATATACAAATACAATAATTATATATTTATATTGTTTATTATATTATATTATTATATAATATAATATTGATATATCATATATTATATATTTTATTATTTTTAAAAGATTATATTTATTTATTTGACAGAGAGAGATCACAAATAGACAGAGAGGCAGGTGGGGGGGAGGGAAGCAGGCCCCCTGCTGAGCAGAGAGCCTGATGCAGAACTCAATCCCAGGACCCTGAGATCATGACCTGAGCTGAAGGCAGAGGCTTAACCCACTGAGCCACACGGGCGCCCCAAATTATATTTTTCTACTTTCTAATTTCAAAATGAAGTGGGAAAAAAACAAGCCAGAGTATATAAAATCTCCATAATATAATTTATAAAGATATCTGATTAATCTATATTAACTTCAGTATCCTATGCCTCAGGAATGCATCTTCTTATTTTTAGATTTTATGGGATATACAGTATAATTTTAAGAGTTTATATATGTGCGTGGAAGTGTGCCTGTGTGTGTGGAGGGAGAATTATTTTAAGGAATTGTCTCATGCAATCATGGGGACTGCCAAGTACAGAAACTGCAGGTAGGCAGACAGGCTGTATGCCTAAATGGGCTGACGTTGCAGCCAGAGTCCAAAGGCTGTCTAATCCAGAATTCCCTCTTCCTTATGGGATGTCCTTCACATGGCTGAATGAGGTCCACCCACATTATGGAGGGAATCTCAACATCTAAGTGACTTAGCTGTGATGTACAGCTACACACACAAACACACACATAATATATGTGTTTCTCAGTGCTACAAATTTTTGATAAAATCATTTACTGATGTTACACCATTCCATAAAAATAAATACCTCAAAATATATTGATGTACCTCTCTGTTATAAGACCTTATGGCATTGACTCCTAGTGTCTCCAGTATATTTATTTTTCCTCCTTCTTCCTTTTAATATTAAAGTCATTGCACCATCAAATTTTAAAAAGTGTACATGGCTGCTCACTTTAAAAACTAGACCTGTTATTCTTTGTAGCTAGATATTTTCAGATGATTAAGTTTTGCCAACTGGATACAAATGGAAATGATGGGTGCACCTTCAAATCTCCTTCTTTAAAAGTGCAAGTACTTAGTGCTCATACTTTGCACTTTTCCTCAGGCTTGATGCCAGAGGTGGTAGTAACCCAACTTTGACCATCTAGACAAAGAAACAACATATGAAGCTGGAAGAGGGGAAAAAAAAAAAAATGGGTGTCTGAATGACCCCAGCTACAGAGCTATCCCGTTATCCTGGACTAGCAAGATGCTTATGTAAGATATAGGTAAACTCTCTCATCTAAACTTTATCTGGGGTCTCTTAGTACAGTCACATAGTCTTTATTCCAATAACAAACAATAATAAGTTTACCAAAATTTCCATACAGCAAGAATTGTGATGCATCTACGTCAGAACATTTTTTCTGCATTTTTTCATAATTAAGAGCCTTTGTTTATAAGTTGCTTCATGAAACAGATTGTAACAATTTATATGAACACCCTCTGTTTATGATAGTATCAGTATCACTGAAACCTATTTCCTCAGACTTTATGATGACGTAAAGGAGATCAAAGATATGTTCTCTCTGCAATCAGTCATACTTCTCACATGCTCTGTTCACCAGTTTCTTTCCCTTACATCTTGTAGTTATTCAAATATCAGAACTTGAAAGAGGAAGAAAAACTGCACGGGGTTTTCCTTTGGGGCTTAAAAAAAGAAAATAATAATCTCCATTACATGGTACTTTTCATCTTTACCCTGACTTTCAATAAATAAAGCCTCTAATGATATTAATTAAAAAGACTACTTTAAGATTAATGATATGAGCAGGGGAGAGTATTAAGGGGATTTTGGATTTTGCCTCGACTTCAAATATTATTTACTGTCCAGGCAGTTCAAAACCCCCTTCATGAGCTGCTCTGATTACGCAGCACTCGTACTACTGCAGATGAAGGGAAGCTTAAAGCCCATTTAGAGCTTTTATGTTCAGGCCTCCACCAGCCCCTCCCCCACCACCCTGTGTGACTTGGACATAGAGTCAATTGAAAAATCACTTGTGAAAATGACATGCAGATAAAATATAATTTAACTGTATTTTTACTTCATTATCCTGAATATTTTCCATAAGTTTTTAGAGACAAAGATTTCTGACAGCACTTCCTCACCAATTTAACAGTGACTCAAGTGTTAAAGATGAATCCCAAGCATGTGCTGATAACAGCACCTTTTAGCTGACTGCTTGGGGAACTCCAAACCCACTTTCCCTTGGCCTGTGTGGTTCTCTTGAGGAGCGCAGCGGGTTTCCAGACATTTGCTCAGGCCCAAACTGTCATGACAGAGGCAATTAATGTGGTAATGAGAGTTTGGCATCCAAAATGTTATTTCCTACAGGGCTTGTCACATATTTCAGAGAACATTAGGAGCAAACAAAATTCTGCTTTGTCCTTCCCATCCCCAAACAGTTGGACCTTGAAAATCCCATGCATTAGAGGCATACCAAGGAAAGACTGACAAAGCAGGGCAGAGGGGAGCACTTGAAATTTATCAGTTTAAAGACTTGCCGGTGAAAATTGTAGGAATACTGAGAAAAGAGGTAAAGAGGTAAAGAAAGAAAAAAAAAAAAAAGGTAAGCATAATTTTTTCCTATACTGCCAACTTTTACAAACTAACATTTTTTAAAATGCAGATTAACTCCAAATTTCAACATATATTTGTGGGAGATGGATCTTCCTCCTGAGTTTGAGTGTCTCACCTTTTCTGTGCACATGAACTTGAATAGTCATATTGAAGAAGACTGCAGGACCCTGAGCACCAGTATCTGGCAAGCTTAAATTTCTGCCACAAACTCAATTTTGAGGTCATATAATAACTCTATAACTGAGCTTGATTTAAAGTTACAGAAAGTTCTCTCCTATGAAATTTCCTGAAACAAAACTGTAGAATAAGTATTGTCCTTTGATGGAATCTCAGTGTTATGTTCAATAACTATTCTGTAAAACAAACATGATAAGCTGATCAATGCACCACACCTTTTAATTAATAAATTAACTAAAGTTTGGAGATGAAAATCAGAAAGGAAAAAAAATAATAATGCTTTCAGCAGTGGCTTGGCTTGTTCAGGCATTTTTTGTCCCATTTTATCTCTTGGGATATTTTG
Source organism: Mustela lutreola (assembly GCF_030435805.1). NCBI lineage: Eukaryota > Metazoa > Chordata > Mammalia > Carnivora > Mustelidae > Mustela > Mustela lutreola. Next base: position 47,817,290 of record NC_081302.1, read on the forward strand.
TAATGAAGCCTGGAGTGTCCATGTCAGATCAAATACTCCAAGGTTTTATGATCTAAAGGTTTTTAACACTTTCTGCAGGAGTGGGTAATCATTTGAAGGTGGTTTTCCATTAGGTATGAAACCCTGTAACATTTGGGATAGTCATATGTGTATTTATAGATCGCTTTCAGGAGAGTGGTACTTTGTGAATGGATCTTTGTAATTGCAATGCAATCTCAGGGCAGATTACAACTGTGTGTCCAGTGATTCTAAATCCATACCCTGTCACTAGCTCTACTGCCTAGGAAATATGACATAACATAGCTGTCTAGTGCCCCCATCAGCGTTTACAGAGACTGAATCGTTGTCTCTCCCATAAAAGATTACATACCTTTATCCATACCTACGGCCTGGAGAGCATCTTTTGCTCTCCATATCCTTTAGCCTCGTACATACAGACCTATGAGGGGCAGTTCCACCATTTAAAAATAAATATTTCTATTTGTCGGTAAGAAAAGTAGATAACTGAGATGTCAAAAGGGAGATATTAAAAGAAAAAAAAAAGGCCGAAAGATAAAATGGGTTAACCTAGTAATAGTATTTTGGTAATCTATTGCTGCTTAAAAGCTCCCCCCGCCCCCCAAAAAGTGGCTTGAACAATGGAGTCTAGTTCAGGATTTCTTATGCAGTGACAATCAGAACTTTGCTGGGGCTGGAATCATCCTATGTCTGGCAAATGGTAGTGACTATGCACTGGACACATCAAACAGCTGGGGGAAAGAAAAACTGGCCCTCCTTGGTTATCTCTCTAGCTCCATGTGCTTTCTATAGCACGGTGGCTTCAGGGACTTCTCACATAGCTATAGAGCTCCAAACACATGTGTCCCAAAAGAGACAGAGAGAGAGAGCACGCAGATGGGAACTTTACCACAATGTATGACTTAGAAGGCACACAGTAGTTCCTGCCACATTCCATTTGTTAGAAGTAAGTTATTAAGTCCAGTCCATATTTAATGGGGAGATAAACTCAACCTTTTGGTAGGAGGGCTCTCAAAGAATTAGTGGACACAGTGTTAAAACCACCACAAATAGAAACATCATTCATTTCTGCTATTTAATAGTATCAATGATATTCTTTATAATTTAGGTGCTTAATATATGCCAGGTGTATTAAGGATATCACCTGCAATATATCGTCTGAGGTAACTACTCCATTGTCCCCAGTTTAAAGATAAAGTCTGAAATTTAGAGAGGTCTCATAAAGTGCCATGATTCTACTTCTAGTAAGGGGTAAGAAATGATCTCTACCAGCACCTTCATACTCCGAAGGATGCTCTTTTCAGCGGTATACTCTACCACTACATCAAATTATATATTTGTAACCTGATTTTCTATACAGCATTGATGCATGGGGCAGGTATCCTATGTGATTTTGCTCGTTGTTTTGGTTAGATCACTTTATGTCTTGCTAACTTACAGGCCAAATATGTTAGATAAAAGTGCTGTTATAGATATGAGAGATGTGTTCGTTGCTGCATATGAATTCATTACATGCTCTCGGAGAATGCACTGGATAGTAAAAGAAATTAACTTGTAAAACCACTATTAATTTATGTTGACACAGAATGAAACTGAAAATAAGGAGATATGTGTAGCTGATAGGTAACACCTTGGAAAAACTGCTGAGCGGTTCCCTCTTAATGGGAACATCCTGAAGTATGGTATGACAGATGACAGTATTGTCCACTATTATTACCTCTTCTTCAGCAAGAGTTATTAAAAAAACCTCTGAGCCAAGTTGCTTAAATCATCAATAATATCCCTGTAAACACCTGCCACAGTTTAACCAAATACATCACAATGGGGAAGACTGATAACCAACTCAGGCACACAGTGTATTAACTGGGTGTTAAAATATTTTGCATAATAACATAAGAATCAAAATATACCATATACCAGTCCTAGACGTTTGAAGCTGTGTGCATGTGTATGATGTTTACATGCTATTTTAATGACTTTCCTACCCACTAAGAAAGGACAATAAGAAAGATCAGTTATTGGACTTAAGCAATTCTTAATTATTTTTGTGATATTTAACCTTCAAGCTCTTCAGACCTTAGTAAAAGTTTGTAAATATAGTAATAAAGAATTAGTCATAGTCAACGTTATACATAAGGGATTTGATAAGGTAAATCTTTTTGAAAAACGTACACATTTTAGTCTAAGTTTATATTAACTACTTTGTATTTCCCACATGTTCCTATCTGTAAGAATGATCACATCCTCTCTTAGAGTTGAAAAGCACCTGCATCTTCACTCATTGATGTTTAAAGATCGAGTGTTAGGTTTTAGTTATTAAAACATGAGTTTTGAAAAGCAGATTGAATTCTGGTACAAATGAGGTATTTTAAGCCAAGAATTCAATATATAAATTCAGTTTATGATACTCAGTGTGTGTACTTCTTAGGGCAAGTCTCTAAATCACTTAGTGGTTCAATTTTACATCTAAAGATTGGACTAGTAGGGATTGTATTTCAAATGTACTTTTCCCTAGAATGCCTTATGCATGATATGCGTGATTATCTTTGTATCCTGGAGGAAGAAGAAACACTATAACTATAAAATGGGAAATGAGAGACACTCAGTTTTATGTGACTTATCACAGAGCTAGTTAATGAGACCTCCCCACCAAAATTTGTCTTTTGACTTTCAATCTGAATTTCTTTTCATTAAACAATTTACATTAATAGAAATAAGAAGTACAAGAGCACAAATTGTTTCTTAACTCAAGACTGGCCCTTTTTCTGTCAAATATCCCAAGAGGTAAACTAAGGATGTAGGTATTTTTGTCTCATAAGCTCGTAAATGTAATATGTAAGCTTCCTTTATGTCCTTCCCTCTTTCACACCAAAAAAGACTTAAGACAAAAAGGAATTCTTTTACAGGAGGCTGAGGTTAGAATTATATAACCAAGTACCGAAATCACACAGAAGAAATGCCGAAAACTCTTCTTTATTCTTGAATATTCTGCCTTAGGCAACTATTTATTAGGCATCTTTAAACCATACAAGATTCTCTACAAACTCAGGGTGAATGTATTTTCTTATCCCTCTGCTTCCTCACCCACCCCAGTTACTCTCTGTCCAATGACATGTCACTACCACAGACTTCCTCCTTGGTGACACTCCCCCATTGATAATTATGGAATTATCCATAAACTCAAACTTCTTATTTATTCTACCAGAAGTGTGTCTTTTATCCAATGTTCAGTTGTCTCCCTCTTCAGCTTTACCACTGTGATCTAAACAACCATCACTTTTCTCTTGAAACAACATCCTACATTATTTCCCTCAAGTTCCTCTTGTCTGTTCAATATCATTACAAAACATGAATCATATCATGTATTCCTCCCCAAAAAACCTTTCCATAACTTTCCATTGCTCATAAAAGAAAAGTCAAACTTCATCTCTTCTTTTTGATGGGCACAAAAGTCTACATAACATGACTTTTGCCTTCCTCTCTAACTTCATTCCCTCCCACTCTCTGCTGGTAGACAATGAGTCAATGACACTATCCTTTTTTCTATTCCTCCAATGCACCAATATTGTTTGTGCCTTTAGAACTTCTGAGTAGAGTGTTCATTCTTAAAACCCTAGACCTCAGAATGTCAAATGTGGCTTCTTTATATAATACAATATAAAATGCACATCTTCCACCTCCACCACCCTAGTCTTTTTCCACTATATCAACTATTTTTTTTATGAATTACAACAGTTATTATTAAGAGAAATTACTTTTTCCTCTCATTTATTTATTCCCTTATTACCTCTGTTTCTTATCATTAGAATCATTAAGTTGCCAAGAGCCAGTTTTCTGGATCACTAGAATATGGAAAAGTATCTAGCACAAATGTAGGGTCTTGATAAATGTTTGAAAAGTATATTTAGAATGAATCTATAAATAAATGCTAGGCATAGAGTGCCTGACAGAAATCTGCCTCCTTCACTATCACTTAGTTTGACTGTGGAAGATCGGAAAGGTAGACCACGAACTTCCGACTAAGGCAAATGGCAAGAAAAGACTAAGTTCTCAAAACGGAATTTGGAGGGGTGGGGAGCAGGGTATTTCAGGTCTGTTGGCATTATAGGAGGGACTCCTTAAAACTCAAGGAAGATACTTGAAGCTCATCTAGGACCAGGCTGTGTGGCTGGATGGTTGGATTTGGGCTGTGAGAGCCAGGGTTTTCACATTGTATCCTCATTAAATAGAGCTTCACCACAAAGATTTGCTTTGATAGGTTCTCTGAAGTGTCATATCATTTCACTTTATTCATTCTTCAAGCACTTCTAGTGCCTGAGGGTGTATATTATTTTATTTTGTTTTATTTATTTTATTTTACTGTTTCTTTTGTTTCAAATTTTTATGTGAATTGTAGTTAACATATAGTGTAATACTGGTTTCAGGAGTAGAATTTAGTGACCCATCACTTACATAAAACACTCAGTGCTCATCACAAGGAGTGCCTTCCTTAATACTCATTGCTGATTTAGAGTGCATAAATGATTTTGAAGATGGCATTTAATCTTTCACTTGAGTCTCTTGCATCAGATGTGGCTGATGTCCTCAGCTCTCTCCTCCCTTCCCACGTCGCTAGTAAGCAGCACTATCCTTTGACCTTTTGGCTTAATTTCTCTGACTTTTGTGAATACAAATACTGTTCTAAGCTTCTTAAAACAACAAACAGCAGTAATAATAATAATAATAATAATAATAGTTACAATAGCCAACATTTATTGATTGCTTAATATATGCCTGGCAGTATGTTGAGCACTTTAGCATTATGAAGTGATGTTATTGTCCCGATTGTATAAATGGAAAATTTTTTTTATCATTTCTATGTATTTCCTTTAAGAGAAAAAAAATTTATATCATGTCTTCTGTTAAAAAATTTTAAACAAGTGTGTTAACTTTAACAATATATAACCTTTTGAGCAATTTTCTAAAGAAGATGTAGTAAAGGTTTAAAGTATTTTAATTTCATTCATTAAAGTTATTTCAAGCCAAAAGAAGACAATGAAGAAAGAGCTATAAGTTTCCCAAAAGAAATATCAATAGTGATGTTCCATTTCTAAAAAAGCTATCTACAAAAAGGATAGGGACAGAGTTATAGAATTAGTATTTAATGCAGTTTATGTGTACGTTTTAGGGTGTTTTTTAAATTCGTTTATTTAAATTGAGTAAACTATATTTCTGAAAATATTGGCTAAGATTGATTTAGTGAAGTTAAAATAGTTATGAATAGCTATGGATTTCAGATCTTAAGCTCAATAATGCACAAAGTAACTATATTTTCTGCATTTGAAATTAAGTTCCTGTTATGAGCCCCCTTTCTTCAGGATGGAGAATTTGACCACTTTCAGTTCGGGGTCTACCCTATCCTTCATGCTGAATTATGCCAGGGTTGCTTAGAAAATTATATAGTGGCATTTCATGAGGTTGCTGGCAATTGGCCCGTGTGTTATTCTGTCCTACATCTGCTCATCCTTCTTGTTCTTCCCAGGACTTTGGATTTCATTCCATGGAGGTGGGTGCTGAGTAATCCTGCCATGAATGATCTTGGCTTGTATTAGTCTGTAACATAGATGGCTTTGCTTAGGAGTCAGGCAAAATATTCTGTGTGCCCTGTGATACTCTGAAGCACACGAAGAGTTTATGAGGGTGTTTCAAGTCTTTGGGCCTGACCGTTATGCAGACTTTTTTTTTTTTTTTTTTGCATTTGCATTTGCATCATCCTGCATTCTGACTGTGTAAAAATTAAGAGGAATTTTTAGCTTCCAAGGTGTTTCTGTCTGCTATGTATTCCAAAACCAATCTGAACTTAGTAATTAGTAGTCACCATATTGTACCTCTGTCTGGACCAAATGTGGACAAGGGATAAGACCTCTTCATGGAGCCTAAACCACTCAAATAGCTTCTCTTTCCTATCCTGATTCTTCATTCCGTTTTCTTTACCCTGTCAAGAGTATTTTGTCTAGTCTTGATTGTGGTAGCCTGACATTTTGTATGCTTTTGCAAGTTTTTAATTTATAACACAACCTTTACATGCTGTCTTTCCCAGCTTTATTTTTGAACCTCAGAACCCCAGATTATTGTAATACAAAATCTTGGTGTGAATAAGAGGAACAGCAAGGAGCAAAAAGAAATACTAAGGACCATAGCTCTTAATTAATAGTTTGTTATTATCCTGCCATAATACTTTATGTACTTTTCCATCTGCTATGACAGGGTTTAAATGCTTTAGTGTTCTTACTAAAATGTGTTCTCTGTGAAGGTTCTGAGCTATAAGTCACTGAAAATATTCTATTAATAAAGACAGATATTCAAGTTAAAGAAAGACTTTCAATATTAGTATATAAAGAATCATTCTGACAAAAGCTACATTCTCTGGAGCCAGAGAGAATTGTCTTCAAATCCTGATTTTTCTATTTCATCAGCTGTGCAACTTTGAGCATATCATATAAATTCTCTGAGTTCATTGTTTTATCTGGGAAAAAAGGAATAATCATACCACCCTCTTCTTAACATTGTTGCAGGGATAAATACAAAATACACCTGAGAAATCTATCATACTGATGTGAGTGTAGTAAGCTCCCATTGCATATTAGCCATTGTGCTTATTGCTTCAAGAGATACATGAAGGCACCTCATGAAGAGTTTTCATTTACAAGATGTATGTATTGCCTCCACAGAGCTCTGCTGGGCAGGGGTGAAGAGAATTAGTTTCCTTTACATCACACTGGAATGTAGTCACTTACGAGTGGAATCGTTGCATGCTTCCTCTTCTATTTACCCTTCTGGGAGACAAGAAAACAACATTTCCAATTAAAGCACACCAGGAACATTATAAACCAAATGTAATCACCAATGTTGGAACTGTATCAGGAAACCCAGAGAAAAAGAGGAAAAATTTACAAGATTCTATTACAGGGGAACCATAAAGAAGATACTGATTTAATTCATTTCAATTCAATTAAAAAATCATCTTTACCTATTACATATCAAGCACCTTTATGTATTCTCTAATGTATAAATAATGGAATAAAGCATACATCCTGTACAAAGCCCTTGCTGTCTTTTGGGGAAATAACACATATTCATAAAAATAATCCTATTAATCAGTAGCTTCATAGAGTTCACCATGTACAAAATGCTATTTTTGTTTGTTTTCTTTTATTTAAACTTCACAAAATGCCTATGAAAAAGGGTTTTGTTTTGTTTTGTTTTTTTCATTTTGCATTTAAGGAATCTGAGGCACCAAGTGCTTAAATGACTGGCTCAAGTCATGCACTGAGTTAAGTGGCAAAAGCGAGACTGGCGCTGAGGCATTCTCATCCCAGAGCATTCGCCCTTCCCCAGTATACTGTGCTGTTAATTTTATAATTGATCTAAACAAATGTATAATGCATAATATGTTTGTGGTATATCATACAGAGGAGGAAAATTTCCCATCCAGATGGGAATTGCAGGAAAGGCACTGAAACACACGTCCATCCGAGGAAGCCTTTGAAAGATAGATGTGAATTCTGGTTAGAAATCTCAGTAACTGAGTATTTTAGGTAGGGAAGAGAGTAGGTGAGCAAGGAGGTTATGGAAGAAGGAAATTATAGAGCATGTCAGGAGACAAATGAGGTTTCCACTTTAGGAAAAGTCTAAGTTCAGCAGGGGACATAAAAGATGATTTTGCAGTCAGAAATGGGAACTATAAAAGATCCATATCTGAAGGTCTGTTTTCTGTAGCTAATGGGTGGTGGATTGCAGACTGAAACATAGGATGTGTCAAATACAGAATGAAGATAATTGCCTAAATCTTTACCTCCTTACTCTTTGCCTCCTTATTCCTTACCTATTATTTCTTCCCTAGATAGAGAGATTATTTGAAAAACGTAATAATGGAGGGGCCACTGAAAGGAGCAGAACTCCCTCTTCACATGAAATCTCTATAGAAATATCTTGAAACTATATATAAAGGTAGAACTACCCTATTTGAAAGAAGAAATAGGATAAGGAGGCATAAAATCTGCCCATCTGCTAATCATCTTCTTTCAGTCTATTCTCTGAATACTACTAGAGTTCTAAACAGCACATCCGAAAAGTAGAATACTCTCACCTGTGACCAGGACAGCATCAGAAAGCATCTGCATAGAATAGTTTTACTCTGCCTATGTCTTCTTTTATCTCTTTTGCTCTCTTCTCCCTCCTTCTGCTTCGTCTCCTTATATACCATTTTCTTTCTTTCCTTCTCTTTCATTTTTTCTACTCTTGAACTGATCACTATGGACTACAGTCACTTAATTACAATCATCAGCAAATACTACTTGGGGAAGTTTCTGATTCAGTGGCCGCTCAGTAATGGCTATTGATGCACCATGTTAAATGCAACTGATACTAAACTAGAAGGGATGTTGATATATTTTTCCTATAATCTGCTCAGTTCCTCCAGTGTAAAGGTGCCATTTCAGCATAAATATTTACTGGCTTACAGAACACGGAGCCAATGATGTCAGTGAAGCCCAAATGTTCTGATTCTCCCTAGATCAAATTTGTATAGACGGGATGGGGTTGTCAGATTAAATTAGAGCTTCTAGAACTGATTTTATTTGGCCACTCCATGTAAAATTTGTCTTAATAAAATTTATTCATTCATTAAACTTTTGTTTGCTGGAGGCTCACCTTGGGTATAAATTTGTGCAGGACACTAAAGTATGGTTATACATATTTGGTGTCCCCTGCCTCCCAAATCTCCTCTTGGAAACCTTATACATTTCATATACATACTGGGGGAAAAACGATCACAGTACTTCAAAATCAGTCAGTATTGCTAACTGTAGTGGTTTTAAAAATCTGGCTAGATTGCACGTGCTTGATATGGCAGCAGCAATTTAGATCTATTCTGAAGATAGACCATGGTGAACTTCACTGACAGGCTTCCCTCATTTGGTTTATTTTTCTGGGATGCATAAAGATGCAGCCTGGATATGGCTGATCTAACAGTGATGCTGTATAAAATACCTGCAATTTCTAAACACACTTTATAGTGACTAAAATACCACATAATCATTGAACACTCCTAATATTAAGTACTTTTTGTAGAATCATTCAACATTACTATAAATATTTAGACATCAAAGAAAGAGTACAAAGTCAGTAAATTGACTTTTCACATTTTTCAATCAGAAAATAATTTTCTAACCTCTATATTCTGTAGAAGAATACAATTTAAAAATTATAATAATCTTTGAACCAAGATGAGTGGGTAATTAGAACATTCATGTTTTCTAAGACAGGAAAGAACTATTTCTGCACAACGAGATTACATAATCATGTTATCTTTGAAAAGGATAACAGGTTGTTTTTAAATGGATTGTTGTCATTCCAAATTTTTATTGGGACTGATTCAAATAAGAGCTTCCTCATCTATGAAATCAGAATGAGGAACAGAATATATCCTCATAATTATACTAGAAGATATATTATTGGTCATTTCAAACATGAGGGTACATGGTTATCCCATAAATAAAGTAAAAATTCCAGTGTATCTGATAAATATTCATGTTAATCAACCTTTTCCATTTTTCCTTATTGTCTTGTATTTATTGACCTTGAATAAAATAAGGGACTAGAGCTCCCTTATTTCCCCATCATTCTATTGAATATTAAAAAACTGTCATCTGAAGTATCTTATATAAAAAAAAAAATTAGGGGCTCTTGGGTGGCTCAGGCAGTTGAGCATCTGCCTTCAGCTAAGGTCATGACCACAGGGTTCCTGGATCAAGTCCCGTGTTGGGCTCCCTGCTCAGTGAGGAGTCTGCTTCTCCCTCTCTCTCTGCCTCTCCCTTGGCTCATGCTGGCGCTCTCTCTCTCTCTCTCTCTCTCTGACAAATAAATGAGTAAAATCATTAAAAAATTTTTCTATTTCCATTCAGTTACCAAACAATGGGATAAATCTTATATGTTAGGAATGAAAAAACAACACCACAAGATATTATTAATGTAATCCACAAAGATAAGAGATCGTATCAAATATATATGAGTTAGCAGTTCACAGTGAGAACTGAAATTGTTTAATCAACCCACAAACAGGCCATGGCATTTAGCAGATAGATTCAATGGACACATTAAGGTATAATTGAGTGTTCCTTTTCCTCAGATGGTGGACATAAACTATATATTATGTATGGAATTGACTTGAATAAGAGATGCCAGTAGCCTCTTCCAGAGTAATTTCAATAAAAAATGTACTTTTTAAAACAAAAGCAGATGTTGCCCAGAGGGCCTGTCACATATTGCTGTTTCCTTCTTGGCTTCATTACCAGAATTTCATACCAGTATTTCCTGATATTTTTCAGAGTTCTCTAAAATAGTTAATGTTTCATATGGTGTTTCCAAAAAGGCTTTAATAAAGTCTGTGGATTTATTTTGCACAAACAAGTATGGATTATTCAGAGTAATTAAATTCTGATTCTGATGTTTTCTAATTCTGCAGTCTTAGGTAAATCAGTGACACATTCAAAGTCCCTGTTTTCTTTCCTTTTAAAAGTTTATGAATAGCAAAGAAAACCATTAGAGTGAGGAAGAAAGCTAAGAACACAGCCACTATTTACAATTCATATATCAGAGAAAGTGTTATTTTGCAAAATATATAAGAAACTCCTACAACTCAATAGCAAACAAACAAACAAAAAAACAAATAATCACCCAATTTAAAAATGAGATAAAGACTTGAATAAACATTTCTCCAAAGGTGTACATATGTATAGCCAATGAAAAATACACAACATAACTAATCATCAGAGAAATAAAAAATCAAAACCACAATGAGATACCACTTCACACCTGTTATAATGACTAATTATAAAAAAACAAAAGAAAACAAAAACAAAAATCCCAGAAGAGAGCAAGTATTAGTGAGGATGTAGAGAAATTGGAACATTAATACACAGTTGGTGAGAGTGCAAAATAGTACAGCTGCTATGGAAAATAGTATGGAGATTTTCCTCAAAAAGTTAAAAACAGGGGGCACCTGGGTGGCTCAGTCAGTTAAGAATCCAACTCTTAAATTTTGGTTTAGGTCATGATCAGGGTTGTGAGACTGAGCACTTGGGTCAGGCTCCACAGTTGGCATGGAGTCTGCTTAGGATTCTCTCTCTCCTTCTCCCTTGTCTCTTCCTCACCCACTTGCATGCACTCTCAATCAATCAATCAATCAATCAAACAATCAATATTCAACATAAAAATAAACTGAACTCTTAAAAAATTTAAAACGATCTACCATGTGATCAGCAGTCTCACTCCTAGATATTTATGAAAAGGATTTCAAATAGGATCTCAAAGAGATATTAGGACTCCAGTGTTCATTGCAGCAGTATCACAATAGTCAAGATGTGGGAACATCCTAAATGTCTATCAATGAACAAATAAAGAATTGTAGTATGTATATGTAATGGGACACTATTCAGCCTTAAAAAGGAAGGAGCTCTTGCAGTATGTGACAGCATGGATGAACCTTGAGGATAATTATAGAAGGACAAATACTGCATGACTGCACTTATACGCTATATCTAAAATAGTCACATTCATAGAATCTGAGATAGTAGAATGTTGGTTTTTAGGAGCTGGGGGAAGGGAGAAATGAGGAGCTGCTAATCAGTAGGCATAGAGTTGATTATTCAAGAAAATTAAATCCTAGAGATCTACTGAACAATAGTATGCCTATGTTTAACAATATTATAATATACCATTAAAAATGTGTTGAGAGGATAGATCTCATTTTAAGTGTTATTGTCACAATAAAATAAAATTTAAACAAATTAAAAAATAGAAATGCTGATATTGCATTTACTAGTTGATTTATGAGATTATGAGGTACTTCAATTAAAAGAAAAAGAGAAACATATGGCAAATCATGAAACACTATGGTAAGATTTGACCTTCTCCTTGGTAGTGTCACTCTGTTGCCAGAGCCATGAGCTTTGTTCTCAGACAAACCTGAGTTGGAGTGCTAGGCTCTGTGTATTAAGAAATACGACAAATTACTCTGAACTTCAGTTTCTTTTCTTTTGTTTCTTTCTTTCTTTCTTTTCTTTTTTTTTTTTTTTTTTGAGATGGTGTTTATTTATTTATTTGTTTGTTTGAGAAGAAGTGAGAGAGAGAGCATGAGCGAGCAGGGGGAAGAGCAGAGAGGGACAACAGATTCCCCGCTGAGCATGGAGCCCTAAGTAGAGCTCCATCTCAGGTACCTGAGATCATGACCTAAGTTGAAACAAAGAGTCAGGCCCTTCACTGACTGAGCTGTCCACATGCCCCTGAACCTCAGTTTCTTTATCTATAAATGGGAGAAGTAACATTTATCTCATTGATCTGGCAGTTATGTAATAATGCATTCAAAGCTTTTAGCAAAATGAGATGTAAAAGTCCTCAAAAATGGTAATTTTTGCTTCTCTAATTATATTAGTCTCATCATTGTTAATTTTACCATTAAGGTCTAAATTAACCAAGGTGAAATTTTTAAAATGTCAAATAGCAAATTTTTAAAAATCCCAATTTTATTAAACTTCTCATTAGAAAAAAATAAGGTATTGTTGAGGAAGATTTAAAAATTCTATGTTCAAGGGGTGCCTGGGTGGCTCGATTGCTTAAGCATCTGCCTTCACCCCAGGTCATGATCCCAGAGTCCTGGGATCTAGCCCCACATCGAGCTCCCTACTCAGAGGAGAACCTGTTTCTCCCTTTCCCTCTGCTGCTCCCCCTGACTATGCCCTCACACTCTCTCTTTCTGTCAAATAAATAAGTAAAATATTTAAAAAAGAAATTTTAGGGACGCCTGAGTGGCTCAGTGTGTTAAAGCCTCAGCCTTTGGCTCAGGTCATGATCCCAGAGTCCTGGGATGGAGTCCCACATCGGGCTCTCTGCTCAGCAGGGAGCTTGCATCCCACTCTATCTCTGCCTGCCTCTCTGCCTACTTGTGATCTCTATCTGTTAAATAAATAAATAAAATTTAAAAAAAAATAAAAAGGAAATTTTATGTTCAATTGAAAATCTGTTGAGCCCTGCCGGACACCTAGCTTCCAGAGCTCAGGTCAGGATTCTCTGTATACCTCAAATGTACCTTGCCTGTGTTTTCTTTTGTTGTTTCTCTTTGCATTGTGTTTTATTGGTGGCCCATGAACTCTTTATAAAATATCATGATTTTTTTTTTCTGCTAGAATAGTTAAAAAAACTCATTTTATGACTAGGGTCCTATTAGAAAATAAGAACTGACTAAGTTTTGTTTTCTCCAGATGCTGATTGTTGAGGGAGCAGCACCTGTTGCTCTGCTGCTAAGAAAATGGAAAGCCTTGATTAAGAGTGTGGTGGGAAGGGTGGTGTTTTCAAGTACTGATGGCAGGATTCAAATCTGTAGTGCTCAATGAAAAGTAAAAATCACTGGATTAAAACCCCCTTGAGAATAAGCAATTTGAAATTTGAGATGAGGAAAATCACAGGCTTATCTTTCTGGGTGCTTATTATACCTAACTGGAAGAAGACTTAGAAATTTGATCCAATGCAAAAAAAGACCTCAGTTTCTCTCTACATATAAATGCAAGAGAGTAAAACTTATTTTTTAAATTTTAAGCTTTTTTTTTAACCTTTTGACCCCTTCACCCATTTCTCCCATCTGCACTGCCCCTCCCCCCACCTCTGGCAACAATCAGTCTATTCTCTGTATCCATGAGTTTGTGTTTTTTGCTTTTTGGTTTTGGGGTTTGGGGAGGATTCTTTGCTCTTATTTTTTGGTCATTTGTTTTTTTGCATATAGTTATACCTCATTTTACTGGCTTCACAGATATGGTGTTTTGTTGTTGTTGTTGTTGTTTTTTACAAATTGAAAGTTTGAGGCAACTCTGTAGAGCATCTATAGGTGCCATTTTTCCAATGGTATTTGCCCACTTTGTGTCTCTGTGTCACATATGGATAACTCTCACAATATTTCAGACTTTTTTGTTGTTATTATTATTATTATCATTATTTTTTAATTTGTTGTTTTGATTAGTGATCTTTGACATCACTTTGATATTGCGTGTGTTCAGACTGCTCCACTCACCATCTGTTCCCATCTCTCTCTCTCTCCTTGGGCTTCTCTGTTCTCAGAGACACAACACTATTGAACTTAGGCCAACTAGTTAATGGCCTCTAAGTCTTCAAGTGAAGGGAAGAGTTGTACATCTCTCACTTTAAATCAAAAGCTAGAAATTATTAAGCTTAATAATTTCTAGCTTTTGATTTAAAGTGAGACATGTACAACTTTCTTTGCTATCAATAACAGGATCTTCACCTGGGTAACCTGAGAGTGAAAGACCAATCTGAACCACTCTGAGACCCTGGGAAAGTAGGTTGATTTAAATAAAAAAGAAGAAGATGAAGAAGAGGAAGAAGAAGAAGAAAAAGGAGGAGGAGGAAGGGGAGGAGGAGGGAGAGAAGGAGGAAGAAGGAGGAGGAGGAGGAGGAGAAGAAGAAGGAGAAAAAGAAAAGCCAATTCTGAATTCTGACTCCAAGATGGGTTTTCTGTATTTTAGAATACGTCTTTGAACTGGAAGTTTGACTTGGATGTATTTTGTAGCTTCTTTATGGCTCTGGACAGGATAATAGTAGCAACAATTGGTCATAATAAAGAAAGGAAATACAACTTGTATTTAGCCTTAGAAAATTTTCTCTTTTGAACCACTATTTTATGAAGTATATTTCCTGTATGTATATTTAAGAGGTATATATTATTTGATTATAGAGATTCCTAAATTCTCCAAGTCAGGCTGAACTCCATTGTCACCATTTTTCCTTGAGACTTCAAGAGTTCCAAACATAGGTCATACCACATTGTTGCATTTTAGTCCTTGTAGAAAAGTCTATTTATGATTTTTTTCTCAATGAAATATTTTATCTATATTCTACCTTTTCCCCTAAGATTTCACATTTTACAAGGAGTTGTTCTGAAAAAATGAAAATAATTGATATAAAACTCTATAGAAAATAACTCAACTTATAGACCTTAATATGGTGGTTACAAGGTAAACATTAAAATGAATAAAAATTATACAATAAATAAAAGGTAATTTAGCAATATTAGCACAAGGGGAAAAGAAAAAGAAATAGCCTGTCTTGAATGTTTAGTTTGAACCAACAATTCTGATAAGTACTTTGTGGATATTTTATATCAGTTAAGTCTAAATGATAAATAGTGTCTGCAACATATTTTATACTTATAGAAAAAAAAAATGTAAGGTTAAGCATTTAGTGAATTATAAAGATAGAATTCAAACCCAAAACTGGCTCTAAATTCATTGTTCTATATACCAGTGTTACTTATCTTTTTAGAAAATTTAAGTGTGAACAATAATACATCTGACATTCAATATACAAATTCAAAGCTAATAAAAATTAGCTTAATCTTACTTCTGATATCTAATTGATGACAAACTTGTATTTCTCCTTGACCACATAATGCTATTTTTAACAACTACTATTTCTGTTCTCTTGTTGCTGATAGGAACTGTGTGATCCTAGCACTGGTCTATCTAGTTCTGTCTTAAATTTTTTTTTGAAAAAATTCTATGACTAGAAAATTTATTAAACCAATGTGTTCATAGATATTTTTTCCTCTGAATAATTTTGAAATACTAGACAACCTTGTTAAACCTTGCTATTCCAAGATTCAGACACTAACAATCAGATATTGAAGCTCAAAAAGACTAGGTATAAATAAAACGAAAAATTAGTTTATGAAAGAATATTTAGGCCACATGTCAAAGATGAAAATTTGATCAGAGAGCTAATATTGGGTACTGGTTAAGCCTCTTCCTTCAGCTCAGGGCATGATCTCAGGGTGCTGGGATGGAGCCCCATATTGGGCTCTGTGCTCAGCAGGGAGCAGGAGGAACTGCTCTCTGCCTGCCTCTCTTCCTACTTGCAATCTCTGTCAAATAAATAAATAAAATCTTAAAAAAAAAACAAGTTTTATTTAATTACCTAATATTTTAGTGAACTTTATCATATTTATTTCTGATATCAGCATTTAAATACATCTATGATCATTTATTACCTGCTTTTTTGTTTGTTTTCCACACAAGAGCTTTCAAGCTGTCTTAGAGAGCTAGTGTACACTGTTTTGTTTTGTTTTGTTTTCATTTGAAATTCTTGCTAAACTATTGCATCTACAATATGTGTTTAGGCTTCTAATAATACTGTTACAAAGAAAATATCTCAAGTAAAATTTTTGGCATCCTTGTAATTTAACTGCTAGAGGATCTTTTGCCATGAGATCTAACTAGTCTGTAGTAAACTATTGAAAGTAGACCAATTTAACATTTTTTAGTGTGCTGGTTGAATTTTGGATATTCTTCCTATATAGATACTGTACTTTTTTGTTTATTCCAAGTTTTAAAATATTTATTGCTTGGTGTATGTCAAGCACTAGAGATAACATGGTTAGCAAATTGGAATACCCCCTCATGCTCAAAGTTTACATTATAGTGATACACAGACATAAACCAATTAATGAAAAAACCACTTAATTATAAACCTTAATAAGTGTATGGAAGCTCTGAGAATATTAACCAATGAAAGATGACAATATGGAATACCAGAGAAATATTTTATAAAAAAAGTAAAATTTTTACTCAATGTCAAATGGTAAGTAGAGATTTAGGAATGATTATGCCTGAGTAAGATTTCCACTCTTCTATAATGGACCAAGTTTTAGAAAGGAAACTCTCTTGCCAAAAATAACTAGAAACACTGGCTAAAATACCAATAAAGCAAGCAAAAACTAATTAAAGAGAAACAGAACAACAACACTGAAAAATCATTTGAGTGTTTCAGGGCTATTAAAGCAGCCAGATCTTGGAGGACCATGATTCTAGAAAGATGAGACAGTACACTGAGGTGAAACTGATATTTGCTAATTTATAAAGAGCATGACACCTAGAGACTGGGGAATCCTAAAAAAGTTTTCTGAAGTAGTACTTTCAATAGCACTGCATAAAGAGGGCTAGGAAATAAAATTTGAATCTCAGAGGAAGGATGGACCTTCATATGTCCCAGGATTTCAGAAGATAACTGAAGGGCTAATACCTAGGAATAAGGCATAAAAAAATTAGATAAGATCCCGGTGTCCAATCACCACAGTCTGAGGTAGGATTTAAATGTAAAATGATTTGCACTTATTGAACTGTCAAAGTGAAAATTAAATTCTCTATGAAGAAAAGGCCATTATATAGAACATCCATGATTTTTATACAGAATTTATAGCACTCAGCAATTATCAAGAAACAAAGCCAAGAGGAAACAGACAACTGAAATTGGAAAAAAGGTGATCTAGCATTCAAAGGTATCAGGGACTGTCTTTAAATTAAGTATGATTGATATTCTTAAGAAAAGAGATGACAAGATAGAGAAATTCACCACATGTCAGGAATGAAGAAAAATAATAAAATGTAAATTCTAGTATTAAACAATATAAAATTGTCATTAGGATCACAGTTAATAGGTTTGGTAATGGATTAGATACAGCTATCAGAAGGTTTAATAAACTGGAAGATGTTAATATAAAATACCTATACTATACCATGGAAATACAAATAGATAAACAATAACATAGAAAAGAGGTGTGGAACAAGAAAGTGACAAAAACTTGTATCAAAATAAATATATGAAGACCTTCTACAAATTCATATGATAAGAAAAATTTAATAGAAAATTGGACAAAACACAACTGACAAGCAATATGAATATTTTCATGTTTCAGAAAGTTACAGCTTTCTGTAAAGAAAACTGCAAGTTGAGCTAATTGTCAGGTTTTGAAAGTTAAAAGATGACAAGATGGTGAGAGCTCCAGAGATTTAACTGCCTAGAGGTCATTTACATTTCAAAGGTTGATAAAACCGGGAGACTGGCAGACATTACTTGCTTTGTCTCTCTCTCCTAATGTAAAAGTTATTTACTTTTAATTTTAATTTTTAAGAAAGTTATTTACTTTTCCCAAAGATAAAAATCCAGACACTGCCACTTTTTATTTAGGGAGATGAGATTTCTTTCATGTCTCAGAAGAGGAATGAAGCAGCTAAACAGCATACACAAAAATGGCAGGAATTCCCTAACTTCGAAATGCCCTTCCTGTGTCCTTGGATACAGGATATTGACTTGGATATTGAAGAGATAGTAGTACTCCTTTGTTCACTGCAGCACTATTCACAATAGCCAAGATGTAGAACCAACCGGAATGTCAATTGTTGGATGAATGGGTAATGAAAAGGTGATATATACATACAATCAAACACTATTCAGCCCTAGAGAAGAAAGAACTTACGCAAAATGCAACAACGTGGATGGACCTTGAAGACATTTGCTGAGTGAAATAAGCCAGACACAGAAAGACAAGTACTGTGTGATTCCACTTCTATGGTATATCTAAAATAATCAGATTAATACAATTAAAGATATGAAACATGGTTACAAAGAGCTGGGTAGGAAAGAAAGAATGGGAATTATTAAGCAATAGAAATAAAATTCCATTAAGTAAGGTAAATAAGCACTGAAGATCTACTGTACAATGTTGTACCAATAGTCAACAAATGTATACTTAACAGTTGTTAAAATGATAGATCTCATGTTACATGTCCTTATTGCATAAAAATTAGGGTAAGTAAATGAAAACTCTCTTGCAAAGAAAAAAAAAAAAACCCATTAGCCAGTTTGATATTTAAGTAGGCTTGCCTAGCTCATTGCTAGAAAGAAAGAAAAACCCAGCTTGGAGTACTAATATAGCCATTGCTGTAAGTAATAGTAACCTATCCCTCCTTCTGAAACCTCATGTTTACTTTTAGAATAATATAAATAATTCTGGATATTAAAAATTTACTAATATCTTGCTTCAGAAAAACTATTTATAAAGAAGATGCCCAAATGGTCAATAAATATATGAAAATGTTCTCAATTTCATTAATCATACAGAAATGCAACTTCAAATGTGAGATCATTACACAACCACCAACAAAATTAAAATGAAAAAGATGGATATGCAGGTGAAATTGTAGAATAGTTGAAGTGTTGGGTCCCCCCAAAATTGGGCCCCCCAATAATGGGTCCATGATTAAAGGAGTGAGACTGATACAAAGCAAAGGTCAAGCAAAGCTTTATTTAGCACCAAGCATCAAGAATCAGACCGACAGTCAAACAGACCTGTTGGGGCTGCCCCTACAGAGAGGACAACCCCTCCCTGCTTTTCAGACTAACTTTTATAGAGCAAAGGCCATGTTGTTGGCCTGGCCACGCACAGGTGGCCAATGAGATTGTAACACACACAGGAAACTCCACAGTGATGCTAGGTCACCAAATGAATTACAATTTACCTTAGTAGACATTTAAACCAGCTTACCACCTAGTTCAGAATTGGTGCCCAAAAGATGCCCAAAGGGCGGGGCCCATACTCCTTTGTAGCTAGGACACAGTATGTGCCCCCACTGATTGAACACGGATTGAATTGTGGGTCTGATTCTTCACCCGGCCTGACCCACCCTTGTATTTGGACTTTGTTACCTGGGACTGGTTTCCTGGACTTGCTTTAAGTAAGTTCCCCTATGCCGGGGGCGGGGGGGGGGCAGAGTCAATTTAAGTTTTACAACAAAATGGCAGTTCAACTGGGGTGGGGTCGCTTTGGCTGAATAGGCCCTTACAGAAGTATTTAAAAACTCCTGATAACTGTATAAATTAAAAAATTTGAAAAGCTGTTTGACAATACCTAATAAAGTTGCACATTGGTGCATCTTATGATGCTTAATATATTCCCAACAAAAATGAATTAAATAGACATGCACAAATGGTCATTTTGGGACTATTGGCAATATCCAAAATAGACTTAATGTCTAGAATCAACAAACTTCAGTACTTTTATCTACCCAACAAAATGCCAATAAATACACAACAAAAGATATGAACAAAAATGACTGTTAAAGGATTATTCACTTATAATCCTCCTCAAGTGGAAACAACTCAAATATCCATAAAAAAATACATTAAATAAATACTGGTGTAATCAACCAATGGAGAACTATATAATAAAGAGATGGTAGATTGCTACATGAGTATCTCACACAATTATGTGGTTGTAATAACGTCGATCGTAATGTTGAATGTAATGCTAATCAAAAGAAGCCAGGAAAAAAGTTTTTTAATATCCTATTTCTATGAATTTCAGAAATCAGCAAAACTAATCCATGATGAAAGAAGTCAGAATGGTACTGATCTTTAGTGAGCAGGGGGATGGTTAGTTAATGACAAACAGTAAAAAGGTGCTCATAACCTTCTGTTTATTAGCTTGATGACACTGATGTGTTTCTTTTTGTGAGAATGTATACATTTGAGCACTTAGGATTTGTGTATTTAATATATGTTCATTATATGTCACTTTTCAAAAGCTTACTTAAAGTAAGTATAATTTAGAATACCAAAATCTTGTATTTTACATTAAAAATGGTTTAGTAAGATGTTAGCTTATATTATTTTACTTCATTTTTGTTGTAAAAAGTTAAATTTTCCAGCTTTCTGACTTTTAATAGGTTCTAGCATACAAAATATAAAGTATTAAAACTACTACATTCTAAAAATGAAATGTTTCCTATGCTTCC
Organism: Mustela lutreola; assembly: GCF_030435805.1. Classification (NCBI taxonomy): domain Eukaryota; kingdom Metazoa; phylum Chordata; class Mammalia; order Carnivora; family Mustelidae; genus Mustela; species Mustela lutreola. The sequence goes on from NC_081302.1 coordinate 47,837,983, forward strand.
AATATATGGCATTTGGAGAAGATGAAGGGCTTGTCCATTGCTTTTTGGAAGCAGAGAAAGATTCAGTATGGCAAACAGCTTGTTGGATTATAATCCCATGATCTATTTTCATTTATCCCTAGACTTTTACTACCTTGGAGGTTTGGTTTTGATGCATATCCTCTTCTTGAGAATACACATTCACAGAGAAATTATATCTCTTTTGGGATGTTAAATTCAAATGTCAAAAGATGGAATTCAAAGTCTGTAACCAGAATACCAAGATGAGTTCATGCATATGAGAGATACTTTTCTTACATTAACTCTGTTGTCTTACCCTAAATTTCTCATCTAATAAGAATAGAACCAGAGTTTTAACCCAAAGTGTCCAGCTCTGCAGCCTGTACAGATATCACTGTGTTCCTCTGAACTTATTTAATTTTCACTGTGAAACTTGTGGATTCCAAATATAAAAATCCTCACCTACAGAATTTTACAAAGGTGTGTCTTTGTAAAAGGATATATTGTAGCTCTTATTAGTCTGTGTTAAAATGGATAAATCGGAACAGCTCCTAATACTACAACAAGTGATATGCTAAAAGATGTTGTATAATATTTGGGGAAACTATCATTGAAGATGTCCTACATACCAGCCCTGAGCCATATCTGGGTTGAACCCCATCACTTTTCTTAAGCAATATATGCATGCTCACTTAGGACCTCTTACTATAAGATATATGCATATCAGCATGAAGGAGAATGAATAACATAGATATTCCCTGCTTGAGGCACTTTATTAGGTCTTTTTGATATGTATTTCTTCCTAAATCCATTAGAGAGTAAGTCATTTCAACAAGGGCAAGGTTATGATTGGTTTTCATGAAGATAAGGCAGAGTTTGTAATTAAATTTCACCAGGGACCCACCATCTTACCCTAGGGAAAAAATAAAGAGCTGACGTCCCTGCCCTAAGAATATTATAAGAGTGTCAAATCACAAATTCCTTCTTGCTAGAATGGTGAACAAAGTTTCCTTAATGGAGCCTGGCTGAGGTCATTTTCTTTTGCAAACCACCAGTCACTCAGCAATATCAGTGCCTGTTCCCAGGATCCTTTGAGTCACTGAAGTTTCTGACACTATGGTAAAGATTTAAAAGTAGGGCAAGTGGTAAGAAGTGGCTATTATTTAGGTTTATCCTTTTAAAGGAAGAAAAAATTCATGCAAGTCCCTTTGACCATACTCCGTTTCCAAATCTTTGGACCTTCTAGCTTACTATGATAAAATCTTTACCGAGACGGACTGTAATAGGATATTATAGACTAAGTGGCTTATAAAAAACAAACATTTATATCTTTTACTTCTGAAAGCTGGGAAGTATAAGATCATGGTGTAAATCATGTCTGGTGAGAATTTCCTGGTTCATAGGCAATCAGTCATCTTTTTGCTGTAACCCCTTGTGGTAAAAAGATCTTTCTGGAGCTTCTTTTACAAAGGCATAAATCAATCCCTTTGATGAGGGCTCTGCCCTTAGGATTTAATCACCCCCCAGAGGTACCACCCATTAATACCATTACCTGGGGGATTAGAATTTCAACATATGAATTTAGGGGGAACTCAAACATTCAGATCATAGCCCACATCTCCAAATCATTCTCAAATAAAAAAAAAAAATGACTCAATGAAATTGAAAGGAAAATAAAGATATACAACATTCAGTATGAGGGTAGAGCCACAGGGCCTGACACAAGAGTCATTTCTCCGATTACTTCATGTTATGGATTGAGCTGTGTCCTTCCACCCCAAGAAAGACATATAAAAATCACAACTATCAATACCTGTAAACATGAGTTTATCTAGAAATAAGGTCTTTACAAATGTAATCGAGTTATCTAGAAATAGGGTCTTTGTGAATGTAATCAAGTTAAGATGCGGTTATACTCTACTGAAGTGAGCCCTAATCCAGTATAAATGGTGTCCTCATAAGAAAAGGAGAAAAAAAAAACACAGACACATACAAGGAAGATGGCCAATTTGATGACAGAAGCAGAAATAGAAGTGATGTAGTCGGAGCACCTGGGTGGCTCAGTGGGTTAAGCCTCTGCCTTCGGCTCAGGTCACGGATCTCAGGGTCCTGGGATCAAGCCCCGCATTGGGCTCTCTGCTCGTTAGGGAGCCTGCTTCCTCCTCTCTCTCTGCCTGCCTCTCTGCCTACATGTAATCTCTGTCAAATAAATAAACAAAATCTTAAAAAAAAAAAAAAAAAGAAGTGATGTAGCCAAGGAACACTAAAGATTAATGGCCATCACCAGAAGCTAGCAAGACAGAGACAAGGATTCTAGCCAAAGTTTCAGAGCCCAGAGCCATGCTGACAACTCAATTTCAGACTTCTAGCCTCCAGAACTGTGAGACAGTACATTTCTGTTGTGTTAAGCCACACACTTTGTGATATTTTGTTGAGGAAACCCTAGGAAACCAATATAGCAAACAACACAAATCATTGGCACAGATAGACATAGGGAGCAACCCATATCATAGGTGTGGTGCATGAAACACACTTTCAATAGTGCCATCAACTGAAACTGGGGAAAACATGCATGTAGCAATAGGTCTCTGTAACAAATTAACGTTCTTGGCTCAGCAGGTGTAGACTCAAAAGAACTGTGAAAACTTAAGGGAAAACACCCAGGATGGAGAATTTTCCTCTACCAGCTAAGGGCTTTCATCTATTCCTCAGACTAGTATGGAAGAATTTAAAATTAATAACAAATTCTTATTTTTTACATCAATTTACCTTTTTTCCTCTCTTTTTTTTTTTTTCTGAATGTGTGAATTCCTTAGTTATTTGTGTGGTGAAATGTGTATTATCCTCATCCCAATATATGGGTTTAGTCACTGTCTACCCCTCCACCCCCCAAAAAAAATATATATATATAGCTATATTACAGTATTTTAAGGAATAGAAACTTTCCAATTCTTAAAAAAAAATGATACCTACATGGATTGTGTACTCAATATGATATGACTGTTGCCAAGACTCTGTAGTCCACAATATGTGTTAACTGGTGTAAATAGTAGACTATAGGAATATTTCTTGACAATGCTAATTTTGTTTGCTTTCCAATACTTCATATTCTACCATAAATTAATTCTGATTCCAGAAAGAGTGAAGTCCAAATTCACATGTACAAAATGCATAAAACTAACCCAGAGAATTAAATGGGCAAAACAGTGATCTGTGGTACTCCATATATACACTGAAAATGGGACAAAATATGGAGAATTTAGAGATTTTCCTATCTTTGAATTTTCCCATTTTTCTACTAAGGTATGCCATTTACTAATTTGAAATTATTTATTACTCATATATGTCTTGCCATGACTAGGTCTGTATCATGTAAAAATAGGTTATGAGTAGATGTGATTATTAATCTGTTACTAAATATCAGTTGCAAATTAGGAAATGAGATATCTGCCCTTCTCTATTTTTGATTTATATTTAGTATAAACAAATTGTGCAATTTCTAAGAAACTATGGTAATGGGTGACAAATAAACACACAGATTGCATAAAATTTTTCCAAATTTCAAATAAAACAAGATCTAACCATTTACATTAAAAATGGTCAGTTTTATATGATACGTCACGTGAAACTTAAATATACATACTAATTTTGATTTGAACATATTGAGCATCTTTAATTAAAAATACTCTAAAATAAGGGCTCCTGGGTGACTCAGTCAGATAAGCATCTGACTTGATTTCAGCTCAGTTCATGATCTCAGGTTCCTGTGATTAAGTCCCGCATGGACTCTGACTTGACATGGAGCCTGTAATATTCTCTTCTTCTCTCTCCCTCTGCCCTTCCCTTCCACTTGCACTCTCATGCTCTCTTTCTCTCAAAAAAAAAAAAAAAAAAAAAAAAGTCAAAACAACAACAAAAAAGAACAAAAAAACCCCTTCTAAAACATAATGCATAGGAAATATTGTAGACTTAACACATTATTGTCAATGTAATCATAGTTATTATTAAAGCTAAGATAAATGTATCATCCTAAAGATCTATTTTAATTAAAGATATCTGACATATACAGTACACATATATAAATATATTAATTAAGTTATTTTGAACAGTTTTTTAATTATAGTTACAGGTTTAGAAAACAAATACACCAGTTTCCTTTAAACTAGCAGTGGAAGGGCACCTGGGTGGCTCAGCATCTGCCTTTGGCTCAAGTCATGATCCTGGAGTCCCAGGACTGAGTCCCATGTTGAGCTCCCTGTTTGGTGAAGAGTCTGCTTCTCCTTCTGCCCCTCCCCCTGCTCATTCTCTCTCTCTCTTACTCTCTCTCTCAAAGAAATAAATAAAATCTTAATAAAAAAAAAGTTAACATTGGAGTACCAAAATATGTAAGATTTTACCATTGATTATTTTTCATTTTCTGCTTCCCTAATCTATTTGGCTCATAAGCGAAATCATCATCAAAGAACTACTGAGTACCCCTAAGGACTTAGCTATATACTAGGTGTTTGATCATTGAAAACTATAAAGAATATGCTTAGTTACTGTTGAATTGAAATGCTGAGTGGTCCATTAGGCAGAAATGAGTAACTCATCCATCAGAGGCATCTCTGGTAAATGATTACCCTGACAGTTCATATGTTGAATATGAGAGCACTCATGAGAATGTATCCACTGGGTGATGAGATGCTAACTTTTATTCTAAAGTGTGTTCTTCAGTAAAAGTCTGCAACTCTATCTTAAATCACCTGTCATGCTTTACATAGCATAGGCTATAAATAATTCTGACCATGTCACTGTAGCTAGAGAAAGAGATTTCAAGTCTTTTGATCTATAACATGATCACTACACCTAGATACAACACGTGGGTAATATTTGAATTGTTAAGTGAAGGAAGAATGTATAAGGAAATTAGTGATATTCACAATATTTTAAAAATTCTTTTTTGTACCTTAATGAATACTTATATTGAAATGTTTATATATATATATATATATATATATGCATGTATATTATATATATGATGAATAGTTATATAGAAATGATACCATAATATCATAAATGACACCATGACACCATAATATACCTACTAGTTTACCAAATCTTGTGTAACTCAAAAGCAACTGGATGCTCAGGTACTACTAAGTATTTTATCTGAAATAAGTATTTAGTAAATATTTAGTAAGTATCTTATCTGAAGTAAAAAATAAGTAAATATAAAATAAGTATTTAGTAAGTGTTTTATCTGAAAATAAAAGAGCTGGACTCTATGGCCTTTAAGAATTCTCCCAGCTCAAAAATATTTTTGAATTCATAACCTTGACTATTAATAATATTAAATATAAATATTTTATAGTAATACTAGATGATTTATAGAAATATAAAAGTACTCCAATAAATGTTAGAATGGATTCTATAAACTAAAATATGTGTAAATACTAAATAAATACTAAAAATGAGTACTTTATATTTAGTTTAACACATTTGTCACAGTGGAGCCTACATCTGACCCAATTAGCAATAGTGATGATTTTAAAGGATTTATGACAGCAATGATGACCCATTAGTAAAATACATGAGCACTTGCATGTGATAGAAATTTATGAAACAAATAAGGGAAATTTGATCTATAGCTATTTTGCAGGGGTACAATAATTAGCAGTTCCATTTGTATCTTCATACCAGAACAAAATATTAAATACACTTACATTGAATTTATTTATATATCTATGTATCATTTCTCTATATAAGCCTCTAGTTTATATATATTTAAGATATATGTAATCAAGACTTTTTTTTTTTTTTTAAAGATTTTATTTATTTGATAGAGAGAAATCACAAGTAGACGGAGAGGCAGACAGAGAGAGAGAGGGGAAGCAGGCTCCCTGCTGAGCAGAGAGCCCGACGCGGGACTCGACCCCAGGACCCTGAGATCATGACCTGAGCCGAAGGCAGCGGCTTAACCCACTGAGCCACCCAGGCGCCCCTGTAATCAAGACTTTTAAAAATATCAGTATCTTTTCTATAGTGGTATATTCATGAACTCTATGTATTTGCTTCACTTTTAAGATAAGGATAGTAATGATTGACATTGAATGTAGCTGTCCTCTGGAAAAAAAAATCATAAATGATCACTATTTTTAATGTCTGCACAAAGAGACAAAAATGAGTAAAGGTAAGGAAACACACACAAAAAAGAAAAATGCTGAATAAAATGTTCTTGGAGAATTTAAACTGCTTATTGATTTGTCTTCAGAGGTTAAAAACTAGCAATTTTAAAACCATTTTGCAAACATAGGAATTGTTTCTGGAGGCACTAATTCACTTATTTATTCACTCATTCAATAAAGCAACTAATTTTATTGTAAATCTTCATATTTTAGGCAGTGAGATGTAAACTCTTTGAAAGCAAGCATTTTTGTTTTATAACCTTAGAACAAGTTCTGACACATAGCAGGTATTTGATATTTATGTGTGAAGTGATTGAATGAAAGACAAGTATTACCATAAAAATTCAGTAGATCTTGTATAGGTCATTTCCTCCAAGTGTTTCCAGTATAGTGGATGGAGCTTACAGATATTCAAAATTACTGTTATATATTATTGTAAAGTTTACACCCATTGGCCAAAAGCAAATCAAAGTTTTGCTCAGTAATGTTAAAAACAAGGTAACCCAGATGCAAGGTATTGAGTATTAAATGAAGCAAGAAAATGGAATTTCAAGAAGTGCCAGATTTTAAATAAGTAGTTTCTTTCAGGAAAGTCCATTCATGTCTATGCAAAATAGACGGATCTACAGGACTCTCATCCTGCTTTCCGGCATTAGCAAAGGCATCTTCCCACATGACGGCAAGGATGGACAATTTAAGAAAAAATCTTGACTATGAAAGTCTCCAAATATCAAAATTAAGCACAGATTGGCTGTTTATTCACCCTGAAAAAGATCCTCAAGGAAAGATAAATGAAAAGGAATAATACAATATCCCAGGAGAAAATTCAGTAATCATCATAACAGCTCTTCAGAGGTATTCCAGAAGTCAGATCTTGGAATCCACAGTTTAGTATGTTTATTGAAAACTTAGGAAAAATTATAAAGAAATTCAAAATATCAATTATATTAAAATATAAGACATATAAAAAAGTCAAGGTAAAAATAGAAGGCTCTTTTGTTTATTTTTAAAGACGTGTCAAGGAAGAGGTGATCACAACCTTCAAATGCTTGTGAAGCTTATTTTACAGATATGGTAACAAGTACTTGTCTATTTCTTTCAAGGGAAATGAAAAGGAAGTCATAGATATAATATGTATTAGAATTAACTTATGAAGGCTTTAAAGTAATTTCCTCACAGTGAAGCTTTTAAAACATTTATAAGTGACTTATTTTGAAAAGTGATGACATGTCTTATTGAAAAATAGTCGTGATTCATATACGTTTTCTTCCTCTAGGTATGGCTATAATTCTTCCCCAAAGGAGGTAGTAGACCTACTGTATCATTATAGATCCTTTCTAAATGATACTTTTTAATCTTAATTCTCTCTTTATTAATTAACTACCCTCAGTTAGCTACAGTAGCTGAATATACTTACTGTTTTACTTCTAAAACTATGAACATTATGTTGTTACATGATATATGTTTTTGTGAGACATCTCAATTCTTCAATGGAACAGTAAGCAGTATATGAGAGTATTAACTCATACAGGGCACCTAAAAATGGTGTGGTATTACAACGAATCAATAGAATCCATGTATTTTATATTTCCATTTGCAATTCTAAAGTTCTTTATTTCTTGAGGTTAGGTTTTAAGATAATTAATAGGAAAGAACTTCTTGTTAATAATTGGATCTCAATACTAATCATAGGACTTAAAGGTCAATTTAGATTTTAAAATGAGCAACTCTTGATCCTTGATCCCATAGTAAGTCACAAATAATATATTGGGAGGAACTCTTTGGAAAGTGTGCTTTGATAGTGTTGTGAGGAAGGAAGAAAACAGTTACACAGAGCCCTTTCCCATCCGTGTTATTGACTTCTGTGTTAACTGAGTCCAGTGAGAGCTCTCCTCCAAAACCATCAATCAAGAAGGGTATACAAATCATTTAGTTTCTTACTAAATGGAAGGGGAAAAAAAAAAAGATGTGATATAATTTAAAAGATCAGGGTAGATATGTGTAAGCAAGATTCCTAAGATTAATCACCCAAAGTAAACTTTATTATTTAAGGACTGTTGGACTATAAAGAAGCTGTGTTTCCTCTCAACAACATGGATCAGATTTATGGTGTCATAAATATTGACAGCATTATGTTAGTCATGCATTTTGAATTCTTTTTCTTACTGAGAATCCTATAGAAAAAAGGGTTATGTAAACATATTTAGGATGGTTGCACCCAGAGGTTGAGATGATAGAACCAGTGACTCTATGACTATGAAGTTGTTTTCGTGCTGTTAAATATTTTGCATAACAGTGGGGCTCTGGCGGTACGAAGGACGGTTTCGGCATCTCTTACTACAACTTTATTTTTCCCACTATTTGTATATAGATTAAAATTAATAGTTTTGATTCTTTCCCCATGTCTTATAAATGTTAAGTGCATTTTCCCCCCGAAATTCTTGCTAAAGTCTAAAGCTGAAGATAATAGATATTAAATACCTATTCATTCCAAAGTATGTCTTTGGAATACATCCATACATTCATTTTTAAAAGGCAGCAAAACTGGTCAACCAAATCCATTACAAACAAGTTAGAGGATAGATGACTAGGAAAGAGAAAGAGATTCTTTTGAGTGGATTTTTAGAGTAGGGATGGGGATTTCCTCCAAGAGAGTGAGACTGCCATCTCACTGCCTATCAAGATTTTGACTACCCCGTGGCATTGTAGCAACTCTGATATTTCCACCAGACAGTCTTTATAACAGATCAGTGATCTTGATAGGGATTAGCACACATGTGGACATAGAGACCAATGTCCGCTTTTCTTTACTAGAAGTCTGAAGGCGAGAGTCTGGCCAGAACAACCAAGAAAGGAGTGCTATAGGGAGGTAACAGAAATGTTCCCATTTGCCAAGGCAAAGATGCATGAGCTCTTATGGAGCTATTGAAGTCCAACAGCCCATCCTAAAGATCTAGCCGGGCACAGGGGTGCAAGAGTACCTGGCTCTGGGGATCCCAAACAGACCAGGTTCAGCCACTTACCACTGACAAAAGCCAAAGGCAGAGAAATAAGTGGTGGTGAAACAAGAAGGAATTTATTTCAGTGAGTTCAATACCAAGAAGGCAGCTGGCTAGCATCTCAGACTCTCTCCCAAGTGCTGAAAATACTTCCAGGTTTATATAAAGAAAATAGGCAATTATGGGTGGGTACGTGTAGGTAGGCAGTGCAGGGCAAATGGATCCTTGTCTTGGAGTCCATCACAGGCTCAGTCTTGGTGGCTCAGGGTAGTCTTTAGTGCTTGAAGGAGGGGTAGTTTCAGCTTCCCTTGTAGGATGTTTCGTCCTCAGGGTCTTTTGCCTGAGCCAAGAGGTAAGCTGGAAAGAAGAACCCAGCTAGAAATTTTGAGGTAAGAATGGAAGCAGAGACTCCTTTTGACTGTGCTAAGGTTAAGTATAATGAATTAAGTACTGTTGTCAATGTGTAGAAACAATAGGCAGAAAATAACAGAGTCAGTAATATTCCTGAGTCTACTAAAAAATAAACTAAAAAACTAACTATATGTCCTATTCTACTAGAGATAGTCTTGGTTACAGTATTGTTCCAGCATTCTGCCCTTTTTCACTCACAAATGTATACTGATTTTGGGTGCTCAGAGTATATTTCCTGATCAATTTATAGAAAGAAGAGAAACAAAACAAAACATTTAAAGCAGTTCCAAAAATTTATGTACAAAAAAAATTGATTTAATGAGATTTTTTAAAACTTTGTTTTGTTGGTACTTTTTAAAATTTCATCATATAAATCAATTAATCTTTTGAAGGGTGCGTATGTATTTGTTTCTTCTGTGCATAATGTATTTTCAAATAGTTTTCAAGTCACTTGGGAGAGAAATCCATGTCTAAGACTTTTTAGTAGCTCTGTCAACATACTTGTATTTTCTAAATAGATATTAAATGAATGAGTGAAGATGAAAGAAAAGGGAGTCCGAATTCTGTTAGAAATTTATGAGTAAATCTGGAGAAAAGTCGGTCTCAGTTTCAGAAGAGTTGTCCATGGTTTTAAATTACATTGCATCATAATTAAATATGAGTCATGACATTATTCTAAAAATATCTTCACGAAGTCACAGCTAATTATTTATGCCTCTAAAATACACTAAATACTGACAAGATTCACTTTTCAGCTTACTCTTTTTTGTAGAAACATCTTTGTTGTAATAAAAAATGTGATGATTGGCCTGACCTGAGAAAAAGAGGCTTTTATGCTGTATTTATCAAAAGAAATTTTAAATAGGAAATTAAAAAATAAGCAGGTGGATATAAGGCAATGGCAAATAATCATAAAAAGGCATAGGGAGGTTATAGACTGTTCTTCCTCTGAAAATATGAGGTAAAAAAAGAGAGTTAAAAGGAATATTTTAGGGGAAGTAAATGCCACTATTTCAGTGTCTTTTAACCACTGGAATTGTTTAACAGGAGGGAAATACTAATTAAGATTTCACTGCCGCCAAGCAATATTTACTATAGTTGAACTGGATGAGTTTTATAGCAGCTCAATCTCATTTCCTTGTTAAGATCTTCATGCTGAAAATCAGGCTTCTCAGATTTAATCAGATGCAGCTCCGTCTCCTCCCCCTTTCCCCAAAAGAGAAGAAACACATTTGGTACTCCACGACCTCAAGAGATTATTAATCTATAAAAATGTTCTTGCCCTCCCACAACCTCCCAGCCTATGACAATAATTATGATGGCTGCTGCAGAGTTGTATTGCTGTTAAAAATGGCAATAATAATGGTGGAATTAAATCCTCTTTCCTTATGTATAAATGCAACACTTATTTCCATGCTATTTGGAAAGGATCCATTCTTTTCTAGCAGACATGGCTATGCATCATTCTTAAATATACTGTAAATCTTCTAATAATTAATAACTGCTAGAGTGCAGTTCCTTAAAAAATGAATTTATATGAATTATGAATCACCTGTAACTGAATTCATTTTCCCTTTCCTCAGCTATAAAGCCAAAATAAAAGGGAGCTGTTGTCAATTATGTATATCATTAAAAAATGTTTTTCTCTTTAAAATATTTTGATTGTTTAGCTTGACTTTTTTTTTTATATTGGATTAATTCTTCAGAACCATCATTGGACTGCTTTTTCAAGACAATATTTTTTCAAGATAATATATTTTGTTATGCTTGGTTTTCCAGACATAGTTTTATGTTCTACTTGTGAATTGCTTTTTATTACAAAATTCGTGCAGTTTAAGAAAAAACAGAATTAAAGAAAAATCAAAATAAATAAATATCCTATACATTACTATCATTAAATTTTTATAGTCTATCTGGCTAGAATATTTGCTTCATGCATATTTATATATCTATATTGCTATTGATAGCAATTCAGAATACAGATAAAATGGTGGGATCATAACATACATTGTGTTTTTAACGTGATTGTTTTTACTTCAAAAACCATTCTTCATGTTACTGCAAGTTTAAAGGAGTGTGCTATGTCATCGTTCCTTAAGGACTTCAGATTATTTCATTGAATAGGTAATTTACATAATCCAAATCTTAATTCATTTTCTATTTTTTTATCCACTAAAAAAGGAACTAGTCATATACCAAATACTACATTTTTGTACACTTTCTAACTTACATATTCTTAAACTGTTTCTTATCCTTTATTATCATTCTTCCTTTCTTATACCCCTCTATATATTAGCTACGATTTTCGTCTTGTCACGGAAGCAGGGCTTCAAAAAGATTTAGCAGCTTGTCCAAAGCCACACAGCTAGTAAGCCGTAGAACAAGACTTGCTGTTTTCTGCTTTCAAAATTAAGAGGCAGATTCTGGCACTGTGGGTAATGCTTAGAAATTGACAAAATTCCAAGTGAGTAATTGAGGATGAGCTTTAGATGAAAAAGCAAAAGTGTTGGGAAAGTTATTCTAAATTCACCAAGAATCTAGAAGTTGGCTTCTCTCTGGCTCAATTTTATAACAGAGGAAGTTTTCTGTGAGTATTAACTGTAAAGTTTAAGTTTAAAGTTAAGTTAACTTTAAGTAAAGTTTAGAGTCAATGGTATATATTTTAAAATGTAAGATTCACTTGTTATTATCTATCTAATTTCTCACTAACTTTACTTTCACAAATAAGGAATAACGAGGAACTAAGACTAAAAATTTTAAATGATGGTCCCAAGATGTCCCAGATAATTTGTGTACAAGTGCATACATAGTATGTAATTTCTATTACAGTACTTGAAATCTACATGAAAAAACACAACGAAAGAAAAAGAAGGGAAGAAAACCATTGGTTTACTCTGTGTCTGGTAGTTGACTCAGCAACTTGAAGATACATGCTGTATAACTTAGTGATCATTTAAATAGGGATACTATGTCTCAGTTGTAATTTTATCTTCTCCACAAAAAATTGAGTGTAGAATTCTGGGAAGAAAGAGAGGAGCGAGGCGTGGTTCTATGTGGGATCCTGTTCCAAACAGCAGTTACTAGAATATCTAATACGTGTATTAGCCTTTTAAATGCAGAAATAATGGTCCTTTATCTGAAAAATAGTTTCACTCTCTGCTTGCTTATACCCAAATCTTGAATGTGTTGTTTTTTTTTCTTTATTGTCAGTGTTACAGCCTGTTAATGTTTAACTGTCACTTAACCTTAATTGACATCTCACACCCTTTTGTACCAGCATGTTGTACAATAGAGGAGGAGTCAGATAGAAGGACAGTTGTGGTAGTATGTTGGCAGTTTTCAAAAATTTTTTAAACTTTGTTGCATCGTATATATATATATATATATATATATATATATATATATATAAACCTTTGAAGGTGCTGTATTAACAACAAAATGCTTACAACTAAAAAGTATCTGAATATGTATATTGGGAAACCAGAAAGCGATGTCAATATAGGAAGATAGCATCCTAGGCTTCAACCAGATGTTGAAGGTGAAGCCCCCAGGCACAGTGGGCAGCAGCAGCTTTCCCTAGGAGAGGATGATCCTGCAACCCTGTGGCCTGAGGCGAGGCTGAAAGGTATGCCTAGGGAGCTGGCCAAGGGCTGACGGTGGCCCGTTGCCACACCACAGAAAGGCCAGTGGATTTCCCCAGTTGATCATCTTGGAGAATGAACACAACTTTGCTTGGGGGCTTGCCTTACTTAACACAAAGAATGCAGCCCCAGAGGAAGAGAATTTAGCTCACTTTTGTCTGGGGAAAAACTTTTTAGCGATAAATGGAGAAAGAACTCACAGCTTTTAAGCAACTACTTCTAAAACAAGGTCAAACAGAAGGATCAAGCTTCATCAAACAAGTAAGAAATATCCAGCAAGGAACTTCCTGAAGTAGTGAATATAACTGAAACTAAAACCCGGAAAGTTAGCTTAAAGTTCAGATATGAAAGAAGATCTAACATAGAACAACCAAGTATTGCTAACAAGGGGGTTTATTGCAAAAAGACTGATTAGCAGTATTTTCAGACTCTCAAAAGAAACTGACTTTTCTCCATATATCCTTAAGTACTTATCTGAAACAAAATTCATTGTCCCTACGATTTTTTGTTAATTTCAAATACTTAACACTAGATTTTAACCTTGAAAGTCAATCATAAGATTTTAGGTGTACATATTAAAGGCAGTTAAGTAATGGTTCTTTTTACTGAACTACCCTAGAAATTTGAATGCATTCATAGCTATGTCACTGACTAAAATAATTAATTGCATAGTAATAGTGTCTGAAATTGGAGTATAGATAACACCACATTAAAGCAGGGGCTGGCCAAAATGATCAGTTAATCTGTTGGAGTGTGGTCCAGCTTTGAAGTCATTTATCTAGTTTTTCCATTTTATGTGCTTTTAATTTAGTATACCTTTGTTTGACATCTAAACAACCATGCAGAAAACAGTAGAAGGAATGTACAAAACAGTTGTCAAACTATGTGTCAGGACAAACCCTACATCACAGTGGCTTTTCCTTCTCTTGTGTTCCTTAAAAAGATAGTTTGAGTTTCTAACCCCCAGTAGCTGAGTATATGATATTAATTGGAAATAGGGTTTTTACAAATGTAATTGAGTTAAGATGAGGTCATACTGGAATATTGTGTGTTCTAATTCAACATAGCTGGTGTCCTTATGGCAAGAGGAGACTCTGAAATACAGACACACATGGGAGAAGGCCATGTGACAGTAGAAGCAGAGACTGCAGTGTTATAGAAGCAGAGTTTATAAGTTAAAGAACACCAACAATGATTGCCAAAAAACCACCAGAAGCTAGGGAGAGGGAGACAGGAATCCTCCCCTACAGGTTTCAGAGGGAGCATCATGTTATAGACACCATGATTCTGGACTGTTGGCCTCAAGATGTGTGAGATGACATTTATGTAGTTTAAAGCCACACAACTGTGATACTTGATTATAGCAGCTCTAGGAAACAAACACACCTACCTTTTAAGTATACATCACATTAAGTTAAAAGATGATGTGAAATTCGCAAATCATCCAACAATACTTAATCTTATTATCTGTGGAATTTCAGAATGTAATCATAACATGAATTTAGAAATGATTTTAGAATCTTTGATAATTTTGTGACTTATGAGTGAAGTTAATGAGTGATACCAAGCAGGGTTAAACAGACCTTACTGCCAGTTTCAAGAGAATTTAGAAAATAAAATTACTAAAATTCATCTCCACTCACTCTAAAATATCATTATTTCTTCAATTGTAGCACAGGTTCTTCCTTATTTGTACCTCTTGAGTTCTTGTCCACCCTTATCTGTGAGTGACTGGATACAATGAATATGGAAGATGGTCAAGATTGCTCATGTAATTGGGCTCTGGACAACTGAGGCAAGGTACATTTATATCAGAGGAATTTTAGATTTGTGTATGTATTATGACACTGTTGAGGCCCGAGGGCAGTGAAGTTTCTTGAGAAAAACATGTCTCTTTCTAATTTATGTAAAGATAATAATAACAGCTCATCAGAGCAGAGATTTTTTTAGGGTTTGGTTTAGACCTTAGGTGGACCTGGGAAGAAAACACAGACAAAAGGGAGCCTAAAAAGTACATTGAAATCTGTTTACAAACTCTATTCACCTCCGTCAGCCATTGTTCACCTTTTCTCCTTGACTTAGACAAATTTGAGACTTGTCTAAGGTGATCCTTCACAGATCCTCAGGGTCTGAAGGAAAAAATATAAATGAAATGCACATTGCTTTAATTCAAAGACCTGTAAGAGAACAACAAAAAAAAGATTTAAGACAACATCATTAAGTCTGAGCTACAACATAAAGAAAAATGTGCTTGTTTAAAACTCCAAATCCCCAAAACAGCTTATAGTATCTGGACCGTACCTTATTGAGAAAGTGTTAATGTGTTTACTTTGTAACAACATTGGTGAATTAAATATCACTCATCTTCTTGCCATGATAACTCTAAGTATTTTAGGTTGTATTCACTTTTATCAAAATCTATACAAAATACACCTTATAGAAACTTGAGAATCTTTGATTAACTTTAATTGGGTGAAAGGTAAAGGTACCTAGAGACAATTCAAGAAATATATTAAAAACATAAACCAGTGGGTTATAAATGGCACATAAATGCTTTATTTGTTAAGGAAGGTAAAGTTTATGGTTAGATTTTTAAATAAGGTCTAAAATATTGTATAAGTTTATAGGAGCTAAAAAGCATAGATTTGTCTCCTAACTTTAACTTCAGTCCTGAAAACACAAAACAGCATTTAACAGCAAAGACTTAAGCATAGGCAGATTGGCTCCATCAGTCATTAACTGACCTTGAGCAAACTTTCTCAACTTCAGTTTGTTTGTTCATAGGTATATGTAATCTGTCTCATAGAATTTGTATAGGCAAAAATGAGATCATACACATAAAGTGTTAGAGTACAAAGCCTATCACATAGTAAGCCCTTAGAATTGTTTCTACTTATTATCTTGTATTATAATAAAAAAGAAAGCTATATACACAGAACACCAGATCATTAAATCCTCTAGGTTTGAGACAAAATACTGACCCACTTTAATGATTTTCATACTCCCATTTTAAAGATATTAAAATTAACTATCATTATAGCATATAGTTGTAACAGCAGGTACGTTAAAAAAATATTTGACATAAATTAACTCCTTGAATCTTTATAGCTGTCCCATGAGTTAGCCATAAATACTATGCCTGTTTTATACATGCAAAACTGAGACACAGAGAGGCTTAGAAATTTGCCTCAGGATCACAGCAGAGCTGAACTTTAATGTTTAGAAGTCTGGTTTCAGAATCTATGGTCAAAACCTTAAGCCACACTCCCGTCATTAAAATGTCCAGTAGTTTGTGGATTGCTATGGCATGTATCTTGTTCATTTATTTTATGTAGAGGTTCATATAAAGTTTAATTCCATACTTACCTTCTTCTCTCTTAATAGGAATGTGCTGTGTTTTTATGGTATTTAACCAATGTAAATCAGATAGTTTGACCTTCAGTTAACTCAAAGAAAATATTTGTTCACAAATCTGACTTTTAGCTTCACTCTAAAAGCCCTTTTATTCACGGGGAAAAGAGCTAAAAGAAAACAAGGGAGTATGGCAGGGATGCTTACACAAGGAAGCCCTTATAGTTTAAATGTCTGTGCTTCTAACAAAGCAAGAGCCCAGCGATTATAATTCACAAAAGAAAGTTGGTTGGCAACTGGAATTCATAATAAATCTCAGGGTCAGACCACAGGCTCACAGAGGGAAAAATTATATAGAAAGGAGGAAGAACTTTTTTTTCACCATATCATTTCCTGCATAGAGAGCTTTCCTAAGAGATTTATGCAGAGTCATATCTATAGCAAAAAGAAAAGGGTGCTCTGTCCTTAGAATCAAAGCCAAGGAAAGAATGAAGAATAGAATAGCAACAATAAGCTCTGTCTTCTTATAGTTTTGTATGAAAAGGAAGTGAAAGTGTCTCTGACACTCCCATTAAATGCAGTAAACTGTTTTAGGAAAGGATTATACTGAAACCATTTGAACAAGCTTAAAGAAATAATACTATTCTCACTTTCATTAAAACTTCAGTAGGTTCAAATGTGTTCACATTTTTCAACTTTATATTCAAAAATTTTCAAAGGAGTCCTTTACCTGGTGTGTTTTGCTGTAGTCATCCAAAATAAATTCAGTTTTCTTTAAAAAAAATGAACTTGTTCAAAATATTTACTTGAATAGCCAGTTTTAACATAATTGTTTACTACCCAAATTTTAAAATCTCACTATATTTTTCTTTTACATGTAATACATGTCCATTGTAAAATTTCAGACAGCATTTAGCAGTATGAAGAAATATTAACTGAATTCTTGTCACTCATAAGTAAACCCTGTTAACATATTCACATACTATACATTGTCATTATTTGTTGTTATAAAATTATATTCTTCTAATACAGACATTAATTACATATTTTAGGCTTAATAGCATGTAATAACAATGATGTTAGTACCGCAAGTTTTTCTTTTTTTTTTTTAAGATTTATTTATGTATTTGACAGAGAGCCTGAATAGGGAAAAAGGGCAGAGGGAGAGGAAGAGTGAATCTTAAGGAGACTGCACTGAGCTCGATCTCCTGACCTGTGAGATCATGATCTGACCTTAAACCAAGAGTTAGTGCTTACCTGACTGTGCCACCCAGGTGTCCCAGGAACACAAGTTTTTAAAGCAATTTCATAGTGAACTTCTTTTCAACTTTCTCCTATTACAAACAAAACTAAAAATAATATAAAGATATCTTTTCACACTTTCCAATTGTTTCTTTGGGATACATGCTTGTAATAGTTGAATAATATAAATAATGTATGAGTGAGCATTCATGTTTTAAACTTTTCAATACGTATTTCCAAACTGCATTCCAAAAATGAATTAACGTGCATTTCCCCTAGTAATGTAAGTAAACATCCTTTTTCAAGTATCCTTGTCAATAGTGGAAATAGCCAAGGGACAGCTCTCCTGCCTATTCTTTGTGACCCTTTAAAAGAATTTTCCATAAATAATTTGGACCTTTCAACCAATGTTTTACTCCATCCTACATAGAAACAAATTAATAGTTGGATGTTAACAGTCATCGTCCATCTTTCTTTATGGAGAGAAGCTCATGTGGGCAGGGGAGGGGATTTGCTCTTCCTTGATGGTCTGTACTGTCATTTGAGCAAGCATCACAGTTGCTGGAATCCCCTTGCCTGTGTGATTCCAGGTTAGAGGTTTTCAACAGAAAGCTTACTCGAGATTTGAAAGTTATCATCAGAAACCATTATTTTCATAAGATCATACACTTCATATTTCAAGTTTTTATTTAAATTCTAGTTTATAATATATACAGTAAAATAGATTTCAGGTGTAGAATTTAGTGATTCATTACTTACATGTAACACCCACTGTTCATTACAAGCGCCCTTCTTAATACCCAGCACCCATTTAGCCCAACCCCATACACCTCTCCTCCAACAACCTTCAGTTGGTTCTCTATAATTAAGAGTCTCTTATGTTTTGCTCCCTCCTGTCTCATTCCCTTTCTTTTTATTTTTTCCCTTCCTCTATGTTCATATGATTTTTTTCTTAAATTCCACATATAAATGAGGTCATACGATATTTGTCTTTCTCTGACTTATTTTGTTTAGCATAATGTAGTCTAGCTCCATCCTCTTTGTTGCAAATGACAAGATTTTATTCTTTTTGATCAGGCATTGAAAGACAATGACAGTGATCACAGATGTGCTCAAGAGGGCTCAGCCTCCTCTCACTATTCTCTACTTCACGACTTGCAAACTGCTGGCCCTGCTGACCAAGAAAGTCACCATACCCTTCACAAGACACTTGAATACAGAACCACTGAAGAAACAACTCCAGTAAGCTTCTTTACCAATGTCTCTTAATGGTCCCCATTGATGGTTAGACAGATGCTGCTTGGTTTCTCAGGTCAACTGGTTGTGACTTTTCTGATAATCCAACTCTCCCTTTCATATATTCATCTCCTCAGTTGTTCCCACAGTTAATTAATATTTAATTCCTATAATAAATCCTTTATCTGATATTTAATCTGAAAATTCTCTTCATAAACCCTGCCTGCTTCTTTTTCCCTCTCCATCTAGACCAGTGAGAGATAATAGCTTAGTTAAATGTTGGTGGTATACAAACTAAAACTTATCCTCCCATGGGCTGTCCCAAAGACTGGACTAGGTGAAGGGGAAGACTGGGGTTAGCAAACCCATTTTGGTTCTCATACTAATGTATGCTTGTCAGCTAATTCTTCATGTTTGTTCTCCTTCTGTGGACTTTTAAATCCTGTCAATTGGTACAGAATGCAAAGGTGAAAAAGTAGGTGTTGTCAACCAGCCCCTTTTTAACTACTTCAAGAGGTACTGTGATTCTTCTTTCATTTACTGATTTAATGAGTAAAATCAAGTACTGTGACTTCTAGACTTATTTAAATATTAATGAGATTAGATATTATCTTCATTTGTTTATTTACTATTGGCCCTGTGATGTGTTGATTTATGCATTATAGCCGGTGTTTGACTTACTTAATTTTCACTTTGATTTGGCAATTACATATGCTAAATTTTTGTCACTTCATTTTGTAAATTTCTTTATTGTTTTACATCAAATATATAGAAAGCAAATATTAAAAATAGACATAAAACCCTTTGCACTTTACAGAGTACTTTTGAGAAAATGAATATACAAGTTACAGATTTGCAAAGAATGTTTGAAAATCATCTATTTGTCAAAGAACTTGTAGCCAGAATATTTTTTTTAAATCTTATCACTCAATAATAAAAATCAACACTGGTTTCACCAGAAAAAAAAAATCAATGGAGGACATATATGAATAAACAATAAAGATATAATATGATGCTTGATATCATTGAACATTAGGGAAAGATTAATTTAAACCAAAATGAGAGACATTGCTCCCCCTCCCCCTAGAATTGCTACACTCAAAAAGACAAACAATAACAAATATTGGTGAGAATGTGGAGAAATTAGAATGTCATACACTGCTGGTAGAAATGCAAAATAATGCACTCACTTTGGAGACATATTTGACAATTTCTCAAAAAATTAAGAGAAATGAAACATGTCCACACAAGACATGGATATGATCTTCATAGCAACATTATTCACAATAGCCAAAAATGTGTAAACAATCGAAATTTCCTTCAATAGGTACATGAAACAAACAATACACATTCACACAAAAGATAACTAGTAACCAATAAAAACAAAGTATGAAGTATTGATACATACTACAACATAGATGAACTTAAAAGCATCATGTCAAGTGAAAGAGTCCAGATGCCAGAAACCATATATTGTATGATGACATTTATATGAAATCTCCACAAAAAGCAAACCTATAAAAGCAGAAAGTGAATTAGTGGTTGTCTGGGACTGGAGATGAGAATTGTAACTGCAAATGGGTATGATGGACCTCTTTTTGAGATCATGGAAATGTTTTAGAATTATATTGCATTTGTGGTTATACAATTCTGTAAATTTACTAAAAATCATTGAGTAGTACACTTAAAAATGAGTGAGTTTTATCGTATGGAAATTATATCTCAATAAAACTATTAAAAATAGATAGACCAAAAATTTAGTTAGTATTATCCCTTTGGGGATGATAGCTATAAACATGATTAATTTTTACCTGTGAAATACAGACTTATCAAATGATTAGCTCATTTTCCCAGGAACACTAAAACAGGACAGTCCAGCAAATCAACTTTGCTAAACCATTGGGCATTTAATTCCCAGAGAACATGAAATTGAAATCATAAATCATTATAATGTGCTGAAATATTTAACTTTGCTTTTCATGTATTTTAAGACAAATTATGAATCATTAAACTATTTTTAGTAAAATTTGTATATTGACACTAAAAAGAGCTTTACTAAAATGAACTGCAACATTTTAAAAACTGAAGCCATAGCTCTTTTTTCACATCAGTGTGAAAAGAAATGAGAAGACATGATTATTTTACATAAAGGTTACCCAATGAACTGTGAAATAAAGTACCATATTTAAACTTTCTTTGAAACTTCCTTTTCAGAAGGCAAAGTTCTATAGTACACATTCTAAGTCTTAAGCATTGCCAGAAATTCTAAGAACGTGTGTCTTTGGGGATATAAGCACCATTTTCCTGTCTTGCTTCAGATCATTTCATGATAGAGATCCAGGAGGAAAACAAGCAAGTCAAAGGAAGGAATAGAAGATAAAGAAACCAGAGACAGAGGATCAAAGTACTTTCTTTCTTTATATATTTATTTTTAACCAAGAATTGTCTTTGAAAAACCACAGAAGAATGACTCAAAACAACTGTGTACATGGAAGCTGAAAAACAGAAGATAGAGGAATAAATTGAAAACAATAAAAAATAAATGCAGCTGTAATAAGCACTCAGTATTTCAGCATCTGTGCTATGGAGTTTTCTCAGATTTTCTTTTACTTTTTGGACTTTCTCCTATGTAAAGAGTTATTTATATCCATGTTCCTCTGTTTTCTTAATGAAGTTCATTCTTACCATTCTCTTTCATTTAAAAAACAACAAAATTTCTACTGCGGATTCTGCATGTGTGTGTTGTGTGTATTCTTAAGGTATTTTTATCAGCATTAATTTGACCTGATCTTCACAATTAGAGGTGATGTAAGTGAGCAGATATAATTATTCTTGTTTTCTAAACACACACACACACACACACACACACACACAGACACAGACACATAAGATAGGTAATGCATGTGGTAACGTCACAGAGCTGGCAATTTGTGAAGTTAAAACTTAAAGCAAGATCTTAAGAACACAGGACTTAAAGTCCAGTAATTTTTGTTTTATTTTGTTTCATTATTAGGACAGTATTTTCACAAATAGTACCACTTTATCTTGATTTCAAAAATAGAATATGATGATTAATCTGCCAATTAATCTCAAAATGGCCTGAGAACAAATTCAGCTGTGACTTCCAGTGAAACATAACTGATGGGGCACCTGGGTGGCTCAGTTGTTTAAGCCACCAACTCTTAATTTTGGCTCGGGTCATGATCTCAGGGTCCTGAAAGAGCCCCATCTCAGAATCCACTGTCAGAGTGGAGTCTGCTTGGGATTCTCCCTCTCTCTTTCTCTCTCCCTCTGCTCCTTACCCTGGTCATGTGCTCCCTCTCTCTCTAAAATAAGTAAGACTTTAAAAAAAAATAACCAGTATTATATTAGAAAATGAAGTAATTGTTTTATACAGAAGCACTCAATTATTTCTAATATAAAATGTATTGCAATCTACCATTGAATGGCTGATTTTGAGGCATCAGAAAAATTCCTTATTTTCTATGTATTGAAAACATATAAGAAAAATATGTATTTAATAAATATTCAAATTTGCAGTAACTTCAGGATTCTTCAAATTAGCACTACAAATAGAATTCTACAAATTTTCACATTTTAAAAAATTGTTTATTTTAAAAAAGAAAAAAATTATTTTATCCTGAAAAAGAAATACAGACATTAAGTATTTATTAATTAAATCCATATTTAACCCCAACCCCACTGCCAAAGCAAAATATACCATTTCACGGCCTTAAAACAATATACTTTCCCTCAGTTCTTGTGGTTGATTCATTGCCTAAACTTTGAAACAAGGGAGAACACTGCTACTTTGTATTGCTGTTACTAAACTCAAACCAGAAGAGTCATACTCAAAAATGTAGCTGAATTTATTTAAAGAAAAATGTATTAGACTTCTAGAAAGTACCATAGTATCACTATAAACGTTAAGAGAATATTTTCCTTATTGGGATGAATTTCACCAGTCAGACTGAAACTACTGTCAAGGTTAAATCTTTTATTTTCAATGATTCCAATTATTTTGACTACCAAGTGCTTTAATTATCTCAAGAAGGCAATTAATAAGCTCCATTCAACAAATCAAAAATCCCCATCAGTTTCTGCAGCATTCAAATCATCTTTCTTTATGTCATAAATGAACAGTCTCTGTAGACTATTTTTTCACTTCTTTTCACTTTTAACCTTAAATGTCAAGAGGATAGACACTGTGCCTTAGGTCAATGGGTTTCCCAGTCTAGGTTAGCTTTGTTCTTTGAGCTGCATTGTCTGAGCTCACAAGTATGTGGAAAATAAATTTATAGTTTATCCTACCTATGATATGCACATAGAAAATAATATTTTATTCTTTTGAAGAGGAATGTTGTTTCCAAACATTCTTCTTAACCCTCATAGGAACTGATTTCTGGGATCAGTTTTGTCACTTAAAAGTTCTAAGATGAAGGAAGAGTCTTTCAATCATTTATAAAATGAAAATTTTCAATTAAATATTATTTGGCCTCAAAAGCATTTAATAATATATAATTATTCTATATGCAAATATATTCTGAATAGAGATTGGTCCCCATGACATACAAAAACCATTGAAAAATTCCCTAAAGAGCTATCACCCATAAACAGTCACACACTTCCCCCAAATACCTTTTAGTCCTGATTTTCTTGTAAACAGTGTTTGTCTTATAATAAAAATTTTTAAAAGTATCAAATCATTTATATCTAATATGAGTTTCCATTACTATTTTCACTAATACATTGGAGTAGATGTTTTTAACCTTGGAGGGAACCTTATTAAGTGAAGAAAGAAAAAGCAAAAGAGGATTAGACTGAGGGTATCAAAAATAAGCTTCTCTTCTTGGATAATTTTGGCACAGATTACCACATTCCTCAACTAGCATTTCTTAATGTTTCATTTTCAAAATACAGAGGAACATGAAGATACAGCAAAATAGATTGTGAAATATCATGTTAGAAAATCAACTAAAAAATTCAGTCCATGAGTATTATTTCTTAATTTCTTACTTCAGTAGTTAATTGTGACTTTCAATGTATTGTTTCATTCTTCATGAACCACAAAGAAAAGTAGTACATGCAGTGAAGCATAAGGTGTGGTTTCCTCTGTCATTATCTATGCTTTGCATACAACAAATGTTATTAAGAGTCATAAAACTATATAGCCATGGTATTGGGCTCAGTGACCTCCCATGATAGTGAATTCAACAGATTGACTTTATGGAGCATAGAGCAAAATTCTTCCTTTCTTTTTTTTTTTTCCTTTCAAATTTATGAGTTAGCATTCTATGTGAACTCAGCTACCTTGCTTAAATTGAACTCTATAGATTTGCCACTTACCATGGGTCATAAGAAATATCAGTAGTCATACTATATGATTCTGAGGCCAGAATTTGATTCAGAGATAACTAGAAATAATTTACTGAATTGTGGAAAAATATATACTTAATATTTAATAAAATTAGAAATGGGAGATGCAGATGTATTAAATGGAATCCTTTCTTATGCAGGTACCTGTATTCCTCACAATATTAAAAAAAATGTTATTTTCCTTTTCATACTATTACAGTAACGTGAATGAGAAAGAGTATTCAGTGGGGAAACTCTCAGCTAAATACCCATGACTTAATAGACTGCTTTCATGTCCTGAGGCTTTTGGGTAATAACACATATTTAGTTGGGAAGGATATGGGGTAAGTGATGTTTAAGAAACTATTTGTACCTTTGGAAGTTGAGAAAAACCCTCAAGAGAATGCTAGTCATCTTCTCTAAACTGCGTCTAGAGCAGAGGTACTCACTACTGCATCATGAATGCTTGTGAGATGTATCACAGGGAGTATATTATAAATAATAAACAACTGAAGTGTGAGAATGCTTAATTTAACTAAAATGACAGGAAATTCATGAATGTCTCCAAAGTATTTTACTCACTTGCTCTTAAATAGTCCAGCTCCAGAGGGAAAGAGAAACTTTGTTTCTGTAACTTTTTAAAAAATTCCAGTATATACTATTTTATGTCATTCTTAAATATTTGAAATTAACTTTTTTTAAAACACATGTAAAGTCTTGTGGGATTTGGCTTGCATATGAATTAGAACTAAGCCAAATAACCTTCTGATATTGGCCATAGGCAGAAGGTGATCTCACTATACAGATTGCTAAACCAATAGGATGACCAAAACTATCATATTAACTTCTCACCTTCATTTACTTTCTCCACAACTCAATTCTTTATCTGTGAAACAAACAGGCTGGTAATTGAGTGTGGACTCTCTGCCTGTACTTTCAAGATTTTTGAAATAGGTTTAAAGAAATCAGGATGAGATTGATGTATGAATCATTGTAACAGAGAAAATGAGAGTCTCCTGACCATTCATTTTCTGGCAATCCAATCTATTGCAGTTAGAAAAAGAAGCTGTGTATAATCTATGGAGCTCCTGGTTGTAACAATATTAATAACACTTAACAGTGATAGAGTAAGCGTTCCCAGCATCAGTCATTTCTTCTGATATCTCTCATAGAAACTTAAAAAGATGAATAAAAAATATTTGCAGGTTTCTCTTTTGAAGGCTATTTTTTGCTGCTTTGAAGGCATTAGATCGCCATTGCGTGGGCCATTTGGAAGAAAGTTGCCTCAAATGTAAGCATAATGACTCTAAAGAAGTAGAAAAATGAAGTCTGCATTAATCTCATTGTAACCATCATCTAGATTGCTGATAGAGATATTTGCCGAAGAGAATCCCAAGATCCTATATAAACTCCCTATAAAATTCCTGTTGGACTATATTTTCAGTGCAATTTAATATGGTTAAATTTATTTATGAGGACAGCATAATTTTAAAATTCAATTAGAAAATTCTACATATTGGATTTTTCTTATTATTTTATTTCGAATAAAAACTACTAATCATTAAAAACTCAATTTCATATTTTATTAGATGGAATAGATTTCTGAATTTCTGAGTAGCATGTCAGATGACAGTTTATGTACCTCCAAACACAGAATCAGTTCTTTTTTTTTACCCCCCCTAAAGTAATCTCTGTACCCAATGCGAGGCTCTAACTCATTATCTGAGATCAAGAGTTGCACTCTCCACCAACTGAGGCAGCCAGGTGTCCCACAGAATCAATTCTGTAAAGTTCAGTTACATCCTACTTTGTATATTTTAATACATAGAAGTTTTATATCCAGCTAATGCTGATTAATCATTTTGTATAAGAATCTCCGCCTGACAGGCAGGAGGTAATATCTCTGCAGAGCAATTATATTAGAAATTTCATCAAACTTTGGATGCAGCACACATGGCATACATTTCTGGATCTAGAAGTCATAATAATAGAGGTCAATAATAGAAAACAGAAATACTTGAGACTGCATTCTGTTTTAAAGCTTAAGGTGGTTATATTGTTTTGTTACCAGTTGCTACAAGTGAATATAAAATTTGATGTTGAGTTTCCTAGCTGTCAAAGAGAAAAAAGAACAGAGACAAAAAAGAAAAAAGACCAATTTGTGAAGGAAAACAATTATTTTCCTTTTCTTGCTCTTTCCCAGAAGGGTATGTATTAAGAAGATTTTGAACAACAGTCTTTCTTATAACATCCTAAGATAAAATTCAAAGACAAAACATTGTAGGTGAAGTTAGAGAAAGTAATTCTACGAAAAGCTACATTGATATGATATAATCATGTATACAGACTGTGGCCATTTGACTTCATATTTACAATAATAGGATTTAGTCTGCCATTTAAATGATATTTTTAAGATATAATTTCTTTCCAAATAGCCTTCAGTAGGAGCCAGTAGCAGATTGAGAATGATTCTTGAACCAGTCCGGAAAAGCTGACTCCCTATTATTTGTTAAGATCAAATCCATGAGCATTGGATGCCAGATAAGAAGAGTAAGATAGAAAAATAAATTGGTTTAGCAGGAGAGAGAAGGTGGCCAGAAGTAAGAGGAAAACAGGAAAAAGATGAAGCTATTTTGAATACAGGAAATAGAAATAACAAGATAAGAGGAAAAGGATCAGGCAAAAACGCAGGTGTTGGAGAGTCAGGGCAAGAATGTGAAAGAGTCCTGTTTTAGGTATGTTACTTTGTACTAATTGTCATTTATAAAATTAACAGCAAGAAGCTGGAAGGGCAGACTAATGTGGCAGCCAAGATTAATGCTGATTAATCGTTTTGTATGAAAATCTCCTCTTAACATGGCAGGAGATAACATCTCTGCAAAACAACTAAATTGGGTATTTCATCAGCTCTGTTTAGTGATTAACTCGCTCTTCTTAGGACTGCACATGGATATTTCATTAAGTCTCAAAATAGTTGCTTTCTGTTGGGTCCTTATTGTTAGAAGTAATAAATGCTATTTTTGATGCTGTTATATTATCTTTCCAATTACCAAGAAGAAATAAAAACAAATGAAAAATGATAATTTGCCACTTGTGGACCATTAAACACAGCCTATACATGTATTGTGCAGTTTAGGACAGCAGCTGAGGCCATTGTGGGCTAGTTTTCTTTTATAAAATTGCCTTTTTTTTTTTTTTCTCATAGGCTTTGTGATACAGGTCATTCTACTTTTCTTGATTTTACTTTTCAATAAAACCCGCCTGTTATTTCTTAATGTGCTTTGTGTTTCACACTGTCATTTATTTTCACTTGCCTCAGAATGTAAAATTTAAAAAGAAAAGATAAAAATATTAGTTATATAGATGTTTACCTGTGGAAAAATAAGATTATGCGGTTTTTCAGTTTGATGCTATTTATTTATTTTTGGCCTTTCAATGTAATGGTTCAGCGGACTGTATTGGGGGCCTACCTTGTTCCAGGAATTGTGGATATACAAAGGGGACGTGTTGCAAGCTCTCCCACTGAGCATTTATTTAGCAGGAAATGTGGACAAGTATAATATGATTTCTGAGATAAAGGGCCAGTCCCTGGTGTGCACAATGGAAGTAAAACATGGACACACAGAAATTAGGGCTAGACGAGGCCCAAGAGATGATCTAGTTCCTTCTTTGTAAATGAGTAATCTGAAGAGCATGGAAGTTAAGTGATTTGCCCAAAGCCATATAGGGTGTTTGGAACAGAGCCAATTGTTCATGGTAGAACAAAGATTTTTTGACATGGACTAGCACTCTCTGCTACAACACACAACAATTTGACTCAGAAGTTGGCAAATTAATTTCACCCTTTAGGGTTTAAGTTAACCCGTGGCTTCTTAACTTTCATGTTCTGTCCCACTGACACACACTCCTTTCTTTACATATTTCCCTTTTTTTTTCTTTTTTTCTTTTTTAAAAACCTTAAGTGTTCAAGAAATTATTGGACTGGGAGGAACTTTGATTATCTATAAAACACCAGAGTCATCTTGAAAAATCAACTGATCCTTATGAGTTGCATCTTGATAATTTAAGTTTAAATTAATCAGAAAAGTAGAGGTGGAGGGCCAGATTGGCATTCTCCTCTGCAAACACCTTATTTCATCAGTGTGCAGAGTTCCAACTAATTGCAATAAGAACTCCATGTACAGAAGCATGAATAGGGTGCAAGATGCATATTAATTTTGTAAAGCATTTCCCCCAGTTACTTTTTTTTTTTTTAAATTAAAGGGGGAAGTGTGTGGTTAAATAGTTCCAGACATCCAAAGAACACCAAATGTAGTTGGGTTCCCTAATTAATATGTGTTTTACAGAGAGGAACGCTTGTAAGTTTGAAAGCATTGGGGAGTTTGATGTTATTTTTGAAATAAATTTTTAATTAAATTTTCCTTAATTGAGCATACTGAAATTCCAGTAAAGGATGCCTATAAAGTACTCCTTGGGGTGTGGAGGAGATCCACAGAGGTGTGGAGAAATATGTGAATTGGGCTGAGTATCTCATTAATTCTCACGACACCCTGGGAAGAAGATAGGAAGCATAATGTGTAAGACACAATTCACTGAAGTAAAATGACCTTGGAGGGAATGTGAAAACCTTTGATGTCTGGGGACTAAAGGAAGCTTAACATGATTTCTTCCTACCAAGCTACTTCCTCTCCCTTATGTTCCACCTGTAAATTAGTCAGAATTCTAAGAATGTTGAGTTCCTGTGCCCTGGGCTTACATGGCAGAAGTAGGTTTTTTTAAATAAAGACAGGTAAAATACATTTTTTTTTTGGTGTTTTTATCAGAGTAAACAATTCAACTTAGCATTTATTACCATGTTCAAGGCATTGAGTGTGCCATGTGGGAAGTGTGAAAATTAGTACCATAGCATTTCTTCTGTCTCTCTTCATCAACATGTCAGAACTTATATCATAATTCCAAAACTATACAAAGCCATAAAAATTTCCAGTCCTTTCTTACTTAATGTAATTTCCATTAAGACACATACCACAAATGGGTGAGTTTTCACATAAGGTCAAGGTCTGCTCAACACCATGCTAGATGTTAAAGTGAATATAAGAGACAAAGGAAATTACTTTGACTGCAAGCACTTAAAATAAAACAAAAAGAAACAAGAGGCTAAATGAATAGTTACAGAGAAAAGACAAATCCGTGATTATGTAAACCATGTGACCTTCATGAAGAAGATAAGATTGGTACATACTGATTAGATTCTTCAACGAGTCTCAACCCCCATCCTACCATGATGAACCCTGCACCCAATTTTCTTAAACTTTTACTCTTGGATTATCACCCAAGTAACAACCACAAAATATGACATATTCATTCTAGATGTCAAGTCAAAAGAAAATCACTGGGACCAGGTTTAATGGAGATATAACAATGTAAATTGGAAAAGTTCATTTGCCTTTTAAACTTGTAGTAATTTCTATGAGACTCAGGATCCCTGTCAATATAGAACAGTAAGTTTAAAAATATCCCATGCTCTTTCTAATCAATGAATATCATAAAAAGAAATTAACAGTAATGTATGGTTCTCAAATACACATAATGTTATTATTATTACTTATTTTATTTTTGAACTCCAAACTTCTCAAGGATAGCTTCTGTCTTATTTATTATTTTGTCTGGAAATCTTGCCTGCTTTATTGACACATAGGTTGCCAATGAATAGTAAATACTTGTTGATGGATAAATAAATGAATGTATTTTTTGCCTCATTCTACAATATATTTTTTTAAGATTTTACTTATTTATTTAACATAGAGAAACAGAAAGAGAGGGAACTCGAGCAAGGGGATTGGGAGAGGGAGAACCAGGCTCCCCGTTGAAGAGAGAGCCCTTACGTGAGGCTCGACCCTGGGACCCTGGGATCATGACCTGAGCTAAAGGCAGACACTTAATTGACTGAGCCACCCAGGCACCCCATTGTTCTATAATATTAATGAATTACCTGTCATAATAATATTTTTATGTGTGTGAGCTATTTAGGATAACCTGCTTTAAGCCAACTTAAAAAAAAATATAAGACTATTTTTATTTGCAAAATAAATTTTACTGAAAGATTTATCAGGATCTATCCTTTAAAGTTTAGAGTTTTTATCTAATATATTCAGAAGTAAAATTTGACTTACCAAGTACAATATACATAGTTTTCTGTCAGTATATCCATTGTATAAAATAAGGAATCTATACTGAGCTAATCGATGTTATAACCACTTGATTTATTGTTTGCATTGTAATTCTGTACAGATTACAGCAAGCATGTTTTTAAATAAATAACATTCACTTTAATAGTTTAATTTAAAATGCGATAAAAAATATTTTATGCTGAAACTTAGCCCCAAACTTCAAATAGCACAATGTAATTTTCTTCACTAATTTACATCCTATTTATCTTTTCTTAGTCCCATTTTCTTCTATTTGACCTATAGATTATAATCGTCCTATTAAGAAAACTTCTAAAACTCATTCTTAGTTCATAGATAACCTTTAATAAAACATGCTGAGATTTAGAAAAGTATTTTTGTTCCTTCTTTGTATTATGTTTTATTAAATAGCCTCTAGTCCAAGTGTCTAGATAGCTCATGTAGGAAATATTATATGAATAGATATGGATAAATATCTGCTTTCTGAACTTGAAAAGTATAACTATTAATCTAAAATAATAATATCACAATTATTTATATAGCACCTTATCAAGCAAGCTATTAATGAAGGAAACTGGAAGAAAAAAAAAGATAATAGATAAATCCAAAGGAGAAGTCCACAAGAAAAGAAAAATTACATTTTGCAAAATATCACATAAAATAACATTTTAAAGTCCCAAAATATATTATGTGGTTGCTCAGTGATATTTCTGGTTTTCTTACCTCATGGAAATTTTATGGGAATAATAGTATGCAATTTTGACATGTTTAAAATTTATAAGAGATATCAAAGCATTGTGACATTCATTGCCTTTTTTATTAGAGCAGATAAAAATGGACTATAGGTTATGACATTTCCTTTCAATGAAAATTCTAAAAATCATTCTTAAGTGTACAGATAGCTTTCAATATCATATCATACTGGTTCTTTGGAGAGAATTGCTCTCTTCTTTTCTCTGTACTTTTCTCATATAACACACTTGTCAAGGTGTCTAGGGAATACACGCTACAACATTATACTGATAGAAACAGCTAGGTGGGCGTTCTTCACTTTTAGACGTAATAAATTCCAAACTAAAGTAAGGATGAGTATCAAAATAACCAAAACCTTCCTGATTTTGATTTCTAATGATAAATTTATTTAAGAGAGAGTTCAAGACAGAATAAGAATCTTTTTTACTGAAGGCTTTTATTTGGAACCAAGTTATATTAATTTATTAAAGCTATATGATGGAGGTAAAGTAAAAGGAATACTTGAAATGCAAGAGAGATACTTTGGATCACAAATAAGATATTATTATATTACCATTGAAGATGGAAATGAATAAAACTAAGAAGGAGGAACAAATTGTATCATAAAATGAGTGATGAAGAGTAAATATTGAGAAATAAAAAGAGCAGAAGACTCCTGCAAATATAAGAATACCATTTTGAAACACTGTTATCAATCACAACAGACTGAGTGTGAGTGCTGCCATTGGGCCTAGAAATAAGGAGATACCTGGGGCAAAAACATTTCCATCCAGATACCTCATAGTCACAAGTATAGCACCTCAGTTGACAATTTAGAATAAAAATATATAAATGACTCCAGAATCCTCTGTAGTAATTACAAGAATATAAAATTATAGAAGATATATCTAAGGGAAGTATCCTATTTTCATTACTTTGAATTAATATAAGGAAAAGAACTTATAAATATAAATACTTTTACAAGGTAAGAGTGTTCTATATCAAGGTACTAGAAGAGATATCAAAAAAAGAAAAGGAAAAGAAAGGATTGGACAATTGCCTAATTACTGTGTTTAGAACCTCTAGTACATTGTTGAAGAAAAGGGGTTACAGTAGGCATTCTTGTTTCTAGTTTGAAGAGGAAAGCATGCATTATTTCTTCATTAAGCATAATGCTAGCCCTGGGCTTTCTGTAGATATTCTTTTTTTTTTTTTTTTTTTTTGGTTTAGATTTATTTATTTATTTAAGAGAGAGAAAATGAGAGACAGAGCCTGAGGCAGGAAGGGTCAGAGGGAGAAGCAGATGCCCCACTTAGCACGGAGCCAGATGCTGGACTCCATTGCAGTACTCATGGTCATGATCATGACCTGAGTTGAACTCAGGTAAACTCAATTAACCTGAACTCAGTTAACCTGAGCCATCCAGATGCCCTTTCTGTAGATGTTCTTTCAGATTGAAGATTTTCAGCCATTGGTTTTTGACATAATTCCTCTCTGCCCCTCATACACACACTCTTATTCTCACGTTCTGGGACTCTGATGACACAAATGTTAAATCTTTTATTATATTCCACATGTCTCCGAGGCTTTGTTTGTTATTTTTTCAGTCTCTATTCTCTCTGTTCATTTAAGCTGAATAATTTCTTTCTTTCTTTCTTTCTTTCTTTCTTTCTTTCTTTCCTTCTCTTCTTTCTTTTCTTTTTTCTTCTTCTTCTTCTTTTTTAGATTTTAAGATTTTATTTGTTTTAGAGAGAGTGCACACATTGGGAGAGAGTGAGAGGAAGAGAATCTCAAGTAGAATCCATGCTGAGGGCAGACTTGATCCCACAACCCTGAGACCATGACCTGGGTTGACACCAAGAGTCTGAAGGTTAACTGACCAAGCCACCCAGGATCCCCTAAAATGTGTAATTCTATTGTGCTCTTCAAGTTCACTGACTTTCTTTTTCTTCTCCATCCTGCTGTTGGGCCCATCCATTAAGTTATTTTGATTTCAGATATTGTAAATTTTAGTTCTAACATAGCCATTTGATTCATCTTTACATTTTTTTTTCTTTTTTGCTGAGGTTTTCAATCTTTCATTTGTTTTAGGCATGTTCATAATATTCACTGGAGCATTTTCATAAATGCTTTAAAATTCTAGTTATATATTTCTCACATCCATGTCTATAAGGCACATAACTAGAGGTGCCTCCACAGGGTGCGGCCCAGAATAAAGATGGCGCCGGCTTGCCATCTCTTCCGGCCAACAAGGCGCCAATTTCACAGTTTCGGTTCCTGAAACCTATGGCACTTCCTCCTCTCGCCCGATCTTATTGGCTCTGCCCCCTCTGTCCTCACTTCCCTTCTGCTGCTCTATATAAGGTGTGCCCCCGCACAATAAAGTGAGATCCTGCTTCGACAGATCCCCCGAGCCTGGTGTCGTCCGTTGGTGCGTCCAGGTTCGAAACACTCGCCATCCCGCTCAGCCCCGGGAAGGGGCCTCCGGCTGGTCCGGTCGCCTCCACCCCTCCGAGGGAACCCCAACAACTGGTGCCCCATGTGAGGAACCTCGCTCTTCTCGCTGACGGGCCAATCGGTCAACGGGTGAGTGTACCCCCATAAGTTATGGGGCAGTCCTCTTCTAAAAACGACCCCCCTGTTAAACCAAAGAGGTTCTACCCCTCGCTAGACCCCTTTGACGCGGCTCCTTGGCCCCCGGACCTCCAACCCAGAGATCTGGCTGAGGGCCCCCCTGCACGCCCCCCTTCCACTAACCCCTTTATTCAACCGTCAGCGCCCACTCCTCCGCCTCCTTATTGCCCCCCCCTCCAGAGCATACCTCCCCTGAGCCCTCCAGTTGTTCTCTCTTCCCTGTTAATGTTAACCCAGGAGGCAACCGTCCAGCTCCATGGTTCCCATGGGAGCCTGGGGACCTTAAGGAGCTCAAAAAGGCAGTGTTGGAGGATGGGCCCAACGCCCCCTGCACAGAAACCATCCTCCGAGGTCTGGCCCATTCCCCATGTACGGCGGCTGACTGGCGGTCACTAGCTAGGGCCGTTCTTCCGGGGGCCCTATATATAAAGTGGACAGTCTTATATAAAGAGGAATGTCAGCAGATTGCAGAAAGAAATGCCTGAGCCAATCCAGCCATCCCTATAACTATGGGAATGCTTGCTGGGACTGATGGCCAGTATGCCTCCGGAACCCAACAGGCAGCCATCCCTCCCCCTTACCAGGACCAGATCCGAGCCGCTGGGCTCGCGGCTTGGAGCAAACTTGAGGAGGGGCCTTCTGAGTCACCAATAGCAGGGTTACACCAAAAAACTAATGAAGATTTGCC
The DNA here is from genome assembly GCF_030435805.1 of Mustela lutreola. Lineage (NCBI taxonomy): Eukaryota > Metazoa > Chordata > Mammalia > Carnivora > Mustelidae > Mustela > Mustela lutreola. The sequence goes on from NC_081302.1 coordinate 47,872,627, forward strand.
CTCTTTCATTGATCGGGTGGAGAAATCCATTAAGAAAAAGATGCCCCCTGGGGATCTCAGAGACCATTTCGTCAGAATGGCAGTATGGGAAGGAATGACCTGAGATTATAAGATGGCCCGTGCTGGCCTAAAAGAAAGATCTATGGACCGCTGGGTTATTGCTACAAAAGACATTGGGTCCACATCGCATCAGGCGCGAGCTATGGCTGCAGCCTTAAGAGAGCATCAACAGGACAGCAGGACAGCCTTGAGACGCTAGTGTGTGTAATGCAGCAGGCATCATTGCAGCCCCACCAGGCCAACCTTCCCCGCCTGTGCTTTGGCTGTGGGCAAGAGGGTCATTTTAAGAGAAACTGCCCCCTAGGGCGCAAACCAAGCTCCCCACAACCTGTTGATACGCCCCGAACACCATGTCCTAAATGTAAGAAGGGGTTCCATTGGGCCAAGGATTGTAGATCTAAGTTTGATATCCAAGGCAAACCTTTAAACTCCAATCGGGGCAATCCCCAGCCCCGTTAAACAAGGGGAAAACACCTGTCAAGGCTCATTGGACAGTTCCTTTGGTCCCAGGCCTCCGCCCCAAAATGCGTCTTACCATCAGAGACAAGTCCTTTAAATGCCTCATTGATACAGGTGCTGAACGCACTGTCCTCAGGCAAGAGGAAGTCCCCCCTTCTTGGAAACTTGTCCCCAGCCCTCCCCTACTGGGGGTAGGAGGCCAGTCCAGCTCTTATGAGACTGCTAACCTGATATGTTGGGTAGATCCAGATGGCAACAGAGGACAGATTTGCCCCCTAGTGGCCCCTGGCCTCACCGCTAACCTACTTGGTCAAGATATTCTAGGGGCAATGGAGGCCTTCATTACTACTGACCATAAGGCCTTCTTTGATGATGTACTAGATGAGGAAGAATACCAACAGCAGTTCCAGGAAGGAAGGGACTCCCATCCTAATTACCAAGAGGACCCTTATCTTGAGAGCATTAGGCAAAGGTATCAGTCCCCCCAATCCTAAAGGCCACTGCCCTGCCCCAGGTCCCTAAGTTTACCTGGAAAGAGGGACCTCCCATTTGGGTGGAGCAGTGGCCTCTCCCTTCCCACAAACTACAACAAGTCCATATCTTAGTGCAGCAACAGCTCGACCTAGGACATATACGCCAGTCCCTTAGCCCTTGGAACTCACCCATTTTCGTTATCAAAAAACCCAATGGTACATGGAGATTACTACAGGACCTGCGACAGGTCAACAATAAAATGGTCCCCTTTGGAACTCCCCAAAGGGGACTTCCATGGATTCCAGCCATTCCATCCAACCATTTTATTACCACCATTGATATAAAGGATTGTTTCTTCTCCATTCCCCTCCACCCTGATGATATGGAAAAGTTCGCCTTTTCCCTGCCCGCTCTTAATTTCTCGGGGCCAGATCAGAGGTTTGAATGGACGGTCCTCCCCCAGGGGATGGCTAATAGCCAATCAATCTGCCAGAACATATTAGCCCAGATTTTTACATCATTTTTCAGAAACCCAGACATTCTATTTTACATCTATATGGATGATATTATCCTAGGAGCGCCTGACCGCTCTCAGCTTGACCTCCTCACTACCGAGTGCCTCTCTATTTTAACCCACCACAATTTCAAGGTGGCTCCTGAAAAAGTCCAAAGGATCCCCCCTTTTAAAATCCTTGGATCCTTACTCTCCTTGGATACAGTGTCCCCGATCAGACCCCAATTAAAGATTCAACCCTCGTACACCCTACCTCAGTTACAAAAACTACTTGGTGAAATAAATTGGATGAGGCCATGGATCTCTATTTCTACTGAGAAACTCACCCCTCTATTTGACCTACTCAAGGGCTCAAATATTTCGTCTGATATCATTCTAAACACAGAACATATCCAAACACTCAATGAGGTCCAACGGGCCATTAATAAATCTACCTTAAAGCGATTCACTCCTTCCGTGCCCTTAATTCTATATGTTTTCCCTGGGGAATCCCTAATGACAGCGCTATTAGCCCAACAAGGAGAACCCATTCAATGGATCCACCTTTCAGTGGGGGGCACCCCGCGAGTATACGCGGCGACTGACCAACTCGCTGACTGCATCACGAAAGGGAGAAACAATTCGCTCCGTTTATTTGGACAGGATCCAAGTAGCATTGTTATTCCCTACCGAACTTAGGACTTCACATGGCTCCAACGCAATAATGCTAGGGTGGCCATAGCCTTAGAAGGATTCTCCGGAAATATAGATTGCCATTATGGGCCTTATAAATGGATGAATTCCTTCGGTAAGCTGCAGTGGAAGATCCCCATGCTATTCATCACCCAAGCAGATCCATCCTTTCATACAGCCTTTACAGATGGAGGAAAAGTAGGAGTTTCAGTAGTGATCTTCCCCCCTCACTCTGATACTGATAGAACCCCTACCCCTCAGAAATCTCTCATCCACCTGGTCCAGGGGTCCGCACAATTTAAAGAGCTTTATGCTGTGGTCCTAGCCCTTTCCACCATTAAGGGTCCCCTCAATTTATTTTCTGACAGCCTCTATGTGGTAAACCTCCTACCCAACCTAATCGACGCTCACATCAAACTAGATTCTAACCCCATCACCCCACTTATGATCCAAACCCGAACCCTCCTAAAACAAAGAACCAGCCAAATATACGTTCAACATCTCAGGGGACACCAAGGACTTCCGGGTTTCCTATCCCAAGGTAACTCCTTGGCCGACCAACTTGCATCTACTCCCCAATGTTACTCTGTAGAAGAGGCTGCTCACTTCCATAAACTTACACACACCAATTGGAGGGGATTCCATCAACGCTTCCCCCAGGTACCCATTAAAAATCTCAAAAAAATCATTCGAACCTGCAAATCCTGCCAACCTTTCCTACAAGTTCCCCTACTCCAGGGGCCGGGGTGCAATCCTAGGGGGCTACATCCCAATCACCTCTGGCAAACAGATGTAACCCATTACCCCTCCTTTGGTAAACTTAAATTTGTTTTCGTGTCCATTGACACATGTTCACATGCTTTCTGGGCAACTGCCCATGCCGGCGAAAAGACTAAACATGCTGTCAGCCATTTCTTACAATGTTTTGCCACTCTAGGACTTCCCAAACAAATTAAAACTGATAATGGTCCTTGCTTTACTAGCACAACCTTTAAAACCTTCCTCTCAGAATGGAACATCTCCCACTCCACCAGCATTCCTTATAACCCTCGAGGACAAGCCATTGTGGAAAGACAAAACCGTACCCTCAAAGACCAATTAAAAAAACAAAAGGGGGAATCCCTTCCCCCACATGATCAACTCAAAAGGGCACTGTTCACCCTTAATATTTTAAATTTTTCAAAATACGATCATTTGACAGCGTTCCAAAGACACTGGTCCGCCATAACCCCTTATACCTCAATATCGGTCAGATGGAAAGACCCCCTGACTGGGTATTGGAGGGGACCTGACCCCCTCCTCACTACAGGTAGAGGGTTTGGATGCATATTCCCCCCGGAAGAAAAGAAGCCTATTTGGGTGCCCGCACGAGACATCAAATACCTCCCAGCCCCAGAAAACAACAATAACCCAGACCCAGAGAGCCCACAACTCTCTGAGGAACCTTTTCTCCCTATCTGACCCACAGATCTACAGTCGATATTACAAAACATACTGGTACACAAAGTGGGGGACAAACTCACCCAGCGATAAGGGGGCCGGCAGCAACTCGATGCCATCCCCTTGTTATGGCACCCCAGGGCAGGATGTCTGCTTCAACTCCGTGGCACCCATAGGAGTATCTGATGGGGGCGGGCCCCAAGATCAAACCCGCAATGCAATTGTATCGCGCAGGATTGAAATTATGATCAAGAGCCAAGAACCTCCTGTCTATCACCCCCTAATCTTACCTGAGAACCGGGGAGTGCTACAGCTTGACCCCGAAACCGAAAGTATTCTAAACACTGTCTTTGCTCTCATAAACTCCTCCAACCCCTCTCTCGCCCAGAACTGCTGGCTATGCCTTAAGAATGGGCCTCTTCTGGCCCAGGCCATTTTAGTCAACAATATCTCATTATCCCTACTCCCCTCATCATGTCAGCTTCTACCGCCCCGACCCAACATATATATTTCCCCCCTCTCCCCTAATATCTCCTGTCTTTGGGCGCCACCCCTTGCTGATAATTCCTCTAACCTAGATCTCGGATGCATTGACGATGTTTTCTGCAGTAATAACTGCCGAAAAGGGAGGCATCTGCTTGTTTTTACAGGAGGAATGCTGCTTCTATGCCAACAAATCGGGCATAGTTCAAGATAAAATTAGAAAACTACAAGAAGACCTGGAGAAGAGGCGTCGCGAGATGTGGAACAGTCCGTTCGGGACGGCTTCGGTGGCCTTCTCCCATACTTCCTCCCTCTTCTGGGCCCCTTCTTTATTCTGCTCCTTGTCGTTTCCTTTGGCCCCTGCCTTATCAATAAGCTAACTCAATTTATACAAAAAAGGATGGAAGCCATTCAGTTAATGAATGTTCAAGTACATTACCAGAGACTGGCCACCCATGATGAAGAAATCTATCATTAATCTTTATTGGCCAATGACGGGTAAGACCCCATATCGGTTGGGGCAACCTAAGACAGGCCTTAAAGGAGATGCCCCCCCGTAGCAGCATGATATTCAGTGACGGGTAAGACCAATGAGAGACACAGAGCAACCTAAGACAGAGGACATACCTATGCTGTATGACCCTCAATGACGGGTAAGCCTGTTGTCTTGTCACTGGCAACCTAAGACAGAAGTCATGCCTACAAAAACAAAAGGGGGAAATATAAGGCACATAACTAGAGGTGCCTCCACAGGGTGCGGCCCAGAATAAAGATGACGCCGGCTTGCCGTCTCTTCAGGCCAACAAGGCTCCAATTTCACAGTTTCGGTTCCTGAAACCTATGGCACTTCCTCCTCTCGCCCGATCTTATTGGCTCTGCCCCCTCTGTCCTCACTTCCCTTCTGCTGCTCTATATAAGGCGTGCCCCCGCACAATAAAGTGAGATCCTGCTTCGACAGATCCCCCGAGCCTGGTGTCGACCGTTGGTGCGTCCGGGTTCGCGACACTCGCCATCCCACTCAGCCCCGGGAAGGGGCCTCCGGCTGGTCCGGTCGCCTCCACCTCTCCGAGGGAACCCCAACACATGTCATCTTGGTATTGGTATCTCTTTGTTTGTTTGTTTTTGTTTTTCATTTAGTTTGAGATCTTCCTGTTCATGATACAATGAGTTATATTCAACTGAAACCTGGACATTTTCAGTATTGTTAGACTGGATCTCATTTAAGTTTAGTGTTTTAGCTGGTTTCCTCTGGTACTGCTCTGGTGGTTGAAAGGAGGCAGATGTGCTACCATTTTACTGCCAAGTGGGGTGGAAGTGTAAGTACTCCACTCAGCCTCTTTTGACACCCAAGCATGAAGAGTTCTACCTGACTATTGGGCTGGATGGGAATTGAGACTCCAGACTAAGCATCTGCTTATACAACCCTGATTGAGGGGGAGAGAGACACGTTCTTTCTACTCCCCACTATACTCTACTGATAGGGAAAGTGAAAGTATTTCTAGCTTCCTACTGGTTCTTCTCTGACACCACTTTGGTGGGTGAATTGGGTCACCTGGATAAGCCTGAAAAAATTGGGACGTCTAAACTCATGACTTGGTAAACTGGGATGGGGCTGCAATTTGTTCTGCAGTATTTGACTAGAATAAAGTTATCATCAAAAATTTTTCTGTCTTGCTAGGCTACCTCTTTCTTGGTCTTTTGGTCACAGAAAACAAGCATTTCTTGTGAACCTTTATTGACCTCTGTTGACATTTCCAAGTTGCCAGTTTCTTTAGGATCCAGTCTGGGATATACAAAGTGAAAAGAAAATCTAAGAAACATTCCACCATCATGCCTTTGGCTCAAGCTCCTTAGCTGGTCTAACTTATTTTCTCCATCTTCCAGGGTCACCTTAATTTTGCCTTCTTTATAATATCTAGTATGGCTTTTTAGTTTAGGAATAGAGGAAAGTATGTTTACTCCAACTTTCACAAAGGAGAAGTTGTCTCAAGATCTATCAGTATTTTCCTAACATTTTGCATAGCGACTCCCCGATAGTAAATATTTGATAAACAGTCGTTAACTGAATGACTTAACTGTAGAACTTTATGTCTGCTATTTTGGAAACCTGGACTCAGCCTAATTCACTTCTGTTTCAGAAATATTTAAGGTTTCAGAAAACAGCATTCCAGATTAGGGGGGGATATTAATTACTAAAATCTTGAAAGTTTTATAATTTCTGTCATAATATTTTATTTAAATAAATTGTTTTTAAGAAGGGGTAAAAATCTCCCCCTCCACTCTCTCTCTCTTTCTCTGTTTTTTTCTTCTTCTTTTTTTTTTTTTTTTTGGTGGTGTTGCCATCATTTGCATTTGAAAATCCTCTAAACCATTTTACTCTTTAAACTTGTTATTCTTTGTTGAGCTGATTTATAGCTTCTAAATAATTTAGAGAATGTAATTTGTAATTAAGAACATTCTCACTCACATATGCAAATACTAATGACTACTTGTTATGATCTTGCTATTTTTAATAACATTAGTGCTGCTGGGCTGAAATTTCTTAAAGATCAGACTAATTTCAATAGCTCAGTGTTCTCTTTATAATTGTCTAAATCATTTATTTTATTTGCCATTTATGGATGTTGGTTATTTTCCTTAATATTTTGATGCTCACAGAATATGACATAAAATTGTCACTTGTGATATAATGAACAATTGTCGTTTAGAAGCTTTGTAGTCTCAGGAACTAAAAATGGAATGATTTAAAATAATTCTTCAGTGGAAATGCTTTGACAGGTAGGACCTTGATTATGGCATTATTCCATCCCTCAGCTTCTGTAACTAGTTTTAGACTAATTTGAACTTTTCAAATGCTATTCTGAGTGTCTCCATTGAATAAATCAATTAAACCAAGTTCAGTTCAGGTAACGTTACTTTCAACAGAAGTTATTTGTCAGAAGATCACGAAGTTAGAGTGGTAATACTGAAATTAAAGTAACAAAAAGGGCAATTATGTGTATTCAGGTGATTTCAAGAACAGATAAACATTGTTGCAGGAAGGCATCTCTGTGAGGCATCACTGACATACACTGGAGAGTAAGGTAGCAAATGGAACCATAGCCCTTTCTCACCCTATAAACAGAAAAACAGAAGCACAAGCAGCACTACTTTTCTAACAGTGGCATCATAATCCATTTGTTACTTTTAAAAAATATGGAATAGATGTTAGAGGGTTTGGTCTTTTATCTGTAGCTTACAGGTAGCCCTATAGATATTACCATTCCAATTTATAGAATAAGAACTAAAACTCATAAAAGTTAAAATGAGTTTTCCCTGTCACAGTGATAGTAAATGTTTTATCTAAGCCCTGTGGTTTTAAGTTTGTACTTTTCATATCCCAGGATTTGTGTTTCTTTCAGTATTCATCCATGTGTATTATATCTTAAAATTCAGAATCCTCTATGTTAGTAATCATACTTTTTCCCGCCCTCAAATTCTGTGTCATGGTCTTCTGCAAATGAATTTAGAGCTATAACTCTCCGATAGGGATTATAGCTCTAAATTATATATTATATACTAAATAATATTATATACTAAAGGGTATGCTGGGGCTCCTGGGTGGCTCAGTGGATTAAACCGCTGCCTTCGGCTCAGGTCATGATCTCAGGGTCCTGAGATCGAGTCCCGCATCGGGCACTCTGCTCAGCAGGGAGCCTGCTTCCTCCTCTCTCTCTCTCTCTCTGCCTGCCTCTCTGCCTACCTGTGATCTCTCTCTGTCAAATAAATAAATCAAATCTTTGGGAAAAAAAAGGGTATACTGTATTTTATCAAATCTAAGATGCCATCCACTGTAATATACGATGTTTGTAATGTACCCTCAAGAAAGAAAATGCTTTGTCATTTAATTTTTGTACACCATCAATTGTGGTATATAGTCAGATTCCATGAATATTAACATATAAAAATGTGTGTCTTAGAGGCAGTGAAATACCGTTGTTTCCTGTTCGGTGCCTGGCCTTATCAGAGCACTGTTTATTTATGCAACCTTCTAGTAGGGAGAGAGGAGGAAGATGCCAAGAAAAATTGTCTGAGGAGTTTCTCTAACAGTAAGAGATTTTCAATCATAAGTACTAAATACTACTTTTTAAAGTAGTATTTTGATATGATTGTATTCAAGATAATAAAAAAATAGTTTACAGGAAGCGGGCCACCCGAAGACTGTAAGACCTGTAGAGATGTTCAAAGCATGACAGTTTCTTTCCCATGATCATATCCCCAACCAATGATTATGCCTACATATATCACCAAATCCTTACTTCTTTTTTTTTTTAAATTTTATTTATTTATTTGACAGAGATCACAAGTAGGCAGAGAGGTAGGCAGAGAGAGAGAGAGAGAGAGGGAAGCAAACCGAGCAGCTGAGCAAAGAGCCCGATGTGGGACTCGATCCCAGGACCCTGAAATCATGACCTGAGCCGAAGGCAGCGGCTTAACCCACTGAGCCACCCAGGTGCCCCCAAATCCTTACTTCTGAATCATTCCCCTAATGCTAAGTCCCAGCTATACCTCTGGCCTCTTTTCTTTGATTCCCATGTCTTTTGGGGGTATTAATACCTTTACTGACTTTAATTTAAACATATAATCTTACAATAAAATTTCCTGTTTGAGTGCAATAATATGAATTCCTTCTTCCTACCTGAATTCTTGTTGAGCAGTGTATCAGTGAAATTTTTTCTTATTTAAAAATGATAGTAGGATAATGTTATGAGAATTTTTCTTATGCAATCTCTTGGTCTATCTGTACTATGTCCAGACAGTCCACAGCTGGCCAAGCGGAGATGCTGCAAGTGAAACTGCTATGGTGTTCTGGTGGCAAAGTCCAGACTATGGATTGCGAATATTTAATCATTGTCCAGTCATGTTGTTGGTGGAACCAAATAAAGTGTTTTCTATTTTTTAAGACCATAGTAATCTTAATATGCTCAATTATCATACAGTTAATGTGAAGAAAATTGCTTTGGATGATGTAGAATTAGGAACAAGATTAAGAAGGTAAGATTTGAATGTAGGTCTGTCTGACTTTTGATCTTTCATTCTTAAACACTATATGATATTCTTTCTCATTTCAAGATCTACAACTTCTGATATTTCATGAATAATTAATGAATGTTCTGGGACATTGAGAAGTTAAGACAGTCAACATAAGACATTATTTAAGACTTAACATCTTGAAGCAGGGACATGCTATCTTCTTCTTTTTTTTTTTTTTTTTTTTTTTAATTTTTTATTTTTTATAAACATATATTTTTTATATACATATATTTTTATCCCCAGGTCTGTGAATCACCAGGTTTACACACTTCACAGCACTCACCAAATCACATACCCTCCCCAATGTCCATAATCCCAACCCCTTCTCCCCAACCCCCTCCCCCCGGCAACCCTCAGTTTGTTTTGTGAGATTAAGAGTCACTTATGGTTTGTCTCCCTCCCAATCCCATCTTGTTTCATTTATTCTTCTACCCACTTAAGCCTCCATGTTGCATCACCACTTCCTCATATCAGGGAGATCATATGATAGTTGTCTTTCTCTGCTTGACTTATTTCGCTAAGCATGATACGCTCTAGTTCCATCCATGTTGTTGCAAATGGCAAGATTTCATTTCTTTTGATGGCTGCATAGTATTCCATTGTGTATATATACCACATCTTCTTGATCCATTCATCTGTTGATGGACATCTAGGTTCTTTCCATAGTTTGGCTATTGTGGACATTGCTGCTATAAACATTCGGGTGCATGTGTCCCTTTGGATCACTACATTTGTATCTTTAGGGTAAATACCCAATAGTGCAATTGCTGGGTCATAGGGCAGTTCTATTTTCAACATTTTGAGGAACCTCCATGCTGTTTTCCAGAGTGGCTGCACCAGCTTGCATTCCCACCAACAGTGTAGGAGGGTTCCCCTTTCTCCGCATCCTCGCCAGCATCTGTCATTTCCTGACTTGTTGATTTTAGCCATTCTGACTGGTGTGAGGTGATATCTCATTGTGGTTTTGATTTGTATTTCCCTGATGCCGAGTGATATGGAGCACTTTTTCATGTGTCTGTTCGCCATCTGGATGTCTTCTTTGCAGAAATGTCTGTTCATGTCTTCTGCCCATTTCTTGATTGGATTATTTGTTCTTTGGGTGTTGAGTTTGCTAAGTTCTTTATAGATTCTGGACACTAGTCCTTTATCTGATATGTCGTTTGCAAATATCTTCTCCCATTCTGTCAGTTGTCTTTTGATTTTGTTAACTGTTTCCTTTGCTGTGCAAAAGCTTTTGATCTTGATGAAATCCCAGTAGTTCATTTTTTCCCTTGCTTCCCTTGCCTTTTGCGTTGTTCCTAGGAAGATGTTGCTGCGGCAGAGGTCGAAGAGGTTGCTGCCCGTGTTCTCCTCAAGGATTTTGATGGATTCCTTTCGTACATTGAGGTCCTTCATCCATTTTGAGTCTATTTTTGTGTGTGGTGTAAGGAAATGGTCCAATTTCATTTTTCTGCATGTGGCTGTCCAATTTTCCCAGCACCATTTATTGAAAAGGCTGTCTTTTTTCCATTGGACATTCTTTCCTGCTTTGTCGAAGATTAGTTGACCATAGAGTTGAGGGTCTATTTCTGGGCTCTCTATTCTGTTCCATTGATCTATGTGTCTGTTTTTGTGCCAGTACCATGCTGTCTTGATGATGACAGCTTTGTAATAGAGCTTGAAGTCCGGAATTGTGATGCCACCAACGTTGGCTTTCTTTTTCAATATCCCTTTGGCTATTCGAGGTCTTTTCTGGTTCCATATAAATTTTAGAATTATTTGTTCCATTTCTTTGAAAAAGATGGATGGTACTTTGATAGGAATTGCATTAAATGTGTAGATTGCTTTAGGTAGCATAGACATTTTCACAATATTTATTCTTCCAATCCAGGAGCATGGCACATTTTTCCATTTCTTTGTGTCTTCCTCAATTTCTTTCATGAGTACTTTATAGTTTTCTGAGTATAGATTCTGTGTCTCTTTGGTTAGGTTTATTCCTAGGTATCTTATGGTTTTGGATGCAATTGTAAATGGGATTGACTCCTTAATATCTCTTTCTTCTGTCTTGCTGTTGGTGTAGAGAAATGCAACTGATTTCTGTGCATTGATTTTATATCCTGACACTTTACTGAATTCCTGTATAAGTTCTAGCAGTTTTGGAGTGGAGTCTTTTGGGTTTTCCACATATAGTATCATATCATCTGCGAAGAGTGATAATTTGACTTCTTCTTTGCCGATTTGGATGCCTTTAATTTCCTTTTGTTGTCTGATTGCTGAGGCTAGGACCTCTAGTACGATGTTGAATAGCAGTGGTGATAATGGACATCCCTGCCGTGTTCCTGACCTTAGCGGAAAAGCTTTCAGTTTTTCTCCATTGAGAATGATATTTGCGGTGGGTTTTTCATAGATGGCTTTGATGATATTGAGGTATGTGCCCTCTATCCCTACACTTTGAAGAGTTTTGATCAGGAAGGGATGTTGTACTTTGTCAAATGCTTTTTCAGCATCTATTGAGAGTATCATATGGTTCTTGTTCTTACTTTTATTGATGTGTTGTATCACATTGACTGATTTGCGGATGTTGAACCAACCTTGCAGCCCTGGAATAAATCCCACTTGGTCGTGGTGAATAATCTTTTTAATGTACTGTTGAATCCGATTGGCTAGTATTTTGTTGAGTATTTTCGCATCTGTGTTCATCAAGGATATCGGTCTATAGCTCTCTTTTTTGGTGGGATCCTTGTCTGGTTTTGGGATCAAGGTGATGCTGGCCTCATAAAATGAGTTTGGAAGTTTTCCTTCCATTTCTATTTTTTGGAACAGTTTCAGGAGAATAGGAATTAGTTCTTCTTTAAATGTTTGGTAGAATTCCCCCGGGAAGCCGTCTGGCCCTGGGCTTTTGTTTGTTTGGAGATTTTTAATGACTGTTTCAATCTCCTTACTGGTTATGGGTCTGTTCAGGCTTTCTATTTCTTCATGGTTCAGTTGTGGTAGTTTATATGTTTCTAGGAATGCATCCATTTCTTCCAGATTGTCAAATTTATTGCCGTAGAGTTGCTCATAGTATGTTCTTATAATAGTTTGTATTTCCTTGGTGTTAGTTGTGATCTCTCCTCTTTCATTCATGATTTTATTTATTTGGGTCTTTTCTCTTTTCTTTTTGATAAGTCGGGCCAGGGGTTTATCAATTTTATTAATTCTTTCAAAGAACCAGCTCCTAGTTTCGTTGATTTGTTCTATTGTTTTTTTGGTTTCTATTTCATTGATTTCTGCTCTGATCTTTATGATTTCTCTTCTCCTGCTGGGCTTAGGGTTTCTTTCTTGTTCTTTCTCCAGCTCCTTTAGGTGTAGGGTTAGGTTGTGTACCTGAGACCTTTCTTGTTTCTTGAGAAAGGCTTGTACCGCTATATATTTTCCTCTCAGGACTGCCTTTGTTGTGTCCCACAGATTTTGAACCGTTGTATTTTCATTATCATTTGTTTCCATGATTTTTTTCAATTCTTCTTTAATTTCCCGGTTGACCCATTCATTCTTTAGAAGGATACTGTTTAGTCTCCATGTATTTGGGTTCTTTCCAAACTTCCTTTTGTGGTTGAGTTCTAGCTTTAGAGCATTGTGGTCTGAAAATATGCAGGGAATGATCCCAATCTTTTGATACCGGTTGAGTCCTGATTTAGGACCGAGGATGTGATCTATTCTGGAGAATGTTCCATGTGCACTAGAGAAGAATGTGTATTCTGTTGCTTTGGGATGAAATATTCTGAATATATCTGTGATGTCCATCTGGTCCAGTGTGTCATTTAAGGCCTTTATTTCCTTGCTGATCTTTTGCTTGGATGACCTGTCCATTTCAGTGAGGGGAATGTTAAAGTCCCCTACTATTATTGTATTGTTGTTTATGTGTTTCTTTGATTTTGTTATTAATTGGTTTATATAGTTGGCTGCTCCCACGTTGGGGGCATAGATATTTAAAATTGTTAAATCTTCTTGTTGGACAGACCCTTTGAGTATGATATAGTGTCCTTCCTCATCTCTTATTACAGTCTTTGGCTTAAAATCTAATTGATCTGATATAAGGATTGCCACTCCTGCTTTCTTCTGATGTCCATTAGCATGGTAAATTCTTTTCCACCCCCTCACTTTAAATCTGGAGGTGTCTTCGGGCTTAAAATGTGTTTCTTGGAGGCAACATATAGATGGGTTTTGTTTTTTTATCCATTCTGATACCCTGTGTCTTTTGACAGGGGCATTTAGCCCATTCACATTCAGGGTAACTATTGAGAGATATGAATTTAGTGCCATTGTATTGCCTGTAAGGTGACTGTTACTGTATATGGTCTCTGTTCCTTTCTGATCTACCACTTGTAGGCTCTCTCTTTGCTTAGAGGACCCCTTTCAATATTTCCTGTAGAGCTGGTTTGGTATTTGCAAATTCTTTCAGTTGTTGTTTGTCCTGGAAGCTTTTAATCTCTCCTTCTATTTTCAATGATAGCCTAGCTGGATATAGTATTCTTGGCTGCATGTTTTTCTCGTTTAGTGCTCTGAAAATATCATGCCAGCTCTTTCTGGCCTGCCAGGTCTCTGTGGATAAGTCAGCTGCCAATCTAATATTTTTACCATTGTATGTTACAGACTTCTTTTCCCGGGCTGCTTTCAGGATTTTCTCTTTGTCATTGAGACTTGTAAATTTTACTATTAGGTGACGGGGTGTGGGCCTATTCTTATTGGTTTTGAGGGGCATTCTCTGAACCTCCTGAATTTTGATGCTTGTTCCCTTTGCCATATTGGGGAAATTCTCCCCAATAATTCTCTCCAGTATACCTTCTGCTCCCCTCTCACTTTCTTCTTCTTCTGGAATCCCAATTATTCTAATGTTGTTTCGTCTTATGGTGTCACTTATTTCTCGAATTCTCCCCTCGTGGTCCAGTAGCTGTTTGTCCCTCTTTTGATCAGCTTCTTTATTCTCTGTCATTTGGTCTTCTATATCACTAATTCTTTCTTCTGCCTCATTTATCCTAGCAGTGAGAGCCTCCATTTTTGATTGCACCTCATTAATAGCTTTTTTGATTTCAACTTGGTTAGATTTTAGTTCTTTTATTTCTCCAGAAAGGGCTTTTATATCTCTCGAGAGGGTTTCTCTAATATCTTCCATGCCTTTTCGAGCCCGGCTAGAACCTTGAGAATTGTCATTCTGAACTCTAGATCTGACATATTACCGATGTCTGTATTGATTAGGTCCCTAGCCTTCGGTACTGCCTCTTGTTCTTTTTTTTGTGGTGAATTTTTACGTCTTGTCATTTTGTCCAGATAAGAGTAAATGAAGGGGCAAGTAAAATACTAAAAGGGTGGCAACAACCCCAGGAAAATATGCTTTAGCCAAATTAGAAGAGATCCAAAATCGTGAGTGGGGAGAAAGGGGATAAAAAGAGGTTCAAAAAGGAAGAAAGAAAAAAGAAGAAAAAAAAAAAAAAAAGAAAAGAAAAGAAAAGAAAAGAATTTTTTTTTAAAAAAGAAAACACCTAAGAAAAATGTAAAAAAATATATATATATATTAGATAAACTAGTAAAAAATCGTTAAAAAAGAAAAAGGTAACAGTTAAAAAAAAAAAAATTTTACCCGAAGGCGAGAAAAAAAAAAAAAATGAAAAAGAAAAAATTAAATTAACTGCAAGACTAAAAAAAATCACAGGAAAAAAGCCATGAGTTCCGTGCTTGGCTTTCTCCTCCTCTGGAATTCTGCTGCTCTCCTTGGTATTGAAACCGCACTCCTTGGTAGGTGAACTTGGTCTCGGCTGGATTTCTTGTTGATCTTCTGGGGGAGGGGCCTGGTGTAGTGATTCTCAAGTGTCTTTGCCCCAGGCGGAATTACACCGCCCTTACCCGGGGCCGGGGTGAGTAATCCGCTCGGGTTTGCTTTCAGGAGCTTTTGTTCCCTGAGCGCTTTCCGTAGAGTTCCTTTCAGAAAGTGGTTGTTTTTCTGTTTCCAGAATTGCTGTTCTTCTTCTCTTCGATCTGCCGATGGATTTTCAGGTGTTTGCAATCTTTAGATAAGCTATCTAGCTGATCTCCGGCTAGCTGAAGCAGTCTCAGCTTGCTACTTCTCCGCCATCTTGACTCCTCCTCCGCTATCTTCTTCTTTAGACCCCCAAAGGCATTTCAGACAGATGTAGATGGGAAGCTCTTTCCCAACAGTAATAATAAGAAGAAATAACATGCTTGCTCAGCATGGACTATGTGACATGCTTACTAATATGTCAGATGATAGTTGGACAATACTGGCTGGGATCTTCAGATGTTCCTGGTTTGGGCAAAGAAATATTAGGGTCTCTCACTGTGGATCCTTTTCTCCTCAAACTTACCACTGCCCCAGGACTGGTGCCCCCATTTCAGGTGTTAATCTCCTTTAAGGGCAATTTCTTTGTGTCTTCTCATTCCAGTCTGAGTCAGGGTTATCTGGCTTTCCTTGAATTATTTTCCAAAGTCTTCCTATGGCATTTTTCATTTCGGCTCCCTTCAGTGATTTACTTTTAATGCCCAAAAGACCTTTGTGAAGGTCAAAAGCTGAGTACTACCTGTCTTTCTCCTGAAATTATAACAATCTCAAATTTTCTAGATTCAATGTGGATTCCCCTGTTTATTGAGAGAAGACTTATAAACAGGGAAGTATGACACAGAGCACTCTTACAGTAATGATCTTTCTTCTTTCTCGTTACTGAATTTTTGAGTGTCCAAAAATCTTTGATTCCATCTAAGTGTTTTGTGTCTTACACCTTCTGAGATGAAAAACATAAATAAGACTTTCACCTGAATATGACTGTGGATATGTAATTCTATTTCTCTTGAGTTGTAGTAGTGATAAAATGTCTTATATCCTTTGAGACATTCAATTTTTGGCTATCTTTCGGCATGTTTTCTACCTCAGGTTCAGAAAAAGGTTCAGAAGTTCCAGAAAAGAGATTCCTAGACCCAAGGTAAACATCCTATCCACCATACCAGTTATATTATGGTCTCTTCTTTCTGACTATGGTTTTATTTCTCATTTTTATCCTCAAGAATAAGAGTCATTGACTTTTTTTTAAAATCAATGATAAAGGCAGTTCCTACCACATTCCATGACAGGTGTTAACTAAATAGAACACAGGATATGTTTTCCTTTAAATGTTCTCCTAAAATGATAGACTTTTTTTTTTTCCAGTTGTTTTTGACCAAAAGACTAGCTGCCATTTTCTGCTTTCATACATTAGTTTATATTCCTAGGGATTGCTAAAATTAAATCCAAGAGTTAATTATGAAGGAGAATTTCCAAAGCATAAAGAGAAATACTCTAATGTAAGGACAGTTTGTTTTTTCTCCCATAAATGTTGTGTTTACTATGTTCACAGTAGAACTGAATGATCTTAAGTCTTTTCAGGAAAGATCCAGATAGCATTATAGTATGAGACATTAAAAGTAGTTGAAAAAAGCCTTTGGGATAGTACATTAGTAATTAATGTCATGATATACAAATCTCAGAGTCTTAATATATTCCTTCTTCATGGTGGCAGCGTATGGAAGAAAACCCCTAAAATACGCAGAATGTAGAATTTATACTATGGATAGGACGAATGGAATATATCTGTATACTTCACCTTAAGTTCTAGCATTTTTTTGTAATATGGAGCCAGTGATTCTCTACATTAGACTTGAAAGCTGAGTGTTTTCAAAAATTAGTGGTTCTTTAAGAAAAATAAAGCAGGCTTTCATATAACTTAAAATTGTGGAATTTCATCAATTGAAATGATATCATACATATTTAAAGGGTTCTATTACTTTTCAGGAATGACTAGAAAGAAGAAAATACAGTGAAATGTTAACCTTTTCAGGTCACACAGTTGTTTTTGGCAAAACATAAACAGGAATACCTGGATGTACCAGATCTCTTGAAAGGATAGCAATTGAAGTTGTCTTTAATGAAGACCATTACCATTCCCCTTAGCTGGACTAAACTTTAAATAGGCCTCTTCCTAACTCCAGGTTAAGAGTTACTTCCTAACTCCCTTCTTAGAGTATTTATGTTAGAAAAGTTGAAATTGCAAATCTTTTTTCTCTGCTCTTTTGAAATGTGCAACTTTTAGAATACTTCTTGCTAGTTTTGCAATCCGTGAATATTTTTCTTCTAGACCTGGCAATCATCGATCAAATTGTAATTAGCAAGGAAAATAGCCTCTTTATTTGTCAGACTCTATGGAAGGGTAGGATACCTCACACCCTGTTGACAAACTACCTCTTATCACAAAGGTATGAGAAAGTTGGCTTTCATTCTAGGTATAGCCAATTAGCCAACATATGGCCTACAAAGCCCCTACCTACCTCAGCTCTTAAAAACTCTGCCACTCCTTTGTTTCAGCAAAGTTGAATTCAGCCTGAGTTGTAGACTTTCTACTCTATTGTGAATAGCATCGAATATAACCTTCCTTGCCTGTTTAATTAAATTAATCTGGTGCAATTTTTGCTTTGACATCCTTTAAAAAGTTTTGATGTTGCTAAAGGTCCATGCAATACATTTAGCATGTGGTAGCACACCATAACATAGTCATTGACCTGGAAAAAAAGAAATAATTCAATATGGCTTAAATGTGAAATACAAACTATAAAATCCCAAGAAGAAGACATGGAGAATATTTTCATAAATACGAATATGGGATGGATTTTCTTTTTTTACATAAAACACCAAGAGCAGGATTCATAAGGAAAACAAATCTATATGTAAGTTTTTACAATATCAAAGGAGAATAAATATTTTCAGCTAAAATAATTTTTAAAATGAAGATGTAAGATTTTTAAGTTACATCTTAAAATTAATCAGCTTTATATACCCAGAGATCAGGCAGAGAAATTCTGACAGAAAAACATGAAATCTATCCCAAGTTTGTATATTTAATTCTATTACTTTTTAAAGATTTTATTTATATATTTGAGAGAGAGAGTGAGAGAGGACAAATGGTGAAGAGGGGCAGAAGGAGGGGGAAAAGCAGACTCCCCACTGATCAGGGATCCCAAGGACCTGGAGCTCAATTGCAGGACCCTGGGTTCATAACCTGAGCCAAAGGCAGATGCTTAAGCAACTGAGCCATCCAGGTGCTCTTAATTTTATTTTTAATCAGATCTCTTTTGAGAGTTTTTGTCATTTAGTTTCCATTGCTCCCAAAGTCATAAATTTAAAAACTTCCTAACATTTTGCTATGTAATACCCTCATCTGTTAAAATTCAAGGACTTGGCCCAAATGCTATATGCTAGAATTAGATGAATGAGAACATGTTTACTCTGTTCATGTTCTACATGAAATCTCACATTTTAAAGTATCATATCCTATGTCAACTTTCACTTCTCCAGACTGCTTCAGTTACTCGTTCCATATCCTTACCCACTGAACCATTTTTACTCTCATTTGCCTCTCTTATTTTATTTTATTTTATTTTTTTAGGGATTTTTTTTATTTGAGAGAAAGAAAGAGCACAAGTGGGGAACAGCAGAGGAAGAGGGAGAAGTACACTCCTCGCTGAGTAGAGAGTTCAGTGTGAGGCTCCATCCCAGGACCTTGGGATCATGACCTGAGCAGAAGTCAGAAGTTGGCTCAAATGACAGCCACCCAGGTGCCCCTGTTATTTGCATATCTTAGATGTTATGAATCTGTTAGACTTTTACTGTTTTCTTGTATCACTGGATTTTAGTGCATTGCTAAGGATTAAGATTCTTTGTATAACTAACAAAACCCTTTTAAAAAGCCTGGAGAGATGTATAAGCACATTGGACTGTCCAATGGAGATGAAGGTGGAATTGTATACGGGCTTCAGGAAAAAATCGAGACAAAAATTACAAAGCCTTTACATCCCAGGTGGTTTCACACTCTAGTCTCACCCCTCTGCTACCCTCTTCCTCACTCTTTTCCACCCTTCTTTTTCCCTCTGGACCAGTTGCTGCTGTCTTCCAATCTGCAAGTCAGAATCCTAGTACCACACACCTCTGTGACCCCTCCATGCTGGGTCATGGCTTCTTGTTCCTGTAGTGCTCATACTTCCCATCTCATCCATAATTCATAGTTTGTTAACAAACTCTTCCTGAGATTTCACTGGGGGCTCCTAGGGTGTTCGAAATATAAGATGGTTCACTTTTATAGTAGCGGCAACCACAGATTTCAAATAAAAAACCTAGAATGCATGAGGAGAGATTTGATCTGAGGATGTGGCTGAATATTTA
The DNA here is from genome assembly GCF_030435805.1 of Mustela lutreola. Taxonomy (NCBI): domain Eukaryota; kingdom Metazoa; phylum Chordata; class Mammalia; order Carnivora; family Mustelidae; genus Mustela; species Mustela lutreola. Next base: position 47,892,018 of record NC_081302.1, read on the forward strand.
AAATCACAACTATCTTTGAACATCTGGTTGATTTATCCCATATAATTTTGCCTTCTTTCACCACTCATGGCACTATATCTCCCTCACTGTTTTCTCCCATTTATTTGTTATGTCAGCTTAAATGATCTATTTCATGTTTAATTTTTCTTTTTCTTTTCTCTTTCTTTCTTCTTCTTTTTTTTTTTTTTTTTTTAAAGATTTTGTTTAGTTATTTGACAGACAGAGACCACAAGTAGGCAGAGAACCACGCAGAGAGAGAAAGGGAAGCAGGCTCCCTGCTGAGCAGAGAGCCCAATGCGTAGCTCTATCCCAGGACCATGGGATCATGACCTGAGCTGAAGGCAGAGGCTTTAACCCACTGAGCCACGCAGGCACCCCATGTTTAGTTTTTCTAAAAAGCCACCTAGCAGAGCTGCCCTCCCCTTCCATAACACTCTGTGTTATTGTGTTCTGCCTCTGTCCTGAGGCTGGAGTGATCATTTCCTATTTGTTATTTACTACATTGCTGAGTGTACCATTAGCACTCAATAAATTAAAATAATAATGGTACAGCTCATCACCATAATTATCTTTATTCCCCTAGGCAGATCTAGCAAGGCATGAGACAATTCAAAGGATGCTCCATTTTCTATGAATGCCCTCTAGAATGTCTAAGGACATTCTGTAAATGCCCTCTATAATATCCATAATTCCATTCATTTCTCTTATCAAAATAATAAGAGTGGTGATTATTGAAGAAGCGTTCTTTGAGTCTTACAAGAAAATAGCATAACATGGTCTGGTTTCCTTTTCCAAACTCCTGAAACACCTATTGTCTTTATCACTTACTTGGCATGTCCTATTACTCTTTCATTTTACTTACAAATAAATCATTATTCCTTAAGGCAAGCAATGGGTTTGATCCCACTTCATATACAAATGACTCTCATTAGCAGATTCTAGGTAAACAATTAACTGCAAATTATGGATAAAAAATAATGATAGGTTTGATGTTTATTAATTCATTTACATGGAAAACCTTTTCCATTTATGGGATCTGATACAGTGTGAGTGCCTAGTAGTTTGTGAGCTACTCAATGACACATTTTCTTAATCATCTATACATCTATAGTAAATTATCCATGAAATGAGGCAAAATGCACATAATAAAATTTTTGAGTTAAAAACAATCTAATGTAAATTAAAATTTTCATTGTAATATTAAAGTTGCATGTATATTTTGTATTATTTATCCTATCCCTTGGATTCTATTCTGATGGAAAGACCACTCATAACTTTAAATCTCATGCTACTCAATTACCTTACCAGCTATACTTCTCAAATGTTGTTTTTACTATTAATGACTGGTCTGACCTGTCCTGAATACTTTGTACCTGGCTCCATTGATTTCTTTTCTACCCCACGCTCTTTTACCATTTTGTCATTGTAATACTTTCACGAAGAACCTTCCCTACATATTAGCTTAGGTTTGAAGGGGCAGGGGGGTGGGAGGTTGGGGGACCAGGTGGTGGGTATTATTATAGAGGGCACAAATTGCATGGAGCACTGGATGTGGTGAAAAAAATAATGAATACTGTTTTTCTGAAAATAAATAAATCAATTTAATTAAAAAAAAAAGTAGAATGATCCATCCAATTCCAGTAATTTTCACCCTGGTATATTGAGCCACTGACTTTCCATAGCCATATGCTATGGGCTAACATCTTTTTCTACCTTAGTCATATGAAATGCTAATATCTCATATCCTGATCAAATCAGTTATCCTTTTCCATCTCACACCTTCACTTCATTAACACTTGCTCTTCAACTGCCTAAAAATCTCCAAATTCTTGATCTTTTCCTTCTCATAAGGCTAAACACCCTCTGTCTTGATTTTTGTACTTTGAGTGTCACAGAAGATGGTTGTAGAACCGGTGGATTACTTTAAAACGTGTTTTCGTTTCTCTTTTACCCAAAATACCCAAATCTGGAATTATTTATCTTCTTCTTCAGTCAGTCTTCTCCGGTATATCTAGTTCTTGAAATTGCTTAGCTTCGTGAATGGCTGATATTATAAATTGATGTTTCTAATCTCTGATTGAACTTTAATGCTGTTTACCGATTGTTTCTCTAGCTTATTATCTATAATCCTCTTCTCTGAAATGTCACATCTTTTCTTATGGTGTTTTGCCAGTCTCTTGCTTTTCACCCTTAAAAATTTACTTTGACTTCTTCTGTATTAAAAAAATGTAAAATCTATGTAGCAATCTTGTCATACACTGAAAACTCCCCACCTATACACTTACCCACCCAGAATTCTTTCCCTCCAAGCTAAAGAAATAAGTCTGGCACACTTTTGCCCTTGACCCTACACAATTTCATCTCTTAGAACTTGTTTCATAATTTAGCTCTTCATCAATGTCTTATATTTCCAAATTTTGATTTTCTAATACCAAGAACTGCTTTTCAATTTCTACACAGAAATACAAGAAAATAAAATTTCTAAGTACTACATTCCCTGGTAGCTATGTACTCAACTTATTTTTTTCTCTTAGTTCCATTTCTGGAAAGAATAGAAGTTCATTTATGTCTATCTACTAACACACTATAACTGAAAACCTTTCTTACACCAGCTCTATGCTATGCCTCAGGATTCTATGAGGAATGAGATAGAACTGGTCCTGCTTTCATGTCATTTTAAGTTTTATTTGTTTACCTCTCATTCAGTCTTCCATCTACTATGACCATGATTCTACTCCAACAACTATACGTAATCGACTCAAGTTCTCCTCTTTATTCAAAGCAAGTAGACTTTCAGTATTTGTCTTCTTATCTGTATCTTTTGTATTTTATAATACTAACTTCTCCTTTTATCTTCCTACACTTTAGATTTATATAACCCAAAACATATCTGGTTCTACCTGATTCTTGCTTCTCAGTGTCTTTTATGGGCTCCTCTTTTTCAGTTTACAACTTACAAACATGGCATCTCTCAAGTTTCTGGTACTATCTCATCCTACCTGTCTTCTCAATAAAGCTTCAGCTCTTAACTAAGACTCCTATATTGGAAATGTGGTAGGTAAAGATACCCATGAGTATTTCTGGATCACCTGAAATTCTGAATACCTTCAAACAAACTGATGATATTTTCTCATCTTCTTGAGGTCAGTTGGTATTACTTCTTGTAATAAACCTTGTTTATTTTTATTTTTGATTATGATTTGTGTGGGGATGCCTGGATGGCTCAGTTGGTTAAGTGACTGCCTTCTGCTCAGGTCATGATCCCAGGATTGAGTCCCGAAAGAGGCTCCTTGCTTGGCAGGGAGCACGCTTCTCCCTCTGCATCTGCCTGCCACTTTCCCTGCTTGAGCTCAGTCTCTCTCTCTCTGTCATATAAGTAAATAAAATCATTAAAAAAAACCCTTGATTTGTGTGTTGCATCTTCTCTGCATTTGGGCTAGTATGAATAGCCCAAATAGAGATTCAGAGTTGTCTCCTCATTGGTCTACTTTGCCAACAGCCTGTCTTAGCTAAAACTCATATTTGATCACATCAGAACAACATTAAAAGTTTTCAGTAGTTAACACATGAAATATATTTTAAGTAGCAAACTTTTAGCATAATAGAAAAGCCCTGCCCTGCCTCCCCCCCAAACCATGTATATCTTTATAATTTCAGCTCTCACTACTTCTTGCCTCCTCTTTATTTTTCTTTAGTTTTTTTATTTATTACAGTTTTCAAAGTTCTCCATCCTTTCCCTCCCGTGTGTGTGTGTGTGTGTGTGTGTGTGTGAAGAGGATTTTCAGACTTCCCAGACTGGATAAGACCACACTAGTCTGTTTTCATAGCACCATGTGCATAAACCTGTCATAGGATATATCACAATCTCTTCTGGTTGATCAATATTTGTAGTTTTCCTCTGTTGGAGTGAAAATAGAATAAGGATAAGGATAAGATAATGGATAAGGGAATAAGTATAAGATAAAGTTTTATTGATTCTCCAGGATCTAGAATAGTGCTTTGTATATGTGACCAATGGGTTGTTTTTTTTTTTTTTTTTTACTTGAATTATAGAAATGAACAATCTTTGACACTTTGCTTAATACTCTTATAATATAAATGAGGTCTAGGTATATATACTAAATCAAATATATCTTATTTAAGGCCAGGGTTCTTATCATTTCTCCTAAACAAATTTCTAAGTGGAATCTAGAAAAAAATATATGAAAAACGTTATCAACCTTGATATTGAATAGTGGTATATAAATACAATATACTCTATTGGCATTCCTCTGAAGTCAAATGGAAATCATATAAGACACACTATGACATCTGAGCTTACTCTGAGGGAAATATGTCCTTCATTCAGTTGTGCATGGACAGAAACCTTAAGTTCATCCTGAGTAAAATTTAAAGAAATTTCTATGACTATATTGCATAGTAGACCCATATACTTTAGTTATTGCTTATAGTGATTATTATGTGCTGATCAAATTAAATGACTTTTAAGTTCTTTACCACTCTAATTTTTAGTGATCCTGTGGAGCCAAAAATAACTTCTGTCACTTTATTCTGATTGCATGATTTATATAGCCTGTTTAATAAACTCAGATCATTCATTTTTACTTCCTGATAATATGATGTTATAAACACGAAATTACTGATTCAGAGGAGAGTATTACATCATTTAATTTTCATTTTATTTCAGGTAAAAGACTTTTGTAGGGAAGCATTAACATTCTCTATAACTAGAACATTTAAAAAAGTTATATAGTCTTATTAACTTACAAATGGGCAAATGAAAAATGTTAATAGCCTAGAAAATCCACCACAAGAATAATATCTTGAATTTAAAATTTCTATCTACAGTGAATTTTTGTGACCAAGTTACAAAACACTCAATCTAGGGGTTTATAATGGAAATGCAAAAAGACCTTTAAATTTAAGAGCAAGAAGAGATACTGCTATAATACAAAAAGAATCCTTTTCCAACAAAAGGCTGAATATATAAATCATTGTTATGAAAAATACCTTTCTTCTTAGTTATATTCAATCTGCAAATCATAGACTCATTCTTGCTAGCAAAAAATGGCTTGGGTTTGATTTTAATGTTGATTTTATTTTCACGCTTTCCCTCATTCTACATCTGTTCTGACTCTTCCTTTCAATCATTTCCTTTGTGATTGCTTAGCTTCATGCTTCCTATATTTTGTTAGACTAAAATGTAATATACTCAAGGTTTGTATTGGTAGGCCCATGTGGCTAGTCAGCTCTGAAGCTAGTTTCAAGGAAGAGGAGGGTATTAGGGAGGAAAGCAGACAGCAGAAAATGGAGGTAGAAAGAAAAAAAAAACACCTCATTTATATTTTTGAAGTGGCTAATGTTCCTTGTTGCACAAGTTTTCCTAGTAGGGAATCCCTCTCTTTGGATAAGTACAAGTAGCTATGCCACCTGCAGAACAAGATACCTGTTTCAAAACACGCAGCTCAGATTATTTTTAATGGTGTGATATCTGTCTCGTTTACTTATAGTCTGTAAAATATCCTCAGGTCTGCTGGCTTCGTTAGCTCTTATTTCCTCTGTTTTTGGCTCACCTTGTGTTCTGCTGTCCACAAGTAACTAATGGGCTTTGGGGAGACATCTGGTCAGAAAATCTCTTCTATCTGAAGCTCTTTAGGTTGTGCCAACTTGTTTGGTCATCATATTAGCCAATAAAAAAAAGGGAGTAATTGTAAATTACTTTACAATTTTATTTTTTAATATAACAGGTCCATAATAAAAGTATAATAAATGATTTTGTATGCACAGACAGGAAGGAATTTATTTTTATTCCTCTCATTAAGAACCTTGAATTTCCAGGGATTGCCTGAGCAGTAGAATACCAAATTCTACCTGTTTATGTGAGCAGTAATTATATATTCTGGGTGGCAGAAAGCACTCGGCAGGACTCTGAGGAAGTCTGTTAGTCATTTCATCATTTTATGCAGCATTGATCTTGCTGACTGCACAGAGACTAATAGAACAAGTTAATGGAGTTTATTCTGTCACAAATGCTGCCAGTTAAAGAAGATGATTGCCATGTATGGAAAACCGGGCTCTCTAATTCCTTCCTAAAGATGTATAGAAATATTAAATCTTATCTGCCATAGAGGAAATACATAAATATTGCCTTCCTAATATGAGTACAGGTGGACTTCAGTATTTCAAAGTAGAAATTGCAGAAGTTTTTGGCAATCTATGGATGCAAAACTGACAGTGAAATATAGCTGCTTGTGTTTTTATTAATGAACTGTGCAACATCAATATGGTAGGTTTTTTTTTTTATCCCAGAAAGTTAAATTATCTTAAACATAGATGAAAAACTCATATTTGATGAGCTGAATTTAAACCAAATTGTGCTGTTTAATAAGTAACTTGCAGCCTTGGATTGATGTTGATAAAGATGTAAAAACCAAATGTTGTTTCCCAAGCTGCAAAATTACATGTTATTCATGCTAAAATATGAAGCTGATTATAAGATTCAATGGTAATCAGACTGAATTAATAGAAATCCTTTAACAAACCTTCATTTTCTCAATAGTCCTGACAATTCAAGTAAATAAAAAATGAGAGGATGTACCATTTCAGAAAATAAATTTAGTGTCTTACTTAGTGCCTAAAATATTTCTCCAACTGATCAATAAAACTACCTAATTAAAGTATTGTTTTATGGACATGAAGATTTCTGAAAGAATATGAATTCCCGCTTACATGGGTCTAATGATTAGCTAATAAGGCTAATCAAGAATGAAAGATACGTGTCCACTTTTGTTGTCAGCATAGAATAATAAGACCGTGATTTATACAGGATACCACTATTTTAATTTAACATTTCCTTAAATAATGCTAGAGTTTTCAGCTTTCTTCCAGAAAGACAAACAAAAACAAAACAAAAATCCAAAACCAAAATCAGTAGAAATTAGTTCTTGAAGATAAAGTTGAGTTCAGAAAAAATTTTAAGTGTGTGTTTTCTCCAAGGAATGTTCTGAATGCTTTTCTGTACAAATCTTGACCAATTAAAAAAAAAAATGACTACATACAGTCTAAATATGTTTTTTTCTTTTTCATTCATAAGTAATATAAATATACTCTTACATGTTGGGTCCCCCAAAAATGGGTACCCCAATAATGGGTCCGTGATTAAAGGAGTGAGACTGATACAAAGTGAAAGTCAAGCAAAGCTTTATTTCACACCAAGCATCAAGAATCAGACCAAACTTTCAGGTACGCACCTCTTATAAGAGAGGGCGATCCCTCCCTGCTTTCCAGACTAACTTTTATAGTGCAAAGGTCATGTGGTTGGGCCTGGCCACGCACAGCTAGCCAATGAAGTTGTAACACACAGAGAAAGCTGCACAGTGATGCTAGGTGACCAACTGAATTACAATTTATCCTAGTAGACATTTGAACCAGCTTATCACCTTTGTTAGAATTGGTGCCCAAAAGATGCCCAAAGGGCGGGGCCCATACTCCTTGGTAACTAAGAGACAGTATGCGCCCCCACTGATTGAATGCCTCTACCAGACCTGACCCACTCTTGTATCTGGACTTTGTTACCTGGGACTGGATTCCGGGACTTTTTTTTAAGTGAGTTCCCCTGGGGAGGGGGAAGTTTTACAACTAAATGGCAGTTCAACCGGGGTGGGGCTGTTCTGGCTGAATAGGCCCTTACACATTACAAATAAAGTTAACACATTATAGTACATGTACCACTTCAAAGATTGAAATGGATTCTTTATAAAATTTGTTTCTGAAAATGTTACTTTAAAAGTGGTTCTTTTAAGATATTTTGAAGCAGTAATCATTGAAAGGAAGAAGGTAATTTCATCACTACAATTTTGGTGTTTTGTTAAAACAACCTTCAGCATCCTAATTTGTGGGTCATTCTTCTCTTGTCTCCAATTCAGTATAGATCAAGTTTTAGATTCATCATTTTATAGACCAACATTTTAATAATTCATCCTTTAAATGAGGCATACATTAAGAATAATGATAATGGATTTGCATTTAGATCTTATGTAACCTATTAATACAGTTAAAAAATAATCAGCTCACTTCCGCTTCCGGATATGAGATAGCATTCTATCAGAATAATTACCCCAAGAAAAACAACTGTAAACGCCAGATCTTTCATAAACTTATTCTTCAAACAGCATTGGAAAGCAGCCAAAATTGCCAGGATTTAAGGAGCCAAGGAATTAAAGATCCCAGAGAGAAAGGAGGCATATTGAAGTCTGTTTTACATTATTCATTGTTTTTTTTCCTGAAGGTATTTGTTGATTACTATGCTAAATAGTATGAGAAGATAAGAAAGAAAGCAGAGAACAATAGCTGAGAGAAGAAGAGGTGAGCCCAGCTCTCTTGAGTCTCAGAGAGGTTGGTGTCAGCATTTACCACGGGAAAAGATACTAGTAAATATCTCAGGCTTTCAGTTGAAATCTCAGAAATGCTGTGTCCTAGAAGCGAACTTAGAAATAGAGAAAGGAAACAGAACAGTATTCACAAAAACTCAAACTTAGCTGTAAATTATCTTATCACCTGATTTCTCTAACTGCCTCTCATAGATCATATTCTTTAGGAAGAAAAATGACATCACTGGGTGCCTCAAAAAAAGAATTTTAATAAATACTATTTGAATTTCAAACAAGTATTAACAAGCATGTCAGGAGACAGGAACAAATAATTGACAATTTGGAGAAAAAGTGACAATGAAAATTGAAACAGAGATGATCATGATAATGAAGTTAACAGATATAGATTTGAAAATAACTACATGTAATAAGTTCAGGAAAATATGTAAAAAGGAGAATTTTACCAAAGAATTTTACTAAAGATTTGAAATCTATGAAAAATAATAAAATGCAAATTCTAAAGTTGAAAAGATATTTCAACTGCAATTAAGAACTAAAACTGATTTTGAATTATATAAGAATAAAAAATATTAGAGGGGAAGTGTTATTGAATGGAAAGATAGAATAGTAGAGAATGTGCAGCATATGCACTGATATTAAAAGAGGACAATGTGAGAGCTAACAGTATTAAACAGAAGAAAGCCAAATTGATGTGGGACACAGAGGCAGAAGAATAATTAGATTTCCTTACCTACTGATAAGCCCTTAAAACAGGCAGAGTGACCTCCACCTTAAGGCTTTGCTAAGGGCAAAGGACAATCCTAGCCTGACCAACCTCCTATCCCCAGCCAGGATCCTGTAAGTCTGCTTTAATAATTCCTTTAGGGGACTTTATCTCTAAACCCCAAGACAGTGTTGAGAATCATTCCCAACCATATGGCCCACTGATATACATCTAAAGGATCTCATGAGAAGATTTTATTACTGGTAATGAATAACCTTTTCTCCAGACAATAGCTAGCCCCTCAAGGTCCTAGAAACCTTGTTTCCAAAATTCCTTAGAGACTTACATCATCCCTAACCCCCTCCCAACTTACAAGTATATAATAGTCCACTCCTCACATCCCGGGGGCAGCAGCTCTTCCTGCCTACGGGTCCTGTCCCCATGCTTTAATAAACCACCATTTTGCACCAAAGATATCTCAAGAATTCTTTCTTGGTCATCGGCTCCGGACCTCACCCCACAGAACCTCACCTATGTTCTAGAGCTTCATCAAAATGATATACTTAGAGTGCCAATGTGAAGGGAAGGAGGGAGGAAGAAAGGAAGGAAGACAATATCCAGACTTCACTGATTTATCAGTGAATAGTGTGTGTAGGTAGAAATGAAGTGACACCTTAAAATGTTGAAAGAAAACAGAATTTTATATGAAGAAACTATCTTGATGTAATGAAAAAAAACATTTACATAAAACTCATGAAAAATGAAGGCTAATTAAAGATCCTCATCCAGAAAGAATTTGAAAAATTTCACAAAAAAATTTTCACAAGAAATATAAAAGGAAATTCTTCAAACAAGCAAACAAGCAAAGTGATACCAAAAGGAAACTGATCTATTCAAGGAATAAAAAGTGTGAAGATATATGTACATAGATTTTTTTTAAAGAATGACTCAGTTTTTAAATTATAAATAATAGCAAAATACTGAGGAGCCTACGGTGTAATTCTATTTAAAATCTAAATTATATTTTAAAATTATAAATTAAATTGTATTTAAATTATAAATTGCATTATAATTATAAATTAAATTATATTTAAAAATCTAAAATAATAGCACAAAGGATGCATGGGGAATTTAGGAATTTTTGATAATCTTATTTTTGATAATCTTATTTTTTGATAATCTTATTTTGATAAGTTTTGATAATCTTATTCAAAGATATATAATGCCTTTTAAAGGTACTCTATGATAAATTAAAAAAATGCATAAATTAGGAATCTTAGAGAAACCAACTAAAAATAAAGAAAATAAGTAGTGACTAAACAAATAGATGAGATAAAATAGCATATTAAAATTCTCCAGTAAAATTCAGGAAAGGAAAAAAAAAAAGAAACAGATGAGTTGAAACAAATGGTAAGGGTGCCTGGATGGCTCAGTGGATAAAGCATCTGCCTTTGTCTCAGGTCATGATTTCAGGGCCCTGGGATCAAGTTTGTCATTGGACTCCCTGTTTAGTGGGGAGCCTGCTTCTCCCTCACCCTCTGCCTGCCACTCCCCTTACTGGTGCTCTCTCTCTCTGTCAAAAAATAAATAAAATCTTAAAAAATAAAAAAATAAATAAAATCTTAAAAAATGAAATGGTAAATAAAAACAAAACAAAATAGATGGTTCATGGAAAAATTAGCTTTGATTTATCTTTCCACTTAAAATAAGTGGAAGACACACATCAGCTAAGGACCAAAGTTGTCAGACTAGATTTTTTTAAAAAGAGGCAATTATATGTTCTTTTTAAGAAATTAACCTTTTGTGGGTCACCTGGGTGGCTCAGTTGGCTAAGTGGCCAGCTCTTGATCTTAGCTCAGGTTTAAATTTCACAGTTGTGAGTTCAAGCCCCTACTTAAAAATAAAACATTAAAATTTAAAAATAATAAAATAAAATAAAAAAGAAATATTTTGTAACTATATATGGCAACAGATGTTAAGTGGCCTTATTGCAGTATATACAAGTATCAAATCAATATGTTGTAGACCTGAAACTAATATAATGTTATGTTAATTAGACCTCAATACTTAAGGAGAAAAAAAGAAATTAACTTTAAATACAGAGAAATATACTCATTTTCTGACCATTTTTAGCATAGATTCCTCAAAGCAAGGTTTGAAATGTCTAAGTACAGTTGTGGATGTGTCCATGCCTTACCTTAGCTCTCAATTTTTAAATGACGCATTTTGTAGCTGTGTTATTATATACACATAGGGGACTGTGTGTCTTTATAAAGACATGACTCTTATAATTATGTAATGTCTCTCATTTATAACTCTTGTCTATTAAGTATATGTTGCCTAGTATTAATGTAGTGACACTAGTTTTCTTACATCTGTTATTGGCACTTTATACTATTTCCCATCTAGTCACTTTGTATGACATAAGATGCTAAAGCAATACTCTCGATCAATCTGACCTGACTGATATCTACAGAAATTATGGAAAAATATCCATCATGAACATGAATACAAAAGTCTTTAATGAAATGCTAACAAATAAAATCCATCTCAGTATTTTATAAAAATGATAGCATATCAGCATCTAGTAGAGTTTTCCCTAGGTATTTAAATATGTGAAGATCAATGTAATTCACCACAAAAACAAAAAAAGTGAAGAAAAAAAAAAAAGATCATCTCAAAGATACAGAAAAACGATTGAACACAGCTAGAGTGTTTCTTTTCATTATTTCTTTGAACATTTTTCCTGGTTATTTTAGTAAGAAAAGAAAAAGAAATAACAACAGTTACTTGAAATTAAAAATTAACATTTTCCCTACTTTAGGATGACAGCATTGTATAATTAGAAAATCTTTAAAAGTTAGAAGGAAAACACAGAATTAAATATTTTCAAAATATCACAGGATACAAGCTTTATATAAAAATCTATTGCAAAAAAAAAAAAATCTATTGCCTTCATTACATTCATAATTAATTCATACTTATTAGCAACAACTTAAAAAAAATCTTAAATGCATCAAAAAATTAAAAAAAATTTGAGGTAGATTAATAAAATATGTATAAAATCTGTAGAGTGAAAAAGTGTACAATACTGTTGAGGGAACTTTTTTAAACTTAAATAAATAGAAAAACCATATTTGTGTGTTAAAATACCTAATATTATTATCATGTCAAGTCTCACAAATTGATCTCCATTAGAAACAAAGCAATCCCAATCAAATTCCAATAGGCTTTCTCATACAGTTTGTTAAACTACTAATCAAAATTACATGAAAAATCCAATTACTTAAAATGTACAAAATTATTTTTAAAAAAATCAGAAAATTCTATTATGCATTTTTAAGAGTTTCTGTGTAGTTACAGTAATGAAGATAATAAACAACTGCCATACAGGCAAAATTATAAGTTAATGGAACAGAAAAAAAATTGTTCAGAAATAGACTTTCCCACACATAGAAAAAACATACTGGGTCACCTGAGTGGCTCAGTTGGTTGAGCATCAGACTCTTGATTTTGGCTCAGGTCATGATCATAGGATTATGAGATTGAGACTAACTATGGCTCTGCTCTCAGCATATAGTCTGTTTTTCCTTTCCTCTCCTGTCCCTGTGCTCTTCCCCCTACTCATTCATTCTCTGTCTCTAAAATAAGTGGGGAAAAAAAAGATAGGATTTTTGTATATTTACAATTACTTTTATATAGGTATTTTTTTTAAAAGATTTTATTTATTTATTTGACAGAGAGAAATCACAAGTAGACGGAGAGGCAGGCAGAGAGAGAGAGAGGGAAGCAGGCTCCCTGCCAAGCAGAGAGCCGGATGCGGGACTTGATCCCAGGACTCTGAGATCATGACCTGAGCCGCAGGCAGCGGCTTAACCCACTGAGCCACCCAGGCACCCTTATATAGGTATTTTATATAAGTATTTTATAAAATACTTATATATTACTTATATTATATTATATATAAAATACTTAAAATATATAAAATATATAAAATATATAAAATATTATATATAAAATACTTATATATTTATGTATAAAATACAGGAATTATATAGGTATTATATGTATATATTTACATATATTTTATTTTCAACAGAGCTTCCAGGTTAATTATATACAAAATAATGGTATAACAACTGAATTTGTGTGTTAAAAACAAACTTAGACTCTTACTTCTCTATACAAATTTAAACTTGATATTGATCATTGATGATATTAAAAAAAGCCAAAGAATAAAATTCCTTGAAAATAAATATAAGAAACTGTTTTCTTGAATGTAGGGTTGACAAAGACTTCATATACAAGACAAAAAAATATCGTTACAAAAATCACAAGGTTCTATTGAGAAAAAAGCAAAAGAAAAATATTAGAAAAAATTATACACACATTTATGTTTATATACACATTTATGTACATATATGTGTATGTTCATATATACACATCTGTCTATATTTCATTTTTAAGTTTTTTAAAAACTCAGTTATTTCACCTGATTTTTTTAGATTGAAAGAAGAGATCTGAATTTCTGAGCAGCATTAAATGTGTTCTACTAGGATGGCTTGTATTGGCCATTGTGCCATATTACTGTTGGAGATGAACCGTAGCATCAGTATCCATTCTTCCTTGTCAGTTTTGACCCAACACATCATTCTATATAAATGACGATAATTGGAAACTTAGAACAATTTTTTTTGTTTGTTATTTTTTTAAGTAATCTCTACATCCAACATGGAGCCCGAATCTAGGACTCCAAGATCAAGAGTTGCATGCTCTTCTGACTAAGCCAGCCAGGTGCCCCAGATTGGAAATTTTTTTGAGGCAAATTTGTTGTTTTTGCAGTTAACCTGAGGATAGTAATATAAATAAGGTAACGATTATAAAAAAAAAAGAAAGTAACAATTATGAAACTAATGGAAATATGCTGTTTACTCCTCAAAGGGTTTATGTTCAAATATATAAATATATCCTAGATCTCAATATTAAGGTGATACACAACACAATAAAAAATGGACAAATATTCAAGCAGACAGTTCACCAAAGAAGATATAGAAATAGCTCACTAATGAAAGTATACTCAATGCCATTAGTCAACGGGGAAATTTATCGTGAATCACTATCCTAAATAAAATCTTTAATGAAGTAAAAATAAATTATAAAAAAGTGGTGCCTGGGTAGCTCAGTTGGTTAACCATCTGCCTTCAGCTCAAGTCATGATCTCAGGGTCCTGGGATTGAGACCTGCATCAAGCTCTCTGTTCAGTGGGGAGTTGGCTTTTCCCTCTCTCTCTCCCTCTGTGCTCTCTTTCTCTCAAATAAATAAATAAAATCTTTAAAATTTTTAAAAAAATATATAAATAAATTCACTACTATTTTAAAGGTTTCACTAAGGTTTTCTTTCTCACTTGGTATGTACTATTGCAGTGGTTGCAGTATTTTTGAATTATGTTGAAATGTTTCCTTTTTTCCCTGTAGATTATGATATTAGGTAACACGATAGAGATGCAAACTTTACCTTTTATACATTTTTAGGTAGAATTTCCTTAGTGTGATAGAAAAAATGCCAGGAATTCTCAGGTGCATTCTAAAACATTAATGTTGTGATTTGGTCATTGCTGAATTTAATAGTATGCTAATTGCCTTATAAGAAGAGGATACAGAGAAAATGTTATTTGGAACCCTAAAAAACAATAATGGCTTCAGTCTTTTATCTAATAGCATTGAATAACTATTAGCTTAATATCTACTGTTTTGAAGAAAATTTTATTTTCTTCAAATATTGGGGAAGAAAATTTTATAATATGACAAATTAATGTTCTTTGCTTCCCCAGTCCCCATGATAACCAAGAGGTCAATGAATATGTTTAAGATTCTGTATGCCAGATGATCTCTGTCCTTTCTAGAGTACCCAAGAACTACAGAGTCACCAAGATTACCACTAGTGGTGATTCCCCGTCACTACGATATCATAGCAAGAAAAGAAATAGGGATTCCATGTAGCAAGGTTGAAGCTGAACCTATAGTGTATCTGACACACTTGCTAAATGACTTACCTTTGGATATGTGCTTGACAGCAAGCAATTCAAACATGTATTCAACAAAACTATAAATCCGTACATGCCATAAACTGTTACTTGAATGTAGTTTATTATAAAAATGAAAAATTAAAATTCCAACAGCCTGTTGATGGTGAATATTATGTAAACTAACATCCCACTTTTTGTTCCATTCTTAAAAATAGCTTTTCTTACATGAGATCATCTAAAATAACAATATAAAACATGAATATCAGAAGTTCCAGAATGGAAGTTGGTGCACTCTAACATAACTTTTAGGAGTGATAAGTATATTTGGAAGGATTGAATATGAACAATACTTTACCATAACTATGCAATTATGAAGGAAAATATATTTGAATACAAATACTGATTTCAAAATCATGAGTGAGAAAGGGCAAATTTTCACATGGATACTTTCGTAGGACTTACATTTTTACATAGTACAGTGCATATATTTTCCAAAGTGTGTATAGTTTCCAAAGGATGGATTAGAGTGCAAAAGATGAGAAATTCCCCCAAATTCTGAAGGTGAGGAAGCTACAGTTTTTTGCCAGGAAGTTTTAAAGATATGATACAATATCACCAAATGTTATTATTATATTCTTTTCTTTAAAAAAATAATGTATTGGTGATAACAAGTAACAACATCACATTTGAAGAGAAATCAGAGGTATCTCAATCTGTTATATATATATATATATATACATACAGATATTTATTATGACATAGGAAATAAAATTTTGCCTGAAAGAATAAAAGAGAGAAGAGAGAACACAGTGGAAAGAAAATGTAATGCTGTATTTCACGAGGAGGGATTTTACTTTTATTTCCTTATTTTTTTTCCAACTATTATTTTTATGGTCAAATAAATTTTCTTATACAAAACCTAATCATCTTTTATGGTGATGTCTTTCAGAAGGGGTAAATAATGCTCTGCGTGATGGTCATTGTCAAGGAGAATTGTTATCTAACCCTTTAAAAGTTGAATATCACCAACTAGGAGGGCTAGTTTTCACCCATAAAGGAAATTGATTGGCCTTTCTTTGCATAGTTTTGTATCTGAAGACTAAATTTATCTACATATGAAAACTGCATAGAAGTTTATGCTGAATGACCCAGTATGAAAGCACACTCTTCTTATTCAGATTTTTAAAGTTCTTAAGCATATTATAGCTATATTGACATTTTAAAAGTAATTTAATGCTTGGAAATAAGTAAGGGACCATCTACTTCTAATATATTAGGATCTTCAAGTTACTGATTTTTTTTTACTTAGGTTAAACCACTAGGTATTTTAACTTGAAAAACATCAATGCCCCCACCTAATTTTAATTTTCTAATTTTTAAACATTTTTAAAAGACTTTATTTATTTATTTGACAGACAGAGAGCACAAGCAGGTAGAGACAGAGAGAAGCAGACTCCCTGCCGAACAAGGAGCCTGATATGGACGGAACTCAATCCCAGGCCCTGGGAATAGCTCCTCAGCTGAGTTAGCGGCTTAACCAACTGAGCCACCCAGGTGTCCCCTTAAATTCTTCTTAAAAAAATTGTTCCTGAGGAACTAATTGCCTTTTTGTTTTTTTTTGTTTTTTTTTTTTTTTTTTACTATAATGAAGGACAGAGTTTAATTTCTTGCTACAAGTTGTAATTGGTGGAAATGGGGGAGCAGAGCAAGGCAAAAGAGATTAATATCTTAAATGTAAATAAAATATACAAGATCAAATCTACATAAAGACAATTTTTAAAAGCTGGGGATAGCACTATTCTCCTTTTGTTGTTTCAAGTCCCAGCAGAGGTGTCCCATCTCCAGTGATTCTGCCTAAGGTGAGGATCATAACTAGATCATCATATTTCTCAGATGGATTGTGAGAACTTTATTCTTCTGTGGCTCTTGTGAACCCTCTCTTGAAGGATGCAGTCTTTTCAGTTCTGTGGTGGCCTTTTGTGCCGTTCAGCCAGGAGTGAAGCATGAGTCAGCTGTACCAGGCACTGGAGCACTTCTGTCAGACTATGCACACCCATGTCTTACCCGTTTCTCAGGGAGGAAGTCAGTAATGCAAATTCCTAAGCAAACTGGATAATCTTGAACCATCTGGCGTTTCTAGGCATCCCTCAACTCTGACTACCCCAGGTTGCTACTAAGTTTCACAACACCCATTCCCACTTTCAGAGATGTCAGACTCCTAGATATTTGGCTTCTCTCCAAACTAAAACCTCAGAAGAGAGAAGCAAAATATTCTTGGCATTTTCTTCTGATTTTATTTTAACAACTCACATTCGATAGGGCTTATTTCAACAGAGGTATGTGTATTAAAAAAAAAAAAAAAAGACTTTAAAAGCCATTTTTCAAAATTCCGGTTCAATCCAGATGAAGAAAGTCCACATACCACATTTCACCAAATCTAATACATTATTGAGGGCAATGACATGTCAGTATTTTAATATTACTAAGAAAGAATAATACAACTACGGCATGCTATATGGTATTTTCATATCGGAGATGTTAACCTTAAAAATATGGATCTTTGAATTGAAGGGGAAAAAAAGTGTATCTTTAAGAAATAACTTTTAAAAAAATGAAGGCTTTCTTCCTGTAGTCCATTATAATGTGATAATAGTAATTCTATGTGCACTTAATGTGAGTTACCAACTAAATAGGTAATAGGTAACAGAATTAGTACTTACAACATGTAAAACACTACATTGCGAAAGGTTCAAGAGATGAATTTATATTTTGAGAATAGGTTTTACAGAATCCTATAGTCCATGGGATGGACATTTTGCCATTTCATGATTTTTTTCTTGTTATTTACAACACACTTTGCTGGGCCCAATAACAATCTCAGTGCTGTATCTCTGCCGAAGCTACAAATTAACTAAGAAATATATAGTATAAGAGAAATGAAAAATCAAAGTATCACCTTTATTAGGGAAGTAATTATTGTAGAAAGTAGCTTATAGGTAAGAGCTGAATGATCTTCCACATATTCATCCCCCGAGTTAGACAAACTTGTTCAACAGGTAATGATGGAATGACTGGGACAGTGCTGCTACTGGACCGGCAAAAAGAGTTTACTTCAGGCAGCCTCACTCAAGAGGAAAGAGAAAATAAAGGACTAAGCTGTACATGATCAGTTTCTTCTCCCAAGCTTGCTAATCAAATAAATCACTCCACTTTATCAGGGAGAAATTAGTGGAGCGTTGAAGAAGAACCAAGAGTGTTACACTAATGGACACGTCTCTATGTGAAAGGGAACAGGTAGAAAAGAAGAGCACTGATTCCCACCCCAACAATTCAACCAGAGTTTGTCTATACATAATCATATACATAGGAAAGTAGAACACTATTAACTCTTCCTGGTTTAAAATACCCAAAAGACCTTCTATCACCAGAGTCACTCAAACTCATGACCCCTGAAAGTTCTAACTCGTGCTTTTCTAGATAGAATGCATGGAGCCCACGCTAACTGTGTTTTTTTGCTGGAATGGAGTGACTCTGGTTATCTGAAGAATATAGATCTTAAGAAGGGAAGTAGTAGGATGGTGTATAGGTTTTATTTGGCAGTAGTGGGTGGGTGGTGGGGAGAGATGGTAATGGGTGGGAGAATGTGCCTAGGAAGAGATTTTAGCTACTTATATTCATGAGGTAGTGATATGTTTTAAATTTAATTTTGCCTACCCAATATCTGTACAAAACTTAGAGTTAAAATAGAAAAGTAGCCTGCTATTATTTTTTTCATAACAGACTTTTGGGAAATATACCTTTAAAAACTTTTATGAATGTGCAGATATGAATATGAATACTTTGTAATCTGAATATGAATCATATTGTGCAACTGATAATTAGAACATTTTGGAAAATGGCTAAACACTTTTAAGCTAAGACAGTACAATAAAATTTAGAGATGGAAAAAACATGCTGATATTTTTGAAGACAAAAATAAAAGCATTTTTCTTTAAATAATATATGATCATTATAGGAACACAGGGAAATACAGAACAGGAAAATACAAAGACTAATAAAAGTTTCATAGAATATCTGATCTCCCAGAAATTTGCCTTATTAGCATCTGCCAACCATAACTGCTGGTATTTCTTAAAAACACATGCATATAGAAGGAGAGATTGATGATAATTTATGAGTGAACTAGACTATGCATGTTATTTAATTAAATGTGTTAATTTTAATAAAATTTAACAACTGCCACCAAAGTTAAATGTTTATTCACACACATATGTATACACTAAAAAATATGATATTTATAAAATATTCCTTTAAATTAAAAAATGTAAGTGAAAATAGTGCCAGTATCATTATGTGTCTTTTTTTTTAAGTTCTTAAGTTTTTATTTAAATTCCAGCTAGTTAACATACTGAGCAATATCAGTGTCAGATGTATGATATTCAACACTTCCATAGATCAAATAGTCCTTATCACAAGGGTACTCCTTAATCTCCATCACCTATTTCCCCTGGACCTCCATCCACCCTCTCTCAGGTAACTACCAATTTGTTCTCTACAGTTAAGAGTCTACTTCTTGGTTTGTCTCTCTCTTTTTTCCCCTTTGTCTGTTTGTTTTGTTTCTTACAGTCCACATATGAGTGAAATCACCATGTGTTTTTTAACTGTCTCTTTCAAAGTAAACTATCATTATTGACTCCTTGCTTTAAAAACATAAAGAAATAATCACAACCACATTCACTCTTTTTCCTTTTTAAAGTTACATTATATTCTACTAAATATAATTCTAATCATTTTTAACTGTATTTTATATTTAATTTGCTTCAGTGGATCATTTTATGAGTCACTGAAACATAGCTTCTCCATTCCTGAATTATTTTATTTAGATAATCTTTTGGTGGCTGCATTATTTGGTTAATTTGCTTAATCCTTAGAGATGAGATCCAATCTCAAGTCTGCAGGACTCATGTCACAAAGTTCTTAATTGTCCTACACCATCTTTCTACCACAGATTCCAAAATTCTTTGAAAGTAAATCACATAGAAAATCTCAATTAACTGAAATATTTGGGGAATGGAATATTGTGGTAAATTGTCTTTCATTTTAAGGGAGACGAAGAAGAAAACTTTGATTTCAAAATGTATTACTGAAAACTCTTTTAAAATGTATTAGTCAACTTCCTTGATCTTTATAGTACATTATGTGAAAGGTAATTGATTCCTCTCTAGATGATTGAAGGTTGTTTAGGGTCTTAATGTTAATATTATAAGGTGGGGCTTTCAACATTGTATATAGTGGATGTGGGTGACTGTGACCAAATATTAGAATATATTCTGCATTCTTAAAGTTTGCAATAAAATGCCATTAATTTGTAATATATTAATTTTTGGACATATATTATTTATAAAGGTACATTATATAATGTATAAAATATGTATTACATATAAAATTGCATCTATCATTAATTAGGACATATTTATAATTTTATTTAAGTTACCATTTATCAGTGTTTTAATGTAATTTATTTTTTCTCTTGTATTTTAAAGTAATAAAACAAGACACTGAAATAACAAAAAGCTGGTTCCATCAATGTTGAGTGTCAGACTAAAGTCTTATAAATATTAGGTAAATAGATATGATCAATAGGAAACAAAACATATCTTCTATGCCATGTACTGTGACTAACACCCCCTATCAAATATCTAAAATATGTTCGCACAAAAAATTATAAGTCCTTTTTGACATAAGGACTATCTGGATAAACTGTGAAAACTGAGCCAGTTATATTGCAGTTTTTTACAGCTAGACATTAAGAAATTTCTGAAAATTGGACTCAATTTTTCATTTTTCCTACTCATGTTTGGCAACTTGTAACCAACTTAAAAGCACTCTGATAAACTGTAGTTTGCTTGTATTTTGACAGTATTTCAACTGGTGGCTTTCACATACTAGTACTTGATAAGTTTTCATTATCATATACGTTTTAGGTTATTTGATAGCTGAGAGGAAAAAAAAAAGGACTAGCAAAAATATCTGAAAACTCCCTCATGCTCTTATCTTTCAAAAGGAAAGCATGTGCTGACTGAGTAGATGAATTAAAAGGAGATAGGGAAGCCCAGACTGCCGTTTAACAGAAGCCATTGATCTTTACAAATTAGACTGACAACAGAGATCCATTAAAGTCTACAGCATAATGAAAAAAATTCCTTTCCTTTGGCTTTTCTTTTATCTCCACTCTTCCTAATTCTGATTCGTCTCTTCCATACTCTCCTGTCCTTCAAAAGAGACGCTAAATGCTGATGAGGTAATGGCCGTTAGAAACCTCTTTCAATCTCATTTGAGAAATGACTCTGATTCCAAACATTAATTTTTGGTACCTATCTGAATAACAATAAGCTTGCTATATCATTGATTATGCAGTGGAGAAGAATCAAGACAGAAAAAGGCGGTGGGTGGGGGGGGACCTGCTCATTTTAATACAGTTGTGCCAGCTCCACAAAATCCATTAGGACTTAGAACAGGACACCCATGACCATTACAGCACTTAACCACAAAACTTAAATAGCATTTATCACTTTCTACATTTAATTGTTTTTACTTATTGACTAACATTTTGCTTTTATTCAAAGGTAAGCTTCCAGGGCACCTGGGTGGCTCAATCAGTTAAAGTGTCTGCTTTGACTCAGGTCTTGATGTTTGTTCCGGGTCCTAGGATTGAACCCCCCAGGATTGAAACCACTCCCTGCTGAGCAGGGAGCCTGCTGCTCTCTCTGCCCCCTCCCCACCCCAGTTTATGGAGGCATGCTCTCTCTTTCAAATAAATAAAATACTTAAATAAATAAATAAATAAATAAATAAATAAATAAAGGCAAGCTTCCAATGGGTAGTAACCAGGTCACCCCAGACTTGTCTACTCAGAGGAGTCCAAGCCCTGTACCATCCATCTGCTTAGTCATTTGAGACATATTTTTGAGATGCCTGCAAGAAAGCAAGAATGCTTACTGTTGTATGCTTTTTGAATAAATGGGTTATTTAGATAAGTAAGTAATAAAAATGGACTAAAGAATGTGACTGAATGTGACATAAGTGATAGAATGGGGAAAAGGCCTGCAGCGCAGAAATGCCTCTTCATTCTCCAATCCCTGCAGACAAAGGAGGAAATCATGCCATCCCTGTGTTCCACAAATATATATTTTTTACATCTATTAATAACACTTACTTGATTGTGTTGTAATATATCCTGTCTTCAAAGTGAAACCACAAGGCTCTTACAGGTGGGGGTCCTATTTCCTTCATATTGATATTTTCAGTGCTTACTTAAGTGCTGCTACAAACGGATGGCTAGTTGTAGATGTGCCCCTATGCATGTGCCTAGGTGTGTGTGTGCACAGTTATTTACACAGGAAGCAATAATAAGACAAAAACTGTTTTGGAAATCCAACATAGAGCCATGGAGTCTGCTTCTCACCTGCCAGACCCTACCACAAAAAAGAGATACCTAGTTCCAAGAATCAGAAGCAGAGCTTCTGTTTGTGGCTCTGTAGTTGTTACCATACTTACCGCCTTCCACACAGCATGTCGTTTATACAAGGTCATTTGGGGAGGTAGCATCACACATCATTTGAGGCAATATGTCCTTCATTTACCTGTTGCCTCCTTCGCTTATGAGCTGTAATAATTTAAAGACTACGTTTAACCTCTCTGAGTTTGGCTTTCTCTACATGTTAATGAAATTATAAAGCCTACTCATAAATGTGCTAAGTGGGTCTTTATCAGAAAATGTATATTAAACAATTTGTATAATATCTAGCATACAATAAGCCCTCAGTTAATAGACTCTTCTGCTGCTGCCAGCCTGATCTGAGAGGAGATTGCAATTCTGGGGTGAAAACTGTTTACCTGACCTTTCAAATAGAGGAGGGAATATCTGTGGTAATTATGTGAGCCATCTTAGAATAGTAGAAGTCCAGTGCTTACTGCTGCTCCCTTTGCTTCTCACTGTAAAATGGAAGGGACCAAGATGTCGGTTAGCAACATGAGGGAGAAACAGTAGAGAAAGATGTCAACCAACTCCCATCCTCGGCCTGAGACTTCCTACACAGAACAGACCCTAGGGAGGGAGGGTGAAAAAATTAAAGTAAATTGGACAGAAATGGCAATTCCCAAAGAGGACAGCTCCTTTATTGACTTAACATGATAATAGAACCCTTTATTACCAGTGTGGCAATAGAAAGTCAGGGGCCTGTGTGTGTTCTCAATCGGAGACAGGAGCAAAACTTCAACCCTAAATAAAGATAAGGGAAAAAAATAACCTGCCTTATGGTTACACCTAGTAAGTTCTGCTTATACAATGCCCTGTTTAAACCCTCTGTTGTGTTTACCAAAATAAATCATGTACCACCCTTTGGATTATTTATTTTAAAATTATATATTAGGACTGCCAGTCTGCATGGTTATGCCAGGATTTGGATAAATACAGCTAGATTTCCTTTCCACTACAATTTCAAAATAATTGGAAGTAAAACATATGATGCATTTTTATAACTACTGGTAGTAACTAAACCGATATTTTACCAGAATGGATATTTTTCTATTAGTTTCAGCTTCCTTTCACTATCTGGTTAGAATTTCTGGAAAACATTACTTTTCTATAACTGTTTGAGATATACATCTTTTTTTTTTCCACAATGTTTGTTATAAAAGATACACAATAACTGTTTTATCATCATTCCAAGCACATTCTTTTTTAGAAGCTCAAAGTCTGTTTTATTCTAGTGTTTGTATGGTGTCTTCCCATTGAGATACCTTTTCATTCTACAAAGGATATAAGAATTGGACCTGTTATTTTTAGGAACAGATAAAACATTTCTCCAAGGTAATGGGACACCATGAGGTGTGCTCTTGCATATTACTTCCTTTGCTAATTAAACGGAATGTGAGACTGAAAGTAAGTTGACATTGTTAAAGTAAATGACCCAAAGCTTTAGTAATGAAGACACATCTAGGCTGAAGTTTATTGTTTTAATTTTAATCTTGAGCAATTTCAGCCCTACAGAGGAGGTTGCCTAAGTGTCCTGCCGTGTACTGTTTCTATTGTACTATAGTGCAGCCCACTGACTCTATAAGAACAAAGATATCTGTAATAAGTTGTATTTTGGAATGAAGTGGTTTATTTATATACAAGGTGAATTGATATTGGACATTTATTAAATCTAGCTTTTAACAGGCTGTCATAAGTGAGGTTCTTTGGAGGGCAGAGATATCGGGAGACTAAAAGTTGCTTAAATTATGCTCCATAAAAATATAGATGAGGCTCAGATGCCTTTGGATTAAATATTCATTACTGAATATTTACATAATGCATGTGAAAGTGCTTTTAAAATAAAAACTCTCTTTATATAAATGGAAACTATGGCTAGATTCTCCCACATTATACCCTGTAGAGTATTTCAAAGCATTCTCTAGGGCCTTAGAGAGGAGAAATTCCTTCTATCACTTGTACAAAGGAAGGAAAAACTGATTGTTCCACACTCTCCAAACCCACCCTACTTAAATTGTTTTGGCAATCTAAGCTATTCAACCTTTACTCAACCTTCAATGAAGAACGTATTTACTGTGGTTTATAAATACATGATTCTAAGATAAGAAATACTTTTTTTGAACCACCACCCCCCATTGAAAAGTATTATAAGCTCAACAGGGCCATGCAATAAATTATGCACAATCACTTTGCTATAATAAAAATGCATAGAGAGATAAGGCTTTATATTCCACCTCCACTACTTACTAGTTGCATGATCTTGGACAAGTAATTTTAACTCTGTGCTTTATTGTTTTTCATCAGTTCCTAGGATAGTCTAATGTCTTCTCTGAAGGATTACTTGAGAATTAAAAGAGATAATGCAAGGAACATTCCCATGATCTGACACATTCAAAAGACTGAAAAATGATTCGTTTCCACCTATAAAAATAAATTATTAGGGGTGCCTGGGTGGCTCAGTGGGTTAAAGCCTCTGCTTTCGGCTCAGGTCAGGATCCCAGGGTCCTGGGATTGAGCCCCACATCAGGCTCTCTGCTTAGCAGGGAGCCTGCTTCCTCCTCTCTCTCTGTCTGCCTCTCTGCCTACTTGTGATCTCTGTCAAATAAATAAATAAATCTTTAAAAACAAATAAATAAACAAACAAATAAATAAATAAATTATTATTTCCATACTGAAAGCAGCTCTCGGTTACCTATGTTAATATATAGAAATCTCTATGCAGATTAATAAAAAATAATGTAAACATAATTTTCACATATAGTTTTGTGATCTATTTTGATATTTTGTTTCTAATATTTCACTCTAGAATTTAGACATGAAAGGAGGATATTAGGAATTGAGTGATTTAGCTCTGTCATTTTATAAATGAAACATTCAGACAGAGATGACAAATATAATTATAAATGTAATCCAGCTAGTTAATGGTAGAATTGGGACCGAAGATCAAATCCCTTTTTTTCCTCCTGTTGTATGAATTCATAATACTTCAAACAAAATGATCAAATTTATGTTCAAAATGAAGAAGCTGAAAAAAATCCCCGTCTTATACTAACTACCATGCTATTATTTTTTCTCTGACAAAAATTTCATTCATTGCATTGTAATTGCTTATACTTGTCCGAAGCAGCATATAGGGATATAATTCATGAATAATTCAGTCCAAATTTTGAATTAAGTCAGTCTAAACTTTGGACTATTTAGGATAATCGTGGATTAAAAAAAATAATGGCTGAGACCTAGCATAGTGATCAGATCACTTTACCTGATAAAAGATTGAATCATTTACTTCGTGTGTTACAGGGAGAACAGGGATGAAGACTGCTTTGAGACTGAGCACATAGGTGCCATTTTAGCTTAATATCTTAGCTTATAACTTCCCTAGAGGCAAAAAAAAAAAAAAAAAAAAGTGATTAAATGCTTTGTTGTGAAAGTCCTTCTATTGTGACTCATATGCAGGTAAAACTAGCATATGATAAGAGTGAGCAGAGCTGCTGATAATGATGTAAGTAACGGTAAGTAAGAAAAGCTGGTAATAATTTCTGTAAGAACTGGAAATTGAGATTTGCTTTGGAAAACTCATATAGATGATCTTGTGTGGAAAGAAACTCATTTCCCATTACTGTCTATCTATATTTTCTCTAATGGCACTGACTTTCTACCTTGCACTGTGAGTTATTTATATACATCTTATCTTTGGATTATACCATTCAGAACTTGGGACCAAACCCCTTTCTGTCACATTTTTATAATTTCCAAGCACCTAACCTATTACACTCTGAAGTAGGCACTTACCAGGTATGGGTTAAATGAATTAATATATTTATGTTATGACAGTATTGAAATTATATATTTCATATAATGGAAAGGGGGACTAATCACAGAGTGGCTATAATTCTTTTTTTTAAATTTTGTTTCATTTTATTTTATTTCTTTTCAGTGCTCCAAAATTCATTATTTATGCACCACACCCAGTGTTCCATGTTCAATGCTGTCTGTAATACCTACTACCAGGCTCACCCAACCCCCACCCCATTTCCCTCAAAACCCTCAGTTTGTTTCTCAGGGTCCACAGTCTCTCATGGTTTGTCTCCCCCTCTAATTTCCCCCAAATCACTTCTCCTCTCCATATCCCAGTGTCCTCCTTGTTATTCTTTATGCTCCACAAGTAAGTGAAACCAGGTGATAATTGACTCTCTCTGCTTGACTTATTTCACTCAGCATAATCTCTTCCAGTCCCGTCCACGTTGATACAGAAGTTGGGTATTCATCCTTTCTGATGGAGGCATAATATTCCATTGTATATATGGACCATATCTTCTTTATCCATTTGTCTGTTGAAGGACATCTTGGTTCTTTATACAGTTTGGCAACTGTGGCCATTGTTGCTATGAACATTGGAGTACAGATGGCCCTTCCTTCACTACATCTATATCTTTGAGGTAAATAACCAGTAGTGTGATTGCAGGGTCATAGGGTAAGTAGCTGTCATTCTTAAAAGAAATGTTCTCATATTCTATTCAATACATGTGGTAAATTATAAAAATTCACCTAATTTCTCAAAAGAAAAAGAAATGAGTGTTTGTGATAGTGATTTAAAGTATTCTCATTTTAACATACCTATGTTCTCTATAATTTACTTGAATTATTTCCAATGAGATTTTCATGAATGATATATGAACTTATATATCTTTAAAAAAATATCAAGTTCTTTGTATGTGGCTAAATTTTCCTACGTGATTTCTAAACTTGACTTTGCATAACAGACACTGGTGGCTACCTCGGTCATATCTGTTTTCTTACCTTTTTTTTTTAAAAAAGAATCCTAACCCTGTTTAAGAATTCACCTTGGGGCATTTGGGTGGCTCAGTTGTTTAAACATTCAACTCTTGGTTTCTCTATAGAGAAACCTCCGCTCAGATTGTGATATAGGGGTCATGAAATCAATTCCCTTACCCAGTCTGCACGCAGAATAGAGTCTGCCTGTGAGTCTCTCACCCCCTGCCCCTCCCACTTGTGTGTGCTCTCTAAATAAATAATAAATAAATATATAAATCCTTAATAAAATTTTCACCTTGCTCCCATGCCCCCCAAGAGACTCCTTAGAAGCTGACTTAACACAGAACTCCAGAGAAAGTTCCTGATCTGATGGCCTGTTCCATCTTGGGTTGCCACCATTCTCACCTGTGATTGGTTAGAATATCTGGTTGAATCACCCAGTCCATGATGATCCGTGTCCTCCCTGAGAGTTACTGGCCCACCAGAAAGACTTTTGAGAGAAAATCTGTCTTCTTTTAGTCCCCAGCTTGTCTGTGTTCCCTCCTTCTCTCTTCCCTCCTCCTTTCATTTTCTTTATTTCGTTCCTTTGCTTCCTCTCTCCTTTTCTCCCTTCATTCACTCTCTTTTCTCCCTCTCATCCTCCAGGCTCCTTTTTTCCCTCTCCCTCATTTCTCTATTTCTATCCCTTATTTCCCCCTTTTCTGCTGACTATGTGAGAGAAAGCAAGCAACCCAGAAGCTTTATAAATACCAATTACCTTCTTACCCCCACAAAGAGAAGCAGTCCTACCTGAAGCTGCTGTTGAAGGTGACAGAGCTGAGAGATGGGAAGAATGTAGGTCTGTGATGTCACCCCTGACACATTGCATAGACTAACTGAATCCCACACTCCAAATGGACTTCTACTTCCTTAAAATGATAAAGGTATTTATAATATAAGCAGTTTTGTTTCACTATTCCTGCAAACTAATTTTGATGCATGCCTTAACCTCAGTCCTCCACAACATTTTAAAATTTCTTTCCTTGCCCACCTATTTTTCCATACTTGCCGTTATTATTCTTAGGTAGAGAATCTAGCTTTATGATACTAAATGATTACCATTAAATAGTGACAATAGCAAAGGAAAATAGTACAAACTCCAATGAAATACGAACAGCTAAAAGGCCGATTTTATAATGTGCATTTGTAGCAGCCATTTGAGTGAGTCTACATAATGGTTTTAAAGGACTTTCAATAATGTTTCCTGCAGCTGTGCAGACTTTTAACTTTTAACTCTTCATTTAAAAAATACATCTAAATATAAATCAAGCACTATACACTTCCAATTTAGCTGTTTGAATGGAAAGAGAAAGTTGAAAGCCGGAGCAGTCATGAGTAAGTGCTATAGAAAGCTGTAGTCGACAGTTGCAATTTAAAACCAATCAAGTGGGCAGGAGAAGGGGAACACAGAACCTGAAAATAACTGGGAAGCTTAGAAATAGTTTTAAAGCAGTAGCTGCCCTAATAATGATTATGGTTAATTAGTGATCCGAGGATCCCACCCCCTCAGCAAGTAGTTCAAGAACACCAGTTCAATTTCCACCAGCATTAATCACCTGAGCCAATCTTTCCTAGCACAGTGTGCTCTGCTGGGTACCAAAGTGCAAAGAGTTATGAGAAGGTGACAGTTGCATAGTTACATGCATCTATACTCCAAGTTCTTTGAATCAGGCACAAGATTGGAAACAAAGATCTTTTCATCTTGATGGCACATACAGTATGAAAAGTGGCATTATGGTACACTCTCAAGAGTGCTCACTCCTGGGATTCTGCACCTAGAACATGCAAACATGCTACCTTCTACACTTTCACTCTTGGCCCTTGTGTCTTGGAGAAGGAGGAAAAAGCCATTTTAGAAGATCTAAAACAATCCTTTCTTCTTTAGCACTGTGAAAGAAAGTAGACCCCCTTTGTTGTTCTTTTAGTTTTACTTCTTTGTAATGTGGGAAAATGATTTGAAGTTATGTTTTGCCTTCTGAAGACAGAGAACATCACCCTGCACAGCTTACCTTATAGGAGAGTTTTGGAAAACACAGTTATATATGTATGCAGAAATTCTTTCTAAATAGTAAAGTACTAAATAGACCCTTAACAGCTGGAGTCATATTTATTATCAAATTATCATTTTCAGGGTAGAAAGAAATTGGGAGATATTTCGCATTGCTGGAATTCATTATATGTCAAGGGAGTGATCACCAATTTCAGGGGCCATAAAAATTTCCCTTCAAACCCCAAACCCCAACCTGAAAGTGACATTAAATAACTAAGAATAACAGGGATGTAGCTTACACATTTATCTTTGAAAAATCTTTTTGCATGTATTAATTCTCAGCAGTGTTTACAGATATTTTTCGGAGATGCCTTGGTAGAAAGTATCAAGGGATGACTTGTACTCTGTGCTTTATTCCGGGATCTCTGCTAGTATTCTTTCTGTCTCCTCCCTGAGGGTGGATGCAGAGGTGGTTAAGTCTGAAACAGAACTTTGGATGCTTTGGAAACATTCAGGAGTTACAAAAGAACCTAAGCCAACTCTAGTGACTATACCAGATAAAGGCCAGATGAGGAGGCAATGAGAAAACAAAATGCAACTGTTACAAAGATTGCTTTCTTGATCCCGAACTTTGTTTTCTTGCTTTTTTTTCTTGTCATTAAAAAAAAACCAACAACAACAACAAAAAAAAAAACCAAAAAACATAGAAGGATCTCTCTCTTTTTTTTCTTTCTTAATACAAAGGTAATGCATGCTCATTATTTCTGAATGAATGTTTGAAAGATATAGTAAAATACAAAGAAAAGTTAATTCAAGAATAAATCCCACATACAGAAGAAACCAATGTTAGCATATTGCAGTGTACAGTTCATCGGCAATGGAGAACACAAAAGATTCCTGTGACAGACTATCCTTTCCCAAGATGGCACTACAGCATGTCTGGTCCCATATGACCCTCCGGAAACTTGCCACTTTCAATCCAAAAAGAATTTGTCTCCCCTCTCGTTGAACTTTGGTAGGACTTGGGTCTGCCTCCACAAATCAGGAAGGATGAAGTGGATGCCCTGTGCCTTCAGGAGTCAGGTCATAAATGGTGATATTGTTCTTCCTGGCTCCCTCTTAGGATGTTCACCTTCCCACTCAGGCACCATGGGGAGACCATCTGGGAGAGCTCAGAGGCACCACAAGGAGTAATCTCTTAGAGAGGCCTGCATGGAGAAAAACAGACCCTGAGTAAAAGCTACCAGATATTTGAGCAAATAACCCCTCAGATGATTACAGCCCCAGCCTTCATATCAGCCAGCTGAGACCTACGTATCGTGGAAGAGAGATAAATGATCTTTGCTTGCTTTGTCTGAATTGCTGACTTACAGAAACAGGAGTATTAAAGGTTGTCAATTTTTGAAAATCCATTGTGATTTATTATGCAGCATTAGAGAACTAATACATATACAGGTATCGTACCAATTTTAGCATCTTTTATTGTGTGCATTCTTTTAGAAACCTTTTAAAATTTGACCATATTTTGAATGGTCAAACATTCGTAAGCATAAAATATTTTAGGTCAAGTATTTTTTGAAATAATATGAAGATTTTGACAATATAGAGAGCAAATATAAGATTCTTTTCTACTTCAAATACTTATTTTCTCATAACTTAGCAATTAAGGGGAACACATACATTAAAATTTATACTTTGCTCTTTTTCTAGGGATGGAATTATCTTTCCTTCTTTTGGTTCTAAAATAATAAGTACTGTTGTGGAGGAAGGTGGTCAAGAAGTATAAACTCCCAGTAAGACAAATAAATACGAGGGATTTATTTAATGCTATGGAGTGTTTGAAATGATCAAACACTCATTATATGTGTTTGACATATAAACACATATGTTTATGACATATACATATGACATTATGTACATTATATGACTTTGGTTAACACTGCTGTATGATATCTAGGAAAGTTGTTAAGAGTAGATTCCAAGAGCTCAGCACAAGGAGAGTTCTTCTTTTTTCTGTTTATTGTATCTATGAGGTGGCAGATATTAACTGAACCTATTGTAACCATTTCACAATGTATGTACATCAAACTATCTTACTATACATCTTAAACTTACACAGCAGTTTCTCAATAAAAATTGGGGGGAAAGTGAATGAAAAGAAATAGAGATGCTAGGGAGAGAAGAAGTAGAACAGAAAGAGTTCTGGGTGGTGAGGTTGAGAGAGCAAAAAAAATAATGGAGGAGAAGGAAAGAACACTGAGACTTGGTAAATTTCAAGATAGTTATGCTAGAGGAAGGCATATGAAGCTGCTTAATATACCAATCCTCTGATTTTATTGCCCTTTGAAATTTGGAGGTATTGTAGTAGGGTACATAACTGCAATGGCCAGATGGTCAGCTGACCAACTCTTTAGCAGGTACCCACAGCAACCTGAATACCATAGAGTTTGACGTCCCTGGGTTAGTAGAATTAATCCAAGAGTGAAATATAGCCTATAGATGGAAGGAAGGCCATTGTCTCTGATTTAACACTAAGAGCCATCCTATGTCAATAATGAGTACATGTTGTGGGCAATGCTATTTTCCATCATGTAATTATAATGCACTTGTTACAGAACAAACTTAACACTTGTTAAAATTAAACAAGTGTAAGATCAATTTATTTCAATAAATGAATCCAGTTATATATTTTCCAGCAACATGGCTATTATAATTTAAAGCAATTTAGAACACCATTTTAGAGTATAGGCTCTGTCATCAGAATACCCATGCTGACATCTTGTCTCTACTGCTCACTACCTGAGTGACATTTCTCAAGTTACTGAACTGTGGAGACTTATTTCACCTGTAAAATGAAAAGAATTATACAATCTTCATTGGAAGATTGTTTGGAGGATTTAGTGAGAGGCTACATGTCATGCACTTAAAAAATTCCCAACACAAAATATGTATTAAATAATGAGAGTTCCCATTAAAATGAATAACTGTTTTAGTGCTTTTTTTTTTTTTTCAATTTAAGCAGACTAGTGTCTGTTTCTAGCCAATTATCCTATGTTTTCTTTGATTGTGAGTGGTGATCATTTGAAATACTAAATTCTTTTGTGGAGTTATAAATTATTCTCTTAAAAACAAAATGGTGAGATGATAATAATAATAATAATGTTCTAAAGTAGGAGATCATTTCAAACACTCCATAGCATTAAATAACCTCAGTACAATTATGCATATTTGGCAAGAAATATTTACACAATTAAGTATATTAAGTTAAAGGAAAGGTTTTCTTTCCTTTGAGAAATCCCTGAAGATTACAGACCCAACTGACCTAAGTTCCATTTATAGGTACCAGAAAGTGTCTCATTTTGGGCCACCATTATCTCCCTTTTGGAGCTTCACAATTAAGGATATTATTGATGTGAAAAGGGCTGAAACTTGTATATACCAGAGTATTTCTCTGTTAATCATTTTAAGAGCAAAAAATGAACTTAACTCACAAGGACATGCATATAGAATAGCATATAATGTCTACATTAAAATGATTGTAATGAATACCTATCAATTTAATAATGATTAACTGCTTGCTATATTATATATTTTACGAATATTTCAAGGGCAAAAAGGAATGAAGATGCTAAAACAAAATTCTCTACAAATGGTGTATCAAACTTTCAGATTTTATTTTTATGCTAAAAGTAATATAGAAAGAGCATTTATACAAAGCATTAGCAAGTACTGGGACTTGGGGTGTTGATAGGGAATTTGATAATATAACATTAAAAAGACAATCCCTGTCCTTAAAGAAACTTATAATTTAGTGTGGGAGATAATCACGTAAGACATAACATTAGGGAGTGAATGAAGAGGAGTTGCACAAAAGTGTGAGTTATATATAAAAATACCCAGCTGATGGAACTTAAATAAAACCTTTAACTAAATTTTCTCTAGGTAAGCTCTAACACTGAAATTGTTAAAGCTTTTCTGAATAGCATTCCATTTTTAAATCGAAAATAATTCTGAGTGAGCAATTTTTAAATTCCATACTTATGATACTATAAGCATTACAATTATTGCAAATTACAAAACAAACAAACAAATACAAGTTGGAATTTATTATAGTATTTGTACTTTTTTTCTGGTGTCCCTTTTGGTGAAATATAAGGCAATATCAAAGTCTTTAAAATTAATTTTTAAAGATTTGCCTCTCATTAGATCTGTATTTCTTCTCTTTAAGATTTTGTCTATCATTTTAAAGCCTGAAAAGAAATTATTAGAAACTAGAAACGAATGATTATTTTCAAAGCCATAGTACTTGAGTATGAATATAAATGATAAGCATATTTAGTTAAAACAGCCAGAACAAATATTATACAAAAGTGGTTGATGATTACAAAATGCTGTGACATAAATTCAGTTTTATAGATGCTAAGTATTCTGATATAGTATAAATCAAAGCTTCAATTAGTGTTAAGGCTTTATAAGGTGTTGTCCAGAATGCCCCATGCCCATCACTTTACCAGCTGATAGAAGCAGAGGAGTAGAAATTCATAAGAAAAAAATTGTTGAAACTGGAGACATTTTAGGAATCATAGAATTCAGAAAGATTGCCCTGGCCTTTCCTCTCTTTCCTCATGAGCAATGCTCCCCAAGTGAGGGAACAGGGCCTCCAATGGAACCCCTCATAGACTTTGAGATGTCTTTATTATTACTATTTTAGGTCTTATTTATTTATTTGAGAGAGAGAACATGAACGAGGGGAGGGGCAGAGGGGGAGAGAGGAGCAGAATCCCCACTGAGCAGGAAGCCACATGCCAGGCTCAATCCTAGGGCCCTGGGATCATGACCTGAGCCAAAGGAAGATGCTTAACTGACTGAGCCGCCCAGGCCCCCCGAGGTATCTCTCTTAGACAGTGTAGTAAATGCTGTCTGAACTATATTCCCTATATTCCCACTTCAAGGGTTTGCTGACTGGATATCCAAACCTTAACTGTTGTGCCCAGGAGCTTTCTCTGGCCACTGGACATTGCTTTGCCACTTACATAGCAGGCAAAAGTGCCTGGGAATTAATATACCCTTACCATGACTAGCACTCAACAATGGTAGGAGTTGTTTTATAAATATACTAGCTTCTATGTCTCTTGGTCTAATAAGTCTAAGGTATGGGTTTTACACTGACTCCCTGAGTTGACTGAGTGGGATGAAGGCTCATTGCCCAGAGTGGCAGCTGTCTGTAAAGCACCATTTTTTTAGCTGTTTTCTCTTTACTGTGTCACATCCCACGGCCATACTTTCACCCTCTTCACAGCATATTTGGTCTCAAAATCTCTGTTTGAGAGCTGCTAATAACATAATCCAAACTGAAAAAGAGGCAGCAAACTGATTGGTTTACCCTCATCTTATTTAAACAAAGGGAAACAAATTCCTAGGAGAAAGCAGAATTGTGGAAGACAGGCAACAATGAAACAGGCTCTATGACCCGGTATATATTGTGGCAAAGTTATGTCAGTTTCCTGTCAAACAAAAACTGTAGTCCACAAAAGCTAGCTGATTTGAATAATCTTGGCAAGGTCCAGCCCAAAGGGACTGACCATCAGGTAGGAGAAAAGTAAATATGTTGAAATGTATAAAAAATTAAAGTGAATTAGCCTGGATTTGACTTTGGAAATTCTGAGTGAGACCACAGTCTCTCAGTTTATATAATGATTACTGGACAAATCTAAGATTTATCCAGAGGTTAGTAAGAGTAAGGAAGAGACATCTGATACAGCATGGCTTTAGGCAGTGATAGGAGGCAAACAAAATCATTTCATGCCTGCTCTCTCCCTAATTCAGACTGTTGAATAAACCAACTTATGAGACATGGCACAACTTCCTTCCCAACCTCTCCTTTACCCATGCAAGACATTGCTGATTAAACAGATCACTAGGCTCACAATGGTGTTCTGAATGTCTCTCAATAACAGGGTCTGGGAGTCCCTATCAATCAGAGTTGACAGGCAAATCACAACCCTTTCTTAATCCTTAACCTTTTGAAAAAAAAAATCTTAATCCCTTAGCATAATATTTAAGGCTTTTCTCATCTGTCTCCAAACTAACTTTCCAGTCTTATGTTCTATCAAACTCCCACACACATATTAAAATCAAGCCATAACAACATGCTTAGAGGTCCTCAAATAATTATTGACTCACAATCTCCTAATTTAAAATGCATTTGTCATTTATTTTTTCTTGGAAATGTTCTATATACAACCTTCAGTGAAGTTCAAATGCCACTCCACCTCTTACTACATCCTCATTTAGAACTGATTTCTCTTTTCATTTCATTGAATTTAAATTAATTTTAAAATTCTATTATAAAACTTAACTCATTTCACCCCATGTTTGTCTTTCTTATGCATTATAATTTGCTGAAGGAAACAGTTATATTGTATTCATTGTTCATTCCCATGGCACCTGGCATAACATTTACAGATTTTATCAAATCAAATTAAATTGATTTAAAAGCTAATTGGTTTTAGTTGTCACTTGGACCTCTACAATATCTCCCCTGCCACAAGATATGCTTCTCTACTCCTGTCCTGCATGTTTTATATTTTTTCCTCATACAACAAACTAACAATGGTATTAGCTGACCCAAAGTACACCAAGCATAGACATAATAAAATTATAAGAAATTCATGGAGATATTCAATATTTCTGGATTAGAAACTAAGTTTGCTTAGCCGGGTGTGTGTTCTAACATATCACACACACACACACACACACTCTCACACACACTCACAGAGGAAACTTAGCTATATAGTAGTCCTCCTTATACCCACAGTCAACTGTGGTCTGGAAGCAGATGATCCTTCTGTTGACATATCATCAGAATGTCAATAGTAACCTAAGGCTATGCCAAAGTGCCTGTGTCATTCACTTCACTTGGAGATCATCCCCTGGTATTTTATCATCTCACATCATCACAAGATGAGGAAGGGTTAGTATTGTTCAGTAAGATATTTTGAGGCAGAAAAAGACACAATTATATGACATTTATTACACTTACTATAATTTTTCTATTTTATTACTAGTTATTATTGCTAATATCTTCCTGTGTCTAATTTGAAAATTAAACTTTATCATTCGTATATCTATATAGGAAAGAATAATTTATATGAGGTTCAGTACTATCCGTGGTTTCAGGCATCCACTGGGGGGGTCTTAGATCTTATCCCTAAAAATAAGGGACTACTATATGTTGAAAAAAACATTTCAAAATGCATTCTCAAGAGCAAAGTAGAAGTTTCTCTGGTTTGTTCTGTTAGTACTTAGATTTATTTTAGTTTAGATTTAAGAGACTTTATTTAAAACCTTACATCATTATTAAGTTCCAAGAATCACCTATATTGTGTTTTGTTAGCAAGTCTGTGTTCACTTGGCCTTTACTCTGAGTGTTATATATCTCACATGTGCTAAGATCAAAGGCAAATCAAAACAATTCTGCAGGCCCCTCTGTGGCACAGTCAGCTGGGTGTACAACTCTTGATTTTGGCTCAGGTCTTGATCTCAGGGTCATGGTTTGGAGCTCTGCGTCTGGCTCCACACTGAATATAGAGCCTTGGGATTCTCTTTCCCTCTCCCTCTACCCCTACTCACTGCCCCCTACTTGCTCTTTCTTTCTCTCTCTCTCTCTCTCAAAACAAACAACACAAAAATATTTCTCAAAGACTTAATTTCTTCATATATAAATTGGGAGCTGTAATAATTCCTACAAACCTATCAATTTGTTCTAAAGAGTTACTATGGAAATCAAAAGAGAAAGTAACACACGTGTGCATGCACACACAAACACACACACACACACTTCCAAAAATATATTCTTATATAATATTGTGCACAGTAGTATTACTCTAAGGCAATTCAAATTCTAATTCTTAGGAGTTTTGATGTAACTGAAGACATGAATAATCCATGGAATTTCCAGAGATTATTACACCTGGCCACAGGGATGGGGACAGTGCATCAAATAAAATATTTCTTAATCATTTGGGTGAAAAGATCTCTGGAAAACAATTAGAAATGCTACCAAACTGCTTGCTACTAGACTAATATTTGTGGCTCATAAATTCTCTTAGAAGGCTTTAGGCAAACAATTAGATTGAAACACTTTTCTCTGCTAAGATTAGTTGATGTTTTAATAAGGTGGACACAAAATAAAAAATGCAGTTTTATTAGATTTATCAAATAATTGCCTGAAATATTTCTCCCCGTTGACATCTTAAAAAGAAACCTATGTTCAAGGTTTAACAACTCCAAGAAGACTGGGCAAATCTTTATACTACCAGAGTCTCCAAGCACTTCTTACTTCAATCTGCATTTTTTTTTCCTTTCAAAACATTATCTCCAATTGTGCTGAAGATGCCCATTTGCTTTTGCAAATAATCTGAACTTGTTTATTCAGTGAGTCCTGGAGAAAATGTGTAGCCTGGACAAAGGTGGAGGGCGTGGAGATGGGTGGAAGTGAAATTATGTGAGACATATTTGGGAGATAAAAATCAGTACAGCCTGATGTTGAGTTCAACATAAAAGATGTCAAGAGCACCTTTTGAGGTGTTCAGTTACGTAACAGGAAGGTTGATGATAGCCGTTTACGGAGTTGGGAAACAGGAGACTTACAAGGGATGGAGATGCACCAGTATCAAGAGAGATAATGTACTTTTTTAGAATACTTTCTTTATATCTAGCCTAAGGTATCTGAATCCCACAGTTGGAAAATCATTCATATATATTAAAATTAATCTTTTCTTCTAATATGATCCCTCTGAAAGGTAAATACCACAGGGTGACCTTAATATCTTAGAGTGTGTAGACGAATTTATCAAATTATTATCCTATGGAATAAGAGTGTACAGTGTTTGTGAGAAATAAGAAAAAGGCAACAGGGTGGAGAGAAGGTAGTCAAAGGAAAAAATGTACCACTTTTAATACTGACCAAAATTGACTCTAGTGAAGCTATGAGAATCGGGTGAGTTTCACATTTCTTAAAGTTGGACACATCGGGATTAAACTTTTTTTTTCATGAATTTAACAGCTTTTCAAGGTGTGTGATGAAAAACACTTTACCTTAGATTTCCTTTCTGGTCGACATGCCACAAATTTTATTCCTCACTGTGTTCAAACAATCAAGTGAGCTAGTCATTAGCAAATTAACTGAACCTTCTAAAGTGTGTATTTCAAGCTTATGCTCATGATTTTGAATGAGGACTGATTAAGTTCTCACATCTGTCACTCACATCATCAACTGTGGAATGTCAAGACCTACTAGCACATGGTGTATATATATGAGAGTAGAGGTTCAGGGGTGAACTGTTTATCTTAGCTAAATGCTGTTGTCAAGATCCATTGACACCCGTCAACGGATTCTTTTATTCTTGGTAGGAGCTCATTTGTTTTTTCCAGCTATTTTGACATAGTTATTTTCTACATGAGATGATTATTCATTTCTGAATTCAGATGTTAAAGAGTTTATTTATTTGAAAAGGGCAGGAGATATCTTAATCCTGATGTGAAACATATGTGCACAAAAGTACTATAAGAAAAACATAAATAAATAAATGCCAGTGAGATGAGCAAGTCTTATATATGAATTATTCTAAGACATGATTAAAGTGATAACTAAGAATAGATACAAGTGAAAATTTTTAGTCATATAAAAATAACAAATTAAATTGAGAAATATAAGCTGACATTTAAAAATATTTGAAAATTGTTTTATTATCACACCCAAGCATTTTTTTCTCTCCCATACAACATTGGAATTAGGAATACTTTCAATTTTCTTTAAAAATATATTAAAATGTCATTTTATTTTATTTTATTTTTTTAATTTTTTATTTTTTATAAACATATATTTTTATCCCCAGGGGTACAGGTCTGTGAATCACCAGGTTTACACACTTCACAGCACTCACCAAAGCACATAAAAAATGTCATTTTATTTGAAGTATATTCCATTAGTGATTTATTGAATTTCTCCTGTTTCCATGACATTTGCACATTTTCTTCCATGAATCTCTCATTTGTGTCTATTATTTACTGATTTTGGGGGGCTCATTATACATGAAAACAACTCTTTAACTGTCAGTATATTTTAAGTTTGTTTTTTCCTCAGTATATTATTTTGCTGAGGACTATGCTCATAGGATTTCTATCAGATATAGAAGTTTTTTCCTTAGTAAGGACATATTTACCAAAATTCCTTTTTAAGAAGATATGATATGCTTTGAACTCTAGATAACATTGAAAATACTTAGGAATACTTTAACACCATGTAAGTTTATTAATTTGAGAACCTCTAGGTTCTCTATTAGTATCCCTATCATCCTTTTTATGATAAGTGAAACTATTTCTTCTGACCTGTCAAGGAAGGCATTTACCAGCTGTGGCATCTTCAATGCAGTGAAGTAATTTGTTGAACTTCCACTCATTTAGTCTCCTCTGATGGCCTCAGCCTTCACCCCACCCACTCAATTTCCTGTTTTCCCCACTGTATGTTCAATTTAAATTTTAAGCAAAGCCATCAGGCACAATTCAGGTCATAGCTTAACCATGCTGCAGTCAATTTGCCCATGTCCTTGGCATTTTTTACTTAAAAGGAATTATAGCCTTGCACATTTTGTACATGATGTTTTAGTCTTGTTCATTCATTACTATAACTCTGATTATCCTTATACTGCAAGCATGACTTTTTTTTTTTTTTTAATTTCTGGGTGATTTCCTCTAAATTACCAAAAATCAAACATCATGCCCCTGCTTTTGGCTTCAAAAATGGATGATAGTTAGCTAAAATTATATAAGTAAAGTACATAGCACATACACAAAAAAACTTTGAGGATGTTATTTATATGTACAATTATTCTGATTGAATTTTGGAATGAGATTCCTATATGAAGAATGCATAAGAGAATGACCTATCCTTCACACAAAGGAAAGATAGGGACCCACATACTCTTAATGCAAAGTTAAAAGACTTTACAAAGCAGAATTTGATTTATGTGATGGACCCAAATGTATTTGGAAAGAGTTCCTCTTTCTGAACCCTAATTTTTTCTTCTCATTTATATCTTCCTTCATTAGTGCCAAATTCATTTACTTACCTCAGGCAATTCATTGGATCCACAGACTCTTAAGTAAAACATAGTGGCAAATTTAGATCAGTTTACTGTCATGTTTTTCTCCCTGGTCCTGCTCTAGTAGTATTCATTCCCACATATATTTACAAAGTCAAGGCAGATATTTAATAAGGAAATGCTTACTATTCTATTTGACATATAAGTCTTGTTCTGGGTTTGAGTGTATAATTGACTCTCAGGAGCTAAAGGAAATGAGTACTAGAGAAAATGGTTTATGAGAATCTACTTTTTTTTGGAAGACAACCACCTCAGAGAAAGTCATTACAGGGATTTTCAGAAGACGAAGCAACTTTGAGAGATAGGAGAGAATGGGAGGCCCAAAAGAGTACAGAATTTTGTGAGTCACGTACATCTGCTCACTTTCCACATTGCAATCTTATTATGCTTCACTTTCCTATGAAATCTTAATTTTCGCATAGAGACCTCATGAAATCCTGAACTTGAGCACTGCAAATCAGTAATCCAAATGTTCCTACCATGTATGCGATTTTTAGCCATATCACCTCTATAATTAAATAATATGAATATATAATTTTAAGAAAGACTGACTTTCCTGAAACCACAAATCTGAATCTGGGTTTAATATGCCTTTTAAATGACTTAGCACTGTTTGAAGCATCTGGTCAACCTAGCAGTTCATATGTATTTCTTGTATCCTTCACAATGGTCTCTGTTAGCAGTGTTTAAGTCAGCTAAAATCTTGGTTTCAATAATCAAAGTAGAAATTTCCTGGATGGCCATTGTAGTCAAGGACTACTAAGTTCCCACATTCCAGTATTGTTCTCAATCAGTTGGGGCTGCTATAACAAAATACTTCAGACTGGGTATCTTATAAACAATAGAAATTTGTTTCTCACCGTGGAAGCTGAAGGTCTGAGATCAGGGTGCCAACATGTTCAGGTGAAGGTCCTCTTTTGGGCCTTCATTGTAACCTCACAGAGCGGAAGAATCTAGGTATCTCTTCCAGGGCCTCTTTATAAGAGCAGTAATCCTATTCAGGAGTTATCTTTTCAGGATTAGGCTGAAAGGCTCCACCTTCATGACCTAATCGCTTTCCAAAGGTGTCACCTCCTAATATCAGCACATTATGCATTAAGATTTTGACATATACATTTTGGGAGGATACACTCAGATCATAGTAAGTATAAACTGTATTCTTACTGCCACTAGTCCAAACCATTTGAGAAAATCAATGTCAAATTCCCATTTCCTGCAGGGCTCTTTGTCTGCACCTGTTCTTGTTATGTCACAAAATTGTAAGGCATAAGCCTCAAAACACCTTCTGGCTGGTTTAAAAGGGAAAGAAATTTGTTTGGGAATGACAAGTAGTTGGTACATCTCCAGAAAAGATGAGGAGCCAGAGTACAAAGATACCTAACCAGGAAACATGTCAACAACTGAGAGTTCTTTCAAATTAAAAACTACACTGTCACTGCCTCTCAGTGTCTATGAAATCATAGAACTGTATTGCAGATCACTTCTGCCACAGCTGAAAAAACTGAGTACCATAACCCTTTTAAGACCAGTCCCCATATAAGAAGCCATTACTCATTTTTGTTGTTGTTCATTACAACTTTAGTTATAATACCGATATGGAAACAACCAAAATGTCTATTGATGGATGAATAGATAAAGAAGATTTGATATATATGTGTATGTATACATATGTATATATGTATACATACACATATATACATATATACATATGTATATATATGTGTATGTATACACATACACATATATATAATACATATATATCATACATATAACATACACATACATGATATATATATTTATGTATATACATACACATATATATGATCCTTGAATAACATGGGGGTTAGGGGAACTGACTCCCTGCACAGTCAAAAATTTATGTATAACTTTTGACTTCCCTGATACTTTACAAATAGCCTACTATTAGTAGCCTTACTGATAACATAAATAGTTGATTAAAACATATTTTGTTTCTGTATTATATATTGTATTCTTACAATAAAGTAAGCTAGAGCTTTATCATAAGCCATTAATCATATTAACTATTTCTAAACCTTTCTTATGAAGATACTTCTGATTAGTTGACTGAAAGTTCTCCGGGAGGAGGGGGGCAGTTTCTAGATGCAAGGGAAGGTGAGAAGAGAACCCCTTAAATATTATTAATCCTATTTACATAAAAATATAATAAACATTATCTTAATTGGAAAAAGTCACTAAAATCAAGTAAGTTAAATATAAGCCTTAGAGTAGAGATAAGCATTTTTGTCATCATACTTTTTAAATTAAAAAAAAATTAAATTTAAATTCAATTTAGTTAACATATACTGCATTATTAGTTTCAGGGGTAGAACTTAGAGATTAATCAGTTGCATACAACATCCAGTGCACATCATATCAAGTGCCCTTCTTTCTGCCCATCACCCAGTTACCCCATTCTCCCACCTACCTCCCCTCCAGCAACCTTCAGTTTGCTTCCCATAGCCAAAAGTCTCTTATGGTTTGCTTGCCTCTCTGTTTTCATCTTATTTCATTTTTCCTTCTCTTCCCCTATGTTCATCTGTTTTGCTTCTTAAATTCCACATATGAGTAAAATCATATGGCATTACACTTTAGTGAAATTTTGATAGTGTCATAATGAAATTATTAGAATTTTGTTTAATATCTCAGGATCCAGTATGGTTTCAAAAAGAATCAAATTTAATAAGGTAAGTAAATGAAAGACAGTTAAACATTGGAAAGCAAGACATGAAATATTTTGTTTTGGTTTTTATTTGTGGATATTATGATCATATCCCTAGAAAACACAGAAAGCACCAGTAAAAATTGCTACAGTTAATAACAGAATGTTTAAAAGTAGACATGGATACAAGATAATTTTGTAAAATTTTGTTTGTAGAAATATGGATAGAAAGGTATTTTGGTCTCAGATGGAAATGAAAACTTGTTGTTAGACAGTGGAGATCTTTGTCATAGAAACTTGGCTGAACTGTGTTCTTTTTCAAGTGTTTGTGGGAGACAGAAAATGCTAGTGTTGAAACTGGATATGTGACTAAAAGCAAAGCATTGAACATTTCTCTTAACTGCTTATAGCAAAATATGGGAAGAGGGAAATGAAGAAATTAAGTAAAAAAGGAAGTGGAACTTAAAAATTTGGGATTCTCAGTCTATCACACTGCAAAAAAAAAAAAAAAAGTGTTTTTGGAAGAGAACACTAAGGATGTGGCTAAATAGTTATTTGGTAAAGGGATTCATATGTGTGCAAAACATGGATCTAATTAGCCACACCAACAGAAACACTCCTGTTTTTGTTTTGTTTTGTTTTGTATTGTTTTTGAGATTTTATTTATTTATTTGACAGACAGAGAGAGAGAGATCACAAGTAGGCAGAGAAGCAGGCAGAGAGAAAGGGGGAAGCAGGCCCCCTGCCGTGTAGA
Organism: Mustela lutreola; assembly: GCF_030435805.1. Classification (NCBI taxonomy): domain Eukaryota; kingdom Metazoa; phylum Chordata; class Mammalia; order Carnivora; family Mustelidae; genus Mustela; species Mustela lutreola. The sequence goes on from NC_081302.1 coordinate 47,936,077, forward strand.
GAGCCCGATGAGAGCTCCATCCCAGGACCCTGAGATCATGACCTGAGCCGAAGGCAGAGGCTTAACCCACTGAGCCACCCAGGCACCCCAACACTCCTGGTTTTAACTGAAGGAGATAGACACTAGACAAAATGAAGGAAGGCTGTCAGACTTATTAGATCCTCCAGAACCAGACCATATAGCCATCTGGCTGTAAATGTGCACTATTCTTCAAGCACAGGAGGAATGACCTGGAAGGGTAATTCAGAGATCATCAGAACTATCTCTTTGGTTTCAAATGGGAAATGTCACATTGCTTTGAACAGACCAGGAAGCAGCAGCCTCCAAGCCTTAAGGGCAAGGTTGCCCAGGGATCTTCAGGGTTTGAATCATCACACCAAAGCCTGAGAGGGGAACATAACTCCCCTCTACTCCTTGCTCCTCCATCTTCGTAATCTCTTATCCCTCCCTTGCACCAAGCCCTGCACCACAGAGTTACAGGGCATGACCACTGTCTAATGGACATGGAACTGCCACTCCAGTTAAGTCAGGAAGGCAAAGCATAGAATGAAAGAGGATTGTTCTCAAGCTTCAATAACTAAAGATATTTACTTTACTTAGTTTTGGACTTGCTTAGGATTCTATCACTCCTTTTTCTTCTAATTTCTCTCTTACGAATGTTTATCTTATCCCTGTCCCACGGTTGTATTTTGGAAGCACATAACCTCTCTGGTTTCATAGATTCACAGCTGGAGAGGATGAATCGTATCTTCAGTCTCACCCATAAATGATTTTCTAAAAAAGATTGATTTTATTTATTTATTTATTTATTTATTTATTTATTTATGAGAGAGACAGAGATAGTGAGAGAGAACATGAGTTGGAATGAGAAAGAGAAGCAGGCTCCCTGCTGAGCAAGGAGCATGATAAGGCGCTCAATCCCAAGACCCTGGGATCATGACCTGGGCCAAAGTCAGCTGCTTTACTGACTGAGCCACCCAGGCACCCCTCACTCATATGTGATTTAAATAATGTTTAGATGAGACCTTGGAATTTAGACTTTATCTTTTTAAGATTTTATTTATTATTTGATAACAAGCAATAGAGATCACAGAGGGAGAGGGAGAAGCAGACCGCCCAATGAACCCGAGAGCCTAATGCAGGATCCTAGGACCCAAGCCAAAGGCAGACACTTCATGGATGCTTCATGGACTAAGCCACCCAGCTGTCCCTGGAATTTAGACTTTAGAGTTGATGCTGGAATGAGTTAATGTTTGGGGGACTATTGGGACGATATGAATGCATTTAGCATGTGAGAAGAACATGAGTTTTGGGTGACCAGGAGCAAAATGCTATGGACACCATGTGAAAACAATGAGAAGATGGGTATCTGAAGGCCAGAAAGAGGGATCTCAGTAGTACCTGAATCTACCAGCATCTTGCTATTGGACTTCCAGCCTGCAGAACTGGGAAAAATAAATGCTGTTGTCTGAAACACCCAGTCTATAGCATTACATTATAGCAGCCAAGGCAGAATTATGTAGTAGGAAACTGAAAAGTTATGAAACAAAATTTAAAATGAATTAATTCTAAAATTTTTATAAATTGTACTGTGAAGTATACCAAAGAGAGACAGCAGATGCTGAATTGGTTTGGAAAAACTGATCGAAGGCACAGAATAATGTGAGTATTACTCAAAACTTTTATGATTTGATGAGAAGGGGATAAATCAAACAACCTAATACTGTGATGGTGGAAAACATGAAAAACTCATTTTCAGACAAAAAAATTCAGGGTATCAAAAACAGAAGAGAGAAAAAGAAGCCACAATAAAGGGAGGTGGGGCAGAAGGGAGAGAGGTAGAGAGAAAGAGTTCAAACACATTAGTGATAATGAGAATGCAAATTAAAGTAACAATGTAATGACACAATACATACCAGACTCAGATGTTTACGAAAAAAAGATATCATTCACTGAGAGTGGGAATGTTGAGAAAACAGTGCTATCTTTGATTCTTGAAAGAAATACGAATTATAGCCTTTATGGAAAGCAATTTGGAAACATTTAACAGAGTTACAGATGCACCTACCCTTTGACCCAGCAATCCCATTTATTCAAATCTATTCCTTAGATACAAAATTTCACACCAGTGAGGTCCTTACCATTAGTGTCTATTGCTATGGGAGTTGCTCACACCACAAGACTTGCTAAATACTTTCATATCACTCAGAATAAGAACACCAAAGCCTAAGGGTATATGCACAAAGATGTTTATTGCAGCATGATTGATAATGGCAGGAAAATAAAAAAGGAAAGCACGTGAACCCCCACCTGCAGCAGAACAGTTAATGAATCAGGGTATATGTAAAATGTAGTGTACTACATTGACATTAATGGGAGTGAATTACAGGTATAGAAGGAGAGAAATTTAAGTATAGATTTTTTGCCTGAGAAAAGCAAAATCCTGACATATATGGGTGCTATGATAATGGATACTTTTAAAGGATGTAGTCACTAAATAAAACATTAAATATATGTGGATCGGTTTAGTTGTATGTGTGTGCATGTGAATAATACACATGTGTGAGGGACAGGAAGACAGAAAGAGGGGGAGAGAGAAAATTATATGGCCACAAAGAAATAATTCAGATGAATATATGGAGTGACTAGGAACCTGGATTATAGGAGTAACAAGCTGAAGGGAGAAAAATATCAGGCGATTGAACTGAAAGAGTCAGTATGATAATAATCACATAAAGCATTTATGCAAAATTAAAAATATGTATTTATTTTTTTTAGAAAAAGAGCTATCTTTCAGAGGGAAGTAAATAGATAATGAGCTGGAGAAAGCAGATGAAAACTATTTTTAGCAAAAAGTTTGACAAAGGCAAGAAATAGGGAGTGATGACCAGCGGTGATTAAGAGAGTGTTAAATTTAACAAAAGTCATTTATACTATAGGGGTGATTTGAGCTTATGTTTTTATTTAGAAAGATATAAAATGATTTGGCAGAAAGGATAAGGGTAATGCTACAGAATGTAGAAAAATATTTATACACACACACACACACATACACACACACACACAGAGGAGAAAATGGCTTTTGGAACATTTTTAGTAAGTAAAAAGGTAGAGATCCCTTTCTACTAGAGATGAAAGTAAAACAAGAGAAAGAGAGTGAAAATGAGGAAATATGTCTGGGCGAATAGAAAACAGTAGGGTAGGGGCGGTTGCTATTCTACTGCAGGATTTTCTGCTGTTTCCTTCAAAGCAAAGCCTGAATGGGAATGATTTTTTTGTTTTGTTTTCATTGTTCAGGAATGGAGATACTGGTGACATAGGGACATTAGAGGTATTGATGAGCAACTATGCTTCTTTAACTTTGATCTCAGCCTTTGACCTCCTGCTTGACTGACCCTGTGTGGGAGCAGTGAGAGAGAAGATATGCGAGGATAACTCCTCCTCATCTAACCTACCATTACAATGCAAGTGATTAAAACAAAGACTGCCGTTGTTCAAACTTGCTATAATATTTGAATATTCATTTCAAATATAAATTTCATTACAGTAAAAAAAACTCCCAGTCTACATTATATATTGAAATTCTATCAGTCAACTGAAGTGTACATGTATATTTATTATTAAAGCAGTAAAATGTTGCAGTAATTCCTTGTAACTTCAATCTTTGTTAAATCTATGTGCCAAACATGTTAGTAATAAACTTAAAAGAAATTGAAAATATAAAAATAGGCTGACAATTTATACAAATATTAAGAATGAGCACATTAACTCAGTAACTTTAGGAAGGACATGTGATTCTTTTTGAAGCTAAAATATTAATTGAATAATATAATTTTGTCATTGTGGGAATATTACTACCATTGTGTGATTATTACCAATGTGTGAGTATTACTACCATTAAAGAAAAATAGCCTTTCCTTAAATCATATAATATAAAGACAAAGGACATTTTGCCACTTTGATGGTAATATTACCATGAGCTCTACTCTGTCTGAGTTGAACTAACCAAAAACATAATGTGTTTCACAACTGCCCTCCGTGAAAGGATACATCTATTTAGTATTGTAAATATTCAGTATAGGAAAGACAGAGACAATCTAGTTAATTGATCAAACATTGATTATATCACTATTAATCAAAAATTTCAGGGACGCCTGGGTGGCTCAGTTGGTTAAGCGGCTGCCTTCGGCTCAGGTCATGATCCCAGTGTCCTGGGATCGAGTCCCACATCGGGCTCCTTGCTCTGCAGGGAGCCTGCTTCTCCCTCTGCCTCTGCCTGCCATTCTGTCTGCCTGTGCTCGCTCTCTCCCCCTCTCTCTAACAAATAAATAAAATCTTAAAAAAAAAATTCAAAAACTAATCAACTATAATGTTAATAACAAAATATTAATAATAGTTACTTTTGTATAACACCAAATTTATTCTTTAGTCTATGAGTTCTTTGCATAATGATGATATTTGTCTTCTGCTTGGGTTTCATATAAAGATTAATTTTGACCCTCATCCATTCATCACTCAATCAAAATATATTTCTCCAGGTACATTTATGCCTTAAATATCAACAATTAAATTAGGGGAACTAGCAGTGGGTAGAAAGTGTTAACCACTTTTCTTTCTTGAAATTCCTTCCATTTCTGGGAGGAAGAATTAAGATTAAGAAACTAAGGGAAAGGAGTCAAAATTAACATGAGCGTGGATGGGATTTTGTAAAGGGAAAAATCTGCAAGAGTTATTCCAGGGAAGGCAGAACATTTCAAAAATATTGATGAAAGGATGTTTGCTATCCAAAAACAAATAAACACACCTAACCATGCCTAGCTGGTATTTTTATAGATGCATTCACCATCAACATGTAATCAGCAAATGATCAATTTTCATTATCTCATGTATTTATAAGAATATCTGCTTATTCGTTTTTTTGTTAAGATTACATAAGCCTGTAGAAAAGAAAAGTATAAAACGTCACTCTACATTTAAAATCAGGTAATCCTGGAAGATAACAGGTAATGCAGAGGAGAGTAGATGATAAAACAGAAGAAATATAGGAAAATAATTACTAAGAAAAGAGAAAAATTAATTGCTGCTTGCATATAAAACCCCAGAGAAAACATAGATCTACATTTATGGCAGCATGTGGAAAGTGGGTAAGGTGCCATTGCTTTAAGATTTTTACTAGGAAAATCATATGACTATCTATATTTCTTATGTTCGTTAAATCCTATCCATTTATATTTGTTTATTCTCATCACTACTTTAGAAGTCCAGTGTGAGTGTGCATTGCATTTGTTTACTAAAAAATGTACTGTCTGTCACAGTTTGACATCTATGATTGCTTTTTATTCCAACATGGAATAAGATAATTCATGATTCATTTAAGTAAGACTATATATCTGTATATTAAATTTTAGTGACATATGTATTTTGTATAACTTCTATTGTACTTTAATTATCTATTTCTATGTGTCCTACTGTGCTATTTAGAATTTAAAAATGAATATGATCTTAGTCTACCTACCAGTATACAGTTCTTAACATCTCCATTTTGCATTTTATATTCTTGGGATTTTTCAGCTTTATTTAAAGTTTGAAATGTTGTGTAGACTTCTTTATTCTAGTGGGATATCTGATTATCCCATTCATGTCATGGGCTTGCGGTAGAAAGCAGGCAATAATTTGTTTGGACAACAGATTCTCAAAATTATTTCTTAGCAAACTAATAAGAATATGTCAAACAAATGAATATATTATTTATTATGAAAATATTTTACTGTGTTTCACAATATGCTTCCAACTTATTTTGTCATTTGACATTTTGTGAAAGTTAAGGAATATAATTTTAATTATTCTTTTTTTTTTTTCAACCAATCAATGTACTATTTCCTATAGTCTCAAGGACAAATATGATATGGACTCTGATCTTCACGAATGACACTCACATGAGGAAATAATAATAATAATAATGATAGTAATAGTTGTAATCACTGTTAGCAGTCTAAAGAAGATACTTTGATAACCTTGCAAGAGTTCTAGGACTCCAAGAAGGATTATGAAAGAAGGTGACAGTTGGCAAATGTTATTGATATCTGCTAAGTGAATGAAGGAGAAAGAAATGTGTTTTAGCCAGGTGGAATAGCATGTACAAGAGCATCAATTAAAAAAATATTTTGAGACATTCCAATACAGACAGAGAGTTTGCATGGTCAGAATTAGACTGGTGTTGAAAATGGAGTAAATGAGAACTGGCAGGAGTGAGACTGTGAAGACTCTTGTATGTTTAAGTGAGGGAGTGAGAATTTGAGAACACTTTGTTGGCTGAATCCTTCATCAAAACTCTGAACCTATTTTTTAAAACAATCAACTATTGAATAGGTAGAATATTTACATTATGAGTATCAGATGAAACTTATTCATATGGCTATACTACTTTTTTAACCAGATAAAGTATATTAAAATTTAAAAGTTATTTTGCTCCCAGTTTGGTCCCCCCACCCCCACCTTGAGTAGTTTTCTTGAATCTAGGATTAACTAAAGAGTAGTTCATCTGGAGGCATCCTGGGTCCTCAGATGGTTAAGGGTCTGCCTTTGGCTCAGCTCATGATCTCTGGGTCCTGGGATCCAGCCCCACATTGGGCTTCCTGCTCAGTGGGGAGTCTGCTTATCCCTCTCTCTCTCTCTGCCTCTTCCCCTGCTTTGCTCTCTCTCTTTTTGTCTATCTCTCACAGATGAATAAATGAAATCTTTAAAAAAAAAAAAAAATTCATCTGGACCAGGACTTCAGACTAACCCCTCTCAACATTTTTAGAGGGAAACACTATTTTTTTTTTTCATTTTGAAGACTATTAGTTTGTTTTGATCTCTTAACACTCACTTTGAACAACAAAGTTGCTATTCTACATATTTTAATCAAATTGTCACAGTCCAATTATTTCTTCTCTCATGAAAGCTAGCAAAGTTCCATTGCAGTGTGTTTAAATGACTCAAATATATGAATAAGATAAATATTCATGAAAAGTATAGGAGCCAACATGAAGAAACTATATAAAATATCTCAATTTACTAGTCATTAGAATTTTAATATTTTTATTATAGAAAGAATATTAGCATGTGTTGCATTGACATTTTGCTTTGACTTTCTCAAATCATCTTGGTTTTAGTACCTAGCATGTTGCCCAGTAATCTTGTGGACTAATAAGAATGATAGATTTTAGCACAGCTTTCAGTATAAAAATAATGTTGCCATCTACTCTAATTAAGATGTCCTATATTGGGTAAGAAGATAGAAATTGCCTTGTTTAAAGCAAAACAAAACAAAACAAAATGACAACTTGTTTTAAAATTTCCTTCCCTTCCCATTAGTAGAAAAATACAGGTATGATTAGGTTTTTATGTTCATAATGAAATTAGAGATAATGTAGAAAAATAAAATTATGCATTAAAAATAATTGGAAACAAAAAAAGAGAATGTGCAGTTCTTCTCCCACAGAAATGTTTAGATCAATTGTTTAGAACCTAATTTAATTATCTTATAAAATGAGTCAAGTGGGATACCAAGTTTTAATCTAATGCTGAGCAAGGCCTTTAGAGTTCCTATTATACAATTGTTTTGACTTTTATTTCCCTGAGATGGAAACTGTCTCTGACCCTGATACAATCCCTTGTTATTGGATCATTTTGAATATAATTCTACTTCTTTCTTTATCCATTACATTCATCATATTCTCGGCTAATATGATGATATTGAACATATGGGGGTCTAGATGAAAGAAATAAAGATGCATCATATTTTATCTGATATTATAAAAAGGAATCTCTGAGCCTTTCTCCAGCTATATTAATGTTTACAAGTTAGCAACAGCATGCAGTTTCGTTAGATTATTACAAAAAAATTTCTAAGTTGATTGCCCGGGACCTGGTTGGCCTTGTCCCAGGTATGCACTGAAATGAAAATTTTTACCAAATGCACTGAAAGAGAATTTTTACCATCTCAGAAGAAAGGGAAGTCTTCAGAAGATTTTCAGTTGATCTCACTGAAATCTTAAAGACACAGTAGCAAAATACTCATAATTAGTTTGAACATTTTGATTCTGAATATCTTTGGTTAGCAGCACAGTATCTCTTGTGTTTCATACAATGATGTACAGCCTGATTTTCAATCCATTCATATACTGCAATCCACATAACTACACTATTGCTTCACTGTGCCATTTTTTCCTAAAACTTGTCTTCTGTATGAGCATTTTCCTTCAATGCCCAAAGCTTAATTAGGCACAGATTATTTCTTGACTATTGTTTTGGCTTCATTATTATTAGAATTTTTCTTTTTCTTCTGTACTCATTCTTAGTCTTGCCCTCAGTTTCTTTTGTAACTCATCTGTTTTAATAAGCTTACCTCTATCCCATGGCTTTTCTTGCCTTAATATATGATAACATTAGGCTATCTATAACCAGATAAAGACCAGATTCTTTGCTTTAATACCATGTGTTCAACTGCTTTGGGCTACGTATTGACAGGGAGAAGACTGTAGATCTTGAAGTTCAAAGCAATTGAGTGAAATAATGTAAAAATGACTCATTGCTTTGACCCTGACTCATCAAACAGTTGAAGAGGGTATTAGAAGAATTAAAATTAATGAGCATTTTCTTGTTTCCCTGTGAAGATACCTGAAAAGTCCCCAACTGTTATGTATTACAAGCAAAATCTTCAAAGCTAAGTTCCTCGCTGCTTAGCGGGAGGCTGAATGTTTAATAGTGAGGTTAAGGATAAATTAAAGAATTTTTGTGATGGTTGACATCTGTGAAGTCCTGTGGGTCACTATATTCTTTAAATCGAACATCCATACAGCCGTTGGTGAAGTTTCACTCCCTTGGGGGTAACTCAGAAGTGACTGTAAGAAAGTCTCATGTATCATTTATACCAAGTCTGAAGCCTCAGGAGGTTCTGTTGGTCCACATTCTTGTCCCAGAGATCAGATCCAGGTGAGTCAGTCACCGCACTGACACCCTGACCTGACCCAACCCTCTCAGCAGCTCCCTTGTCACCCAGCCTACACATGGCTGGAAAAAAATTAGAGAGAACACTGACCATAGTGACCTGGCAGGAGTGCTGTGGGGCAAAGGCCACACTAAAATACCAATGCAACTGCAAGATACGAATAAATTAGAAAAGGTTCAAAGGACAGACACAAAAATGATGAAGCACTTTAAAAACAGACTTATGTAGAAAGACTAAAGGGATTTAAATTATTTAGCCTTAAGGAGTGAAGGCTGAGGATAAACAGAATAATAATCTTCAAGTAGTGTGAAGCAACTGTTCTTCCTTTAGCTCCATTGCAATCAAGAGTATATAATTTAACATCAGGGATAAATTAGAAAGTCTAAGATTTCCTCCCTTGGAAAGAAGTACCTGACTACTACAGACACTTGAAATGTGATCTTTTGTAATATCTGGCAAACTGAATGAAAATATCATCCCCATTGGTCTATCTCAGTAACATACTCTGGAAGTTGAAACAGGTGAAGTCTGATTCTCCAAAGCTTATGTGCATGATTACACTGGGAAGCACAGATTTCCAAAACACTGGCCTTATCACAAGTGGGTGCAAAATGCCAGGGTGCATGAATCCATGAATCTTAAGATTAATTATCAAATCTTAAGATTAATTATGCAGTTAGAAAAATGGACCAAGCCGGGAAGCAGTAATCAGATGACTTTTTTTTTTTTTTTTAAGATTTTATTTATTTATTTGACAGAGAGAGATCACAAGTAGGTAGAGAGGCAGGCAGAGAGAGAGAGAGAAACAGGCTCCCTGCCAAGCAGAGAGCCTGATGTGGGGTTCGACTCCAGGACCCTGAGATCATGACCTGAGCCGAAGGCGGAGGCTTAACACACTGAGTCACCCAGGCACCCCCAGATGACTATTTTTAACTGGTTATTAAAGATACATTAAAATATTTTGAAAATAAAAAATGAATTTTTAAAAAAAGATTACCATGATTAGTATTTTTAGTTACGTAAAAACATACTTGGGATCTAAGTTATTTAAATGTGTAGAACGCTGATGAAGCAACATCTGAAGTGCAGGTGAGACCTACAATCTGCTCTCATTTGGGGGAACATATGCTTTAGGGTGGACCAGTGTTATCAAGGCTAACGGCTCCTTGTTATTGCTCTTTGTTCCAGCTTTGCTTTTCACTCCTAACTTGTAGGACAGCTTAAATGGTTGACTTGTTTAAAGTGCTTAATTACTCATGTGGTGGCTATTACCAATACAAACAGTCTACAGGATACACAGACAGCTATTGTGTCCCAGCTGATGTTACAATACTAAATGGGACCTGATTACTGTACATTGCTTTTCAATGCTGTTAATTTGCATGTTTGAATAAGTCTGTTGGGACTCCATTTTGCAGCTATTGCTTCGTGTACGCTGCTTGGGATCGCTTTGGGAAACCGTATGTGATTGGCTTTTTCTATTCATCAGAATAGAGGGTTTGGAGCTGCTGACACCATGGCCATTATGCATTGCACCTATGGGTTTTGTGGCCCATTACATATTGGATTGCTGCACTTGCTTTTTCTTTTTCTCTCTTTTTTCCCTTTAGTGCTTCCCTTTAGCCCTTAAGAATACTGAATATTCTTAAATGTGGAAACTACCATGAATATATGATTGTTAATTGGGAAGCACAGAAGGGATGAAAGTAAAAAAAATTTAAATATTCATCGAGTGGGTTGATAGATTTCTAGGATTGATTTCATAAACATTAATGGAAATGAATGTCTCTTTTCTTAAAAAGTAAGTAAGCAAACGATTTGGGTTGTTTCAACACAAGGGCTGTTCAGTCCATTTAGACTCAATAAGAATTTGATAAGTTAGTCCCTGCAAGAAATATTTTGAACTTTGTGTCATTTCTTGGTCAATTAAACAAAAAATTAGAAGTTTGTCAACACCCAAACTCATTTCAAATATAAAAATCAGTATGCATTTAATGTGGCATGATGTACATTAGACGTCCAAGTAAAACCAGCTTCTAGCATTTTCTGTGCTAAAGAACTTGCCTGGTTCTCACACATATGTGAGAGATTTGAGAATGCTTGTGAACAAAATAGCTTGATACCTTGCACATCGATCAACAATAATATAATCTTTTAATTTTTTTCTAAATATTTTTCAATTGGACCTGCTTTGATTTTTCTGTCAGAATGATAATGGAAAGATGATTTCAACTTCTGTGAAATTCTTTCTAGGATTCTGGTACAAAGTAAGATTGTGTCTGGGTTTATTGGGAAAGAGTTAGATTGCTGCCACAGGTGGCAAAATAGGGAGTCCAGTACTCATAATTCATTATTTCATTTCTCTGTTCTTGAACCTGTAAAAATATTGCTTTTGACTTTTTTTTTTTTACTTTGTTATTAGTCATTACCATTTAAGTTAGAGAGAACAATAATTATGGGCTTTGGGAGTTTGTTGGAGAAGAGAGGAAGAGTAAGTTGCCTGAGAAAATATCAATATTTATGCATAAAAATCTTAAATAATTCAATAGCTAATAGGGAGTTTGAGAGGATGACTTGACCTGAGTTGAAAGATCTCTCTAGGACAATTCGGGTTGACCCTTTCTGCTTGTCTTGTGAGATCTATCAGGATTGAAGACATAACCTAAAGGAACGCTTTGTACTTTCAGTGTTATGTGTATTTGGCCAGATACAGCAATCACAAAAATTAATAATGAACTGTAGTATACAATAGCAAAATGAATGAAACTTAGGTCAGCTAAGAAAGCAGTTATTTGCTCTGAAATTATTTATATTAGGAGAGAAGAAACAATGATAGAAGTTGGAACACTTCTTTAATTAGAGAGATTTTTAGGGTAGTAATCTCACACACATAATCACACACACACATACATCTCATACTGTATCTGATTACATTTTCAAGCAATGGTTTTTAATTGTAACCATATATAGATAGGTATATATGAAAGTAGAGGTTTCTAGGAGCTGCCACCAGAAATAACTCATTTATTGTTGCGTAAGACATAAAAATCTATATTTCTTCAGAACTGTTGAACTTTAATGGTCAACCAAGTGGCATTTCCCTAATCTAGAGGACTAGTTTCAGTATAGTTGCATGGTAGGGTTGCTGAATTCAATAATCCCTGCATTTCCTAGTTAAACCAGATAGAATTAGGAGGAAAAATGGGAAAAGTAATAACAAAAGCACAAGAAAAGCCGTTGTTGCATTTCTACCAAGGCAAAATATATGTTGTTTAAGAATACCTCAGATATCAGGAAATAATCAGACTAAGGCAAGTCAGCCTGGGCTGCAGGGTCAGGCACCCAAGGAAGAGACTGGAAACCATAGCACATGCGAGAGGTTCTAAAGCAAGACCCATCACTACCAATGTACACAGTGTCTCTGATGATTGCATTGACGTCTCACTTTTATTCACTAGGTTGATCAAATAGATTAAAAATTCTGTAAACATAAACACCAATTCTTTTCATACTTATATGTGTCTATGTATAGCAATGTGGGAAATATGGAAACTGTATATTAGCATCTGGGCATATATTTGAAGAAATGTTTTTTTAAAAAATAAATGAATAACTTTTTTGAGAATATATTCCTAATTTTTTTTCAAAATACTGCTTTTAAAATTTAATCAGATGATAACTATTTTATATTAAAATTTTATAATCCATTTAAAACTAAAAATTTTTAGGAACTCAAATAAAACTAAAGTATTTTTTCGTTCTTATTAAAAAACAAATATAAGTCAAAAATTAATGGTAACACATAACTTTGTAAAAATATGTAGCAATGTATAGTCAAAATAATAGTTGAGGTATATTATTTTCTCAAAATTTAATATTGTATGCTTTTAAATAATAGATTTTGCTTTTAGAGCAGTTTTAGATTTAAAGAAAAGTTTGAGTAGTAAGAACAAAGTCCTAATATACCTCCTCTTCTACTGCCTATAATTTCCCTTATTTTTAGTGTTTTGCCCTAGTATAATTTATATCTTACAATTGATTAATATTGTTTGACTATTATTAACTGAAGTCCATGGTTTAAGTGAGCATCCACTCTTGTTTTGTACATTCTATAGGTTTTGATGTGTAATAATGCATTTTTACCATTTAAGTTTTGATGTATTTCCTCACTGGAGGAAATCTGAAAAGAAGTAAAATCAGGTATTACTCTCAGGGATGAAATTTTTTGAATTATTGGAGAAATGTTTATCTCACTATGTATGCTGAAAAGCCAAACTATCCATTATACTGTTCAAATTCTTATAGAATGATCTCTCAATTATTAAAAAAAAATCTCTCTTTAAAAAAAAAAATTTCATGGTGTTCCATTGAAACACTTGTCTGAGGACCTGTACTTTATTGATCAGTCAAACAAATTAAGTCAAGAAAGTTAATTTTTTCAAAGAAAAGTACATTCTTTTTAACAAGTATGGCAGGAAAAAGATCAGTGTACTGGTAACATTAGAAATCACTGTGCAGCTTAACCTCATCTATTTCCAAGTATATTTAAATAACCAGTATATTTTCTTCAAGATTTATCATAGCAATACATTAAAATATAATATTTAATTCTGTGTTCAGCATACATTAAAAAGAAGCATCCAAGGAAAATTAACGTTTTCTTTTTTGAGGATATTAATTTCTGGGACCAGCAAACTACATCAAGAGTTATTCCAAATATTTATTTTGTTTTCACATTATGCCAGGTGCATGAGGTCATCACACACATTCTAATTTTAGGTATAAAACAGGTACCTTCTTACTTACTGGGCATGCCTCACTGAAATTTCTGTTAAGTTAATATTACAGTCTGGTAATTTAGCATTTCATGGGCATTTTCATTTTAGTTTTCTGCTGAGGCTTCTTGAACAAATCAGTTAGCCCTGAATAATAATTTTATGAAAATGCTTTTCTGAATCCCCCACTGCAATTGTTTTTAAATTTTAGCATTCTTCGTTTGCCTTTCACACTAGTACTATGACTCTAGTCATATGAATCAGAGTAAAATTTGAATTAGAATTTCAGATTCAGAGTGATGCATGGTCTTACAAAGAAAGCAGAAATTACATACAAAGTTAGCCTTGCTTGTTCTGTGTAGGGTTTTAGAATCTCACTGGAGAATTCTAGGTCTTCATGCAGACAGCTGACAGTGGGAAGCAAACAGAAATGTTGCACTGGATGTTATGGGACAGAGCAGCTACTATCTTAGAGTCTGCCCGCATCTACTTTTAGCTTTGTGCAAGTCACATTTTTTTAGCTTATATATAATTATCATTATAGTTGTAATATCCTATGTGTATTGTTGCTTGAATCTTCTACTTTGGCAAGTATCCTTTACATTCTCTATTGTCTTTGTATTTCTTATAATTTATTCTACTTAAGAAATTAAACAAAACAAAATGAAACAAAACCAAACCCTACAGCTTTGCTGTAGGATTTTGACACAACATAATCATTTCCCAAATGAACTTCAATGGTTTCTATTTCTCCACTACACAAAATTAGCTTTTGCTAAATTAGAAAGACAAATATTTTGGATGATTCTGAACTATTTGTAGAAATATTAACACGCACTCACAAAAATGCAATCATAGATGTTACCAAGACTGTTGATTCTATGTGTGGTTGTCAGCTGTGTAATGGAATTACCATTGATTGGATACAATTTCAACAGATTACACAATATTCTTCACTACAGACAACTTTTCTAGTAAACAAGGCAATACAAAAATGTTTAAGATGAATTATTCACTCTTTATTATCTCTATGTACTCAGTGTGAAGCAAAGTGAATTATGTAGTAGGTGGCATTGCCAATAACATAGTCTGTCAGAGAGGAGCACTAAGAATATGACAAATAGGTTATGTTGCATAATCGGTTTAAATGTTGAAACCAGTTCTTTTAGTACCTAAAGTATATGGTGAAAATAATGTAGGAACTTTCTAGACAGAACTGGTTATATTTAAAATAATATCAAAATAATCTTTATATGCGAAGGCACAGCATGTTGCCCGGCGTCACTATGGCTGTAATATTGTCCGAACTGAATATTACAAGGAACTAGCAGCCAGAATTGTTGTAGCTGCAGTGGCAAGAGCTGCAGCCCGATGTAACAAAGGCATTGAAGTACTCTTTGCAGTGGCTCTGGAACATTTTGTGTTGGTTGTTGCAAGAGTTTTGAGGGGGCCTACCTCTGCAGATGAAACAGCCAAGAAGATTCAGTACCTGATCCATTGTCAGTGGTGTGAAGAGAGAATTTTTCAGAAGGATGGTAATATGGTAGAAGATTACAGTGCTAACTTTATTTCCTATACTGGATTTCCTTTCATCAACAGACAAGACATTCGTAAAACCCATATAGACAGCTGCCCTGTAACTGTCACGGAAGCATGTCCGGAAAGACAGCAATAGAACTTGGACCTCTATGGTGAAGTTCCCTTTTCAATACTGGATTCCTCAAAAGAATGCTCTTTGAATCTTTTCACCATGGTTTAGATGACATTCAAACCCTAATAAAGACATTAATCTTTGAAAAAAAAGTAATCTTGGCATATAAAGAACTGATATCTGTAGAAGTCACTGATACAATGCCAAGATTTCTTATATTTCTGAACGCAGAATCTAGATAGTTCACGGATGTTCCAAAAGGGTCTAGATGTATGAAATCAAAAGATCTCAGATGCATCAGTACACACATATTTTTCAGTAAAATGGAGATGACTTCAGAGGGATAGTCTAGTATTAACACGAGGTGTTTGAGACAACAGATATTTACATTAGTGGGAAAGTTGCACTGTTTCTCACATTTCTCCTTCATTTTTATTGTCTTTTTGGAAAAATCTCTTTCAGTAGTCCCTCCAAGAACAGAGAAGTCTATGACAAAGCAATTAAAAGAATATGTAAGGTATAGTTCACATTGATGCAAGTCTTTCCTGTTAACAATTCAAAAGAAAATGTGATATAAAGCCACTGAGGTGGGCTGGTGGATAACTTCGAGTGAACCATTATTTGACCTTTCTGCAGAAAAGAAAAATTATCACATAGAGCATCATAATTATTAGATAATACTGGTAATATAAAGTGGTAAAATTGGAAATGCATGCATTAAAGAGAGAAGTGTAAGTCCAATATATTGATAACACAAATAAATAGATGATAATACATGTAAAATGGCTAGTTACCTTAAATGTATATTGCTGTGCTTTTTATATTACAAAAACAGTCCTATCCTTGATACTGTCTTGACCCTTTCCCTGATTAGAATTCCTATGTGTCTGCAATAGCATTCATTTTATCTTTCTTTTTTTTAACTTCATTCACATGAGCTCTCTTGCATTCCTGAAGTAAGTGAAGAGGGGGAAAGAATAGAACCCAGGTGTTTGCAGATGGAATACTTGTGAGAAGCTATGATTTGGTTTTACTCTAAAATCTAAGTTTCTCTTGAATGATTGACATTTGTATATATATGTTCTCTCTTCAGGTTCCTTACCCTCAGGCATTGCCCATAGTCTCAGAAGCAGCTAAAACCCTGACAGAAATACTGATTCTTTTTTTTATAAAAATATTTTGTGATTAATAAGCTATACTTACTTTTGAAGTCCATGTTATAGGCATCTGATATATATTCTGCCTCAAATATAGGTAATATTTATATGTATCTCTGTCTCTCCCACATTCATGTATATGCATACATATTAGTTTTTTGTATAAGGATATTAAGTTTTTGAGATAAAGAAATGTTACTAGAAATATGACATATATAAAATTCAAAATTATTACAGATTAGTTTTGTCTAATGTCTTTATATTAGATGGGTACAAAAGGTGCTTCAAGGAAAAAAAAGCTCAAATTAACGAATGTTCAACATGATTTTAAGCAGTCCTTTGAGAAGTTGATAGCGCAGTCAACCTGTTGTTTGGTTTAGTTGATAAAAAGAAAGTAGATTGACATTTTTTGTTTGTTTGTTAGTTCATTCAATTGACTGAAACAACTCATTGTTTACATCATATTGATGAAACAATGAGTCACATTGATGCCATTAATCATATTCAACCATGAAACAATGCATTCTCTATACACAGTGGCTCTGGGAATGGAGTGATCATCAACTCACCGGATCAATTTCATGTCAAATGAATATGACAAGACTGCTGAATGTATTAGATGGCTTATACTATCCCTGATTATTCCAGTTTTATAGATAATGTTAGAAGGAAAAATCATGGTAGGAAAAGATGACAGAGCTAATTCTCATATTAAAACACTGAAAATGATTATAGTAGTTTACTTCTCATACCTAATTAGTTACATAAAATAGAAACAGTAACAGAAAGTTGTAATACTGAATTTTTTTTGGCATGTACACAGAAGTAAACTGGATGGAATGCGATTAAGCAAGAAATCATATATGATGCAGAATTTCATGTCCATGTGAATTTGGATAACTAATTCACCTCTTTAGCCTTAGTTTCTCTGTGTAAGGAAAAACGTAACAGAGCAAGAAACTTCCCTCCCATGGCTATTTTGATGATTCAATTAGTTAAAGTATATGAAATCACTTAATTAATTGTTTTTTTAACGATTTTATTTATTTATTTGACAGAGAGAGATCATAAGTAGGCAGAGAGGCAGGCAGAGAGAGAGAGGAGGAAGCAGGCTCCCTGCTGAGCAGAGAGCCCGATGCGGGACTGGATCCCAGGACCCTGAAATCATGACCTGAGCCGAAGGCAGTGGCTTAACCCACTGAGCCACCCAGGCGCCCTGAAATCACTTAATTAATTGTAAAGCAGAGTGTTAATGTGATGATGATGATGATGTCTGGTTAAATTGATACTGATATCGCTCTATAGTCTTATTGAAAAGAGTGAGTGGTTAATATAGAGACTTGTAAAAGCTGCAGAAAACTTCAGTGGTGGATGAAATGAGAAAAGCTATGGTAGAAAGTTGTTGTGTATTTGAAACAATGTTGGAGAAACTGCTTAACAATAAAGGTGCCATAATCTTTTAGGTAAATTAGCCCAATAAAGGATTCAGATACAATGAAATTAGTGGGATTTTATGGAAATTAAGAATTCAGACCGCTAAAACGTCTGAGCATTCATAAACATGACTTCTTTGTAGTTTCACATTTCGTGATGAAGATATGAAAAGCTTCATTTGAAAAAAAAATCTGTTTTCCTTTAATGTAGAAGTATATTTTAATATATCAATAGAAATATGTACCTATTTTTGCTTCTTCTAGTCTTTTCTTTTTCAAAAATGCAATTTTACTTTTCATTTGTTGTCTATTCAGATAAATGCCAGTTATATTTCATCTTCTCCCAAATGAAAGGCATGTTTTTGATATCAGAGCATAGTGTCTTTTATTTTTATTATTTATTAATCATCTTCATTGCAAAGTAGAATCATGTCCTTAGAAATTTTATTTCATATACAAGTGCATCTATCCACTGGAATCTGTGAACACTGAACATCACTTAAGATCCTATATGGGGGGTGGGGTGCCTGGGTGGCTCAGTTGGTTAAGCATCTGCCTTTAGCTCAGGTCATGATCCCAGGGTCCTAGGATGGGGCCCTATGTCAGACTCCCTGCTCAACAGTAAGTTTGCTTCTCCTTCTTCCTCTGCTTCTCCTCCCTCTGCTACTCCCCTACCCACCCCCACCCACAGCTCATCCTGTCTTTCTCTCTCTCAAATAAATAAATAAATAAATTCTTTAAAAAAAAATCCTATATGAATCAAGAGAATGAAATAAAAAGAAAAGATTATTGAGAAAATCAGAGGAACCTGGAGGATGATATAGTTGTCAAAGCTACATCCCTTGAAAGCCATAGTTACCACCCTCATTGAATTTACATAATGTAGTGGGAGATACACATATTAATTTTATTCTTCATTTGAATAAAAAACTTGAAGAGTATACAGAGTCAGAGATTCTGTATATAAAATAGTAACATCATATGATTAGTTAGCTGAAATATGAAAATTATATGTATCTTCGTGATGATAAGGAAAAGTGGGTTCTTTTATAGGTTGAACATAAGAATTTAAATTTCAGGAAAAGTAAACTTTTCAGGAGGGCAATTTGGCACCATGTACCAGAAGCTTTAAAAATGTTTTCCTTCGATTCAGCATTGTACTTTTAGGAATCTATCCTAATAAAATTATCAAGAAAATGTAGAAAGATTTTATAGATAGGTAGGTAGGTAGGTAAGTAGCTACGTAGATAGGAATAGATAGGTAGATGTTATTTGAAGCTTTATATCTGAGCAAAAATTTTGGAAACAATAAAAATGTCCAATAATAGGGACCAGTTCAATAAATTATTATATCCATAAATGAAATGCAACCATGCAGCATTTAATATGTGTGTTTGTGTATATGTTGTGAGTGTGCGAGGCAGTGTAGGTTATAGAGAGAAAGAGAGGGATAGATATTCATGGTATTTTTCAAGTGAAGAAAGTACATAAAAAGTATATATTATAATTAGTTTTCATTTTATAAATCATCATTATAATTATCTTAGTTTACTGGCTACACTAAGCTTTTCAAAAAATGGTTCCTGCTAATTTACTACATTAAAATGTTTATTATCTATTGACAATTGAATGTTTAAAAATCAGCCATAATTCTGTCATTGTGAGATAACCAGTTTTAATATGTTGGTGCTTAATTTTGCATGTATTTACTAGGTGTAGGAAAATATATAGGTAATATCCAATTTATTCACATTTTGCAGCTGATACTCTATATTAAAAGTGATTCTGTTTTCAAATACCAGCATAACTCGATGTGAATATCAGACTTTAAATACAAACAGAAATGCAAATGTCAGGATCCTTGTACTTTAAAAAGCAGGTGGTGTTTATTACCTCCTGCTTTTTAAACGTCTTTCTATCTTTACTAACAACATGGTGGGTGGAACTGCAAGCTGCTATATATTTAACGCTACTCTTTAACTTTAAAGAGCTTATAATATGTATTTTTTTTCATGACTAATCCCTAAAGTGATTCACTCTCAACTGCATAGAAACATTCAGTCTTCTTTTGAAGAGAAAAAAAAGCTGCTAGTTTAATCAAGATTATATTGTTGGCAGGGAACCAAAAGCCAAAAACAGATTTTTGTTTTATTTTCAAAAGAAGACATTGGCAGGATGACAATTTAACAAGTATGCAGCTGGAGGTGTAGTAACACCACCTTTAAAGACATGTCTTCATGGAGCAATTGACTTAACTAGTTTAATTCAAACCACTTAGATAAGGGAAGCAGCTATATTCAGATAAGGAAATATTATTTAAATGATTATTCGTTAGGTTATATTGATAAAATAGCTGTTAGATGCTATGTAATTTACATAATCAGCTGTATTTAGACATGTAACCTTTGAACACATTTTCTCAACATTAGGGCTATTGGCATTTTGGACCAGATACTTTACTGTTGGGAGTGTGGGCCTGTCCTGTGCATTGTAAAATGTTTAGCAGCATTTTTGGCCTTTACCTGCATCGCTGTAGTTGTGATAACCAAAAATGTCTCCAAATACTGGCAAATGTCCCCATCAAGGGGGCAAAATCACCCTCAGGTAAGAACCACTGCCTTGGAATGTATCATGAAATCCCATTTTTATCCTTCTATGGGACTATCAAATAAGAAGCAATCAATGACTTTTCTTTTCTTTTTTTTTTTTTAATATAATTTTTTATTTTTTATAAACATATATTTTTATCCCCAGGGATACAGGTCTGTGAATCACCAGGTTTACACACTTCACAGCACTCACCAAAACACATACCCTCCCCAATGTCCATAACCCCACCCCCCTTCTCCCAAACCCCCTCCCCCCAGCAACCCTCAGTCTGTTTTGTGAGATTAAGAGTCACTTATGGTTTGTCTCCCTCCCAATCCCATCTTCTTTCATTTATTCTTCTCGTACCCACTTAAGCCCCCATGTTGCATCACCACTTCCTCATATCAGGGAGATCATATGATAGTTGTCTTTCTCCGCTTGACTTATTTCGCTAAGCATGATACGCTCTAGTTCCATCCATGTTGTCGCAAATGGCAAGATTTCATTTCTTTTGATGGCTGCATAGTATTCTGTATTTAAGACAGAAATATCCTATCCACAGTCTTTGGAAAGTTAATATGGCACTAGACCTTAGACGTCCCTATCTAGCACAAAAGATCTTTGCCATGACACAAAGACAAAGGTTCTGTGTTGATGCTTTGTCTAAACTCCAAGCTCTCATCTAAGTATTTCTTTGCCAGGCTCTTTCCTCTCTGCCTTAGTAGTAGTTACCTTTGAAATAGTCCTTGTTTCTGGACAAAACCTGGATATGTAGGATCCTCAGAGTTGATATATAACATCATCTCAAATTAACATGATTACTAATAACATAGGATTTAACTAACTGTCCGCATACAATTCAATGGATTCATTAGCGTCTTTATGTACAATGTCTTTCTGGTTTTTTTCCATATTTATTTAACTTTTTTGTCTATATTTTCTCAAAATATCACCTTCATCTTTACCTGCA
Source organism: Mustela lutreola (assembly GCF_030435805.1). Lineage (NCBI taxonomy): Eukaryota > Metazoa > Chordata > Mammalia > Carnivora > Mustelidae > Mustela > Mustela lutreola. The sequence goes on from NC_081302.1 coordinate 47,957,644, forward strand.
TGTCACATTTTTCATGCTTTTGACATGAAAATCCTCTCTAAGCCCGCTACTGAAAATAAAGTGAAAATACATTTGTTGGAAATAAAAAAAAAATCCAATAATCTATCCCACTACACTAAATAACTACTCTTTATACATTGGTTGTTTTGCATAGGTAAGATGATTTTCATCACTCATTTACTTGATAAATATGTTCATTGATGCCTAGTATTTGTCAAGCATTGTCATAAGTACAAAGTGCTTCTCTGTGCTTGAGAACCTGCAATGAGAAGACAGAAAATAAGGAAGAAAATAATGCTTATAGTGATAATAGATATCAATAACCACAGGATGTTATATGTGAGCATTTGAGAGGGACAATTCAGATAGTACTGAAAATTTCTTAGATGAATACACTTTCCCTTTCTTTATAACTCTGTATTCAAATTTGAGTTCTCAAACATAGAAACAACAAATTAATTTCTTCCCCACACTCTGGACTTCATACACACTACAGAAGACTAACTCAAAACTCACTCTTTCTCGGGAGAGTTTTATTCATTTAAGTGAGTTAAATCTCACTTTTCCTGTTTTTGTGTTTGTTTTTTGCTTTTTTTGGGGGGGTTGGTTGTTAATGTATGTATAATTTTCAAGAGATATTTCAGCAAAGGAATATATTTTCTTCTTAGGAAATACTGTCTCTCCAATGGAATAGTCAGTGTCGCATTATCATTAGTCTTTTATGACATCCATTAAGGTTCTTTTGTGAAAACTATTTCTTGGGCAATTTTAATAAGTATTTTTTTATTCAGTCAGGTTGCTTGCCTGGGATTTTTCCAAACCATGGTACCTGGTCTAAGAACAGCACTAACTCCACACAAAATTGTTAGAATAATGGACAATCAGACTGAGAAAAAGGTATTTTGGAAAGACATGTATAGTAAAAGAACCTCTCTAGGTCAAGGAAGTAATGTTTTTCAATTTTTGCTACTGTGAATCATCTCATTTTTAATAACCAAAGCTAAAAATTACAGATCTTAAAATATGTCAGAGAAATTGAGTATCTGTACCAAGTGTCTCAAATCCACCTCAACAATACAATGCAAACTGTCTTTTCTATCTTATAATATGTTGTGGTACTTTGGGGGATGAGAGCACATCTAAAATTTAAATTCCTATTTTTCATGGTTGGTGTTTTTATTTTATTAGATTCATGTGGTCTTATTTTTTTGTTTGTTTGTTTTGTTATTCTTTTGTGCATTGTTGTTGAATATTGCTGAGGATCATTTAGAGCTATACTTTGGCACCAAGATAGTAAGAATGCCTAGTCCCAGAGAGAGATAACAAATTTGGATTGTCAAATGCTACATATATTAGTATACCAAAGATCTATAAAAATAAAAATAGTATCATATGATGAACCCTCAGAGGAAAACATCAAAGGGGCCTTGAAACAATCTATAGAATCATGTCGGTTTGTTTTATATATATGTCTAGATAGTGAGAAGATGTGAATTTATTCCAGTAAAAAGATATTTATGAAATCTTTGTAGAAAGCTTTCTCTTAGAAGCAAGACTTCAGGCTTTACTTTGGGGATTTAGAGTCTTAAGAGAAATTTAATCTTCCAGATTTTTCAAATCAGGCTAGATTTTTTGTTGACTATCTTACCCCTAAAACTCCAAGAAAGCCTTAACCTCTGGAAGCTAAAACTCATATTTTATAGCTTTTTTTCGCAATTAAGAAATTTCCTTATTGTAAGTCTGATATGATATTGTATTTGATTTGGTGTTCTGATGATACACAGTCACAATTTTTACTCTTTTTCAAGTCTGTGCTAGTTTGGCTTCCACCTGATAATTCCTCACTTGATAATGATTAGAAAACAGGAAACATTCTTATAAGTAGGAGAAGAAATTTAAGTGAGGACATGCAGGAACTTCCAGAACCATGCAAACACATAATACTTTTAAAAAGATTTATTGGCTTTGAATAGTCCAATTCTCCTTCAGATGTTCTTTTAGTTTATAAAGAGAATTGCAAAATAATCCATAACCAGCTTGAGGGTGTCTGAGAAATCATGGAAAATGGGAGGGACGCCAGAAAGTTGAAACTGATCAGATAGGAAGGTGCATTTCAGAATTGACTCCTAGAAATGTGTTTATAACAAAAAGTAATGATTCATTTATTAGGGAAAAAGAGTGAGCCCAGCCTCCTCCTATTGTCATATTGCTGAACCAGAGGGAAACTTTGGTGCACCGACTATTTGTAGATCCGACCAATACTTCAACAGGGTGCTACATGATATTCTTTTGAAGGTGAAAATGTGATTACATGAGATAAGCTTGTAAATGAGAGTGCATTTTGCACTATGAATTAGTGCCATGTGAGAGGGCTGGTTTATTACCATGTCATAGTGCCATACTTGGATTTGTCTCAAGAACTTCATTTATAGCTTGGATGAATACATATAATGTGTGATGATCGAATATGCAAGTAATATGATGTTGTGAAAGAAAGGGAATACATTAGGATGTGAATCAAAAAAGGTCTTAATAACCTTGTAAAAATAAATGTGAAAGAGTAAAAAGTGCTTTAGCTGTGTACCGAAGAGTAGTTGTACCAATTCAAGACCGTTGCTGTTGTGGTTTTAAAGTTATCTGCACAAATCCTTCTATACTTTTGTATTAAAGTAGGGCTTAATCTCTCTCCTCGAGTGCCGGCTTGACTTAACAACTTGCTTCTAATGAGTATAAATCAGCAGTGATGGTATGCCATTTCTGTTACTAGTTTTTTAAAAGAATTGTAGCTTTTGTTTTGGGTGTTGTATCTTGGATCATGTGCTCTGGAGAAAGCCAGCTGCTATGTCGTGAGGTAGCCCTAAAGAAAGTCCCACAGAACAAGGAATTAAAGCCACCAGCCAACAGTCAGGGGGAAGCTAACACTTGCCAAAAATCATTGACATCAGTCCAAAACTTATACTGCAGCCTCCTGAGAGACCCTGATACAAAACCACTCAGATAAGCCACTACTAGACACCCAACCTTCAGAAGCTGTGTGACATAATAGATGTTTTGTAATTTTATAACCTCATTTATAATGTATATTATTGGTTTTACCTGCTTAGTTTCGGGGGCAATTCAATATGCAGTAATAGATTGCTAATATGATAGCTATGTTACCTAGCAGCAAGATGTATGGATTATGAAATGAGCCATGGGCACCTTGAAATTGACAAATCCTTAGACTAATTTAATTTAAACAAAACTACACAGAATGATAGCGATACCTTACCTAGTGTTCAGTCCTGAAGGTCAAACTGAGAAAGGGAAAGGGCTACGCAAGTAAGCGTAATTGGAAAGAGTTTGGGATGTATGAACTTGAAAGAAAAAGTCAGTAGGCAGAGTAGGATTGTTAATTGTTTTAAAAATTTGAAAGATTAACATGTAAAGAAGCAATGATTTTTTCCCCAACTTCCAAAGCTACATCAGTTAGAGATGCTCGTACATATGCTGAATGAGAATGTGTGAACGGCATATCTGGATTAGATAGTTCACAAAATCACTTTCAGAATTTAGATGCCATGATGTAATCATGTGTACCTGTGGGTTTTCTTTTTTTTTTTTTTTTAAGATTTTATTTATTTATTTGACAGACAGAGATCACAAGTAGGCAGAGAAGCAGACAGAGAGAGAGGAAGGGAAGCAGGCCCCCTGCTGAGCAGAGAGCCCGATGTGGGACTCGATCCCAGGACCTTGAGATCATAACCTGAGCCAAAGGCAGCGGCTTAACCCACTGAGCCACCCAGGCGCCCACCTGTGGGTTTTCTTAATTCTGGCTGTACATTAGCAGTATCTATAGAGGGAAAAAAAATCAAGTGCCCAGGTTGACCGTAGACTTATTGAGGCAAAATATCTGGTGATATGGCCTGGTAGTCCATATTTTTTTAAATTCCCCTTTGACTTTACTGTGTAGTTGGAATTAAAGACAATTAATATATTCATTAATTTTGTGGTTTTATAATTTATAGATGTACTATTTGATGCATCTTATCATGGAAATGACAAACCTTCACCATTAAATGTAGTCCTACATATTTAGCTAATAGAAGCTGATAAATTTGCCTAATTTGAATAAAGTTGTTAGTGTAAGTGCTATATTTTTTAGCCATCAAATTCATTAAGAAATGGCCATCCCTGGGGCACCTGGGTGGCTCAGTGGGTTAAAGCCTCTGCCTTGGGCTCAGATCATGATCCCAGGGTCCTGGGATCAAGCCCCACATGGAGCTCTCTGCTCAGCAGGGAGCCTGCTTCCTCCTCTCTCTCTGCCTGCTTCTCTGCCTATTTGTGATCTCCGTCTGTCAAATAAATAAATAAAATCTTAAAAAAAAAGAAAAGAAAGAAAGAAATGGCCATCCAAGCAAAGGAATGGTTTTTAGTAGTCTATTTGTTAGCCAGTTAAAAAATAAATTCAGGGTCTAGGCCAGGATAACAATAATAATAAAAATGATAGCAAATTTTTATTGAGCAGTTACTATGTGATCAACAATGTACCAGGAATTGAATATGTAATTACTTATCTAATTATACAATAGTCCTGTAAGTTAGATATTCTTATTAGGTTCATTATTCTATTCACTATATGTCACATAATGATGTATATTGATATACTGTTATATTCATTATTATATTTATTGCATTTTTATTATATTTATTTCTTCAAGTAGTAAATTCATTTATAATATACATTTATAATATACATATATATAATATGCGTATACATATATTGTATATATACATATATTATATACACATATATAATATTCATTTATAATATAATATAATATTCATACCATATGTTTAGATATACATATTTACATAGATACATCTATTTGCAAAGAAGTCATATTAGGACATTTGTGTGAGGGCATTCAAGCAGTGATTGGGTGAGCAGCTTCTTGGATCCAGGCTTTCCAGCCCTCAGAGCTCTCACTCTTAGCCATTATATTTGATTATTCATGAGTGACAAGACAATATTTTTCATGTAAAAATTTCCTCTTTTTCTTCATCCCATCTGCCAAAGACACGTCTGTATTTGTCCAGTAATTTTCTCTGCACGTTTACTTTCTCCCATCCAAGTACTAACCAGGCCCGACCCTGCTTAGCTTCCGAGATCAGACGAGATGGGGCGCGTTCAGGGTGGTATGGCCGTAGACTGCACGTTTACTTTCTGAGGAAGGTCTACTTATTTCTGAGAGAGCAGCTGGGTCAATTTAAGGAACAAAGGAATGGAAAGGGGCGTGGGCAGCAAAGACAGGACCAGGACTCCATGTCTGGAAAGTGAGCCTCCTGAGTAGCTTGGGGGTGTAAAGATCTTGGGAAGAAAGAGAAGAGCTGTTACAGAGTGTTCTTGGAAATTATAAATGAAGTCCTCTTTAATGAAATAATTCAAGTATACTCTGTATCCAGGTGATTTTACATCTTTCTCTTTCTCTCTCTCCCTTTCCTGGGCGTAAACGTCTTGACAATGCCTTGTTCATCTTTCACTCTGCCAAAGACTCAGAGAATGTATATCAGCTGGGGCCTTAATTCAGGTTGCCAATGTGTTTAGAACAATATAGTGATCACTGGATCACTGAATCTTTAAAGATTTTAGGGTTATTGCCTAGACAAGGTGGAGGAAAAAAGTAAAGAAAATCATACACACTTTGGTTAGAGGAAACAAGGAATGAAAGATTCTCGTTTAGCATATCATTATCATATTAATGCCATTTTCAGTAGCAGTTAAGTCCCCAATTTCAAAGTGTGAAAATTCAATTTTTAATGGATTGCACTTCAGTATAAAAACTAATTTTTAGTTTTGCCCTTTCTTACATGAAAGAAAAAAACAAAAAACAAAAACTTTAACCCTAATTTTAAAGTTTAGGATTGAAGTCAGTTCTTTCATAGGAGTTCATTATTCATTAACTTGTGAACACAGTATTGTTATTGTTATTTCATTATCATACATTTATATAGCACTTTTTATTCATAGACTAAATTAGCACGTATTTTACAAGTATTTATTAGGCATCCTGAGAATTGAATGAGTCACTTTAAGTTGCAAAGAATAAACCAGAAGCATTTATTGCTATTGTATCATTGGATGGTAGAGCTATTCTTATTATCATGAATAGTAATGATTCATAGAGCATTACACATTCTTCCATCTCAAAATAAGATCTTATAATCATGTATAATCATCAGGATATAGTCAATGGCTCTTTATAAACAGCTTTAGAAATAGCTGTGCCTGGAAGATTCATTTGTAGCTTATGTGACTGGCAGAATTCCTGAAATACAAGCCACATTACTTGTAGGGATTGGTGACAGGCTCCAGCAAACTGAATTCACAGGATCTGATGGTCAATTCCAATTCTATTTAGGTTGTGTAGATATGGATATAAAGCGATGTCAGGTCATTGTGGCTGACACGAAGCATAAAAAGCAGAGACTTCAAGGAGTTATTCTCAATTGAAAGGGACATAAAATCATAAGAAAACAATTCTAGGCAAAACAAAATAGTAGCAACAAGGAACGTGAAAGAGCAGAGAAAAGAAAAAAAGAAAGAATAATGATGGAGGGGGCAGCCTTAACATGGGGGTGAGGGACGGGTGGAAAACATGCCTAAAATTGCCAGTAAGTTAAGATATGAATCTATCCAGTTCTGGATTATTCAGATGAATATGTTAGTGATCACAACCTAAACGTATAATAAATTATGTTTGTTAGTTCATTGCACTCATTAAAAATACATTAAAACTAAAACAACAGCTAAAACATACACATTTTATAAGACACACATTAGATAGGATGTGAATTTAGAACGTGTGCAGGCATGCAAACGGAGGCACATTTTCTCCAGAAAGTCTTAGGTTCATGAAAACATGTCCATATGTTTGGCTTTAAAATGTAGGTCTTTTGGTCTTACAAAGAATATTTATGTTCCGTCTGGGCATGAGAAATCATGTCTAGAAGATATTACTTACAAACTGGAGTACAAGGATCTTAGGACATTTTATAGTTTGCAGATACTGTGCTCGCTTCGGCACAATATACTATATACTATACTATGTACTATATACTATATACTATAGTTTTGCAGATATGACACCATAATTAATTTTTTTTGAGTCTAGGATTTTAGGACACTTCAGTTAACAGGCACAGTGTCCCTACAGGGTCAGACTCTGTTCAGTTGATGCCAAGTTGTTAATGTTCCACTCCCTCTAAGAATTTCTCAAAATGTGATCTTCTAGATCAGAAACATATACCTAGATCTGACAAATCACTTGAAGACACTAAGATTCCAACCAGCATGTCAATTGTGTCTTTCTTTTTCCAGACCCCTCCTCCCCCTTTTTAAAAAGATTTTATTTATTTATTTGACAAAGAGATACAAAGCACAGGTAGGCAGAACGGTAGGCAGAGGGAGAGGGAGAAGCAGGCTCTCTGCTGAGCAGGGAGCCCGATATAGGGCTCCATCCCAGGACCCTGGGATCATGACCTGAGCTGAAGGCAGATGTTTAATGACTAAGCCACCCAGGCACCCCAGACCCCTCTTTGTTTGGGATCTAGCAAGGAGTAGTTAGGAATGAGTCATGATTCGTTGGGCGACTACACTGTTAATTTAATTGTAACACAGCCTTTCAAAGAGAAAAACAAAATTTTAGTAACGCTATTTTGCTTTTAAATACTGATTAACTAAAACTGGTGATAATGGCTTTTTCTTAAACTGAACTTACCAATATAACATGTGAAAAATTTATCTCATTATAGTACCCCCATCCAGTTTTGTTTGTTGTTGTTGTTTAATCTAGCAGGACGGCACAATTATTTGGCTCACTGCCATTTTTTTAAATTAAGTTTTTAATTTTAATTCTAGTACAGTTAACATACAGTGTTGGGCTAGTTTCAAATGTATGTCATTTTTTTTTTTTAATTTAATTTTCTTCTGGTCCTGTTTCTGTGTAAGTGTTACCTCACCTCTCCTCCTACCCATATGACTCCTCCCAGGAAACCTCTGATCCTATAATTTCTCTCTGTCACAGTATCCTCTTGAGCCTGTTTTAGCCACTATCCTAATTAAAAAAAAAAAAAAAAAGACAAAAAAACACAACAACAACAACAACAACAACAACAAAACCTTCAGGGAGCTAAAATAGTGTTTTGACTAAATATCTGGGTTCCATGGTCTAGTCAAGTTGCCACATAAAAGTAACTGTCACAATTTTGTTTCTCACTATTTTGATAATTATGTCTATTTGAATAACTGTGGGTTAAAGAATAGTATCAAGAGCTGATGGCAGAACTAAATAAGGAAATGCACATACACGCAAAGTTTATCTAGAGCATTGCTTGTAATCCAGTTCAGAGCAGAACATTTTTTTTTTTTTTAGTGTTAATAAAATAAAGTGGGAATAATGTGTAGAAACAATAATTACAGAGGTTAAAATGCATGTTTCAAGCCATAAGCATGAGACAAACATAGTAGTAAGAGGTGAAATAGGAAAAAAACTGACATTCCAGTTGGCATTTTTCTCAACTATTAAAATAATGGGGTAAAATGAGATTAGTCTCAAATTCTTTCCTTTCCTTTCAAGTCTTTGTTCAAATAAATTTTCCTCTTGCCTGTCCTGACTACCTATTTAAAATTTTGAACTCATCCTTCCTTCCCCATAGCACTCTTCATTTCCTCCTCCCTGCCAGGCTTTTTCCTCTCTCCCTAGCACTTGTAATCTGTTGACATACTGTGTAAGTCATTTACCTGCATATTGCTTACTGTCTGTCTTCCCTCCATTATGAAGGAAGTTCAGAAAGGCTAGTTATCATTGTGCATTATCTTCTCTGATGGATCCCTTGTGTCTGGAACAGTGTCTGGTCCATAAAAGATGCTCAAGAAATATTTGTTGAGAAATATATGACTGTCTGCATTCTCCAAACAATAGCCAGCCAATCGCATCATGTCACTTTCTATCTTTCCAGTTGCCAAAATGGAAACTCCATTTTCCCTCATGACTTGCAGAGTCATACATGAATCACTTTCACCTTCCTCTGTGTTTCCTTCTCAATCTGCGATTTCCTCCCCAACTAGGCTGACTTTCTTTCAGCCTTTCACATATGCCAAATTTGCTCTTGCCTGAGGACATTTGTTCTAGCTGGCCCAACTGCCTGGATGCCTTTCCAACTGATCTTTGCCAACATGCCTTTGTTATTTAGATTTTGGCAGAAATGTCACCTTTTTAGCAAAACCTTTTCTGGCTGCCCAATCTAAAAGAGCCATCCTGTTACTTGACATAACTGCGTCCTATTTTAATTATTGACCTACTATATATCATTAAGTGAACTTTTTTCAGTTTGTCTGTTTTATTTTCTGTCTCTCTTGTATTAGCATGCCAGCCTATCAAGCACAAGGGTCTAATCTTTTTTTTTTCCTCTCTCTTTTGTGTCCCTAATGTCTTGAGTAGTGTCTGACACGTAGTAGGTTCTCAATAAATATTTATTAAATATAATAAGCGATCTAACATATATCTCTTTAACACGTTGACTTTGTCAATATGATCTCACTTTTTAATTAACTAGATTAATTAGGTAAATTTACATAGAATTTTAAGTGACAGCTCTTTGCTAAGAAATATGGGAATATAAACAAATCTGACATATTACTGGAGGCAACAACTCCTAAATTCTGGCTGCCCTGATCTGCTCAGAGATATCAAGTATTATACAATCCGATAAACAAAAGATAAAACCATTTACTGGAGTCTGTCTTTTTAATTTGAAAGCAAAAGGAATATAAATTCTATAACATGACAACAGATTTCGAAAGTAGAGAAGCAGGTTTTATGTTTTCCAGTTTTTCTTCCTATCCATGTTGCCTCCTCACCAGAATTCACCTCCTACTGAGGACCATGATTTTCATATGTCCAGCTATCTAAAATTAAATATCAAAATTTCCAGTCCTCCTTTCTGCATTGTTCAGACTCCCTTCCAATTCAGGACCAGCTATTTTTCAGCTAGAAATGTTTTAAAGAGTAGTTACACAAAGTGCCAGTAATCTTACATATCAAAAATGCTAAACAGAGGCATGGAATGCTTTTAATATAGGGCAGGGTTTGAGGAAAGCTGGTTATACAACACATGTGGATAGTTACATAAATATCGTAAATAAATATCTCAGATAAAAAGAAAAGTCATAGGACAGTGTGAAATGGCACCAATAGAATTGTTATAGTCTTTTTGCATGGGTAGAATACAGGTTGGGGTATTTAGTAAATTTTTGATAAAACAGATGCAATCTCAGTTGGTTTTAGAAAATGGGTAGGATTTGTAACAATTCCTCTGGAACAGTAAACGATAAATATTTTCTGAATGCAATGAGATTAGAAAGAAAATATATTGAATTGGTTTTGAATGACAGTTGAAGGAATTTGGATATTTGATATATTCAATGAATGAATATGGAATGCTTTTCTAAAAAGGAAGTGACATGAAATAGAATCCACCACAATTGTGGAAGTTATCTGCTACATAATAGCTGAAATTTGAAAGGTGCATTAATTAATTAAAAATTGAATATAGGTTTGTTTGGGAAAAACTATGGCCCTAAAAACATGCTGGCTTTTATAGAACAAGAAAAGAGAAGGAAAAAAAAATAGAAAAAAAAGATGATAGGGAAGATGAAAGACTCAAAAGAGCCCCATTTCCAATTCTAACTGACTGGAGACAAGTGTTGGCTAAGTACCTAGGCAAATGAAGCAAATACCCTCAAAACATAAACAAACTTCATGATTTTCAACAAAAGTCGTATCTTTCTCAATCATTTTTTTATGACACAACTGATAATATTAATATTCATTTACCTTAAGCTTGACTACACTTTCCATCTCTTGTAATAGAAAATGAATTTCTAATAATTAGACCTACTTACCCATCCTCTTACTGAAACAAGTAAACAAACAAACAAAAGAAACCCACTCTTTTTACTGTCACAACCAATAATTTAATTTTCTTTCATAATTTTAAAGAACTTCACCATAAGACCTTGGGTGTGTTTTATTAAAGGATGGCCTAACAATTTATCGAAAGTTTTACCAAAGTAAGAGATTGTGATTAACATAATTTGTTGTTTTCTGAAATTACAGGCACAGTTCACTTATTTCTCTTTGCATCCAAATATGTTACTTTGTTTTGTTTACTCAAGAGAAGTCTGTGTGAAACCTCCTAAATTTAGATGCCATGAATGCATATAGAAACATGCCAGATCCATAGAAATATAAAAATAAATGATAGAAATGTTCATAAGGCTCATAAAAGATAAGAGTTATTTAAAAAATGCACAGCCCTTCATTCACTCCTTCTTAATTAAGAGGCTACCCAGCAAAGCAGGCACAAAGGGATTTCATGGATCTACTTCATTTAGAATTCTAAGAACTAGGACTGGGTGTGAGAATAAGGCTGGAAGTGGCAAAGCTGTAGAGAGTGAGAAAGGTGTACTTGGGAATTACAGATGATTGAAACATTTGTTTTATAAGAACAGGCAAGGACCCCTAACTAGATTGAAACATCTTGAAATGAGCTGACTGACCACACAATACTGGTGTCATACTCAAGAGAGATTTCTGATACAATTTTCAAAGGACAAAGATTGTTTAGATTGCCTATCAATCCATCCATCAGAGGAAAGAGACTGCTAGGTGACTCAGCTGTTCATTTTGATACCCATCTCCATCCACTCATTCATTCAATAAATACTTACTCAAAGCCTTTGCAGTGTGCTCAACAAAACGTAAAGGAATTAACGTCCTTATGAGTGGGGTAGAAGACAGTGAACGTTATAAGTAGAATATAATTGATTACTTGTACTAACATTAAAAAAAATAAGCAGGAAGAAAATATAAAACATAAAGAATATGAGGAAATTTGAAATTTTAGATAGGTGGTCAGGGAAATCTCAACTGCAATGGAAATTTTTGTTTTGTTTTGACTTGAAGGAAGTGAAGGAGCAGCTAAGCCATGATCTTTCAAGAAAGTGTGAGAACCATCTGTCTTCCCAGACTTGTCTATACAAGTGGAATCCTCTGCTTACAAAATAGGCCTGATTCTTTTTTTTCTTTTATTTTTCTTCTTCTTTTTTTTTTTTTAAGATTTTTATTTATTTATTTATTTGACAGATAGATCACAAGTAGGCAGAGAGGCAGACAGAGAGAGAGAAGAAAGCAGGCTCCCCACTGAGCAGAGAGCCCGATGCGGGGCTTGATTCCAGGACCCTGGGATCATGACCGAGCCGAAGGCAGAGGCCTTAACCCACTGAGCCACCCAGGTTCCCCAAGGTCTGATTCTTTAATGCGTTTTTGTGTCTCGATATGCTATTGCCTAGAATAATTTTCTTGCATTTCACATATGCATCATTCAAAATCTACCAGTTTTTGATAGCCATCAGGTAACAATATAGCTGTCACTTTTGGATTTTAGATTTCTTGAGGTCATAGTCTATTCACTTTTCACCAATGAAAGCATGGAGGCCATGATTTGCACACAAGTATTTGTATATAAACTACTTAAACATGCATATAGTATCAACCTTAAACTTCATGTGGTACAGAAAATCACCTAGAAATCTTGGAGGTATTGGAAAAAATTCTGAGAAGCAAGAAAAACACAAAACAAAACAAAAGCAACATGCTGTGATTTACCTGAAGCATGCAAGATCAAATACACACAGTATGGTATAAGTATCAATAACATTGCTTGAGCACCTGCTAGACACTAAGTACTATGAGTTATAGAAGGCAAAGTGGAGAAGATATCATTCTTCCTCATGCTAAGCTCACAGTATGATATAAATAAAAGACACACACAACCAGAATAGATCAAGCAATACAAGGTTAAATGCTGAAATTATGTTTGGAGTAAGGAAACTTGTGAATTCCTTAGGCCATATATGGGTCCCCAGAGTTATTTACTCCCCAAGGCAGTTGAGTAGTTCTTTCTTTGGCTATACAATTTCTTAGACTAGATATTACATTATATTCCTCTCTTGTGTTATGATTTATTAATAACTAAAACCTATCCTTCAGGAAACTTTGACACCTGCATAAACAACTAGACTCTGCTTCATATTTATAGAAGCTAGCTTGAAAGTTTCGGGGTAGCAATAGGAGAACTAGTTATTTTATCTTTTCAGTTAAGTTAATTATATGTATCCTTACCTTTCAAAATATTATTTATTGGCTTCCTCAGCTACAATAGCGTTCCAGAAGTCAATATATCAAATAGTCGTATATCCTGTAACTATTCTTCTCTGATTTAGTTAGAGGCTGCCACATATTGCAATGCCACTTCAGGATAACAGGATGCGGTTCTCTTCCATTAGAAACAAAAGCAATTACTCAAGGAGAGGAACAGTGTCTCCATTCTGCCTCTGTTGTATTATCCAAATTAGAGTTCCACCTTTATGAGAGATTGCTGGTCTCAAAATTGCTAGCTTATTGCGGTTGCCCAGTGATTCACCTCATTTCTGAAGTTAAACCTGTTTGATTGTGCCGTAATTGTAATTTATGTACTTTTATGAATTTCATTTATTTCAAGACTATAAGAATACGGTTCAGATGTTGTGAGGAAGGTATCAAACTGTTTATTCTCTGGCGAAATCTAAGAGTTAGAAAAATTCCCTACTCTTTGCCTCCAGCACTGCTTCTACCACTTAATCTTGGTTGTCAAGTAGTGTATTTTTAGGCTTTTGTTTTCAACTCTGTATGCCTGTTCTTAAAACACTTTGATGTTGAAGATTCAGCCTTTGGTCTAGAACCTGAACAAGCATGTACTTACCTGATCCCCTGAGTAGTTCTGTGCCCTTCTTATATGCACTTTGCCATTATAGACTCGTGAAATGCAACTGCTTACTTTAGAAATTATATCATGTCTTTTTCTGACAATGACTCCTTGAAGGAAGTAACCCTGTCTTCCCCTTTGTTCTGTGCGATAGGATGAATGAATGAAGTTTTTGGGTCATCTTTCAGACTGCTTTTTTGCTTTTCACTGTCATTGTGGTCCCCATTCTTTTTGCCTCTCCCAAGTGATGCCATTACTCCCTCTTTTCTGCAGCTTCTCTAAAGCCATCAGTGTCATGAAAGCCTGGTCAGAGCAAGAGTTGGCTTCAGCCATACTTTCTTTTTTATTTTGCGTGAATGAAAACAAAATCTACTCTTTGATAAAAAATAAAAATTATGAAGAATATGAGGTTTGTCGTTGAAATGTTATATATCACATTTATCAACCCTTCTACCCTTTTCATATGTTGAAAATGTTTTAATATGACTCTTTTTTCCTGGCCATTCCTGCTGTTTTTTTCCCCACCCAATTTTCCACTTTTCTCTGCTCTGTCTCTTTTCCTTTCACTTTCTTCTTCTCTTTCTCTATTAACATGCTGACCTCAACTGCTCCTTTATAGGCTCTTAGATTTTGTAGAGCACATACAGATAAATGTAGCCATGTGAATATAGTTTGGCTCTCTAATGTTTATATACCAATAACAGAGCAGACTATTCTACCGTCCCTCATGCTGGCTCAACCTAAGTAACTAAAATACTCTGCTTTCACAATAGATTTCAGGGTCTTTGTTGGGACTTTTGCCTAGGAACTAGGACCTCTTTATTGGATCCCAGTCGCTGGCATTAGTCACGCTACAAAACAGAAGAATCATAGTAGTGCTATTCAAGCAATTGTTGGCATACTCTTCAAATTCTTGCTACAGCATCCTGTCTGCCAATTGTTATGGATATCAATATCAGTACCAATCTGGGTTTCACATATTCCTTTATCTGGAGATTTGGGCAAACTGGTGACACTCCTTGGAAGGAATCTGTGAAAGTATTATAGAAGCCCATTTCCAGCTCCTTCCACTTTCCTGTAAGATCTGCTGACTTCTGTCACCATAAACCAGAGACACTCTCTCATGATAATAACATATGGTAATTGCATATATTTGAAGTTTTGTTATTTCAATAAAAGTAATTTACCTGCCCTGGAAGAAATTCCTGATCAAAGCAGGAATGAAAAAGAACAATAAATCTCTTGCTTTGTACAAATTAAATGTAGGGAGAGGGGAATGAGAGGGCCAGTAGAGTCAATTCATAACATGCAGTTAGGATATGCCCTTATTATGATATACCATATCCTGGCCAAGAGAAAAAAAAAGTTTACTAACTCAAGGTTCTTTTCATTTACTGTACTCAATAATGGTTAGAACATTTTCCAATAGTGAAGTATATTCTTCATGTTGGAGGTATAATAGAAACAAACAAAAGTGAGAAGAAAAATAGAAAAAAAATGAGAAGAGAAAAAGAAAACAATAAGCTAATTGATATTATAAATCTAAATATATATATGTATATATTTTTGTAAACTGCTCACTAGTATGGGACATTACAATAGAGTAAAATGATGTAGTAAATAGTATAAACTGATTTTCTTGTAAATGTTATTGAATAACAATGTAAACAGCATAACTGTATACTTAAGCTTCTAGTTTATACAATATTATGAATATATGCTTATATAAATTTATTAGAAATATCATTGCTTCTGAATCATTTATCAAGCTTTGTATTGTAACTATAATATCATCTCTATAGCATCTTTCCAGCTTTTTTCTTATTTTGTTCTCCTCATTTGTAAAATTTAACTGGCAAATTACACAAGATATAGTCAATATCTGGGCCCACACCTGTTTTATCAATTCTACTACTACGAAAAAGGGATAATTGCAGTGCCATGTTCTTTTTTTTTTTTTTTAAGATTTTATTTATTTATTTCACAGATGGAGATCACGAGTAGGCAGAGAGGTGCTCCTTGCTGAGCAGAGAGCTCGATGTGGGGCTCGATCCCAGGACCCTGGGACCATGACCTGAGCCAAAGACAGAGGCTTTAACCCACTGAGCCACCCAGGTGCCGCCATTGCCATATTCTAAAGATTGTATTAAAGTGACATGGTAAGCTTAAACAAAACACTATTAAAGGGAAGAGGTATTTGCTTCTTTGCATTTATTTTATTCATAGAAATTTAAAGAGAAAAGTAACAAATATGGAGAAAGGATGCTTGATAAAAATTAGAATAGAACATTTCCTACCAGGAGCAACAGGGTGTCTCAGTCGGTTAAGCATCTATATTCAACTCAGGTCATGATTCTGGGGTCCGGGGATGGAGCCCTGCTTCCTTGCTCAGCAGGCAGCCTGCTTCTCCCCCCCCCCCGCCCCCGTCCCTGGTCCCTGCTCCTACCCCCGCTTACGCTCTCTCTTGCTCACTCTCTCTCTGTCAAATAAATAAATAAAATCTAAAAAAAAAAAAAAAATCCTACCTGAGATTTTAAAACCTCCTTAAACTTATGGTAAAAGTACTGGTACCATTCAGTTCTTTGTTAGCTAATCCTAACTACTCATTCTCTGAATGTTGTCATTTAAGGCGGTTGACTTTTAGAATTTGCTGTCGCATAGGAAAAATGTTCTATGTTGTAAGCTGGAGATTGGAGTAAGAAATTCCTAAAAGAAGTAATACTTGGATGAATTTTCAGAAAGGAAAAAAGAAAGATATATTCAGTAGAAGAAAAGGTTTTAATATTCCCTGACACTCATAGGCAGAGATATGCATGTATTTCACTAAGCACTCAAGTTAAAGTGAGAAATGAGACTAATATAGGTAGTCAGAGCTAGACGATAAAAACATCTAGAACTGTAGTCAAGGAGATAGGACTTTATCTTAAAGATTACCTGGTAATATTTTTTTTTAAGATTTTATTAATTATTTGACAGAGACACAGGCAGAGAGGGAACGCAAGCAAGGGGAGGGGGAGAGGGAGAAGCAGGCTTCCCCCGAGCAAGGAGCCCTATAGAGGGCTCCATCCCAGGATGCTGGGATCATGACCTGACCTGAAGGCAGATGCTTACCGACTGAGCCATCTGGGTGCCCCCTTGTAGTATTTTTATTAAAATATTTTATTTATCTATTTACTTATTTATTTATTTGACAGAGCACAAACACAAGCAGAGGGAGTGGGTGAGGGACAAGCAGGATCCCCACTGAACAGAGAGTCTAATGTGGGGCTGGATCCTAGGACCTTGGGATCATGACCTGATTTGGAGGTAGACACTTAACCGACTGAGTCACCCAGGCACCTCTTCCTTGTAGTATTTTAACCTGAAATTTATTGAAGTAATTTATTGTAGTATTTTGACTTGAAATTTATTGAAGTATTGAAATTTATTGAAGTATTTTAAATTTTTGAAGTACATAGTAAGTATACTTATTGTAAATAGTAATTTATTCAAGTATTTATTGAAATTTATTCAAGGATTATTGAAGTATTCAATATATAAAAAGGACAGTCTCCCATTTCTATTTTTGGCAGTGTCATTTGAATAACGGAGGATGGAATAGACTGAGAGGATACATAGACAGCTACCTCTGTGTTGTCAGTGGCAATTCTAGGGCATAGTTCTAGACCTGAGTGGTAGCAGTGGAAGCAGGGAGAGATATCTAAAGTATGGGATGTGGAAACCCTGGATTAAAAACAAAGGACAAGCGGAGGGTATTTTCCGAAAGATGGATTGAGTAACGGATTTTCTAGTTGGCATGCACTGGGCCAGAGGAAACAGGAATAGATGGGTTTGGAGAGAGAAAGAGGTATTATGAATTCGGCTCTGGAGAGTTCAGGTTTCCTAACTGTAATTCTGTAACTGCAAGTTAATTCTCTACTTAAACATTAATTATACAAATACCATATGTTTACAAAATGCTTCCTGCAGCTGCCTCTTAATGTTTGGGGAATACTTCATTTCTCTGCTGGTCTGGTGAAAGGCTGCCTTTTTAGTCTTTAGCAGAAAAAGAACAGCATCTAGACATCCTGCTCCCCTAAAGGATTTCCACTATTGCTCAAAAAATCTTGCTTATGCTGTCATATTCTGTTTTTCTATAGCGTTAGTGGGTAATAGCACAAGACCTGTATCCAGTTTGACTTGGTTTATAATCCCAATTTTTAGAGCTAGAAACTTTGTGGCCTGGATGATGTCTTACATTTTCTTTACTTCGGTTTGCTCATTCACTGAAATAAATAAAATGAAAAAATAATAGATCCTACCCCATAAAATTGGTTTAATGTATAAAGTGAGTTCTCAACAAATGTTAGGTATTATAAATGTCAATATCTGTGGTTAAAAGTTTATACTCATTCTCTTCCTTAGATTTTGAAATTTAACCATTTAGTGTAGCTTTACACTCATGGATAAGAACATATGACTAGCTTGCTACATTGTAAGATCATATGAAATCAACTGTTAATTTTTGAGAGTGAATCCTCAGGCATGATTCTAGAGTAAAAATGAGATCCAAACAATAAAGGATGAATGTTGAAGAAGTAAATCCCTATTACCCATGGGGATGGTTACAAGTTTAGGATTTTAAATTTCTAGAAATTCTGCTGAGGCGAATGTAGGGAATAAATTAGTAGATGAAGGTCTGTCTACAAATTTCACAGATGGTTTTTTGCCGCTGGAAAACTACTGTACATCAACCCCGAAGGTAAGATCATTATTTCTAAATCAATAGTTCTCAACCGTGCCCATGCATCAGAATCTGGCTCTGATTTCACCAGTCTGAGGTGTGGCTTTGGCATTGAGATTTTAAAATATCCCCAGAGATTCTAATGGCAGCCATCTTTGAGAACAATTGCTCTAATGTGATTATTTCACATTCTTCCCATCTGAATTCCTGTTACAGAGTTTTACAGTGAGTTACAAAAACAGAGAGTATAGGGCTTCAATTTTTTATTGTTTATATTATTTATTTTACAAATAATAACAGCAAGTATACATTCTGAGTCAAGAGATAAGTTTATTGTGCTTTACTCAAATTGGAACTGAGAGTTGGAAAGCAACAGAAAAGATCTAAGGTATTCTAATCTTATTTTAATTAAAACAAAATTTTTAAATCATTGATATAAATTCCAAATACTAAATAAAATCATCACTTTCTTCATATACCACAAGCTAATGTCATTTGTATTTTACACATTCTTCTAAGTCACGCTAAGATCCTTGAGAATTTTCTTTCCTTAAACAACTATCTTAGCTTTCTTGTTTTTCCAGATATTCTAGGATTATAGCTTTTGTATATGTATCAATCTTTAAATCATGATCATTAGAATAGATTGGCACTGCATAAAGTGTTTATCTCAGGTGGATCTGAAAATTATATTAAACAGAAAAGGAAAAAAAGTGCAGTTTCAAACATAGAAGAATATTATATGGCATACTGTTGAAGCATTTAAAATATCTGGAGTTAATATTATGCAATGTAGTTTGTGAATATATGCCTATGGAATTGTGGAGATAACATTATGTAGGTTCACAAGTTTTTACTGATTGTCAACTGTAGATAAAAATTTACTTCAGACACAGAGGGATAAGGATATGTTAGGATATACTGCCTATTCACAGCTTATAAAGAAGATAAATTATGTGTCGCAAAAACATTGCAATTATTTCTCTTGTTTTATACATTTATACATCAAAAGCTTAGTCCAGAACAGTTTAAGGCATCTGATGTAAGCAGATTAATGCTCTACCCTGGACATCCCACCCCCACCCCAAGATGTCCACATTCTTGTCTCCAGAATCTATGCATATGTTGTATTACAAAGAAAAGAGCACTTAGCCTGCACATGGAATTAAGGTTGATAATCAGCTGACCTTGAAATGGGGTATTATAGAATTGGATTATCCAATAGTTCTAATGTTATCAATCACAGGGGTCCTTATAGAATGAATGAGGGAGGCAGGAGAGCCAGAGGCAGAGTGAGAAGGGCTGTTGCTGACTCTTGCTAGCTCCAAAATAGAAGGGAGTTACTTGCCAGGGGGTGAGGGTAGGGCAGACTTTTGAAGCTGCCAGAGCCTTCAGAAAGAATGCTGAACAGCTGACACCTTGTTATTGGCCCAGTGAGACCCATTTTAGACTTCTGACCTCTAGAACGGTAAGATAATAAATTTGTGTTGTTTTAAGCCACTAAGTTTGTGCTAATTAGTTACAGCAGCAATAGGAAATTGACACAGATGCTTAGAGTAATTTAGGAAATGTACCTAGATAAAAAAAAAATATTGGAAATATGAAGCATATATGATACAGAAGGAAAGAAAAGTAAAAGAGTAATATGGTGCCAGGAATAAGGTTAACACAGCAATGGTAACTTAAAAATTCTATAAATCAATGCAAAAAAGGGAATATGTTCAACTATGACATTTAAATGCCTATAAGGGAAAAACAACAGGACAATTCAGGCCATGAATATGTGTAATAAAATTGCCATAGACAAGTTTTTCCCACAATGTATTTGGCGAAATGCCAGTTCAGTCAGATGCTTTGTCCAATACTTGTCTCATGATCAATGCTCCATTTTATCTGATGCTGCTTGAAGAATTTTTGATAAGAAATTTTTCAATGTATTTCTACCAAATTTTCCAAAAGTTATTAGACATTTGTCATTAATACTTATTTTGTCATAGAAGCAGTGTTATATTGTAAACTGTATTTTAGGAATATATAAATACTATATTTTAGGTACATAGGAATACTATAGGATAATTAGTAATTTTTAATAATTAGTGTTGTGTTACTCAGACGAAAGAAAGACGATTTCCTGGTGCCATCAGAGGAGTCTTTATCACATAAACTTCAGGGTTGAGGCCTGATGAGATTGAGGCAAGGATGGAGCATAGGGACTGGTTTTTTTTAAAAGCAGAACAGTGTGAGCAGGAATATCAACATTGAAAAGGGCATATGTGTTACAGGGACCCTAAATTGATTTGATTAGGGGAATCAAGAGACATATAGAAGCCAATGTTGGAAAGGAAGTGTGCATATATATCTGGAGGAAATCTGTATATAAAGGTAAGGAATCTGAAAATTATTCTGTTATACAGGGATTGGGAAATTGAAGATTTTCAAGCAGAGAAGTGAATTGTCCAAATCCTTGCCTTAAAAAGACTAGCCTGGCATTTTTATACAGGGTGATGGGATTAGAATTGAGAGAACTTGAGGGTGGGAAAAGTTCTAAACAATCTTTTCAAGGTATGAAATAATAGGCTTTTAACTAGGATACAGGTGGAGGAAATAAGTAGCAAATTTGAGAGCTATTATAAAAGAATAAAAATAATCAAGACACTTTTAATTAATTGGATGAAAACCAACAATTAAAGAGGAAGATTTGGCATGAAATTCTTTGTACATAGATACTCTACCACTGAGAGGTGCATGTATGCAACACTTTTTCTCAGGTCCACAAAATGATCCATAATCTTTCATTATTTCATCCAACCAGTATACTTACTCATTAATTTATTCATGTAGCAAGTATCTCTTGAATTTATTGTATCCTACCTATTATGATGAGACTTGGGATACAATAAAAGACATGATTATATGTGTGTTTATTTTATTTTTAGGAAAGGAGCTTGCCAGTTATTCAGTCTCACAATATGTTTCAATCTAGAAAGGCAGTAACTTTGTGGGGGGCAGGCACACTCTAGCTTTCTTCCCCTCTCTATTTTCCCCTTTAATCAGTTCATTTCTTAAGGTAATAACTCTTGTATACTTTTTTCAAGTATTTTCCCCTTTACTCAATTCATTTCCCCTTTAATCAATTCATTTCTTAAGGTAATAACTCTTGAATACTTGCTACTTGCCATGAATGTGTGGATTATGGTGGTGTATTGTATGCATGTGTGCATGTGTAGATGTTTTGCATATGTGTGTTGCATGTGCCTTGCTTCTGTGATGTGTGCATATGCATCAGAAATGAGTGTGGGCTGTGGTACATAACCTGAAGATGGAGGTCTGTACTGTTCAGCTGCTAGGCTGGTTATGAGCCACCAAGACTCTGCTAATATCATGGATCAGTGAAGCAGATCCTTTTGTTTGTTTGTTTGTTTGTTTGCAAATTATTCGTTGTCATATGGTTCCTCTTCCCCTACAAAGATTGCTTCCCAAAATAAATGCATAGTAATGAAAAGGAGAACATTCACATTTAATAAATCATCCTTATAGCAGAAATTTTGTGACCTTCCTTTGCGTTCTCCACTCCTGAGGAACAGAAATATGATTAACAATTCCAGCTGAACCAGCATGCAGTGTAAGGACTGTTTAGATTACTAGCTTCTGAAAGATCTTAGAGAAAATAGGTTGAGAGACACTAGAGACACTAAATACCTTCTTTTCCATGATATTTGTAGTTCACTAATATATAGTACCTTAAATGTCACTGATGAAAAATTGTTATTATAACGTATTATATTTTCTAATTGTAATTTTTTTTATTTTTAATATTATTTGGGGGGCACCTGGGTGGCTAAGTGGGTTAAACCACTGCCTTTGGTTCAGGTCATGATCTCAGGGTCCTGGGATCAAGCCCCGCATTGGGCTTTCTGCTTAGTGGGGAGGCTTCTTCCCCCTCTCCCTCTGCTTGCCTCTCTGCCTACTTGTGATCTCTCAATCTCTCTCTGTCAAATAAATAAATAAAATCTTTTAAAAATAATAAATAAATATTATTTTTTAGTGCAGTTTTAGGCTCACATTAGCATTGTGAAGATTCAGAGATTTCCCATATAGTCTGACTCCACACATGCATAGCCTTCCCACTATCAACATCCCCTACCAGAGTATGACATTTGTTGCAACTGATGAACCTTCGTGGACACATCATTATGGACCCAAAAGTTTGTGGACCCAAAGTCCACAGTGGTTTGCTCTTGGTGCTATACATTTTATGAGTTTGGACAGATGTATAATGACACCACTATAATATCACACAAATCCTCTTTGCTCAGCCTATTCCTTTCCTTCCTCTCACCTCAATTCCTGGCAACCACTGATCTTTTCCTATCTCTGTAGTTTTGTCTTTTAGAACATCATATAGTTGAAGTCATGCAGTATGTAACTTTTCCAGATTAGCTACTTTTACTTGGTAATATACATTTTGGTATACTCCATGTCTTTATCTGACTGAATAGCTCGTTTCTTTTTTCTGTTGAATAATATTTCATAATATTATCTCATAATATTATTTCGCTGTTTCACAATAATAGTTTATTGTCCGGGGACGCTTGGGTGGCTCAGTGGGTTAAAGCCTCTTCCTTTGGCTCTGGTCATGATCCTAGGGTCCTGGGATGGAGCCCCACACGGGGCTCTCTGCTCAGTGGGGAGCCTGCTTCCTCCTCTCTCTCTCTCTCTCTCTCCGCCTGCCTCTCTGCCTGCTTGTGATCTCACTCTGTCAAATAAATTTAAAAAATCTTTAAAAAAAATTTTATTGTCTGGATAGTTGCATTTTTTGCTTGTTTGTTTGTTTTTTACCCATTCACCTATTAAGGACATTTTTGGTTGCTTCCTAGTTTTGGCAATTATGAAGAAATCTATTCTAAACGTCCACATGCAGATATCTGAGTGGACAAAAGTTTTCTCAACTCTTTGCGTAAATACCAAGGAGCATTATGGCTAAATCATATGATTAGAGTATGTTTAGTTCAGAGTTTTCTTTTGAACTGACTCCCAAGTGCCTGTACCACAGGTCTGCATTCCACCAGCAAGTATGAAAGTTTCTGTGGCTCCACATTGTCTGAGCATTTGTGGTTGAAGGTGTTCCAAATACTGGGCATTCTTTTTTTTTTTTTTATAAACATAAATATATAATATATTTTTATTCCCAGGGGTACAGGTCTGTGAATCGCCAGGTTTACACACTTCACAGCACTCACCAAAGCACATACCCTCCCCAATGTCCATAACCCCACCCCCGTCTCCCAACCCCCCTGCCCCTAGCAACCCTCAATTTTTTTTGTGAGATTAAGAGTCACTTATGGTTTGTCTCCCTCCCAGTCCCATCTTGTTTCATTTATTCTTCTCCTACCCTCTCAATCCCTCATGTTGCATCTCCACTTCCTCATATCAGGGAGATCATATGATAATACTGGGCATTCTAATGGATGTGTGAGGTGTCTGTTAAGGATTTTGACTTGTTTTTAAATCACATTGTTTTCCCATTGTTGAGTTTAAAAGTTTTGTCTATTTTGTATAACAGCTCTTTATCAAATGTGTCTTTTGCAAATATTTTTCCCCAGTCTGTAGCTTGTCTTCTCATTCTTTCAGCATTGTCTTTTGCAGAGCAGAAGTTTCTAATTTTAATGAGGTCCGGGTTATCAAGTTTTTTCTTTAATGGATCATGCCTTCGATGTTGAAACTATGCCACAGCCAAACCCAAGATCATACAGGTTATCTTCTAGAAGTTTTATAGTTTAGCATTTTATATTTACATGTGTGATCCACTTTGACTTAATTTTTATGAAAAGCCTAAGGTCTATGTCTAGATTAACTTCTTTTTCACGTAGTGTTCGGTTGTTCCAGCACCATTTGTTGAAAAGACTATCTTTGCTCAATTGTATTGCCTTTGTTCCTTTATCAAAGATCAATTGACTATATTTATGTGATTCTGTTTTTGGACTGTATTCTGTACCACTGTTCTAATTACTACCTTTCACTGACACCACACTTTCTTGATTATTTTGGGTTTATTAATTTTTAAATTTAGTTTTCACCCCAAGATCAGCACATAGTGTCCTATTAAGTGTTTCCGATGGCTGGTAAATGAGGAATATCACATAAAGTCAACTAGAGTGACTTTACTACAAATAGTAGTGAATGAACCACTTCTTTAACTTCAAGTTCTCATAACCCACTGTATATAAAGAGATTTCTCAGGTACTGTCTGGGGTAAATTATGGTTGGTGGATCTGTATGTGCTTGTGTGGCTATGTGTGTGCATATGTGTAAGTGGAGTGTGTTAAGGCATCATTTTAGGTTGTTAAAGCATTCTGTTCATTTCTGTCAAGGATACATACAGCCATGTTATTTAATCAAACTGGACATGCTTACCTTTGTTACGGAGTGCTTGCATTTTGGATCCTTAACACTAAGAAAAGCATTGTTTCTTTGTTTATAATAGATTGAGTACTATATTTATTTATAGCTTATTAAAATAGAGATAATTTTGTGGATATTTATTTTGAGTATTTTCCCATGGATGAATATTACAACATCTAAAAATCCATTTTAATTGATTTTGACCACTTATTATTCAAATGCAAGATTAGTATAACTTTTTTCTTTACCACTTAATATCTCTCCACTAACTATATCAGTATTTCTATTAGTATTGAAAAAAAAATATTTAAAGAGCTCTCGATTATTTTCCATGCCTGTCACTGCTGATTCAGTCTAGACTTTCTATATGACTATCTCTTTATTCTACCCTGTCTCAGACCCAGGACTGAGCTATGGCAACAGTGTTTGTAGAAGAGCTGTCAAAGAAACCTCACTGATTCTTACTTTTGCTAGGTTGGGAAACCAATGTGAATTGTTATTTTTTTATCCAAAATCAACCCTAGAATACAAAGGAAACATTGGCTTTTTAAGAATGATTTTTATTGTGATTAAATTTTCATCTACCAAAATGCAAACATTTATATGTACAGTTTGATGACTATTTAAATAAATGTAAACACCTTTGCTACCCTAATCATGATACGGATATTCTTAGAAAATTCCTTCATG
This sequence comes from Mustela lutreola, assembly GCF_030435805.1. Classification (NCBI taxonomy): domain Eukaryota; kingdom Metazoa; phylum Chordata; class Mammalia; order Carnivora; family Mustelidae; genus Mustela; species Mustela lutreola. Next base: position 47,983,307 of record NC_081302.1, read on the forward strand.
GTCCTTTAGGCAATCCACACACCCTCTCTTACCCATGACCCAGGCAACCACTTGATAATTTCTATCATAACTATAGATTTGTTTTGTCTGTTGTAGAGCTTCAGTCTGTATAATCATATGATTTTTACCTTTTGATCTAGCTTTTTTCACTCAGCATGTTTTAGGGATTCATCCATGATTACATATTTACCAGCCATTTCTTCTTTTGTTTTGGTGATAGGATTTCCTTGAACTAATATAGTAAAATAGATTTGCCAATGAGCTTGTTGATGCACATGATTTTGTTTCTAATTTTTAACTCATAAATGAAGTTAATATGAGGATTCCTGGTGTAGACACATATTTTTCAATTTTTGTACAATTACTTAAGAATGAAATTGCTTGGCCATACTGTAAGCATATGCTGAAATTTATTTTTAAATAAATAAGATGCTTGGACTGTTTTCAAAAGTGGTTGTTTCATTTCACAATACCACCAATTGCTCCACATTCTCACCAACACTTGGTATTGTTGGTCTTTTATTAATTAATTAATTATCTTAGCCATTCTAATAGGTATGAAATAACATCTCATTGTTATTTTTATGGCAACTCTCAATGATTAGTGATGTTGATTGTCTTCATGTGCATGTTAGCCATTTGTATAAGTTCTTTTGGGAATATCGGTTTAAGGCTTTGCCTTGATCCTTTGTTGTTGTTGTTGTTGTTAATTTATGTCTGTCCTTATACCAATACTTACACTGTTTTGATTAGTAAAGCTTTATAATAATTCTTGAAAGCAGGTGTCAATCCTTAACTATGCCAGTGTTAAAGAGAGTATTCCCATTTTTGTTGTCCTATCATTAGAAGCTTTGAATATTAATATGTGGATAAATTTTCTACTTCTAGCATCTGTGATGACCTCTGATACTGAATTGTGGACAATAATACCCAGAGATATTGCTAATAATAGTAAAAATAATTATTATTTCATATATATCAAGCACTAAGTATTTTAATTATACTAAACAATTTCTTATACAAGGCTTATTGGTTTGGTGCTATTAATATTCCCATACTGCAGATGAGATAGTTAAGATTAAAAGAAATTAAGTAAATTAATCAAGGTTATAGATCAAATAAGTAGTGACAAAGGAACTGAAGCCTAAGCAAATTGATTACAACATCCAAGCTCTTGCAGCAACTAATAACTACAGTTATAACTTTATAATGCTGGTTGGGTGTATCTGTCCAATTTGTTAGAGAGAAACAGAGTTAGAATAATTGAACACATTATATGTGTAATGAGGTCAGCTTTTTATGTGTATACTTTTTATAGTGTCTTTCAGAGTCATTTAAGGAGCTCCAATTTTTGACTTAAGCTCAATTCACAGCCTGGATAATGAGAAGCATTTATTTATCTACATTTGCAACCACCAAATTTATCTATTATGAATTGGGTAAAGAAAGAAACAGATATGTTTCCTCTACTACAATTAAACGGTTAAAATGTTGGTTGTGACTATAAATATGAATTATTTGAGAGTTAAATTTAGGGAAAATTTAAGGTAAATAATTATGTACAATTGACTTGTAACTTCTGAGTATGATTATACAACATGATTTTAAGGAATGCAAAATATGAAATAGGATTTCAAAACACAAGTAGAGAAAATGCTTCATTCCAAAGATCTTCGGAATAGCAAAATCCAATTACCAAGTTGCATTGCCTAGTATCTGCAAGTTCTCCATGCTGCCAATGCAACTTTTCTCTTCCACAAAATGACATATCCCACTTACTGAATTCAAGCCTTCCAGATTTCATGAACATAACAATACCATGTTTTAGAATACATCCATGGCATTCCCATCTGCATGCAGACTGTACAAAATCTCATAAATTATTTAGTTAAGTGTGAACAGATGACAAACTTGTTCAAATATTTGTTCAAAGATATTGTTTAACTTTCTTAAAAATGCTATATTAGCAGCTTCACAGTTATGTATATTAATATTCAACAGATGGTCTTATCTAATGCCCTAAATAAAGATGGAAAGAAATGAAAATAATATTTAATAACTTAAGAAATAATGTCGATGAAGTTGGAATTAAAAATCACAAAAGTTTTTAATTGCATAACTACTAACTACATTATATAAACATATGTATATATGTATGGCATACATGTGTATATATGTATGTATATTTAAATATACATATATATGGCATATATATGTACATATACACATGGTATGGAAAAATCATACTTACATATATATGATTATGATTTGAAAATACTTAATCAAAGTTAAATTCCTCACTGAAGAAATTCTTCTTCTAATACGCTGAGTTGTGAAATTAAGAAAATTAAGATCTCCAACTTGTTTTAAAGGTTTTTTTCAAGGATTTATCTTCATATGTGGTTCATAACCTGAGCAAACCTGGAAATTCAATATAATTAAATAAAACAGCTGATTTCTTGTGGTGCACAGGAAAAGATTTCATAAACTTTAAACCTTGAAACAAAGACACCTCAGGGAACAAACAGTCAAGTCCTCTATTTAACTGCTGAGGCACACTGAGTATCAAGGTACATAAGAATTGCCCCAAATCACACAGTGAGAGCAGAAAATTGCATAACATGAGTAATCTGATGACATGAACCAGTAAATTCTACATTCAGCGCTAATGCTTTTCTGTTAAACATCTTTTGTAGTTTGTGTATTAATCATGTGTATTAATCTCCTGGCCCTAACTTGACCAAATGTTCCCAGATGCAAGGATGGAGCCTTTCACTTCTTTTGTGTTCCTCTGGGATTGAGTTAATCCCAGGCACAGAGAAAGCACTCAGTAAGAATTTGCACAATGATGGATGCATGTTGGAACAAGCCAAGCAAAGAGGGTCTGAGCGACAACTTTCAGGGCTCACTTACAGCAGTCGCAGTCGCCATGGCAGCAGGGCTCTTGCCTGAAGTCCCACCACCAGCCTGAGTCTGACTCCCTGTCAGAGGCTGCTTCACTGGGGTCAAGGCTGTGTCGTGTGTACCATTCTCTCATGCTGTGGTTTAGCAACAACTATACTTACTTCTAAGAGTGGGATTCCTTTTACCAATATTTGAAATCTGTTCTTAGCCATTCATCCTTCAAAGTACACCCAGATATTGACTCAGGGATTTCCAATACCTGGATGGCACTGGGCATTTTTCTGGTTTCACAAAGAAAACCTCATCAAGAGAAGAGTGAATGAATGCAGCTATATGTGCTGTGATATTTTCTACTGATCAGTTAGTTGGCCTGTGAACCGCAGGGAGAAATGATGTGCAGCTTATTTGAGGAGGAAGCGCCTTGCATTCCAATTATTTGTCTTTGTGTTTTGTGTAATATTTAATCACCTTATTTGGATTTGCCGTTGTCTCTGACGTCGTCATCATCTTCATCGTTCACAGTCCACATTCTGATAGAAGTTGAGAAGGTACATGCAAGATGAGCTTATTTTGTATTTTACTCACATTTCTTTTATTATGCATGCATTTATGACTTGTATTTATTTTGAATTATTATTTCAGTTGCTGAAAGACTCCGGGCTTCATCAGCCCATAGGTACAAATGAAGTCAATTTAATAACATACCACTTTCTCATAAGCCCCCACCTATGGAAAAACAATAGCTCAGATTTGCATTTAAGGTTCCTTTTCTGCCCGAAAGGTCTGTGTGTATCCCATCATATGGCTCATGCACTTTATTTCATCCCTTTGGTCACTGACGCTACCATCCTTATTGATTATACTAGGCTTCCTCTTGATAATTGCTCTACCTGGACTACACTGCTGCCCTGGGCCCACCCTGCTGAGCTCTCCTCCAAACTTCACATGGGCTGTCACTGTAGCTATGTCTAGCACTGTCACTCAAGCCCTGGGTAGGATGGCGGCTGAAGCTGCCTCTTCTGCTGGTGTTCAGTGAAGATCATCGTTGCATCCCACGTCTGTATCCCACATCTGCAATCCCTGCAGTGGGCAATGGAATTGATTTTTTCACTCTACCACGAAGTTAAGACAAAGACTTTCTTTCCCCTTTAGTCAGGCTGCCCTGAGCCCTCCACTCAGCAAGACTTCATCCTCGGGTGTCCATGTCAGTCCTTGGAGAGTCTAGATTTAGCAAGAATCCTACTAAATCAGCTTAGAGAGAATACTTCCACCCCGATAGATACCTGAAAAATTCCTCACCATCCTCCCCATTATCTTGTCACTAACTGGTCACTGGTCTGCCTTTAGCAAAAATTCCATAAGGTCAGTTCAGCAAGAATCTCCCTAGCCTTGTCTCCTCTCAGTAATTTTCTATCCATTGACGTGTTGGCTATAAATCCCTATTTTTCCTTTTTGTATTCAAAGTTGAGCTCAATTTCTCTCTTGTTGTGGTAGACTTGACACCTATCACAGTAGTCTTGAACACAGGCTTTCTTATCATTTTAAACATGTGTCAGAAATTTTTCTTTAACAGTAGCACTCTCTGGTAGGTTTACTGTGGTGATGGGGTGGTCGCTTTTTTAAGCACATACCTTTCCTGAACAGGGCATCCCAGTTAAATTCCATGGTCTAGAAAGGAACTAGAAAGTGACCCAGAGAGATCACCAGATCAAGAACATACTCTGAATAATAATGTGTGTAGCAATGGTAGTTCTCCTAATATGAATTTCTAAACAACCTTATCAGTAGGTTATATTTATCAATACATATCTCTGTTACTGGCACTAAGCATCTATAAATTTCCAGAAATAATTTCCTTCCAGTTTAGATGAATGTCTAAAATTTGAAGATAAAGACGGTAATGAGAATTATATTGTAACTGCAGTATTAAACCAGAATTTCTTACCAGTGAATACACACGCACACACACACCACAAACATTTATGTATCTGATCTATAAAGACCGAAGCAGTATTGCATGTACACAGATTTAAATATATATGTGTATGTATTTATATACGATCTATAGATGTTTGTGTGTATATGCAATAGTTCTGCAGTCTTTCTAAACTTGTATATATATGTGGTACTTGCTTGTTTTACAGTATTCACTTTCATTTCAGGAAGGGTATTCCAAATAAACATTATTCAAAGCAGTAAAACATTTAAAATTGCATTAAGGTAGGATCAGGTATTTTTGCAGTCATAATAGAGCAGGAAAGCAGCATGAAGTGAACAAAGGGCTGCACAGCAGGAAATTTATGCTAGTGAAGAAGCAATTCACACCTGTTAACTACTGTGAATAGAATGAGATACAACACCAGACTTTCCATCCAAACGCAATGCTAGTTGCATGTGTGTTTTTTTTTTTTTTTTAATTTTTGGCATCTTAAATTTTTTTTTTTTTTGCAAAGATAAGTCATGAATTAAATGATGCAGTCTGTAGAATAACATAAAATGATGCCTAAACAAGGAGAATGTGGGAAGAAGAAATGTAGTCACAGAAGAGTGAACAAAATATACCATTAAATTCCAACAAGAAAGGAAAAGGAAAAAAAAAAAACGAGCAAATTGGTCTAGGAAAAAACAGACAAAATAAACAAATGTACAGAGCCGTATATTATCTTGCCTATTATAATGGGATTTGGTAATACTGAGTTAATGGTTAGATAAGCTAGACCCACTCTTCATATAGAAAAACGTATAGCTAAAATTAAGACTCATCATGCCTATTTACTATTTAGCTAGTGAAAAAAGTCCTGGAACTCATTGAGGAAAATGTTTGTCCTAATGATAATTTTATCTGCAGTGTTGAAACAAAGCTGCCCATGAATGGATGCACAGTGAGACCGTAAGAAAGAGAACTGAAAGCTTTGAAGTCTGGACATTATTCATCCTCTGTGCCTCTTCTTACTTCCACTTGGATGTCTCATATCACTCCGTCCAGCTCCTTGCATGAGTGTTTAAAACTGAGCACAGTTATCGTTCATAGAGTTAAGAATGAAAAGTTACAAGAGCAAGGTAGAATGGAACTATATAAACAGTGAGGTGAGGCCAGGAGTTCAGGATCATATTAACCAGGTTCAGAGTTTTCTTTAAAACACAGTATAAGAGTCAACACTAATTTCCCTGTTATTACTTAGGAAACATTGTATGTGCAATGTATTTCCTGACTACTACCAACACAGCCCTTTGGTCAGGTAGTGTCATCATAAGAAAAGTATCTCTTGCGGGAAGGAGACGAAGATGAGAATTTTCCCTTCCTCTGACAAACCTTTTCAGTCTCTGAGGATGGCTGGTTCCTCCTCTCGGTTTTCAAAACAAGCCAGGTCTACAAGAACCAACGTTCTCTGTAATAGTTTTCTAGAGGATCCTTCTCTTTTTAGGACATCCATACATACGAGGGTACTTTGCTCTTTGTAAAACACCATTTTCATCATCTTATAAACTATCTTCTCTCTTATATTTGAGAAAATCTGAACCCTCAACTAATTCAAGGTTGACATCCGCAGAGACTACTATTCTACTTAATCTAATGATTTCTTTCCGGAGTTTCCCTCTGATTGTCCTCTTCACATTTTGCCAGCATCTATTCTGTGAGCTCCTTGTTTTCCCCAGCCTGCAGGGAGACGTTGGACATTTCCACCCAGACATGATTTCTGTCCCAAAGGAAAATGTTTTATTTTCCAAATCGAATATCTACTCTTGCTATGAGACCTTAAATTTAACAATTTTTGATATGCCTTAGTACTATGACAAGAAAACATATGCCTTAGTACTATGAAAGAAAACAAGGCACTGTGAAGATAAAACTTACGACCAATTTGTGTTTTCAACTTTATTTTTTTTTTAATTTTTTCCAATTTTTATTAAATTCTGGTTAGTTAACATATAGTTCCAGGAATAGAATTTAGTGATTCATCATTTACATATAATACCCAGCGCTCAACACAATTACCCTCCTTAATATTCATTCCCCATTTAGCCCATCTCCCATCCCCTGGCAGCCCTCAGTTTGTTCTCTATAGTTCAGAGTCTATAATGCTTTGCTTCCCTATCTCTTTCTTTTTTTTTCACCTTCTCCTGTGCTCATCTGTTTTGTTTCTTAAATTCCACATATGGGTGAAATCATATGGTATTTGTCTTTATTTGACTGATTTATTTCACTTAGCATAATATGATTTAGCTTTATCCACACATTGCAAATGGCAAGATTTGATTCTTTTTTTTTTTTTTAAGATTTTATTTATTTATTTGACAGACAGAGATCACAAGTAGGCAGAGAGGCAGGCAGAGAGAGAATTAGGGGGGAAGCAGTTTCCCTGCTGAGCAGAGAGCTCAATGTGGAGCTCTATCCCAGGACTCTGGGATCATGACCAGAGCTGAAGGCAGAGGCTTTAACCCACTGAGTCACCCAGGTGTCCCAAGATTTCATTCTTTTTAATGGCCGAGTAATATGCTTTGTATGTGTGTGTGTATATTTGTGTTCTTTGTCCATTCATCAGTTGATGGACACTTGGGCTCTTCCCATAGTTTGGCTATTGTTGATAATGCTGCTATTAACATCAGGATGCACGTGCCTCTTTGAACCCATATTTCTGTACCCTCTGAGTAAATACCTAGTAGTGCAATTACCAGGTCCTAGGATAGTTTTATTTTTAACTTTTTGAGAAAACCCCATACTGCTTTGCAGAGTGGCTGCAACAGTTGCATTTCCACTAACAGTACAAGAGGGTTCCCCTTTTTCCAGATCCTTGCCAGTATCTGTTGTTTCCCGTGTTGTTAGTTTTAGCCATTCTGACTGATGTGAGGTGGAATCTCATCATGGTTTTTATTTGTAGTTCCTTGATGATAAGTGATATTGAGCATTTTTTCATGTGTCTGTTGGTCATCTGGATGTCCTCTTTGGAAAAATGTCTATTCATGTCTTCTGCCCATTTCTTAACTGGATTATTTGTTTTTTTCAGGTATTGAGTTTGGTAAGATCTTTATAGATTTTAGAAACTAACCTTTATCAGATATGTCATTTGCAATTATGTTCTCCCATTTCATAGGCTGCCCTTTAGTTTTGTTGCTTGTTTTCCTCACTGTGTGGAAGCTTTTTATCTTGGCGAATTCCCAGTAGCTCATTTTTGTTTTTGTTTTCCTTATCCTTGGAGATGTATCCAGTAAGGGGTTGCTACAGCTCAGGTCAAAAAGGTTGATGCCTCTGTTCTCCTCTAGGATATTGATGGTTTCCTGTCTCACAGTTAGGTCTTTCATCCATTTTGAATTTATCTTTTTATGTGGTATAAGTGGTCCAGTTTCATTCTTCTGTATGTTACTGTCCATTTTTCCCAAAACCATTTTTTGAGGACACTGCCTTTTCCATTGGATAGTCTTTCTTGCTTTATCGAAAATTAGTTGACCAAATGGTTGTGGGTCCATTTCTGGGTTTTCAGCTTTAAAGTGTTTATGTTTTTAACATCCAAATGGAATTTCATTACTTCTATGATAGCCTCCATATTTCTAAATGCTCGGAATACATAATAAAGACACAGGGCAACTGAGCATGATGGTTTTCCTGGGGCTGAGGGCTCTTCCAGAATGGGATATTCAGGGTTAAAACTGAAAGACAGAGGCAAAATGAAACAAGCTATTCACCATACAAAGATACTATGTATAAAATAATAATATGTAATATATAATAATATGTGAGAGTAATAAAAAATCACTACATATTTAGTATCTGCTAAACACATAATTAGGTATTCTGCTAAATGGAACCTTTGTGGAACAGAAGGCAATTATTGCTTCCATACTGCAATTGGTCTAAATTATGAATATATAGCCTTTTAATTTTTAAGGTTAGATTATTTGATTAATGCTTTAACTTGGGTAACTTTTTGTGGGCTCACGTGGGTGCTTAGTTAATGTTTTTCTTATGGGGCACCTGGGTGGTTCAGTGGGTTAAGCCTCTGCCTTCGGCTCAGGTCATGATCGCAGGGTCCTGGGATCAAGCCCCACATCAGGCTTTCTGCTCAGCAGGGAGCCTGCTTCCCCTTCTCTCTCTGCCTGCTGCTCTGCCTACTTCTGATCTTTCTCTGTCGAATAAATAAGATCTTTAAAAAAAACAACAACTAAGTTTTTCTCACAAATCATGTGTAAGATACAATTATGAGGTAAAACAGAGCTAATATTGATACTTCTTGGTATATCAAAAATTTTATCAGTGTTTAATTAATGAAACAGTGATTAATTTATAAAAGATAATCAGTGATAGCATAGTGGTAAAGAGCAGGCACTCTTGTTAGAGAGCTTGTATTTAAGTATTGACTCCACCATTCAAAATGTTTCATTTTCTTAAGATTTTTTTTCCCTTTTTTAGAGAGGTATAATTGACAGATAAAAAATTTATATATTTAAGAGATACATCATGCTGATTTGATATATGTATACATTTTGAAATGATTACCATAACCAAGCAAATGAACATATCCATCACCTCACATATTTATTTATTTGTGTGTTTGTATGGTGAAAACACTTAAGATTTACTCTTTTAGCAAATTTCAAGTATAACATATAGTATAATTATCTATAATCATCATGCTCTACAGTAGATCTCCAGAATATATTCATCTCATAACTGAAAGTTTGTATCTTTTGACCAGTTTCTCCCCATTTCCCTCAACCCTCACCCTTGACAACTACCATTCTGTTTTCTGCTTTTTAAGAGTTCAGGTTTCAGATTCCATACATAAGTGAGATCATACAGTACTGGTTTTCTGTGTCTGGCTTATTTCACAATGTATGATATCCTTCAGGTTCTTCCATATTGTCACAAATAGAGGAATTTCCCTTTTTTTCTGGATGAATAATATTCCATATTTCCAAATCTTGGTAATACTGCAATTCACATAAGAGTGCAGGTACCTCTTTGAGATACTGATTATATTTTCATTGGATGTATAACCAGAAACAGGATTGTTGGATCATATGGTAGTTTTATTTTTAATTTTTGAGGAATCTCTGTATTGTTTTGTATTATTGTTGTACCAGCTTATATTCCTACCGACAACGTACAAGCGTTCACTTCTCTGTATACCTTCTTTAGCACTTGTTATCTCCTGTCTTTTTATTTATTTATTTATTTTTTTGAATTTTTTATTTTTTATAAACATATATTTTTTATATACATATATTTTTATCCCCAGGTCTGTGAATCACCAGGTTTACATACTTCACAGCACTCACCAAATCACATACCCTCCCCAATGTCCATAATCCCACCCCCTTCTCCCCAACCCCCTCCCCCCGGCAACCCTCAGTTTGTTTTGTGAGATTAAGAGTCACTTATGGTTTATCTCCCTCCCAATCCCATCTTGTTTCATTTATTCTTCTACCCACTTAAGCCTCCATGTTGCATCACCACTTCCTCATATCAGGGAGATCATATGATAGTTGTCTTTCTCTGCTTGACTTATTTCGCTAAGCATGATACGCTCTAGTTCCATCCACGTTGTTGCAAATGGCAAGATTTCATTTCTTTTGATGGCTGCATAGTATTCCATTGTGTATATATACCACATCTTCTTGATCCATTCATCTGTTGATGGACATCTAGGTTCTTTCCATAGTTTGGCTATTGTGGACATTGCTGCTATAAACATTCGGGTGCATGTGTCCCTTTGGATCACTACATTTGTATCTTTAGGGTAAATACCCAATAGTGCAATTGCTGGGTCATAGGGCAGTTCTATTTTCAACATTTTGAGGAACCTCCATGCTGTTTTCCAGAGTGGCTGCACCAGCTTGCATTCCCACCAACAGTGTAGGAGGGTTCCCCTTTCTCCGCATCCTCGCCAGCATCTGTCATTTCCTGACTTGTTGATTTTAGCCATTCTGACTGGTGTGAGGTGATATCTCATTGTGGTTTTGATTTGTATTTCCCTGATGCCGAGTGATATGGAGCACTTTTTCATGTGTCTGTTCGCCATCTGGATGTCTTCTTTGCAGAAATGTCTGTTCATGTCTTCTGCCCATTTCTTGATTGGATTATTTGTTCTTTGGGTGTTGAGTTTGCTAAGTTCTTTATAGATTCTGGACACTAGTCCTTTATCTGATATGTCGTTTGCAAATATCTTCTCCCATTCTGTCAGTTGTCTTTTGATTTTGTTAACTGTTTCCTTTGCTGTGCAAAAGCTTTTGATCTTGATGAAATCCCAGTAGTTCATTTTTTCCCTTGCTTCCCTTGCCTTTTGCGTTGTTCCTAGGAAGATGTTGCTGCGGCAGAGGTCGAAGAGGTTGCTGCCCGTGTTCTCCTCAAGGATTTTGATGGATTCCTTTCGTACATTGAGGTCCTTCATCCATTTTGAGTCTATTTTTGTGTGTGGTGTAAGGAAATGGTCCAATTTCATTTTTCTGCATGTCGCTGTCCAATTTTCCCAGCACCATTTATTGAAAAGGCTGTCTTTTTTCCATTGGACATTCTTTCCTGCTTTGTCGAAGATTAGTTGACCATAAATTTGAGGGTCTATTTCTGGGCTCTCTATTCTGTTCCATTGATCTATGTGTCTGTTTTTGTGCCAGTACCATGCTGTCTTGATGATGACAGCTTTGTAATAGAGCTTGAAGTCCGGAATTGTGATGCCACCAACGTTGGCTTTCTTTTTCAATATCCCTTTGGCTATTCGAGGTATTTTCTGGTTCCATATAAATTTTAGAATTATTTGTTCCATTTCTTTGAAAAAGATGGATGGTACTTTGATAGGGATTGCATTAAATGTGTAGATTGCTTTAGGTAGCATAGACATTTTCACAATATTTATTCTTCCAATCCAGGAGCATGGCACATTTTTCCATTTCTTTGTGTCTTCCTCAATTTCTTTCATGAGTACTTTATAGTTTTCTGAGTATAGATTCTGTGTCTCTTTGGTTAGGTTTATTCCTAGGTATCTTATGGTTTTGGATGCAATTGTAAATGGGATTGACTCCTTAATATCTCTTTCTTCTGTCTTGCTGTTGGTGTAGAGAAATGCAACTGATTTCTGTGCACTGATTTTATGTCCTGACACTTTACTGAATTCCTGTATAAGTTCTAGCAGTTTTGGAGTGGAGTCTTTTGGGTTTTCCACATATAGTATCATATCATCTGCGAAGAGTGATAATTTGACTTCTTCTTTGCCGATTTGGATGCCTTTAATTTCCTTTTGTTGTCTGATTGCTGAGGCTAGGACCTCTAGTACGATGTTGAATAGCAGTGGTGATAGTGGACATCCCTGCCGTGTTCCTGACCTTAGCGGAAAAGCTTTCAGTTTTTCTCCATTGAGAATGATATTTGCGGTGGGTTTTTCATAGATGGCTTTGATGATATTGAGGTATGTGCCCTCTATCCCTACACTTTGAAGAGTTTTGATCAGGAAGGGATGTTGTACTTTGTCAAATGCTTTTTCAGCATCTATTGAGAGTATCATATGGTTCTTGTTCTTACTTTTATTGATGTGTTGTATCACATTGACTGATTTGCGGATGTTGAACCAACCTTGCAGCCCTGGAATAAATCCTACTTGGTCGTGGTGAATAATCTTTTTAATGTACTGTTGAATCCGATTGGCTAGTATTTTGTTGAGTATTTTCGCATCTGTGTTCATCAAGGATATCGGTCTATAGCTCTCTTTTTTGGTGGGATCCTTGTCTGGTTTTGGGATCAAGGTGATGCTGGCCTCATAAAATGAGTTTGGAAGTTTTCCTTCCATTTCTATTTTTTGGAACAGTTTCAGGAGAATTGGAATTAGTTCTTCTTTAAATGTTTGGTAGAATTCCCCCGGGAAGCCGTCTGGCCCTGGGCTTTTGTTTGTTTGGAGATTTTTAATGACTGTTTCAATCTCCTTACTGGTTATGGGTCTGTTCAGGCTTTCTATTTCTTCATGGTTCAGTTGTGGTAGTTTATATGTTTCTAGGAATGCATCCATTTCTTCCAGATTGTCAAATTTATTGCCGTAGAGTTGCTCATAGTATGTTCTTATAATAGTTTGTATTTCCTTGGTGTTAGTTGTGATCTCTCCTCTTTCATTCATGATTTTATTTATTTGGGTCCTTTCTCTTTTCTTTTTGATAAGTCGGGCCAGGGGTTTATCAATTTTATTAATTCTTTCAAAGAACCAGCTCCTAGTTTCATTGATTTGTTCTATTGTTTTTTTGGTTTCTATTTCATTGATTTCTGCTCTGATCTTTATGATTTCTCTTCTCCTGCTGGGCTTAGGGTTTCTTTCTTGTTCTTTCTCCAGCTCCTTTAGGTGTAGGGTTAGGTTGTGTACCTGAGACCTTTCTTGTTTCTTGAGAAAGGCTTGTACCGCTATATATTTTCCTCTCAGGACTGCCTTTGTTGTGTCCCACAGATTTTGAACCGTTGTATTTTCATTATCATTTGTTTCCATGATTTTTTTCAATTCTTCTTTAATTTCCCGGTTGACCCATTCATTCTTTAGAAGGATACTGTTTAGTCTCCATGTATTTGGGTTCTTTCCAAACTTCCTTTTGTGGTTGAGTTCTAGCTTTAGAGCATTGTGGTCTGAAAATATGCAGGGAATGATCCCAATCTTTTGATACCGGTTGAGTCCTGATTTAGGACCGAGGATGTGATCTATTCTGGAGAATGTTCCATGTGCACTAGAGAAGAATGTGTATTCTGTTGCTTTGGGATGAAATATTCTGAATATATCTGTGATGTCCATCTGGTCCAGTGTGTCATTTAAGGCCTTTATTTCCTTGCTGATCTTTTGCTTGGATGACCTGTCCATTTCAGTGAGGGGAGTGTTAAAGTCCCCTACTATTATTGTATTGTTGTTGATGTGTTTCTTTGATTTTGTTATTAATTGGTTTATATAGTTGGCTGCTCCCACGTTGGGGGCATAGATATTTAAAATTGTTAAATCTTCTTGTTGGACAGACCCTTTGAGTATGATATAGTGTCCTTTCTCATCTCTTATTGCAGTCTTTGGCTTAAAATCTAATTGATCTGATATAAGGATTGCCACTCCTGCTTTCTTCTGATGTCCATTAGCATGGTAAATTCTTTTCCACCCCCTCACTTTAAATCTGGAGGTGTCTTCGGGCTTAAAATGTGTTTCTTGGAGGCAACATATAGATGGGTTTTGTTTTTTTATCCATTCTGATACCCTGTGTCTTTTGACAGGGGCATTTAGCCCATTCACATTCAGGGTAACTATTGAGAGATATGAATTTAGTGCCATTGTATTGCCTGTAAGGTGACTGTTACTGTATATGGTCTCTGTTCCTTTCTGATCTACCACTTGTAGGCTCTCTCTTTGCTTAGAGGACCCCTTTCAATATTTCCTGTAGAGCTGGTTTGGTATTTGCAAATTCTTTCAGTTGTTGTTTGTCCTGGAAGCTTTTAATCTCTCCTTCTATTTTCAATGATAGCCTAGCTAGATATAGTATTCTTGGCTGCATGTTTTTCTCGTTTAGTGCTCTGAAAATATCATGCCAGCTCTTTCTGGCCTGCCAGGTCTCTGTGGATAAGTCAGCTGCCAATCTAATATTTTTACCATTGTATGTTACAGACTTCTTTTCCCGGGCTGCTTTCAGGATTTTCTCTTTGTCATTGAGACTTGTAAATTTTACTATTAGGTGACGGGGTGTGGGCCTATTCTTATTGATTTTGAGGGGCATTCTCTGAACCTCCTGAATTTTGATGCTCGTTCCCTTTGCCATATTGGGGAAATTCTCCCCAATAATTCTCTCCAGTATACCTTCTGCTCCCCTCTCACTTTCTTCTTCTTCTGGAATCCCAATTATTCTAATGTTGTTTCGTCTTATGGTGTCACTTATTTCTCGAATTCTCCCCTCGTGGTCCAGTAGCTGTTTGTCCCTCTTTTGATCAGCTTCTTTATTCTCTGTCATTTGGTCTTCTATATCACTAATTCTTTCTTCTGCCTCATTTATCCTAGCAGTGAGAGCCTCCATTTTTGATTGCACCTCATTAATAGCTCATTGTGGTTTTGTTTTGCATTTCCTGAATGATTATTCTGTACCTTTTCATATACCTGTCTTCTTTGGAAAAATATCTGTTCAGGTCCTTCACCTACATTTTAGTTGTTTTTTTTTTTTTTATTTGTTTGGTTTTTTTGTTTGTTTGCTTTTGGGTTCTGTGATCTCCTTATATATTTTGGGTATTAACCTCTTATCACATGTTTGTTTTGCAAATATTTTGGGTGCTAATGGTAATGACTTCATAGATATTGTTCTAGTTTTAAATAAAAAGTGTCTATAAATGGATAGGAAAGAGAATAGGAAAGTGTCTGACATAGAGGAAACTGATACCAATGTTAATGATTGTAATGATAGTGATGATGATGCTCACAAACATTTTTAACTGGCTGATTTTGGCTATTTCCTTAATAAGAAGTAGAAGAATGCCTCTAAACCAATAGGGAGGCAAAAAACATTGAATAAGAGATATCAACAAAATTAGGAAGAGTAAACTGTAGTTATAAAAGAAGTAATATTTAAGGGGAAAAATGGAAAACCTAGAGAAAGCTCTAGAGAGTTATAGATGTTGTAACCTTTGCCCTACTACCAAATGAGCTTATGATTTTGAAGCAGCATTTCCTTCTGAAGGTGGAATTGAAAAGTGGAGCTGAAAACAGAAAATTATTTTAACTATCTTATAAAGAACCTGGATTATACACTTTCTCATCTTTATGGCCAAAATACTGTGTTTATCCTGGAATGGCAAAAAATGAAGTGCTCATCCTCTTTAGAAGATTTACAGATAGTGATCTGGAGAGGAGCTGGACCAGGGAATATATAAGAGCAAGAAGATTAAATAAGGACACCTCCACTTCTTTTAACCCTTTAGCTTGTAGAACACTTCCTGTCACAAATGTATAATAATGTATGGAAAGATAGAATAATGTGCAGAAAAGAGATATTTCTGTATATGGTAACTGATTTAGATATTAGTGCTTGGGAGGTGGGGATAAGGGTTGTCACTCAATGAAATATTCTACTCTGGAGCCAACTAGTGAATGTGCCCTAATGCTAACCAAGAAATGTTGATTCTAAGAAACTGGAAAAAAATATGTAATATTTTTTTAGAAGTTGGAAAAAATAGCTCCTATAAGAAAGACATGTGCCAAAGTAAACAAAAAGGAAAAAGAAAAATAAATTAAAATGAAGGAAGCAAGAGATAATGTCAAGGGAAGCAAACTTTAGAAAGAAAAGTAATCAAGATACTGAGAGAAGATTCATTTCTGAGTAAAATATAGAAAAGTGTGGGAGAACATTGTTCCCACTCTATAAACAAATAGAAAAGTCAAGTAATTCACACATCATATATTTTTTCAAGCCCATCTGAGAGCTGAGGTTGGTTGCAAGACAACGAACTTCAATAAATTTCAAGGAGGGACCAACCACTCAGAAAGAGATGGGACATATTTCACTTTTGTCAGATTATGAGGGAAAATAGTGATTTCCATTAAAAGGGGGTAAAGAGAAGTCAGCTACAATTTTGGCAATTTTCTAATGACTGGGGACCAATGTGACAGATAAATGGGGAACCTCAAATACAAGGGGTATTGCACTAACTTGCAAACTTTTGTCCCAGGCTATGGGCTCACAAGAAAGATCGGGAGCTAGGCAGGAGAGAAAATTGCACGGAGGTGAGGGCTTTTAGGAAGTAGTCTCTTGTTGGTGGGTCAAAGCATAAAGGGCATTTCCCTAGACCTTTCCCTCCTAAGAAGCAAGAACCTTAAGTCCTTGGGGTAGTGGAGGAATTCTTCCCACCTGAAGGCAGGCTCAGGCAAAAATCTACTGCTTCTGGAGGAAGAGAAGGAGGAGGAAGAAGAGGCAACAAATGGTCTCTACCACGGGGAAGGGATAGAAAACCTCTTGTCCAAGGATGCTGCCAAGGGAGAAAGAAGAAAATTGCAACTGTGGGTAAAGGAGAGCTTGGGCAGAGTTTGGCCCCCAAGGTGAAGGGAACAGGTTGCTGGTAAAACCAAAGCTTTGTTAGCCAGACTCACTGGGTTTAATGATGACCATAATTGGGAGATAAAAAGGCCCCCAGTTCTTCTGACCTAGCACCAAGTTACAAGAAGAGCAATGCTAAACAAAGGGCAGGAGCTGGGGAGAGACCTCTTAAACTTGGGGAGACTGTTAAACTGTGATCAGTTGCCCTCTTCCTGAGCTTTAGAGACTACAGAAACTCAATGAACTCATTTGTTCCCTTTTCTCAGCGATCTCTGCTTGTACTACCTGCTGTTGAATATTTGAAAACATTTTCCCTTACATTTGTTAAATTATTGTTCATGGTGAGGGGTAAATACATCTGAATACTTTCATTATGGCTATAAATGGAAATCACGTTAATGTTGCTTTTCTGTGTAATTACGTTTGGGGAGGTACACAATTTGGTACCAATCTGCAAATATAGGTCAATATGTTATTAAAAAGAACTGGAGCCAGAGGATCCTAAAAGAAGAGCAAGAAATCATTTGGAAGTGTAGGGCTTTTCATGGGATTAGGAATTTAAGGAACTTCTAACTGATCTCAAGGGCAGGATTAAATTCATCTTGGATTAAGTAGCTAGCTACCTATCAGCTGTTTGTCCATCTGTCTGTCTCTCTGCTTGTGTATCCATCCATCTATCCATATACCTATCTACTCAAACATCTATCTTTTCATCTTTATACATGTATATAGCATCTTACAAAGTGACAGCATATTATAAATGCTCTAGAAATGAAGATATTATTATCATTACACAGATAACTAGGGAGAAGTTCAAATAACAAAAATAACAAGACTATTAAAAAAAATTGAAGTAATGTAAAAGCATGTTTAAGTTGACTTACGTAATAGGTAGTACATGAAAATTTGGAAATACATGGAACAAGTTAAGTAATTCCACTGTTAATTTTCATTTTTTTCCCACACATGCCAAATAAAAGTATAACATCTGGCTAAAATAAAATGATTGTGAATTTTCCTTTCTCTCTCTCTCTCTCTCTCTCTCACTCTGGCATATTGACAGTCAAATTTGAATTGTTGGACTGCTATTTAAGAATCTAATCCAGGAGCAGGCACCTGTTTAATATGTAATTTGTTTAATCTACTATGAGTAACTGCAGATCATATTTCTAGCACAGTTCTAAAGGCAACCAAGGTGATGCGAACCAAATCCAGGGCCAGTTTTATGGACTTGTGACCTGTATATAGTCACCTCTAGCGCCATACCAGGTTTAATGACCTCCTGTTGCCATCTTGACATTCTTAATAATTTTTGAACAAGGAGTTTCACATTTTCATTTTGTATGGTGCCCCCAAATTATGTAACCCATCCTTACTGAATCTTAGAGAAATTCCATTTGTGAAGGCACAAGATGCTGCATTCAGTAAGGCAAGAAATCATTGCTACCTACTCTAGAAATGGGAAATGTTTTTTAGATAGTATGTCATTTTGCTTCAATGGTTGGAACACTGGTTCTCATGACTAATTAGTTGTCCAAAATGATCGATTAAGAAATATTCTGACTGAACTCAGATTCAGTATTTCCCAGGGATGGTCATGCTAAAATCTGACAGTAAACTTGTGGAACTTCACCAGAATATAACTGCCTATACTCCAAAACAGATGTTGTTAATTTATATTTTAAAACCAGGCTTTTCCATTTGCACAGACTTAAAAAATGTTAATTGCACAATTTATGTGGAAAGTTTTATTGCCACTGTCCATTAGATGCGGGGATGTTGACAGTACACAAGTATCAATCTGGGGCTTGTTACAGGATGAATACAAACAGAAACTAAATGTAATTTAATCACACCATGAAGATTCTCCACTAAAGCTAAAGAAGATAGATGGCTAAGTATAAATATCTGGAATGGTAGCCAATTGAGATGAATTGAACACTCTTTTTTCTCTAGCAGCAGAAATTAAATTCTATTTTGTGTGTACACATTCTTTTAAAGTAACTTTTTTTCTTTTTCTCATTCTCTTTGTTTCATGATTTTCAATTTTCTTCACTGCCATAGATCTCTTTTCTTCTATTTCAAGACCAATTTACTTTTAAATAGAGTTTCAGAAGAGTAACTAAGTACATTTCTTAATTGAAGATGATTTTTCTAGGGATCTATGCCCAAATCTCCTATTTATGTTTTTCTCTGATGGGAAGGTGACAGAGATGTTTACATACAATTTCCTGATTATCTTTGCATATTTAACAGTATTATTTATTTAATCATTACAAGGACCCAATCCTAAACAATTTTTATGTACGATTCTGCTAGATACTTTTGTTGCTTAGGAAGCCGAATACTGCACTTTGTTATACCACCACTCTGCTTATTTAAACACGTGTCTGGGGGCGCCTTGGTGGCTCATCTGGTCAAGCTTCTGCCTTAGGCTCAGTCATGATCTCAGGGTCCTGGGATCAAGTTCTGCATTGGGCTCTCTGCTCAGTGCTCTGAGGCTCCCCCTCTCCCTCTGCGGCTTTCCCTGCTTGTGCTCTCTTGCTCTCTCAAATAAATGAATAAAACCTTTAAAAAAATAAACACACCTCTGAAGATATACCAGATCCTTTTTTTCTGGCATCAACTGATAATTTGCATATTTTGTTTAATAGCTGATTATCTACCGAGTGCTCAATCTATCCCTGTATAGATTATACATATGTGGTTCATTATGATGTTGGTATTATCCACAGTTTAGAAATGAATAAAATAATCCTTGTGTAGATGGCCTTACAGCTCTATACAGGAAAACTTTAAGCAACTGTTTAACTTTGCAGAGTTAGCAATAGCAAAATAAAGAATAGAACTTGGGTCTGCCTGACTTCAGGTCCTGCCCTTCCTACTCTATTAGGAAAGAAGTAGATATTGTTGGTCCACAATGAGTTAATTGGAAGGCTATTGAATTGAAGCCTCAAAATTGATCAGGTATGATATGGATCACTAGAATTGAAAGAGAGTCATGGGTATGCATCATAAACCATTCATGGAGACAAAGTACTTCTTAAAGTAATATCTCTTTTTATGAAACTTTATAGTTGGATATGTGGGGTACATAAGAAATGTTTATTGATAAATATATTATCTATCTATCTATGTATCAATCATGTAGGTATAAATTTTGTAGATTTATATCCTCAGATTAATGATATTGTTAAAACAATGTAGCACAGTCTGATCTTCTTTGATAGCTGTAATTAGCTAATTTGGGTATTTCTCAATACTGATTTATACCCTCAATACCCAACAATTCTAAGAATGCTTGATAAAATCTGAAGTCATACTGTAACACAGTGGTTAAAATACCATCCTTTTGGATTGGACCCTCTCGATTCAAATTCTTTCAATCATTTCCAAGTTACTTGAGCAAATAACTACATCTCTCTAAGGCTAGGTTTCCTTACATGAAAAATGGGTTTTCTAATGGTAACTACCTCTTCGAATTTTTGTAACAACAAAAGTGATCTAATGCATGTAAAAAACATTCTCTTAGACATAGGATATAGTCAATATATGGTAGATAGTATAATCAAAACAAGTTTTAAATTCTAAAATTTCTAGTCATATTCTATAAAGTTTCAGACAATTTAATCAAAAAAGAGTTAAGATATTCCAATTACTCAATGGTTCTAAATTACCTGAAACAGTCATAATAAATATTGTTGAACCATAAAAGTACATATATAAAAATTAAGTGGAGTGGTCGAATGTCTAGATATTCTTTATAGTTAAATCATTCAGCTTAAATAAGAGTAGTCTGTGAAAGTAAGAGAATAAGGAAGATGAAAGTATCTTTTCTGTAGCAGTTAAAAACCTGATGATATGTAGGTCTCATAGGACTAATGTAATTTATGTGCATTTTTCTGTGTGTTCTCTTCTCTGCCAAGGACATTCTCAAATTTCCATGTATTGGTGTGGAAGTGAAACTTCTGTATCAGTAAAGCATAGCCATTCTTTTTTTTTTTTTTTTTAGATATTATTTCTTTCTCTATTTATTTGAGAGAGAGCACAAGTTTGGAGGAGGCAGAGGCAGAGGGACAGACAGACTCCCCACTGAGCAGGGAGCCTGACCTGGGTCTCAGTCCCAGGACTCTGGGATTAGGACCTGAACAGAAGGCAAACACTCAGCCTCAACCAACTGAGCTACCCAAGCACCCTAACATAGACAGTCTTAAGTTATATGACTTATTTACATGATATTCTGAAATTCTTCTGCAAAACTACTAAGATATAGCATTTTAATAGAGTCCCTACTTGGTTCTTTGATCATTTTAAAGTCTCTAACAATTCTTTAATATCAGCTTCTTTAAAAAAAAAAAAAAGAAAGAAAGAAAAAAAGATTTTTTAAGAAAAAATGAATTATTCATAGAATAATTGTTTTTTTTAGTTTAATTACTTGTAATACTGAAAATGTATTATAATGTGTAATTATATTTTTCCAACATAATTACTAAGTATAATGACAATGTATAATTCTTTATGAGACTACATGAAGAAAATTGCATTGCTCATGCATAATATTATAATAGTTAAACTTTGTTATTCCAAAGAATTATTACAATTTGTTGTTTTAAATAGACCATCTGATCATTTCACAGACCAAAAAAAATAAAATAAAATGCTTTTCTGTTCAGGGTGAGTGAGGTAGCACTTTGAAAAGGAAAACCTTTAGAAATTCCAATATCATAATGTACTTCAAACTCGTGTTTTATTGATACTCTAATATAATTTATACCCAGTAAAATTTCGTTTGCATTGAAAGACATGATACAAAATGTTTTGGTGAAGTAAAACTTTCCTGTACAAATCAACTATGCTAAATGAAAATAAAATAACATATCAAATTATATTCTTCCAGGACCAAACTACATATCAGTGTTAGGTAAGGACTTTGAGGAAACAGTATCTCTTATTTTGGGTCATTGAATCTTCTTCACTAAGTAATTGTTCTAGTGAATTCAAGTATACCAAATTAAGTATCACTCCCCAGTCCTATCTTAAGGGTAGTTAACAAAGTAGGAAATCTAAGTCATTCTAATATAGGTGAGGTTTGTAATTAAGAAACAGTTATTCCCCCTCTAAAATTCAAAAGACCATTATATCAATAATTCTTTTGAACTATTCTAAATTCAAATTTTCTATATAGCATTTTAAAAATAAAGAAAGAAATCTTTTGGCAAGCTATGTTCCAGTTATATTTATTCAACAGCAAGGCTTTCATATTTAGGGTTCAACTATGTCTAACGATAAATTATCTTAAACTGTTTCATCTCACTTTTTTCTACATAATAAAAGCACAAATTCAAATTTACCTCAGAAAAATAATTGTGGTTAAATAAACATCTTAATAATGCCAATTCTTTTACACGTGTGTGCCAAAGAACTACAAAATTCTGGTCAGGGACATTGTCCACATTTATATCAAAGATGCAGTTGTTGTTGTTTTTTCTCTTTTTCCAAAAAAGAAAAACGTGCCTCATTTCAGAGGTATTAAAAGTATACAGTTAGTAGTAGGTCTGTGTAAATGGCTTGGAAGGAATCTAAATCACCTCATGCATGAAAAGCACAGAACACAGAAATAATGTAAGAACATCCGTTTTCTCTTCTTTTAGGCAGATGTATCCCCGGATTTATCCGAATGCCAAGCTTGAACATTTGGGGCAAATGGCATAGTTTTATTTGGAGCCTTTGATTTGGGGATTAGTTCATTTTGTTAGGGCATGGTGACAAAATATCTCATACATGATGGATTTTGGTTTATGAAGCACGCAATAACAGTAACCTGAAACTTCTCTTCAAACTTTGGCTTTTCCTTGTGATTTTGACTTATTTGAAATAATATACAAATACTGTTGCAAAACTGAAAGAGAAGCTCCGTGAGGGACTGTTTAGAGATTGCACCACAGAATTCAATAATGGGCATAAAGATGATTCATAAAAGTGGTTACATCTTCATATAAAAATCAAAAGCTGCTATTAGACCAAAGTATTTTCATAAATAAATGAATAAAATAACTGTTTCTAAATTTGAGGTGAAATTAATGTCACTTACTGAAAAAAAATGCTGTGATTACACTGATTAACACAGAAAAGAAGAAATAAAACTGACATGATCATTTATTCTGTGGAGAAGACAGATTTACAGAGAGATTTTTGTTATATAAGGAAATTAACATTTAATCAGGTCTATATCTCAAGAATATTTGTTTTTCTTTTTAACACGGTCATTTGAAAATTTAAGCCTAAATATAACATCACAGAACATTGTACTTTGATAAAGCTGTAGCTAACATGTATAGATAACAAGTTAATCTGCATTAAATATGTATCTATAAACCTAAATTACCCAGTTCCATTGGCTACCCCGATGAAAATAATTGAGTAAATACAAAGTTAAGATTTTGTTTAGCCTCTGTAAGATTTGAT
Organism: Mustela lutreola; assembly: GCF_030435805.1. Lineage (NCBI taxonomy): Eukaryota > Metazoa > Chordata > Mammalia > Carnivora > Mustelidae > Mustela > Mustela lutreola. The sequence goes on from NC_081302.1 coordinate 48,006,689, forward strand.
TAAGTGTCATACTAGACATTTAAGAAGAGTGCCAGTGAAAGAACTCCCTGGAAGTCTGCCTGGTGACAGATTAGAAGGGATCAAGGTTAATGGAGTAGTTGGAAATGATACTTATATATGATGCAGGTTGCAAATGAAAGGTGTTATATAAGAGAAAGATTATATTAAGAAGTAGGTGGGGAAAAGAGCCTCACATAAACACCAGAGTCTAAAATTTCTATGTAAGAGGCAGGGAATAGCGTATCTAATAATATACCTATAGAATTAAAGAGACTATTTCCTCTTGGTACATTGGGATATCATTAGTGTTTTCCAGAGTAGGAATATAAAGCTACGTATTTGGGAATTAATAGGATTTGCTTTAAAAATCATGTTTCAGATGTCTGGGGTGGCTCAGTAGGTTCAGCATCTGCATTAGACCCTGGTCCTGATCCCAGGGTCCTGGAATTAAGCCCCACCCTCCCTTCTCAACAGGGGAGTCTGTTTGTCCCTCTCCTCCATCCCTCCTCCAGCTTGTGCTTACACTCTCTCAAATAAATAAAAACTATTTAAAAATCATGTTTCAGAATAATTTTCATTTTAAAAATTTGATTTCACTTTGCCTCTACCTACAGAATTACTTCTGACGCTTCCTTATATACCCTCTGTCACTTCCTATGTTATAATGTTGTGGGGGATTTTTCACTGGGCTATAGGAAATCTAACATATTTGGAGAATGTGCTAATAATAGTTTACCTGAATATCCATTAAGCTTATAAAGATATTTTAATTAAAATACAATTGATAAAAAATGTGATGTATTATTTGAGCAGAACCATGAATTACAGGTACTGAAGAATTAAGACTATAACAAAAATTTGCAATAAAATTATATTTGCAATAAGTACTGCAGTAGGTATTTTGAAATTGCTCTTCTCTGTTAACTCCACAGCATATGGATTAAAGTTTGAAAGCAAGTGACATTTTAGAACTGTCTTAATGAATTTTTTATCCAAATGACATTGGTGAGCCTTGAGGAATATGTGACTCTATTATAATTAAAGTTAAGTAAGAGTAAGAAAAATGACTATCGAAAATGATAAAATTATGTGTTCCTTTGTCTTCAGAATATTTTGCTCCTTTCAGAAACTATATTCTATTCCTGCAGATGATTCAATATGATTTTTACTAGCAACAAATTTTTACTGGAAAATATGTACTAGCATGTTCTTGAGTAATGGACTTATAGTTGCTTGGAAAGTATGCTTTAATCATTTCATATCCCAAACTGAATTTCACTATGGACAACTAATAGTTTTTTACTATTAAGAGGCAAAAACCTTTAAAATAGCATTAAGAAGAAACTCTCTCATTATTTACAGTAATGTTCCTATTATTTTCAAATTATAATTTGGTACACACACATAATACATACACATACTATTTGAAAGGGATACCCACAAAGGAATTTGATTAAATTACATATGGCTATTCTTAGTGAACAGAATAACATCAAAGATGGATAGTAGATTGAAGTTTCTTAAAATTCAAATTGATTAATGGTGGCCTTTTAAAAATGAGAGTATCTAAACCAGGTACCTCTATTTCTGACTATGACTTGGATAGCTGAGAGATTATTTTTCACTTCAAATATGGAAGTTAAGGCTTTAAAAAAACTAATGAAAACAAAAGCTTAACGCAGTTCTAGAATATGGACAAAATTATCTTAATGATTTTTTCTTTTTCTTTTTGGGTTTAACTACAATTGAATCACCTCATCGTTGCTTTTGAGTTTTCCTTTATTTCTGGGCAGAACCATCTTATACATTACAATAAATCTTGCCGTAGAAAGATGGTGTTGTACACCTACATGCTCGCAGAGTAGAGTCCCTCTGAAACACTAGAGCAGTACTTACTCAAATGCTTTCCTGGTCCTCTTGTTCCTAAAAATCTGTCAAAAGTGTCACACCTTGGCCCAATTCTTGACCTAAGCCCTCAGAGCAGAGTAAAAGTCCTCAAAAGTGAATTAGGCCATTGGGGAGGGTATGTGCTTTGGTGAGTGCTGTGAAGTGTGTAAACCTGGTGATTCACAGACCTGTACCCCTGGGGATAAAAATATATGTTTATAAAAAATAAAAAATTAATAAAAAAAAAAAAGAAAAAAGAAATGCAAACCAAAAAAAAAAAAAAAAAAAAAAAGTGAATTAGGCCAGAACCTGGATGAAATTTTCTTCTAGCAGGGGGTGCTTGAAGAAGGATTTAACTCCTATTAAATTGGAGCTTCTTTACTCAGTTTGCTTCCTGTCTTCTGACTGGTTCTTGTCAAGCCTGCTAGTCAACCAAAACACAAGGAAGGTAGCCCAACTAGCTACATTCTAGAATGGAAGTTATATAAATGTTGTGGCCTTTGTAATGACAGTGATGCATCTTTGTGAACCTCGCAGAAATGAATGGATTATATTTTTCCAGAAAGAGAAGACAAGACCATTATAACACAGTATCATGTGTATTTGCTGCATAGGGAACAACTACAGGAAGAAGAAAAACTGTATTTGCATGTTGACCTGTCTAGGTTTTTGATGCAAGAGTAGCTTTTATAAATGGGAAACATTATGAAATGATGTTCCTATTTTTCATTCATTTAACTCCATATGTAGGAAGAAAATAAAAGAAGTTCTGTGATCATTCATATCCTCTTAATACCTTTAAGAGCCTGTAATTAACACTATTCTTGTTCAGAAAGAAGTCAGGGATGTTACTGTTCATTTCTGTCTAAGAACTTTAAATTAAAATACACTAAGTATTCCATTAAGTGGAATAATGCTGGAAAATTAATAAGTGTGATGGAGCAAACATTTATTTTGAGAGTTTCTGGACTTTTTAATGTCACTGACTACTGAGGTTGTTCCCTTCACTTGTTCAGTCAGTCTCCGCATCTCTCTGTACCATTTATTGTTAACAGAGTTCCTCATATGGCTGTTATGTTGTCGAAGTCAGCACAAGCAGAGAGGGACACTTAACGTTAGTGGGGGAGGCAGTGGTAAAATATAGATGAAATAAAGCCTTTTGGGCTAGAGCTGTGTGAAATATATTGGAGAACAATTTCTTAAGAAAGAGTTGAAAAGAAAAAGGTGTGGCTGTGATACATACAAAGGGGTGTTGGTCTGAAGTGCACCCTCTACACCATGGGCTGTCGAAATAACAAAGAGAAATTTTATTATTTCTCATATTGTTAAATTGTATCTCAACAAAACACCACTCTGAGGTTGCATTATAGCTTAATTTTTTAAAAAAATTATTTATTTATTTGAGAGAGAGAGAATGAGAGAGAGGGAGCACAAGAAGGGGGAGGATCAGAGGGAGAAGCAGATTCCCTGCCAAGCAGGGAGCCTGATGCAGGACTCAATCGGGCGACTCCAGGATCATGACCTGAGCTGAAGGCAGTCACCCAACCAACTGAGCAACCCGGGCGCCCTGAAATGTAGCTTTAAAACGTTTAAATAGTCCTTAGGTAAGTAAAATACATATTAACATACACACTTATACCTTCTGTTTTGCAAAATCCCATTCAACAGTAGTAAATCTTTAAAATGATATTAACCTACTAGGATGAGGTAAATGGAAGAGGAGAAATAGACAACACAGAACACAGCATGCTGGGGGAGGAAAAGATTTTGGGAACCAATTTACGGAGGATTATGGTAAACTGGCTTATGTTACATTCTCTATTAATTATTAAGGTATTTCTTAGCACCCAACTGGGTCCAAAGAAAATTTTCAGAGTGAGAAAAGTAAGTTAAATTACGTTTTAAAATCAGACAACAACAAAAAAGTAACAGTGTAATGGTGAGCTCAGAAGTGATGTACATTTTTAAAAAAATAAGCATAAAAAGTGCTGCCATAGAGTTTTGTACACTGAGTATACTAAAATACATTTTCGGAATTCAATGTTGCTAAGGTCAGGACAACTTGCTTAGAGAAACAAAATGAATATTAAAAAAAAAAAGAAAGAAAACATAAACAGAAAAATCTTTTCCAGATAGGGATGGCTCTTTTTTTTTTCTTACTGTAATATATATTGTAGCAAATTTTCTAATGATGATTTTTTAAACCCACTAATATAATCTATTTTCTGAACACCTGCCTTACCTTATAGACATGGAGATTCTTTACCTTTTTACTGTGAAGAACACAAATAAAGAGCAATTCTGTTTATTTTACATATATCTGTGAATAGTGCTGTTAAATTTTCTAGTTCTTGGTCATTTTATATTACCATGTAAGAAAAAAAAATTGTGACAATTAGAGGCATCAGTAGATTTTAAATTGCTTAACAATATTTTAATTCCTTTTTTTTTTTTTTACAATGCAGAGTGTAGGTATGACTAGATCAAACAACTAGTTATAAGAGTTATAAGAGGCTTTAACTCTTATTAAAGTCTCCTAAAAAATCATGTAGGAGATTTAAACAAAAAGTTAAAATGCTTACAGGATCTTGAGAGAAAGTAAGTGGCTATCTTTTAAAAGATTATTTACTACAATGGTAATTTCATTTTAAGGGAGTTATTACTTGTGTAAAGAAAATTAAATTCCCACACTGTTCAAATGATTAAGAAAACGAGAAAAAAGAATGTTTAAAATCATCCAAGCTCTCACATTCTAGAAGTAAGCACCATTGAAAGCAAAGACTAGGTCCTAACCAGCTCTATGTATTTATTCACACAAAACAGACTTGAGGTCATACTTAAAATGCTATCCTAATAAATATTTTTACTTTAATTTAACAGGACAAATTGAGACTTACTTTTTAATATTTCCAAATGACACTCATTCTTAAATTATACATCTAAGTTTAAGAAGTATTATTAAGAAAAACACACACACACACAAATTTGAAACGTTATACTCTTAAACCTTTTAAGAATACCGTTGGGTGTGTATTTGCCTCTTCTTTTGCCCTTACATCTTTTTTTTTTTTTTTTTAAAGATTTTATTTATTTATTTGACAGAGAGAAATCACAAGTAGATGGAGAGGCAGGTAGAGAGAGAGGAAGGGAAGCAGGCTCCCTGCTGAGCAGAGAGCCCGATGCGGGACTCGATCCCAGGACGCTGAGATCATGACCTGAGCCGAAGGCAGCGGCTTAACCCACTGAGCCTCCCAGGCGCCCCAGCCCCTACATCTTTTATATTCAAAAAGTTCATTTTTGCTTTTATTGTTCTCAGTTTTCTTTTCTTTTTTTTTTTTTAAAATGCAACAACGTGGATGGAACTAGAGCGTATCATGCTTAGCGAAATAAGTCAAGCAGAGAAAGACAACTATCATATGATCTCCCTGATATGAGGAAGTGGTCAGTTTTCTTTTTTGATTTCCTTTGGCCTCTCTACCAAATCTCTAAAATGTTTTCAAGAATATTTATTCTATTCTGTAAATCACTTCTCTAATATGTTTCCAGACCTGGTTTATTTACTTAACAAAATAAACATTTCTGTAATGTAGTGATACTTTTATTTGTATTTATACTTCTTTCCTGAGGTTAGCCTCACTTTGAGTCTCCTTTATGCCTAGTTCTTGAGACATGTATCTCTTTTTCCTGCTTTTTAGAAAACAAGACTGTTGCCTGCAATTTTCTTGGTCATATAGAGAATTATTTATCTGAGATCTAGGATAGAGGTTTGACCAGGCTTTCTAATTCTTATCTGTTGTCTTTCCGTCTCCCTAAGTTTTCATTTGCCTCGATATATGTATATTCTAGCTGTCACCTTGTGATAGCTGACAACCTCTGTTCCTCTTGGTCATTTAACTTCCATTCAGGATCTGGGAGTCACTGTATTCCTTCCTTCTACCCCTTTGGCAGTGTCCCAGAGCACAGAGGCTATATCATAGAATGAGGCAATGTACCTGAGATCCGGAGAAGTACTTGCAGACCTTTGAAAGTCTCCTTCACTCAATACAAGTTTCACAGATTTAAAAGATCTGTTTTATAATTTTCTGTATCTATTTTTATTAAAATTAAGGATTTTCCTTCCTTCCTTCCTTCCTTCCTTCCTTCCTTTCTTTCTCTCTTTCTTGAAGATCAAGAGTGGATTAAAAAAACCTGTACTAGAAGATTCCCCAGCAACTTATTCAGAATGATACAGACATTTAAAATCAAGCATGTAGAAATCACACACTATATTAAAACAATCCTTTCTATGAAGAATCTTAACAGGAATATAAATAGTCAGTGCATAATGCAAAAAGCTTATTCCTCTTATTATTCTTCTAGCCAATAATTTCCTTCTTTTATTAGGTAAATACTAGCTAAGCATTTCTATTGGCCACATACTAAACTAGCTGCTATGTAAGTCACCAAAAATGAACAAGGCAGAGGCCCTGAACTCTAGGGGTTTAAAATGTCATTGTAGTGAAATTACTGGTATGCATATGTATATAGCTAGAAATTCTATAGCTTTGGCCTAAGAAGAAGGAAAGAATTTTTTTCACAAATGGTTTTGCTTACAGCTTTAGCTTAAGGAAAAGAGAAAATTTATATTCACAAAATGTGTTGCTAGTGACACAGATAGAAAACAGAGTAAATCAGAAGAGAATGGTAACTTCAATCTTAAAGTAAAGGCATAATGATAAGATATTTATATGTACTAGAAATATGCTCAGTGTATTAATAACCAGTACATGCTGGGAAGGTGTCATGTATGAAATTAGACAAAAAGAACCACAGTAAGGTGCATACACAAAAATATGAGATTGACACATGATTGACAGGTATACAGAAATTTGGGGGGTTCCCAGGACAATTACATGGAAGCTAAGTAAAATTAACACTTTTTGGTGACTGGAAGAAAAAGACATGTGTCACAGTATGGGCAATAAAAAAAACAAATACCATATGATTTCATTCATATGTGGTATCTAAAAAACAAACAAATGAATTAACAAACAAAAAGCAGAATCAGACCCATAGATATAGAGAACAAAGTGATGGTTGCCAGAGGGGGATAGTGTAGGAAAATGGGCAAAACGGGTGAAGGGGAGTGGGAGACATAGGCTTCCAGTTATGGAATCAGTAAGTCAAGGGAATAAAGGCAAAAGCATAGGGGATACAGTCAATGATACTGTAATAATGTTGTCTGGTGACATGTGGTAGGTACACTTGAGGTGAGCATAGACAACATATAGAGAAGTTGAATCACTATGTTGTACACCTGAAGCTGATGTAACACTGTGTGTCAACTACACTCAAATCTAAAAAGATTTAAAATAAAATAAAACATGTGTAACCCATTAAAACCAGGCTCTTATAGGGGAAAAAAAAAGAAACAGAAACCTCTTGAAAAAAAACTTAAATAAAAGAAAATAATTTAATTTATAAACTATTGCAACATTTCCTAAAACCCTCCCTCTCACTCTCTCTCAGAGATCTCTAAGATGTCCTTCTTACTCTCTCTTGACTCCCCAAGGCATCCTAAGGATTTCCATGCCCTCTGGGTTTTCTCTCTTACTCCTTATTCATTGCTCTCATATACTATTTTTTCTGCTGTGGCTGGCTCTCTGCAGTGGAAGTGGAACTTTTTATACCACTAATTCTTGTATGCTCTTTAGCTCATTACCTTTTTCAGCAAAATAAAGTTCAGGACAGATTCCATCATTAAAGACATTTAGCAGCTGAGAGACAAAAGTATTTCAACAGTGTTGGTCCTGTTTCTTAAGTAAGCATCATTTCTGAAACTAGTTCAATGAAACCCAAGTTTTGGATGATGCTTTTTTATTTTGACCAAAACTTTAATATGTGCACATTCTGAATAATCTAATGACCAGATATTATGGGGACACCTGGGTGACACAGTTGGTTGAGCAAGGGACTCTTGATTTTTTTGTGAGATGGAGTTCCACATCTGGCTCTGCACTCCATGAGGAGTCAGCTTGAGATTCTATCTCCCTCTCTCTCTGACCCTCCTGCTCCTGTTCTCTCTCTCTCTCCAAAAAATAAAAAATATAGATAGATAGATAGATATACATATATATACACACATATGTGTGTGTGTGTGTGCACATATCACTCTGTGAATTGATCCTATATTTGCATTTGTGTTGATTGTTCATGGTTAATTTTCATACCATGATGAGAAAAGAAGGAACGCAATCTTAAAGTATAATGCCTCTCACTTTCCATACAGAAGTTAAATGATGCCACAGCAGAGCCTTTAGATTATTCAAGACTAAGAAATATTGGTGTGGCCAGATTTCACTACTCATGAGTTTTTTTTAGAAGTTAATAGTGATTAGATGTTGATTTTAATTTTGAATATATATATTTTTAAAGATTTTCACTTATTCATTTGATAAAGATCACAGTAGGTAGAGAGAGAGGAGGAAGCAGGCTTCCTACTGAGCAGAGAGCCCGATGCGGGACTTGATCCCAGGACTCTGGGGTCATGACCTGAGCCAAAGGCAGAGGCTTTAACCCACTGAGTCACCCAGGCACCCCTTAATTTTGAATATTAAAAATGGCTAGAGCTAGTGTCAACGTTTATTTTCCTGTAAAATGGGAACATGACAAGGGGAATTGAGACAGTGTGTGTGTGCGTGTGACAAAGCCTTCCAATAATTTGTCCTTCTCACCTTTTCTATGCCCTCATTCCTGCTTAAGTGATCATTTTGTTTTAGTTAAGATTGGTTTAGTTACTATTCAATGGCATTGCTCTTGCTCTTCCATTCCTCTTACCAACATTTTCTACTCACCTAAGGTAACCTTCTCCACTTCTCTCCACAAAAACAAAACAGATAAAAATACAAATTGTAATGATGCCTAGGTCCAATAGAGATATAATTTATGAAAATTTCTCTTCTTCCTTCATTATCATTCTGTCTCTTTGGAAGTTTTCTTTTATCTCCCCCTACGGAAGCTTTTGAATGGCATCTAATTGGGAGCCCAATCACAAATACATAAGAAACTAGAGCACGGCCTCTTAGCTTATCAAGTATTTATCCTAAAGTTCACTCACTTTAATTGATCTCACTCAAACAAGGGACTACTGACTCAGAACTGTATGCATAGTTAAGTTTATTGATTTAACAAGATTGGTTGTCTGGTTTGTTGCACCTGACAGCAGATTAGAAGCAGCGTCCCTGATAGTTTTAACACACTGAGATGTAAGAAAGAAGTAGGAGATAAGAGAGGTGGATCAACAATTAGAAATCAGTCTGTACAGTCAAATACTCTTTAATATCTTACAAGCTCTGAGGGGATCCCTCTATAGACCCTAACACCAAAATTAATGATTGATCAAGAGTTAAAATACAAGGTATTTACATTGTTAGTATCACGTACACTACATGAGTAGATCAAAATAGAGCCCCATGCAGCAATTTCTTCTTCACCATTTCTTACATCTTACCCTTCCTTAAATACTTCACAAGTCAGCTTCTTCCACTGTTGGGTGGGTCCAAATTAATAGAAAATTATTCTCCATGCTGTACAGAACCTTGCCTGTCTCTAACAAAATGATTTATTCTAGTTCTTTTTTTCTGAAACAGCTTTGAAAATATATACTTACTTTTCTAAGTAGCAGCATTTTTAACCTTTAAAACAGTTATATCTGCTCTAAGAAATATATTTCCTCAGTTGAATTCATTAGTTTTCAAAATAATCATTGCATGTGCTTTCAGTGGTTCCTATTACATCATTTCCAGATTAATTTATCATTTTAGTTACCTTTTTCTGTATAAATTCTAGTGTGTTAGGATTCTTTTTAAAAATGTAACCCAAAATAACCTCAATATTCCAGATCTTGTTTGAAATGGGAGATAAGTACCCCTTTAGTTGATAGATACAGTCATATAAATGTAAACTTATCTGAACCTACCTTGGTTCTACTCACATAATTTTATAAAATAACATCCTTTTCACTTCTCAATGCAGTTATTTTTTTAAATAGATTTTTATTTATTTATTTGACAGACAGAGATCACAAGTAGGCAGAGAGACAGGCAGGGAGTGGGGGAGAAGCAGGCTCCTTGCTGAGCAGAGAGCCCGGTGCAGGACTCAATCCCAGAACCCTGAGATCATGACCTGAGCTGAAGGCAAAAACTTAACCCACTGAGACACCCAGGAGCCCCTCAATGCAGTTATTTTTATATATTTATATTTTAACAAGATCAGCTTTTATGACAGAAACTATATTTTACTAATTTCTGAAGAACTTGTTATATAGTAAGCACTTAAAAATATTGTTTGAGGAATGTGTGAATAAATAAGCCATCTGAGATTATGTTAGCTTATTTTACTAGTTCCCTTCAACAATTAATTTTTTTATCTTGTCTATGGCATTTTTAGTATGGTTTTCAAGTGTTTGGTAGCTAATTATGTTTCTCAGATCTTGAATTTGTGAAATTTATTTTTAAGCAAAATACAAGTCTAAATTTATTCTTAATTAAAGCTTGTGAGATTTCAAAACTATTGAGGTTATATGATTTTTGTCATCAATTTTATAAAGAGGCTTTACCAGTTAGTATGTTTAGTAGAATACGATACTGTATTGACTTGTCAAGCAAAAGTTGAATATAAGTATTTCCCAATGTGTGAATTGTCTTCCTAACTAGCTTGAAGGTCCATAAACATTGGGAATGAGTTCTCCATCATGTTTATCTTAATCACTCCACAAACATATGCCAGGCAAGTTGAATTAAATTCAGTGGTATGATTTGCATATTGTGTAATTTTTTTTTTCAGGAAAGATTGATCACTCTACACATATCATAATCTAAGAATACAAAATGTATTTTTTCAAATAGATGGAATATTTCAAATAGAAAATGATATAAAGAATAATTACTTATCCACTAGTAAAATTGCAGGGTTAAGATTCTACTTACTGGATTGATCTATGAAGTTTCTATTTAGCTTTCTTTCTCAGACTCTGAAAAAGCCTAGTACTTGTGAGCAATTATTACTATATATTTCTTGTTAAATTGGTATAGATCTGATAGACATTTTGGTCTAATTTTGAGAATATGTCGGAGAATAAACATATTTCTATTAACTGGTAATAAAAATTTTGTATTCCACTTTAATAAACATTTCTTACCATGTGGAAGATTGCTCTATGCTCAGCTTGATCTTACAACGATAAGGTGTAAATTGGCTATGTTTCTATTAATGCCTTCCTTCTTAACCAAATCTGCCTACTTATCTCTGGTGGAATGTTATTAATGGAATGCTCTGAGATTACAAACTAACATCTTAATACCTAACACTTAATGAAATCTTACTTTGAGAGATGGTTGTACATGTTGGTTCAGTCTTCAGACATGGAGAAAATAGACTTCAAATTGTGTTTTAAAATACTCCACAGAGAAGTTTTCCCTGAAATCAGAGGACATAAAAGGTTTCCTGGGAAACCTAAATAGGCTCCTTACTGATTTGCCCAGGTGGTGTGTTATCCAATGACCTCTCCCTAATTGGGGGAGGAGCCAAGAACAAAAAGTGAGGGAAGAGAACAGCTGGACCAGAGAAGAGAGAACTGGAAAAGACAAAGCCATTGAAAACAGAATTGGAAACCCTTGAACCAGACCATCTCTATTTTCAGGCTAATCCTCATATTCTGTAGAGGGCCTTTCTGTGCCTAACATAGGGAAAAAAAAAATTGCACCTCCATGCACAATCTTTTTTCCTCCTATACACTGTTAGAGAATAGCAGTCATAACAGCTTTTATTCTCTGATCCATCCAAAACCTCCCTTCAGTTTTTTTGATGTTGTGATCTTACAGAGTATCATTATTCTGACAAAGAAATGGCCACCCATCCACACAATCATGAATTACCTGCCATCTGCCAGAGTTCTAGGATACTAGATACCTATATCTGCATTTATAATTTGACTTTTCAAAAATAACCCACTTGGGATTCAAGGTTCATTTCACTAAACAAAGGAAAAGTATAAAAATCAAAATATATACGACAGTGATTATGTGATATACTTAATGTCTAAAACTGATACTGAGAACTTTTTATTTCAGCTTGACCAAATACAAATAGTAATCAATCAATGTAACTATGAGCTTGAATTTGTATATCAACTGTTACTGTGAAATTCTGTATTCCATAATTTAGAATTTCCCTAACATTTCATAAGCACAAGATAAAAACTGATATGTTGTAAAAATCACTATTTGCCTACAATTTTCAGCTATGTTTTGAAAAAAAATCATGACGTCTGAGTTATATCACTGTTAGTGTTTCCTACTTGATGAGATATTTTTCTATGATTTTCTTTCAACCTCAAAAAATATATACTGAACATCTATGATACATTAGACATTGTGCTTGACAATAAAGGGGATAGAAAGATGAGTAAAATTCAGTTTCTGTCCTCACAGATCTTAAAATCAAGTATAGGGAACTTATTAACTAGTTCCAAAATGACAAAGATGCATTTCTGATTATAAATGTCATAAGCCATATAAAATTTTCCATGGGATTTCATATCAAAACAGAAAATTCTAATAAAAGAAAATATAATTAAGCCAGGTATTAGAGTTCAGGCATTATTTCAATTAGTAGAGATTAGGAATAAAGAGAGAGCACCAATTATAATCTCGTTTTACCAGACCCTCAGTTACATCTAATAAACAATAATAAGACTCGGAAGGTTGGATTGTAATCACATTATAGCATTTAAATTCCAGGTGGAGGAGTTTGCCGTTAATTTTATAGGATGTCAGCAAATATAATAAAGAACATTTTCTCAGGAAAATCCCCATTATACAGGGACCTATGGTCATACTCAGAAAAATATATAAGGATTCAATTTCAGGTTGTAGAGTATCAGGATATTCTGATTATGTTTAAGGATTATTATGTGGGATGATGTATTTGAAAATAAAGGTGGAAAGTCATGTATGCTAGTTGGAAAATAGAGGGAATAAAAAATAAAGTTTATTAAACTATATAAGACGGCAGCAGAAAGGCAGTTTTGTCAAAATATCTTCAAGTTATTGTGCAAATTAGAGATTTAAGAAAGAACCCAGAGGTTAATAATACATAGGATTAATAAGTAATAACACGAAGTTGTCTTAAGGGGACTGCATACAGAGAAGTAGGGAGAGAAGTCCAAAGTGGAAGGTGGGGATAATCGGTTTTGCCCTCACCACCTTCCACCCTCCAAAATGTAGGTGTTAGGAATTAAGGTGATAGCGAGAGAGAACACACGCCAAAACTGCAGTGTCAAAGTTGCCAGTTAAAGCAACAAGCCAAAAATGAAAAAGATAAGCCTTTAATCATTTACTGCAATAGTATAAGATGCTAAACCAAAGAAAACACCATTTTCCCCCATGAAAATGCTCCCAGATGGAAGGTCAGGTAGGACATCACATGAGTGAACATCACATGAGTGATAGTCTTCTCACTGTTGAGGAAACCTAGAATAAAAGGCTCTGGAAGTTTTATGAATCCTAAGGTGGGAGCAGGTAGGAGGTGTAAATTGCTAAGTACGGAGTCAGAAGGAAAAGTGTCTTCAGGTTTTACCTCTCCTCCTCCCGATAAAAAGGCTTCCTCAGAGAAGCCTGAAGAGGACCTCTGCTAAAATCTCAGACAAACTAACTTAGGAATGAAGATGCTGGGGCTAAAAATGCAGATATGGGAAGGACACGACCAGTCAGAAAGCCTGAGTCCTTGATTGCAGTCCTTGTGAGACTGCAGCACAGCGGTGGTCTACCAGGTGTGCTGTGAGGAGGGCAGCTTTGTAACTGCCTGTGATGTGGCCTGACAAATTACAGTTGGTTTTGTTTTTAGTTATTATTTTTTTAGTATAGTCAACATACAATGTTACATTAGTTTCAAGTGTAAAACATAGTGATTCAACATCTCAGTCGTTTGTGCTATGGTCACCACAAGTTTGGTTACACCATCTATCACCATACAACACACATGTAGGTTTTCAATCAGGAGCTGGCCTTCTCAGTATGTCATGCAAAGAAGGAGAGAAATACTTTGACCAAGATACCCAAAGTGAGGGCATTTGCATAGACACTTCCACTTTTCACTTAAAAACATATGCTGTCTGTTTTTCTAATGAACCAGTTCAGTTGTCCAATGGCTTGTTTCCTTCTTTCAAGGAACACACACACATACAACCACAACCACAACCACACCACACACTACCTCACACTCTTCTTGCTCTTTTCCTTCCACTCTGATTTTGAAGTACATAGGAAAGAACCTTATGAAGACCATTTATGAAGGAAACATAAGCCTATTTTTAGGATTTGATTTAGTCCAGATTTTTAGGTAAATGCTTTGTTAAAGAACTATAAAGACCCTAATTAGTTTACCAGATTCCCTCTTTAAAACAAATAATATCACCCCCAAACTTTTGTATTAAAATATCAGAGAAAAGGTTTTCCTTTCCTGAATGAAAATTTGGTAATATGATTTTTAATGGGTTGAGATACAGTGATAGTTGAAGCACATAGCAGTTCAAAGGCTATGTTAATGGTATAAGGGGTATGTAAAAAGGAATTTGAATTGCGTTTGCTTCAGTTGAAAGGAAAAAGGCAGGACATGAAAAAATTATATCTAAGATACATGCAATAGTATTTTATATCAACTGAATATGGAGGAAGAAAAAAAAATGATGCTTACACAAAGGAGAGAAATGTTGCCCCAAATAACTAGGAGAGATTATGTTATCCATGGAAGAGAAACAAAAGGAGGTGTTTATTTGGAAAAGAGACAATTTAAAATTGTATGTATTGCAATTTTAAAGTTTGTGATATTTGCAAAGTATTAATGGAATATCCAGCATGTTGCTAGAAATTTGGAAATTCAGCTGGTAATAAAGTCAGTCCTCTAGAAATACTTTGCATAAAAATTATAAGTGAAGCTATAAAGCTAGTGCAAATTACAGAACCATAATTCTTTTTTTTTTTTTTTTTTTTAATGGAAGGGCACCTGGGTGCTCAAGGTTAATGTCTGGCTTTGGCTCAGGTCATGATCCTAAGCCCTATACTGGGCTCCTCTCTCAGCAGGAAACCTGAATCTCCTCTCCCTCTACTCTTCCTTGCTCATGCCCTCTCTCACTCACTCTCTCAAATAAATAATAAAATCCTTAAAAAAAATGAAATTTGTGGATCAGAAGACTCAAATGAGTAAAAATCTCCATTACCCCCAAATTAATCTAAAGATTTTATGCAATTCCTAACAAAATTTTAGCATAGGGAATGACAAGTGTATGATAAAATTTATATCATAAGGCAAAAATATAACATAGTTAACACATTTTGAAAAAGAAGAATAGATTGAGAGGAATCATTCTTCCCAATGTTAGGGTTTACTCTAT
Source organism: Mustela lutreola (assembly GCF_030435805.1). Classification (NCBI taxonomy): domain Eukaryota; kingdom Metazoa; phylum Chordata; class Mammalia; order Carnivora; family Mustelidae; genus Mustela; species Mustela lutreola. The sequence goes on from NC_081302.1 coordinate 48,022,005, forward strand.
ATCTACAAAGACTCTATATCTAACAAAGACTATGTTGTATTAGTGGAGAGGTAGAACATAGACCAATGGAACAGAATATGTTAGAGAAATATAATTAAAACCACAATGACATACTACTTCGTACCTATCAGAAAGATTAAACTCAAATTAAAAACAGTGTTAGCACCAAATGCTGGTGAAGATGTTGAGAAACTGGATTACACCTACCCTGATAGTGGGAACAAAAAAGGATATGCCTGTTCTGGAAAATGGCTTAGCAGCTTTTTACAAACCCACATATCTAATTACCATACAATCCAACAATCATATTTTTGGACTTTTAACCCAGGAAAGTGAAAATTTATGTTCATATAAAATTCTGTATATCAGTATTTATTGTGGTTTTATTCACAGTGACCCCAAACTAGGGGGAAAATAAATAAACCCAACTCAAAATGTTTCAGTGGGTAAATGGCAATGCAAAAAATGCTATATTCATACCATGGAATATTAATCGGCAATAAAAAAGGATAACAGTTGATATGTACAACAATGTGGATGGATCTCAAGGGAACTATTTTGAATGGGAAAAAATCCCATGTCAAAAAGTTGCATACTTCATGAGATCTAATTAATGCTCTAATAAGATTTTGAAGAGGGGAATAGGGTGGGAAGTAGCTATGGCTTTAAAAGACTCACACAAGGAATCCTTGTGGGGAAGTGATTGCGGTAGTAGTCATATGAATCTTCACATGTGATAAAATTTCATAGAATTATACATACACAAACACTCACACACACATACACAATTACATTAAAAAATAGAAGATAGGTAAAAGTGGTATAATACCACTGATATTTTTATTATATATTGATAATTTTTATTTGAATTTTATTAAACAACTGTTAATTGAAAATTTACTTATATGGTTTTGCATTATCAAATTATGTATTCAGATTCTAAATTATTTGAAAAAACATTATTTAAAAATATTAAATCATATCAAAGAGAGATAAATGCAAAAGTAAGTATTTCCAATCACCACTAACAATCTTATTTCCTGAAACTATGTTTAACTATTTCTGGTTTTATTTCTCCAATAATTACCATTCCTTTTTTTAAATTTATTTTTTTTTTAAAGACTTTATTTATTTATTTGACAGAGATCACAAGTAGGCAGAGAAACAGGCAGAGAGAGGGGGAGGGAAGCAGACTCCCTGCTGAGCAGAGAGTCTGATGCAGGGCTCAATTCCAGACTTGATCCCAGGGTCCTGGGATCCTCACGTGAGCTGAAGCCAGAGGCTTTAACCCACTGAGCCACCCAGGTGCCCCTATCATCCATTTTTAAATAATGTGTTTATGTCTTCTTTCTTATCAGTTTGTTTAAAATAAATTCCATCTCCCTGAAAAATAAGGAATTTTGTTCACTTAAACTGCTACTTCCCCTTTTCTCCCCTCTTCCAACATGTTAATTATATCTTTATTTAAATTTATCTATTGGCCATTTCCATAATTAAAAAAAATATACTTAAGTGTGTTGGGATTAAAAAAAAATTCAATTGTGTTTTCCCAATATTTAGCATGAGTGGAATAGAAACTGTTCAGTTCTCATATTGCCTTTCTATCCTGCAACATCCACTAGTTAAATCATTACTGTCAGTATATATTATAAAAAAGTTCACAGAGTGACATCAGCAAGATGGAGGAATAGGAAGCCCCAGATATTCCTCATCCTATGGAGACACCTGTTCAACAATACAGGGACCAATTCCCTCTTTGAGAAATCCATAAACCATTTAAGAGTTTTCTGTACCTAGATAAGAGGGAAATCAACCTCATAAAAGTTAGTAGGAAAATTTGTGGTACTAGTTCCTACCCATGACCAGCTTGTGATTAGTTCCCAGCATCTTCCTGGTAAGAAAAAGAGAAGATCATATTATACTCTCCAATGTTCTGACTTTCTTGGGGCTGCCCAGGACATTAGCTTCTGTTTCACCTCTGTCAGAGTGCTGACAAGGTCTGGCACATTCTAGATGTCTACAGACTATTGAGAACAAAGAAGAGCTGGACTGTATGCTGTTGTTCAAGATGATCACGGTACAACAGAGAATTAGATAGGCCTCAGGGACTCTGTCTCAGAAAAAAAAAAAAGGTGAAGTGAAATGAAATAAAACTAGAAAAATTGGGAAATTGACATAAATATGGAAATTAGACAACATACTCTTGAACAGCCAAGGGATAATAGTAATCAAAGCAGATATTGGAAAATATCATAAGACAAATGAAAATGAAGACACAACACACCAAAATTCATGAGATTTGACAAGAGCAGTACCAAGAGTGAAGTTTTTCATAATAAATGCCCACAAAAGGTGAGAAGGGCTTTAAATAAACAGTGTAATTCTAGACATCAAGAATCTAGAAAAAGTAGAACAAATTAAACCCAATGTTAGCAGAGAAAGTAAATAATAAAGATTAGAGATGATGAAATAGAGAACAGAAAAATTATTTTAAAAATTAAAATAAGAGTTGTTTTTGGAAAAGATCAACAAAAATGACAAACCTTTAGCTAGACTCTGTAAGGAAAAAAGAAAAAGACTCAAAATCAGAAATGAAATGGAGACATTTCAACTGATACTGCAGAAAAGCAAAAGATCATGAGACTACTATGGAAAATTATATGCAAATTGGATAACCTAGAATAAACGGATACGTTCATATAAATCGGAAATCAAAAATCTGAACAGATCTATAACAAGTAAGGAGATTGAATCAACAATCTCCTAAAAAGAAAAGTTCAAGACCAGATGGTTTCATTGGCAAATTCTACTATTATGTAAAACTTTAACATCAATTTTGCTTAATTCCTCCAAAGAACTGAAAAGAAGTGAATACTTTCAGACTCATTTTATGAAACCAGCATTGCCTTCATACTAAAGCCAGAAAGACACAACAACTTGTATCTTTGTGAAAGAAAAGAAAATAGAAGGAAAGAGGGAGAGAGAGGGAGTGAGGGAGAGAGGGAGAGAGGCAGGAAGGAAGGAAGGAAGGAAGAAAAGTTAAGAATAGAACTACCCTATAATTCAACAATTGCACTAATAGCTATTTACCCAAAGAATACAAAAATACTAATCCAAAGGAATACATGAACCCTAATGCTTATAGCAGCATTATCTACAATAGCCAAATTATGGAAACAACCTGATTGTCCATCGACAAATGAATGGAAAAGGAAGATACGCTATGTACAATGAAATATTATTCAGCCAAAGAAAGAATGAAATCTTGCCATTTACAATGATGTGAATGGAGCTAGAGTGCATTATGCTAAGTGAAATAAATCAGTCAGAGAAAGACAAATGCTATATGATTTCACTCATATGTGGAATTCAAGAAACAAAACAAATGAGCAAAGGGGTAAAAAGAAAGAGAAAGAGGCAAACCAAGAAGCAGACTTAACTATGGAGAAGAAACTCACGGTTACCAAAGGGAGGAAGGTGAAATAGTAATGGGTATTAAGGAAGCACTTGTGATGAGCACTGGGTATTGTATGAAAGGGTTGAATCACTATATTTTACACCTGAAACTAATATTACACTGTATGTTAACTAACAGAAATTTGAATAAAACTTTAAAAAATTGTTTTAACAACTAAAAATAAAATAAAATAAAATGTTGATAGATTTTTAAAAATCACATGATCATCATCAATAAATACAGAAAAATATTTGACAAAATTCCAAAACCCTTTTATGATAAAACACTTAAGAAACTATGAATAGAAAGAGATTACCTCAACACCGTAGAGGTCACATATGAAAATCCCATAGCTAACATCATAGTTAATGATGAACCCTGAAAGATTTTCCTCTACGATAATGGACAAAGTGTGCATCAGTGGATGAATGGCTAAAGAAAATGTGGTATACACATACAATGGAATGCTATTCAGCCATAAAAAAAGAATGAAATCCTATCATATGCTATTGCATGGGTGAACCTTAAGGACGTGCTATGTGAAATAATTAAGTCATGGAAGAACAAATTCCACTAATATGAGGTACCTAAACCAGTCAAACTGATAGGACTAGGAAGTAGAATGGGGTTAGCAGGGGTTAAGGTTGGGGGACAAAGGGAGGCACTATTTAATGAATTTCTGTCATTGAAATGAAAAGGCTCTAGAGATTTATTGTACAACACTGTGCTTATAGTTAACAATGCTTTACACTTTTTCTTGTTGTTGTTGAGAGTAGATCCGTGTTGTTTTTTTTCTTTAATAAAAAAGAAAATTTTCTTAGATACAGAAAAGCAAAAATAAGACAAAAAGAACATCATGTTATCACTAACCAGATTAACCAAATGTTGTTTTTATTCTTGACTTCTGGTGATGTTAAAGAAAGATATTATTATTGTTACTATATATATTAGTGTACCTAAAACTGGCCCAACTGATAGTTTTGAACAATTAAGCAATTCCACCAGCCATTTGACTTTCCAGAAGCCTATGGAAATAAGAGAGCTTATTCCATAGCACCATTTCTCACCTTCATCCCAGTCTGAAGAAAACAGCCACCTCAAAGTTTTTTAAGGATTCTCCTGTTCCTTCAACAAGGCATTAATATTTCTTTCCAGAGAAGTTCTGGCATCACAGATTCATTATAGAGGGCATGTTTAAAAAAAAAAGAAGAAAAAAAAAAGTCTAGTTAGTTTGGGGGCAGTATATAAGAAATTTAAGAGGAAGTTAGTTTGGGGGCAGTATATAAGAAATTTAAGAGGAAATACACACTTCCCATATACTTCCTGCACCCACATGTGCATAACTTCCCCTGTTATCAACAACCTTTACCAGAGTGACATATTTGTTACAATTGAGGAACCTGCACTGACACATCATTAGGTTTAAAAATCTGTAGTTTACATTAGGGTTCACTCTTAGTGTTGTATGTGCTGCGTGCTTGGACAAATGACATGTATCCATTATGGTGTCATATATTTTCACTGCCCTAAAAATTCTCCATGTTCCAAATATCCATTCCTCCCTCTCCCAAACTTCTGGCAACTTTTATTCTCTCCATTACTTTTGAGTGTCAGATAATTGGAATCCTATAGTATGCAGTATGTAACTTTTTTTTTTTTTAAGATTTTATTTGTTTATTTGACAGAGATCACAAGTAGGCAGAGAGGCAAGAGAGAGGAAGGAGGCTCCTTGCTGAGCAGAGAGCCCAAAGTGGGGCTTGATCCCATGACCCTGGGATCATGACCCGAGCTGAAGGCAGAGGCTTTAACCCATTGAGCCACCCAGGCGCCCCTGCAGTATGTAACTTTTAAGATTGGCTTTTTTCACTTTGTTAAATGCATTTAAGTTTCCTCTGGTCTTTCCATGACTTTTTTTTTTTTAAAGTGATGAATAGTATTGCATTATATGAATATACTGCAGTATATTTATCTATTCACCTGAAGGGCATCTTGTTTGCTTTCAAGCTTTGGCAATTTTTTTAAAAGATTTTATTCATTTATTTGATAGACAGAGATCACAAGTAGTCAGAGAGGCAGACAGAGAGAGAGGAGGAAGCAGGCTGCCCGCTGAGCAGAGAGCCTGATGTGGGGCTCAATCCCAGGACCCTGAGACCATGACCTGAGCCAAAGGCAGAGGCTTTAACCCACTGAGGCACCCAGGTACCCCCCAAGCTTTGGCAATTTTGAATAAAGCTTCTATAAATATCCACATGTAGGTTTTTGTGTGGACATGTTTTCATCTCCTTTGGGTCAATACAAAGGGACTGTGATTGCTGGATTGTATGGTAAGAGTATATTTAGTTTTGTAAGAAATGCTAAACTGTCTTCCAAAGTGACTGTATCATTTTGCATTCCCACCAGAATGGGTAAGAGTTCCTCTTGCTCCACATGCTCTAGAGGGCCACTTTTAAATCTAGGCTTAAATTAAATAACCAAGCAATGTTAGAGTTAGCTTCTTTTGCTTACACATTAAATTCTAAATCCCAGTTGAATGTATGACCTAGTCTTATATTTAATGTTCTTGGTTGTGATGCCTATAAAACCCATTCCCACACTAGAATCCTACTGAAATGAACCGTTAAGATACTACAATTCTTGGAATACTCTACCTCTTCCTGGAGCTGACATGGCAGTTTTCCCTCTATACTATGCTGAGATTAACTTCCACAGGGGTCTTGCGGCAATGAGAGGTATTGGGACGTGATCCGAATAGAATGAGCAAACACTGTGAGTCAGAGTCACCTGGTCCTAATGAAGTCCTTGAAAGTTCTTCATGTCAGAGGAGGCTGGTTTCTACAGAAAGGGAAGAAGAAATTGTTTCCATGTGCATGGAATTTTCAAGATGATTTGTAGATTAAGTCTGTGTCCGTCAAAATGTTCCAGTTATAAGTCTCAGGGTCCTAATCCTTCAGAATTTTATCTTAATCTTAGCATATGAACTTCAGGGAGGCTGTGCTTTTAACGGTCATTGTGACTTTGCTGCACTCAAAATCGGATTTGAGACGTCATCCTCAGCCATTTCTGCCCACCTATTTCTAGAAGAGAAGGGATTTCTTCTTCTTTTTTTCTTTTTTCTTTTTTCTTTTCTTCTTTTGTAATGCTGCCGTGGATGCTTTCCATTTCTCTATCCTTATCTTGGTTTGGGCATTCAAGGTTTTGAAGTTCTCATTTCTTTTTATACGCTTTCCAATAATCAGAAAGAATTGTTGCATTTTTTTTATCTTAGAGCAAATAAATGCTACTTGACCACCCAAAGCCTGGCGTCTAGGTTTGACCCTATTCCTCCCCATCACTGGTGATATCTTGAGTAACTGTGATTCTCTAAGTCAAAGATTACTAGTGAGCCATTTTTCTCTAGCAAGGAGGTTACCTTGGGTTTGTAAATGTGATAATTATCTGAGCAATCCAGGGTCAGATTCATATGCACTATAGAGTCATGGCTTTTTTTTTTTTCCTTCCTTTCTCTCTCCCTCCCCATCTTCCCTTCTTCTTTCCTTCCTTCCTTCCTTTCTTTTTCCTATACGTAATTCTTTAGAAGTCTCTATGTACAGATCATACCTTAAGATTGCAGAGTTAGCTTTTCCTACCTGAGGATGAAATGCCAATATATAAATGTATGGAAGAATTTTCCCTCCTCTCCCATTATTAATTTATTTAACTTTAATTTATATCAGTAGGGGCTCATGTTCATATCTTTTGTATTTTGTATCATAATCCAATACTATTTTATTTGTGGGCTTAAAATGTACAGCATTGGTCTTTGATAGCTATTTCAGTTGGCTCCTATGCTCATTTGTCATATCTTCATCAATTTTTTTAATTGTTTGTTTTTTGTTTTGTTTTGTTGAGCACTTTATTACTTTCTGGTATTACAAAATGCTTCACATTCTTGTGTAGTACTTGTTCAAGCCTATAGTCAACCATTGCTGCAAATGTCCCTATTCCTTCATTGGAGAAGGGTGCTAAGTATGCTTGTTCCTATTTGGTTGTCTGGTTGTCACTTTCTTTAAGACTTCTGAGCTAACAGAATACATAAATATATGAGACATATCATTTTTCATTTGATTGCAGAACTCTACTTTTTAAAAGATTTTAAAAAAATTATTAGAGAGAGAAAGAGAGAGAACATGAACAAAGGGAGGAACAGAAGGAGAGGGCAAAGCAGAATCCCCACTGAGCAGGGACCTTATTGTGGGGCTCAATCCCAGAACCCTGGGATCATGACCTGAGCCAAAGGCAGCTGCTTAACCAACTGAGGCACCCAGGTGCCCCTGGAAATCTCTTTCTGTGAGAAAAGCATTTAAATGTTTCTGATTAAAATTTCTCAGGAAATTAACCAAGTCTATAAGGGTACTTTTGTTGCAATGGACACAAACATACCTTTACTTTTGAGATTTTCCTTTGGTATGAGAGAATAGTAAGTTGATCTAATATATCTTTCTGAACTCCTTACTGAGCAGTTACACAGGTTATACTCATTCTAGCTTTATAAATGATTTAATAATCACTATTATCTACCTCATATTCTATATTGATCTTGCCCAAAACAGTAAAATTTGACTTGACCATAACAGGTCTTCTCAAAAAAAAAAAAAAAAAAAGTATTCAATTTTATAAAACATTAAAAACCCTAAGTTGTAAGTTTTCTTTTGTTTCTATTTAAGTTCCTTGTTACTTGATCAATTTCTATCGATTATAAACAACAACAAAAAAGCTGTTAAGGCTGGCAGATGGCTCAGTTGGTTAAGTGTCTGACTCTTGATTCAGGCTCAGGTCATGGTCTCAGGTTTGCAAGATCGAGCCCCGTGTAGGGTTCCACAGTGGGCATGGAGCCTGCTTAACATTTTTTTCTCTCCCTCGTTTATCCCCCCCACCCACAAATCTGCTGGAATCAGAAATGTAGAACCAAAATCATGCTTCTGATATCTATAGAAAATATAATTTAAAATGTTCCAAATTTTATTTCCCAGAAGTAAATGCATTATGGCATTATGTAAACTTGTTGGAACAATAATAAAATTGGTAACCAGTCATCCCCTTTCTTACAAAGTCACAACATTAAACTAATTTGGTTATATTCAATTACAATGACTCAATTTGTGGCATAGATTGTAAGATAAATATAGTTATTAGATACTAAGTCATCAATAACTCTGTCCTCTTGTCTTCTTTTGTATCAGAAATTGCGGAAATCTAAAGTTTCTGAACTGCTTCAAATGTATGTGTTTAAAATAAAAATAATTTCAATTGAATATTGATGAATATGCTACAGAAGATAAAAATGATAAACAATTCTTAAACTGTACTTTAGTTTGCATAGGTTAGATTAAAAGACAGGATTGTCTCGAATATCTGCTGATGAGGTTACAAGGTCACTGAAATCATTTTAATCCAATATGCTTAAAATGACTTCGTATTCTTATGGGATATATGTAGTACACATCCATTTACCACTTGTATGATAGACACATAATGATCGTGGTCATCCATTTTAGATAATTCTCTGTAAGTTGTTAAATCTTGCTGAAAAGGCATACCCTGGAGAAGTGCCTTTTTGCTTGCTTTGCAATTCACTGACTTAGACAGGGATTTACTAGAAGTTGTAATTGGCTCTTCTGATCGACAATGAAGACCACATTTCTTAATGCTTTGACTCACTTTGCGGATTGATAAACACTGTGAAATATGGCAGGCGGCTGAATTAAAGTCTCCTAATGTGAAGGGATTGTGAGCTAAGGACTTACTAAGCTCTGTAGGGTGGCCATAGACTCACATTTTGTTCCCAGTCCTTGCTGCTTCATTTTATCCTCTTTTAGAAAGGTTCTTAATCTTTCCAGTTCAATCAACAAAATAAGAACTATATTTACTTGACATATGATACATGACTTGGTTGTAATAGTCCATTTTTGATGGGAAGAGTAACCATTTGTTAAATGATACACTTGGCTCCTGGAAAAGTTAATAAAGTTTCCCCAAAGCACTTAACCTCCTTTAGATGAATCATTTATATACCAGGAGAAACTATCTCAATGATTATCAACATTAACGTAACATTCTATAAAGTAGATAAAGGATACCAAATTATTTGGCTACCTATCTAAAATCTCTAGAAGGAAATCTTATGACTGACTGGTCTTAAATTAATTTTCAATAACTGGATTCTGAACATGGTACAGAATGATTCTTACTTAATACTATCTTTTTCCAAAGGAACATCTTCTGCATAGTGTACATTTTTTATGCTAAGACTTTAGGTCTATAAAGTAACTTTAATTTGTAAATATTCATAAGCTATAATTACTAATTAGTTTTTCCTTCTCCTTCTTTTCTGTAAGTATATTCTTTAATCCCCATTCTCTCAGTAGGAATCTAAAATGCCAAAATGATTTTTTTCCCAAAGGCTTACTTTCATCAATAATACAATTAGGGATCAAGCTCATAAATATAGAGTGTAACTTGCTTACTTATCCCAGTACATAATTATATATACAGAAATGTACACATGCATAAAAATTTACAGATATATGAATTTCTTTCTTCCTCTCTCCTTCCTTCCATCCTTCCTTCCTTTTCTGCTCCCCTCTTTTTCTCCCTTCCTTCCTTCCTCCTTCCCTTACTTCCAGATGTCTACCTATAGCTACCTTTTCTATATATAATATTGCTGATACAATATGACAATGCATGGTAAATACAAGTGTTTTTTAGAACTAAAATACATTTATTTTTTTTTAATTTTTTCAATTTATTTATTTTCAGAAAAACAGTATTCATTATTTTTTCACCACACCCAGTGCTCCATGCAATCCATACCTTCTATAATACCCACCACCTGGTACCCCGACCTCCCACCCTCGCCACTTCAAACCCCTCAGATTGTTTTGCAGAGTCCATAGTCTCTCATGATTCACCTCCCCTTCCAATTTCCCCCAACTCCCTTCTCCTCTCTAACACCCCTTGTCCTCCATGCTAGTTGTTATGCTCCACAAATAAGTGAAACCATATGATAATTGACTCTCTCTGCTTGACTTATTTCACTCAGCATAATCTCTTCCAGTCCCGTCCATGTTGCTACAAAAGCTGGGTATTCATCCTTTCTGATGGAGGCATAATACTCCATAGTGTATACGGACCACATCTTCCTTATCCATTCGTCCATTGAAGGGCATCTTGGTTCTATCCATAGTTTGGCGGCCATGGCCATTGCTGCTATAAACATTGGAGTACAGATGGCCCTTCTTTTCACTACGTCTGTATCTTTGGGGTAAATACCCAGGAGTGCAATTGCAGGGTCATAGGGAAGTTCTATTTTGAATTTCTTGAGGGATCTCCACACTGTTCTCCAGAGGCTGCACCAACTTGCATTCCCACAAACAGTGTAAGAGGGTTCCCCTTTCTCCACATCCTCTCCAACACATATTTCCTGTTTTGTTAATTTTGGCCATTCTAACTGGTGTAAGGCGATATCTCAATGTGGTTTTAATTTGAATCTCCCTGAGGGCTAATGATGATGAACATTTTTTCATGTGTCTGACAGCCATAAAATACATTTATTTTTATCAAGAATCTACATATCATTTTTTTAATATGTATACATATATATGTATAATAATGTATACTGCAAAACAGTAGCAATCATTTTCAATAAACCAAACATGACTTTTGTTTGTTTATGGAAGATAGAAGTGTTGTACTGGAACAAAAAACTCTGTTATTCAATTAAATCAAATACTGAAGAAAATGTAACAGGTTGAAATAAGACTACATCAAAAACTATTTTAAATTCTGTAATATGAATGTGAGAAACATTTGCTGCAATTATAGTAATTGTTTCCTTTTTTGTTTTTTAATCGTTTACATTTTTTAAAAATTTTAGAAACAATAATCACTGCAGTGCTTTTTTCAGCTTATAATTTATACATATTTACATGGTCTTATGTAACCTCATAATATTCTATGAGATACAGAAAGCAGACACTATTATTTCCATTAGTAAATGAGAAAACAAAATTTTAGAAAATTTAACTTAATAGTCAAAAAACACATAAATACTAAGAATGTATTAGAACTGTGTGAACACCATTGTTGGCCTCAATTATTTTCCTGCTATAAATACTGTCATTACTGCAAACACAATAATATAATGACATGAAATATTTTGACTTAAATGTAAAAGTGTGGTTTTCTCAAGAATTTACAAAACTTATTAGCTATTACTGTTTTTTATGACAATATTATCATATTGCATGCCTCAACTACACTTTAACAACAAAAACTTTTAAAAAAGGAAAATAAGACAACCTTACAGTTAATATAACTGAATTTCAGTAATATTTCATAATTACTTTTTAAAACCCAAATTAGAGATTTTAACTACAAAACATTTTCTCCTTTAAAGATCTGGGAGCAAAAGATTTGTGAGCTGGCAAAGAATACCTCTACTTTAAAGGCTGAGTTAAAATGTGTTTTCCTATTTCTTTCAACAGTGAATGCTAGGTCAATTGTATAATTAGATCTGGCGAAGGTATTTTCTTTCTTGTGTGGTAACAAGATATTGTGTGTTTTCCCTAAGTATCAAAATCTCTTAATAGCCATTAATTATGTTTTAAACATTTTTTTTTTTAATTTTTAGAGAGAGGGAGCATGAGTAGCAGGGGCAGTGGGAGAGGAGAGAGAATCTCAAGCAGAGTACAAGTTGAGTGCAGAGACCAATGCAGTACTCTATGTCATGACCCCAAGATCACAACCTGACCTGAAACTAAGAGTAAGATGCTTAACCAACTTAACCTTAACAGCCATCAATACATTACATTTTCCCTGAGACACAACTGCCATTCTTATTAAGTAAAAACACATCAAAGTTAGCAACAATTAAACACATACACACCCAACTACTCAATGATTGTATTGGATGGTTTTTGTTTCTGTTTTCTTTTAACAAACATTTCATTTTAGAATATATTTGGATTTTAAAAATACTGTGAAGTTGTGAACTACAGAAAATTCCCATAACACCTCATACCCAATTTCCTTATTATTAATATCTTGCATTAGTATATTTGTTATAGTTCATAAACTTATGTTGATAATTTATTATTAACTAAAATATATTTTTCTTAGTTTTTAACTGGTGTCCCATTTTTCTGTTCTTGTATCCTATTTAGGATATCACATCATGTTTAGTTTCTATGTTACTACTTTGATAATTTTGACTTCTATTCTAACATGCTAACTATACATTTCTCTGTACAATCAGATACAGAATATATATATGTGTGTGTGTGTGTGTATACATATATATGTATATCATATATAAAAGTATAAACTATATCATATATATCTAAGTGTATATATACTAAGTATATATATACCGATATATCATTTATTTGTCCAGACAACTGCATCACATCTAGCAAGGTGATCCCCTGCATTTTCAGAAGCTATATACTTTCATCTTGGCTCAGTTTAGTTTTAAATTCTTGTTGCTGTAATACCTTTAAATAAATAATGTCTAGCACTATAGTAACACACTAGCATTATCTTCACAGAAAGTAAAACATTATATATGTGAACAAGTGCACCTTGGGTGTTGGTCTTAGGTAGAAATCACTAGTGAAAAATATTTATTATTGTGAATAGAAATCGGTAGCTTGTTTATGAAATCTCAAAATTTCAATTTTATGAGAGGAAGTTTTTGAAAAATAACATTTATTGATTAAAATAAAAGATAAGGTTTTCAGTTAGTTACATTACTTTTTGGCAGTTCTTCACATATGTGGTCGAGGTGATTGTCTTGACTCCAATAATTAAGACTTTTTAAAATACAATATTTTGCTTTTTTTTCAGGAACTGATCTCTCTGGTTGAAAAAAATTCAAGATAGCCCACTTTATATCAATTAACTGTCATCTTGGATTCTTTATTTGTAACTGTTTTTTTCATGTGAATCCTAGTGACTCTAATGAATGTGTGACATGACATATCTAACTTGAGTAGACATCAGATTGGCAGTAGATATTTGACAAAAGTAATATGCCTTAGGGGCATCTGGGCAGCTCAGTTGGTCAAGTGCCTAACTCGATTTTTGGCTCAGGTCGGGATCTCAGGTTGAGAGAGATGGAGCTTTGGTGTGGGGCACTGTGTTGGGACAGTGCTCAAGATTTCTCTCTCCTTCTCCCTCTGTGCCCTACCCCCCTCTGCTTGCTCTTGCTCTATGTCTCTCTCTTAAAAAAAAAAAAGAAAAGAAAAAAGTAATATCTTTTAGTTCTAAAACTCTAATTCTTTTATTGACTCAAAATATTAAAAAAAAAATAGAAGTGAGGGGTGACTGGATGGCTCAGTCAGTTAAGTGTCTGACTTCATCTCAGGTCATGATCTTGGGGTCCTGGGATCAAGCCCCACTGACTGCTTATCCCTCTCCCTCTTCCTCTTCCCTTCCCTCACTCGTGTACTCTGAGTCTCTCTCTCTTTGTCTAACAAATAAAATATTTTTAAAAAAATAGAAGTGAAAAGCAGAAATGTATAATGACATAACAGAATGTATATTTCTAACCCTTACCTGCCATTGTAATTTAACAAATTGAATTCTATATAATCAGCCTGATTCTTTCCAGCACCTGTCTTAATGAATCTTACCCAAAGTTTAGTAGTGCAGAGAAGATGAGACATCCAGAAAAAACAAGCTCTAAATGAGAACTGAGGGACTTCTTGCTTGGAAGAATGAAAAATAGTGCTTAGAAAACTTTTTATTATCTGTATGACTATAGGGCTTAAAATCTCTGGGTCTAGGTTTCTTCATTTATAAAGTGAGTTTGATACTCACCTTTGAATGATGTGAATAATTAGAAATTATGTATGTAAAATACCTTAGATGATCTTTGAGACATGATAGACATTCAAGAATAAATATTATTTATTCTATAATTTTAGAATATTTTAGAATAAATTATTATTCTAAGTATAGAATGGTATTGTTACATTATATAGACTCTCTAACATCAAGAAACATTAATTCAATAAGTATTCACTGAACAGTTCCTACATACCAGGTAATAAATTCTGGAGGTTAACCAATCAACATGGTATTAGAAAGATCTGATCTCTTAGACCTTATGACCAAGCAGCATTAAGGGACACAGAAATATGTAAATGAATGGTAAATAAATGTTTTCATAATAATACATAAAAATATCTAGATTTTCACATGATCATAACTTTTACAAGAAAAAATAAACCAGCAAAGGACATAGGGAATGCTGGTGAGAATAGTATACATAATTCTAAAGGAGATGTATAAAAAAAGATTCACTAAGAGAGAAGTTCTCTAACATTACATATATTCTAACATATGTTCATGTATTCATTTGTTCACTAATGTTTCTCTACTTTTGTATTTTGAAAAAATTGAAAATCAGAATAAAGAAAGTAAAATGAATATCCTCACAATCTTCACCTAGAATCCTCAATTTGTAACATTTTGGCACATTTGCTTTCTACCTCTCTTTCTATGTCTGTCTGTCTGTCTATCTATCTATCTATCTATCTATCTATAATTTTTCCACTTTCTTGGCTGAACTATTTGGAAATAAGTTCATAATTCATACAGTAACACAGTTAAATAATAAAACTTCAAGCAAATATCTCCTAAGGATAAGGATATTCTCCTACATATCTATAATACCAAAACATGCACCCCAAATTTTAAATTTTAAGTATTATTTCTATGTATATAGTCAATTTTTAAATTAACCTGGTGTAATTATTTAGGATCATTTTTGCTTTGTTGGAATAGGCTATTGTAAGATGTTTCATTATCTCTTGCTACATTAAAACATTTTAGTTGCTTAAAACAACAGTGATTTATTATTTCACATGATTCCATTGGTTCAAGATTGAGGCAAAGCTCAGGTGGTTGGTCCATTTGCTGTACTTGACGCAAAGTGAGTTCCCTCATTGGCTGCATTCAGCTAGCAGTTTAGCTGAGATTAGAATATCCAAAATGGCTCACCTCATAGGATCTTACTCTATGTGCTCATTAATCATTTGAGAGTCTCACCTGCATTTTCTTATAATATGGCAATTGGGTTCCAAAAGCAAAGACAGAAGGTTCTTAACTGAAGAAACTGAAATTCAAGCTAAAATCCTTGCTTGACAACAGATATAAGCTCACTTCTGCTGCAGTCTGTTCAAAGCAATTCACAAGGCCAACCTAAGTTCAAGGGGGAAAAAAAAATAGACTTCACTCTTGATGGAAGGAGAGGCAAAGACTTTGTAGCCATTTAAATTCAGTTACATCAAAGATCACACATTGCATTATGTTACAACTTCTCCTTAGCCAACTTTAATCCAGAAAAGCAGGGTTTGTTTGTTTCATTTTTAGTCAATGTGTTTCAATGTTACATTCATTATTCTTTTTGATGCTCAGTAATCTCAACACTGGCCAATAGATGCTTCAGTGTCCAACAGTGCCTTCTGTGTCCATTAAATATATGTAATTTCTAAATACTAAACAAAGATATTCTGTACACACACCCCCAATGTTTTTCCTTTTTAAAGCATTTGATACTTGTGCATGCATGCACCCAAGCTTTTCATATATCAATATTATCTTGTTTTTATTTGTATGTAAGAAAAAGCAAACCCATACCATAGTTTTAAAATATAGGGTTATTTTCATCTCTTTTTGTTATTTATGTTTTCTTTAACTGCATATTAATTGTGTTCTGTAAAATAAATTAATATCTGGTCAGCAATTTGATTTCTATAGGTTCATTACATCTTAAAGGCAACAAATATTCAGAGACCCACACCCAGTACATATTGTTTTCTGAATCCATTCTTCAAATCACCTATGCAGAAAGGAAAGGGCGTGCCCTTTTTATTCAGGTAAATTTATCTCAATATGAAGCACAAAAGGTGGATGCCTGGGTGGCTCAGTCAGTTAAGCACCTGCCTTTAGCCCAGGTCATGATCTCAGGGTGCTGGGATGGAGTTTTCCATTGGACTTCCTACTTAGCAACGAGTCTGCTTCTCCTTGTCCTTCTGCTCCTCTGCCCTGCTCGTGCACACACACGTGCTTTTTCTCTCTCATACTCTTTCTTCAATTCAAAAAAAGAAAAAGAAACACAAAAGCTATCACTTTCCTTATTGTTTATAAATAATGCTTAAAGAATTAAAAAATTGTTTGGACAGATGAAAACTATAGTATCATAACTTAACAATTTTATTTCTCAGCAACTTAATAAGAAATTCTGTGCTTTAATTATTTATCTTTTTTTATGAAAGAAACCCACAATATGGCAAAGATGTTATTCTGATATATCTGTTAATAATTTTCATTAATGGCAGGAACAGAAATGATTTTTAGGAAACAAAAGAAAATTTAAAAACTTGAAAGTTAAGCTGATACAATCATTTTGGTGTTTAAAAGTTTGACATTGAGATAGGTTACATGATGCATCTTCCTCTGTGTTAGAAGGAGAATTTTATTCTAATATACCCACAACTAATTTTGAACACTTAGTCTAAGAAGTAGAAGGCAATATTGGTCACTTATAGCTGGTATATTACCAATATTTTCAAGAAATATTAAAGAAATTTTCAAATTCAACCATCCATCTTTTTTTTTTTTTTCCTTTTTGGGATATCTATAAAAAATGAAGAGGTGAAATGATTGTTGAACCTCCAGGATGTATCTCAAGATTATATAGTTATCAGAATCCAATAAACATTTTTCACAAAAAAATTCAAATGAAAATAAGTAGAATTTAGTTATCCTTTTTTGTTATTCTTATGGAAGGCTACTTCTATTGTTATTATTATTATTATTATTACTTAAATCAACACTGCTCCTTTAATAGAAGTTGTAAAAAAAGCTTCCATTACTATAGATTCCCAGTTGTCAACCTTCACATTGCCGGTGAACACCAAGTATGACAGCCAAAAGTTATCTATGTGTACATCAAGATAAATGTTTTTACAAATTGGATATCAAATATTCAAAGAAAGAAAGGAGGAAGGAAGGAAGGAAGGAAGGAAGGAAGGAAGGGGAAGAAAGGAAAGGAGAGAGGGCCAAAGGGAAGACCGGAGGGACCAAGAGGGCCTTAATGCTCCCCTCAGCTTGTCTAAACTTCAGAGAGTCTTTTTCTTTTTCTTTTTTTTTTTTTAAGATTTTATTTATTTATTTATTTATTTGACACAGAAAGAGGGATCACAAGTAGGCAGAACAGCAGGCAGAGAGAGAGAGGGAAGCAGGCTCCCTACTGAGCAGAGAGCCCAACGTGGGGCTTGATCCCAGGACCCTGAGACCATGACCTGAGCCGAAGGCAGAGGCTTAATCCACTGAACCACCCAGGCGCTCTAGAGAGACTTTTTCTTGACGTTCCTTCTTTAGGTAAAAAACTTTTAATTGTGATTTCTCCCGCTGCCCCTTTGAGATGTAAAACTTTTAGAGAGCCTTTTGCCA
Source organism: Mustela lutreola (assembly GCF_030435805.1). Classification (NCBI taxonomy): domain Eukaryota; kingdom Metazoa; phylum Chordata; class Mammalia; order Carnivora; family Mustelidae; genus Mustela; species Mustela lutreola. Next base: position 48,039,961 of record NC_081302.1, read on the forward strand.
GCTTTACTCTGCAGGACTATCTTTCTAAGGACCTGGCAGCCATCCCTTTGAAATGTAACCATCAAGGAAGAAAGAGGCATTATTTCTCAATTTCTGCTTCAGGTTGTAAAAGTATCTTCCCATCATGAAGGTAAGAGGAAATTGACTTTTCCTCCTGGTAAGGTCAATGAACAAATAGAGATGGCTTGTTGAAGTAGATGTGAACATCTCTCCATTATTATCATAGCCTTGAATAAAGTCTACCCTGCCTGTTTCATTTTGATAGCTTCGAGTTTTCTTTGGCAGTTGGAAGGAAAAAGAATGAATGTGGGGGTAGAATGAAAGGGTCAGGGAGAGAGGGAAAGCATAAAGAGACTGGAAGGGAATGTAAGTTAATTACCATAAAACCTGGATGTGGAAAAATGTTCTTCCTCTATTTTTAAGCCTGTAGAATGTTTTGGTATGTGGATGAATCATGGATTGTTCAACTAGTCCTGCACTCACAGCCATTGGGATTATTTCCAAACTTTCATAATTACAAATTATACCATAATAAATAACCATGTACATGAGCCTTTTCATAATTTGACAATGTTTCCCAGAAGTGGGCTTGCTGGGTCAAAAGCTAAATGCATATATGATTTTCCCACTACTTCCAAATTCCTCCCTATCAGGATTGTAACATTTTTTATACCAACTGCAATGTATTGGAGAGCTTGTCTCTCTCATGGCATCCCCCCAACACTGTCAAACACTTGGGTTTTGGCCCATCTATTAGATATTGAGTGGCAGCTCTGTGTAGTGTTCATTTGTTTGCTCCTACTACAAGAAAGATTGACCCCAAATACTGCCTTGCTCTCAGGAGATATTCCCAGTCCATTCTGTCTCCTGTGCATTTCTCTTCCTATATCTTCACCTCTTATTCTTAGATGAGTCCTTCTCATTCACGGAGATAATATACAAAATACAATGATAATGATAACTAATAATAATAACAATATAATTCCTAACATCTCCTTGTATCTCTGTCTGTACACTCTACCTTAGGAAAGTGCAGACAATGGTTTATTATTCTAACCTTAAAAGCAAACAAACAAGCAAGTAAACAAAAATCCCTTTGTTGATCTAACTGTCCCTCCTGCCTATCTCCTTATTTTTCTGCTTTACAAAATAACTCTTCAAAACATTGTCTGGATTCCTTGTCTTCACTTCCTCTCCCTCTGAGTTTCACTCTTGTCCCTTCACTAGAGCTGATCTTTTCAATTTTCTCAATATCCTTCATGTTGCTAAATCTAAAATCAGTTTGGGGCTTTTCTTATTTGTCCTATCAGCATTTTTTGGACAATTCATCACACCCTTCTCCTTGAAACACTGTCTTTGCTTCCAAGGCAGCACAACCTTCTTGTTTTCTTCATTATGATATGCTCTTTTTCCATTGTCAGGGCTGATATTTTTCTCAAGAGTTAAGAACTCTTAATTCTGGAGTGCTTTAGGGCTCAGTCTTTGGATCTCTTCTGCTCTCTCCTGACTCTCTTGGGGATTTCATTTGGTTTATGGTTTTATTTTTTTTTAAAGATTTTATTTATTTATTTGTCAGAGAGAGAGAGAGAGCGAGTGAGAGCGAGCATAAGCAGACAGAGTGGAAGGCAGAGTCAGAGGGAGAAGCAGGCTCCCTGCGGAGCAAGGAGCCCAATATGGTACTCAATCCCAGGACGCTGGGATCATGACCTGAGCCGAAGGCAGCTGCTTAACCAACTGAGCCACCCAGGCGTCCCTGGTTTATGGTTTTAAATACTAGCTACATTATTAGTTACCAAGAGAGGCAGGAAGCAGGCTAATAGACACATAGACTTTTACTATGTATTACTAACTCTTTGCCCTTGAAACAAATTCTTAACTTCTTTGTGTCTCAGTTTCCTCACTATAAAATGAGGATAATAACAATACTTACTTCATGAGAATTTTGTATAAAATAAGTAATTCATACATATAATAGAAAAAATAGTTCCTAGTTTATAATAAGTGTATTACAAGCATTAATTCACTCTATTATTATAGTTTCAGTGCAGTTCTCTCTTCTTAAGACTGCAGACTAGTATATTTAGTTGCTTTTTGAACACCTTCACTTGATTATTTGTTAAGGACTCTAAACTTAACATATACAGGATACCTCTTGAATTTATGCCTCAAACCTGTCTTGGGGGTCTTCCCCTTTTATGTAGTGGGGAATTCTATTCTATTTTATGTAGTTCCCCTTTTATGTAGTGGGGAATTCTATTCTTTCACGTAAACAAATCTGATATGTCACCAAAATCCTTTCGTGATATGTCACCAAACTGCAATATGACTTTGTCTTCAAAATGAATCAATAATCTGATCATTTCTCTCCACTTCCAGTGCTATCATTCTGGTTACAGAGAGTATCATCTCTTACCTGGATGCTTGCTCCCAACTGATCTCGCTGTTTCTGCCCTTGGCACTCTTTAACATATGTTTGCACACAGCAGCAGAGTAACCCAGAATATATGTGATCTCTTCTTCTGCTTACAATTCTCCCATGACTTCCCAATTCAAAAAGCTGGACTCATTGTCATGGCTTATAAGATCCCAGAGAATATACTGCCACAGGCCTGACCTCTCTGACCTCTAATTCTATGGCTTTCCTCTGGCTTCTCTCTCTCTCTGTCCTTATTGTCCTCATTCCTATTCCTGGAACATTTACCTATGTTCTGCCTCAGGTCATTTTTTTCTTGTTGGTCTTTGTGTCTGGAATGCTCTTTCCACAGATATCCACATAGCCTGAATTTCTCATAATCTTAAATTCTTTATTCAGAAATCAACCTAATGAAGAGCTCTTCCTTCATCATACTACTTAACATTGAATTCTCTCCCTCTACCACTTTTGCACTTCTATTCTGTTACCTGTTTTACTTCCTTCATTAGCATTTTAGCATCCTATATATTTTACTGATTTTTCTCATCTATTTTGTGTCGTTCTCTTACTAGCATGTAAATTCTTTAGGGACTTCTAATTTTTATCCCTACTTTAAATACTCAGTATTGGAATAGTGCCTGGCACAAAGAAGATATTCATGAATATTAACCAAACAAATCAATGAATTAAGTAGGACTGTGACTACAAAAATTACAATTTTTTGCAGACTACTATGTATTTGAAAGGCACTTTTCCAGAATAAATCCAAGAAGTATATTCAGAAGCATTTGTTCAGATTCATATTTAATAAATTAAACATAAGAAAATAAAAAGATGGGACGCCTGGGTGGCTCAGTTGGTTAAGCAGCTACCTTCAGCTCAGGTCATGATCCCAGCGTCCTGGGATCGAGTCCCACATCGGGCTCCTTGCCCCGCAGGGAGCCTGCCTCTCCCTCTGACTCTGCCTGCCACTCTGCCTGTGCTCTCTCTCTCTCTCTCTGACAAATAAATAAATAAAATATTTAAAAAAAAATAAAAGAAAAAGATGATTTCACTTTATATATACATATACACACATTTATATAAAATAACTGTATACACATTCTAACCTTTTGTGTATATAAGTTATACATGTTTGTGATTGAAAAAATATAAAATCCTGTGCCATAATAGCTCAAAAAAAAAAGGAAGTACAAAGCATTCACTCCACCCAGAAATCATTGTTGATATTTTAGTATACAATTCCAATATTGTTTTATATATGTATTTTATAGATATTTTAAATAAACTTGAAGTTTTCATAAATGTGTAAACATTCATTATAATTAAGATATTCGTATTTTGATAAGTGTTGTGCTGGATATTTATTACAAATTATTTCATATTTATCCATTTTTTACACATAGAAAATTATTTCACCTTCTTGAGTTTAGATGAGATCAAGTGATCATCTTTGGCCAATGAAATGTGAGCAGAAAAAAAAAATGTATCTAATGTCCATGATGAAGAAAAGGAAATGCCCTCAAGATTTCCCTGCTCTGGGCTTTGTGGAGTAAATGCAGCCACAACTGAAGCATCCTGGCTCTCTGAGTTAGCACATAAAGACCAGATGCCTGGACTGTGATATATTCTGCATGAGTGAGAGAGAAACTTACATTACTTTATGAAGAGCTGCAAGTTTCTTTTATTTCAACATAGTTTATTCCATTCTGACTAATACACCCATGATGACATTTTCCCCAGTCATTAGTTATTTTTCTTAGTTAATTATTTTAATTCTCACATATCTTTCTCTCATAGATGCTTCAAAATCTAAATGTTAATAAGGCAATGAAAACAAATGATGAAACTTACTGTCCTAAAATGGTTGTTTCTGGATTGCTTAAGAGTTTGTTATTACTCTAAGGAAGTTATTAGCTATCATATGCTCAATCTGATTCATTGCTTTTGGTATAGACTGTATTTTAGTCTCTGAAATAGAATGCAAAATACTTATCTCACTTTTCTGCGTGACAATATTGGGAAACTTCCTCGGGTATTAGGTAGTAACCTCACTTGCCCAACTGGAGACATATATCCTGATCTGGAACAGTCATTACGTGGCCTCTGTGGTCCATTTGCAAGAGAGAATTCTGGCTTGACCCAACAATTTCTTCACCTGACTTATTTTCAAGGCAGATCCTTTCGTAAGAGATGTTATTTTTTGTGTTGTAGCACAGAATCAACAGAAAAGGAGGTGAAAAATGCCCAAGAAATGGGCTGGACTAGGGCTAGGATAGTGGTGTAAGGTATGGCAGCTGTGTTAGCATAACTGTTCTGTATAAAGAAAATCCCCTTTATGGAATTTGATTAATTCAACTAAATAATTAATCTTGAAATTAATTTTTATAATTTCTGGACTGTGATCTTCTGAACAAGATACTGATCTGAGATCTGGCTGTATTTCATATTAGAGGAGAGTCTCCTACTCTTTTTCTTCTACTCATAGTTCACACCAAATTTTTGAGGACCTGTGCCTTTGTTTCATGTATCTTGCTCAAAACATATTTGCAAATAGATTTTCAATTACCTAAATTTACTTCAATTTTCTTTTTATTTTTCTCAAACTCACATTTTCTATTTCTGATTATATCCCCAGGTAGAAAAGGAGTCAGACAATTATCACCTAGAACTCTAACAATCATTGTTAGAAATTCATCATTCTGATAACTGATTTGATTCTATACCTACTGTTATAGTGAAAATGAGCTGCTTTGCAGATTATTAAATGACACTGTTGGAGTTTTGTAGTCGTGGTTCTATTCTCTAGGGAGAAAATAGTTCAACATTACTAAAACTCAATTATAAAAAATTAAAACAAATCAAATTTATTGTGAAGAGTTCAAGCAAATTCAGTTTGCTCTGATAAATTCAGTGCTAGTTTTGATCAAGTAAAAATGTGATAGTACTTTACCAGCAATCATAAAAATGCAAAACAATTTTGTCTTTAGACTATCTCTTACAAGATATCTTAGTAAAAACACAACTTATATTATACCTTAATTTTATAGCCTAAAGGGAGAAGTTGACTGTATATATTGTATCAGCATACAGATTGTATAACCATCTTCACTTCTAGAATAGTTCAATATTTTCTTTTTCAGAAGAAGAAAGTTTTATTTTTACAGGCTTACCCCTGGAAAATGATGTCATAGTTGTATCACACCTAGTAGACAAATGAAAAATAAAAATGTAAAATTGCATATACTAAACTGGTATTTAAATAAATAAAAATAAATTCAAGGCTCTAAAACTATTTTTGTAAAATTAGTAACAGGTTTATGAAAGGTTTCTGTTTTTAGTAAGATTGTAGGAAGTCTTAAAACTTCATATAGTTAGTACAGAGCAAGTTTTTAGATTTTGAAAAATGTGTTTACATATAAGAAAACACCATTTTGTATATACGTTGACTCAGAAACTCTGCAGTTAGAAATTTATACTTAGAGAAAATAATTATGTTTTGTGCAAATATTTTGAAGCTAGGATACTTATCAAAAGATGTTTATTATCACAGACATTTGAAAATAACTAAATAGATTTAAACAAAAACCAACAATACATAATAATTAAAATATATAAGAATATATTCACATGATGCAAGATCTCCCTTTATTAATGTTATATAATAATATTTATATATTATATATAATATTAAATTATATATAATATTTATATATTATATATAATATTAAATTATATATATAATATTTACTTCCTTGAAAGGATGTTTTTTATACATATAAGAGAGGGTCATCATGATATTCTGTTATTATTCTTTGTATAGGTTATATATATATGGTATATAGGTGTGATATATATATTATATATGCCACATATAATATATATAATATATATTTATACACACATAGATTGTGAATATAGATTGTGAATATATAAATATATAAATATTAATATAGATTGTGAATACAAAAGTTACACAATCTATTACTGATAATGATTATCTCTGGTGTTTGCATTATGAGTTCTTTTAATTTCCTTCTTTTAGAGTTTATCTTGCTTTTTACCCATTAAAGTTCAATTGGAACCTTTGCTCAAAGTCATCATCTTCACTCCACAATCAAAGCTCATAGAAAAGCTACTATTTTGAGTTCCTTGTTGCCAGAGAAAAAGATTATGTGGCAAATTATCATTGTCTGTTCAAGGTATATCCAGAAGTTACACATGGCCAGCGCAGGTCCCAGAGACACAGCAAACTTCAAAGGACATGGAGACAAGCCATTCTAACCTGCATGTGCCTACAGGAATAAACACTGGAGGTATTGTGAAGAGCATTAATGACTCCCACACTTACGAGAGATTGAGAGAGAGGGGGGGGGGAGGAGGGTAGGAAGAGAGAAGGAAGGCAGGAAATGAGACATTTTGATCATAGAGACTTGTTTACTGACAAAAATTCATTCCTTCAGTGGTAATTGCACTTCTCTCCCTGAAATTTTCTTTTAATTAGTTAAACTTCCTGTGGTGGTTATTGAGGATCCCAGCATTATTTTGCCTGCAGGTTTGTCTAAGATAGAGAAAAAAAATAAAACTCACTGAAATAAAACCAAAAGAATGATAATGAAAATAAAACAGAAAACTTTGAATTTGAGGTCCACTACCTTACTTGTATCAAGTTCAGTTTAATTGACATTATTCTCATGTAGCTGTGATTATCCATTATGTTATAAGCTTACATCATAATTATATAACTTATATTTAATGGATAGTAACGAGTTAAAGATAAAAGTGCTGAGAGTGTTTCTCCTGTTCTCTGCCAGCCATCAGCCTTTGATATATGGCTACTTTGATTTAAAGAAACAGAGAACATATAAATAAAGGATTTTCTTAGTTTCTTGATGAGAACTGTCTTCTTTGTGGAACTACACAGAAGTTAGCGGTTTCCTATCCAAAAAATGGATTTTCTTGTGGGCTAGATAAATAATTTCTCTTACAACACAGAGGGAGAGAGAGAGAAAGTTTCAGAAAGACACAAGGCATCAGCAAAGAAGATAGTGATGCAAGGAAAAAAAAAGATTCATGATAAAAGATCCAAAGCACCTGAGAGGTATATAAGTACTCAAAGACAGGGATAGAACTCAAGGTGGTAAGGAGTGTGTGGTGTTCAAATGGCAAAGACAGGAAGATTTAGTCTATGAATTAGAAAAGGAGGAAAAACTTAAAGAGAAGAAAGAGGATTTAAAAAAAAAAAAAAAAAGGAAACTAATGGGTTGTTGAAGACTGCACCAAGTACTGCAAATCTCATAATAATCGTATCAATCTCTCACCTTCAGAGAGAGCCTCTGTGAAGGCTAAAATATATCCTACCATAAGCAGTGGCTGTCCAAAATATAAGCTCAATTTAGCCAGTGGAATTGACATGAAAAATACAGAACTTTATGAAGTGGGCAAAAGAAACAGATTTCAGTATCAAATTAGTCCAGGATAAGAGAAGCAAACATCAACTCACATGAGAGTTTATTTATACCTCTAATTCATATTTATATATTTGATTGACTATGTGTAAGTATAATTATATACTTAATTGGTCCATAAATTAATCTAAAGGGCTCTTTGTTTTTAAAAGTCCAAAGTAAGTAGATTACTTAATTTTTAAAGGTTTTTATTTAAATTCCAGCTAGTAACATACAGTGTGATATTAGTTTCAGGTGTATAATATAGTAATTCAACACTTCCATAGAAGATTACACTCAGTGCTCACCACAAGTGCATTCCTCAATCCCCATCACCTATTTTATCCCTGCCCCCCCATACCTGTCTTTTGGTAACCATCAGTTTGTTCTTTAACATAGTTTTTAAGACAAACTCATGGAGATATCTGATCCCAGATTAAGACCATCCTTTTTGCCTAAAGCTCTCCTATGCACCAGTAAGAGAAACTCAGCATTACGTCCAAACTGAAGCTGTTTGACTTAGCTTATATGAAATTCAGAGAGAGAGAAATGAGAACGTGGTTAATTTGAATTCCCTCTGGAAATGAATTATTTCTGTGGCTAATTATTTGCCTCCTGGAAAGACTGCAGGCAGCTTTGAGTGCCATGTGGTCCCCACAGGGAAACATTTATTAGGGACAAGGACACAAGATGATAATGACATGCAGGCATCGGTCCTAGAAAAGCAATGTTTCAAATACATAGTCTAATATGGTTGGCAGTAAAAATATAAATGTTTTTATGTAGAAAGAAAATTGGAAAAGTTAGACTATTTGATGTTACTAAAAAGAGTTACATGGTGGTGTTGAGTAATATGGTGATTACGGCTACTACTATTATTAGGAGTTATAATGCCATCGCAAACAGAAGACGCATTCCAAATTCACCACTTGGAAAGACCGTATTCATCTAATTAGGAACTTTAGGGTTTTATTTGCACAATGAAAACATACGAAATGCATGAATAAGACCATTAATTATATTTCAGCTTCTGAGAGACTTTAGCAGGAATGAGAACACCAAGGAAAGTGTTAAATTCAAATTAAGGTAATTAAGAGTTAGAAAGGATTATTTATTTTTATACTTCTTTCTAAAGCTACTGTCTTTTAGTGTTTTAAAGATTCCTCCTTGGAATAAAACTTGTATTTTCTGTAAGTTTTCTCAACTCTTTCTGGTCATGATTACTAATACAGCATAGCAAATCAGCAGTTTCCTAAGAACTATTCAGTAGGAAGCTTAAAAAGGAATTTTTTTTTTTTTTAAGCAGTTGACTTGAACAGAAGAATAGTTAACATGTTTTTTAAGGTAAATTTAGTTCTCAGTGTCAAAATATTTCACTAGTGTTAGGAAAAGCATGAACTATCATTGATGAATTTATATGTTGGTTGCTATTATGCAAGCATAGTCAAAGACACTATTTTATTTACCAGCCCAGCTACTGTGCTTTCAGGTTGATAACTTACTTGTATGATAACTTGCTTGTGTTATATCTAAGGGTCCTTTTTTTGGTCAACTTCACACCAATAATGTAGAAAAGCATCATTGAGTGATGCTCAAGTATTGCCTTTTCTGGTTTACAGGATGTACAATCAAGAAGCTCATAAGCTGATGCTTCTGAATAATGCTTTCAGAAAGACCATCTATAATTTGAAGATTAAATGTTGTGCTTTGAAAAAGACCTGTATTAACCCTCCACAAGAGAGCACTTCCAAAATATATTTGTCAACATGTGAGAGTTGGAACCGAGCACTGATTAATCATATAGAACAGATTAGTTATTGATGAAGAGGTAAGGAGGTAAAAAGACAAATTTGATCTATGTCCTTTAGAAGCTCTCTAAGGGAAGTATGGAGAATTATCTTGTCTCAGCTTGCTTACATATAACCCCAGCCACTCACAGCACATTTTCAGTTCTGAATCCAAGGACTTTTCTCCTTTCCTTTGCATGTGTCATGCTTTCTTCTCTCTTAGAAATTTTGCATATTTCCCTTTTCTCTCGTTTTGGACTAGATAACACTTATGTATTCTTCAGATGCTATTTTAAGCACAAATTTCCCAAGGAAGCACTTCTTGACTCCTCAATGAAGAACAGGTTCCTCTGTTACATATGTCTACCCTCTCTCTCTTTAACTTCCTGGGCTCTTAACAGCAATATAATGAGGAGTAAGCAAGTTGGAGATATATATGGAGATATATGCTTACTTATATTATATATATATATATATATATATATATATATATATATAATATATTATTTATATATTCTTTTTTGCAAGCTTCCTTCAATTGTCCCATTGTTCTCTGGAGCTCATAAGTTAGCTGACAGACTTCAAGGATGTCAGCAGAGAGAGCAAAGAGCACATCAAGCTAGGGATCAAGTGGGGACATGGCTAGAGCTCAGGGGGTGCCAAAACTGATGGGACAATATAAGATTATAGGTAATGATTGATTCCCATAGGCTGAGTACCGCCTTCCTGTGCCCCTATCTAAAAATCTCCTCAAGGAAAGGAGAAATTGGGACTAAAAGCCTTGAAATTAATTCAAGGAAAAAAGTAAATAATTAGATTTATCTAGATATAAGTAGTTCATTTTTCTTCACAGGAAAGAATGGAGATTTGATAGAAAATAACTTTGATCATAGAAATATGAAGACAGCTGCATTTCTGCATTCCCTGCTGATACTTTTTAAACTTTATGTACCTCAAAAGATATATTTGTATGATTTTAAATCAGTGTTTGTTTCCCTCACTAGCTTGTAAAACTTTATGGAAAAACAGACTCTATTTCTAAATATATGTTTATAAAAAAAAATTTAAAAAAAAATTTTATCACCTCCCACTATTCTTTTTAGCAGAGCAACTTACACACCTTAGTATCTTAATAAATATTGAACAAATACACCATAAATATGGGGCAATAATTATTTAAAAGTATAATATATTTTTCTTAATTAAAGTAACTTTGTTGAGCTTCATCCTGATTATTAAAAAAATCACACCTAATTAATATTTCCAGGATTTATTCTGGTTTCTGGGATAAAGGTGTATATTTACTTTTTCCTATGTTGCTAATTGCCACAATATTTTATATTGAAGCATCTATACTTTCCCCAGATTTAAAAAATCTATAGAAATCAAATGATATCTGTTATGAATCATGCATAACAACTAGATGGACATTCACTAAATTTAAAGGGTATTTTTGATATGGTTTAGCTTAAACTGGGGTTCATATTTATGATTAAAAATTCAGTTTGAAAGGATCAAAGGAAGTTTGATGGAGAAAGAATAGTCTTTCAACAAAAGGTGCTAGAATAGCTGAACATCTGCAGGCAAAAAAATGAATTAGATGTTAGATTTTTTTGCAAATACCAACTTAGTTGTTTCACAGACCTATGTGAGAAATGCAAAACTATGAATCTGGAAGATAGTGCAGGAGAAAACCTAAAAACCTTGGATTAGGTGTTGACTTTTTAAGTACAATATCAAAAGAAGGATCCATGAAAGAAAACAATGATAAGTTGGACTTCATCACAATTAAAAATTCCTGCTCTGCACAAGACATTGTTAAGAGAATGAAAAGATAGATGACAAACTGAGAGAAAATTTTTGTTAAAGACACATCTGATAAAAGACTGTTATTCAGAATATAAAAAGAACCCTCAAAACTCAAAATAAGGAAACATAATAACCCAGCTAAAAATGGACAAAAGCTCTGAATATAAAGTTTGCCAAAGAAGTTATACAGATGACAAATAAGCATATGAAACAGAGTACTTAACATCAAGTATCATTGGGATTGTAAATTAAAGCAATGAGGAACAACTATACACCTATTAGAAAGGCTAAAATCCAGAAGGCTAACAACACCAAATGCTGGTAAGGTTGTGAAACTCTCATTCATTGTTGGTGGGTGTGCAAAATTGTAAGGCCCCATTAGAAGGCAGTTCGTCACTTATTTACAAGGCAAAGCATACTCTTACCATAAAGTCCAGCAGTCACATTTCTAAGTATTTACTCAATTGAGCTGAAACCCTATGATCACTCAAAAACCTGCACACAAATGTTGTAACAGCAATATCCGTAATTGCCCAAATTGGAAACAACCTGATGTCTTTCAGTAGGTGAATGGGTAAGTAATTTGTGGCATAACCATACAATGATATTAGTTAGTGATAAAAAGAAATAAGATATCAAGCCATAGAAAGACATAGAGGCTAAAATCAGTAACAAGAAACAACAGGTGTTAGCTTGGATATGGAGGAAAGGGAACACTAATGGACTGTTGGTGGGAATGCAAATGGGTACAGCCACTGTGGAAAACAGAATGGAGGTTCCTTCAAAATTTAAAAATAAACTACCTACATTCCAACAATTGCATGACTGGGTATTTGCCCAAAGAATACAAAAACACTAATTCAAAGAAATATATGTATCTCTCTGTTTATAGAAGCATTATTTAGAATAGCCAAGATATGAAAGCAGCCCAAGTGCCCATTGACTGATAAAGGGATAGATAGATAGATAGATAGATAGATATAGGTATAGATATAGAAAGATAGAGAGATGATAGAATATTACACAGCCATAAAAAAGAATGAAGTCTTGCCATTTGCAATGACATGGATGGAGCTAGAGAGTATAATGCTAAGCGAAATAATTTAGCCAGAAAAAGACAAATACAATATAATTTCACTCATATGTGGAATTTAAAGAACAAAACAGATGAACATGGAGGGAAAAAAAAAGAGAGACAGGCAAACCATGACATAGACTGTTAACTATAGAGAACAAACTGAGGGTTGCTGGAGGAGAGGTAGGTGGGAGATGGATTAAATGGATGATGGGTGTTAAGGAGAGGAGGGCACTTGTGATAAGCACTGGTTATCATATGTACATGATGAATCACTAAATTCTACTACTGAAACTAATATTCACATTATTTAACTAATGAATTTAAATAAAAACTTAAAAAAAGAAAGACATAGAGTAACTTCAAATTTATATTGCTAAGTGAAAGAAGTAAATATGAAAAGCTATATGCTATATGATTCCAACTATATGGCTTCTGGAAAAGGAAAAACTTCAGAGACAGTAAAAAGATCAGGTCTTGCCTGGGGTTAGAAAAGAATGAAGGAGGGATAAATAGATAAAGCTCTGGGGATTTGTAGGATGATGAAAATATTCTTTATGATAGTTATGCTCAATACATACCATTGCACAGTTGTTAAAATTCATAAAATGTACAATACAAAAGGCAAACTTATTGCCTACTATGGATTTTAGTTAATAATAATGTACCAATATTGGTTCGTCAATTGTTACAAATGTACCACACTAATGCAAGATGTTAATAATAGGGGAAACTGCCAGGGAGAGGGGATGGAAAGATGGAGTATTTGGGAGCTGTGTACTTTCTGCTTTCTTTATTTTAAAATCACTTTAAAAAAATGAATTAATTTTTAAAATTCATTTTGAGGGGGCACCTGGGTGGCTCAGTGAGTTAAAGCCTCTGCCTTCAGCTCAGGTCATGATCCCAGGGTCCTGGGATCAAGCCCCGCATCAGGGTCTCTGCTCAGCAGGGAGCCTGCTTCCTCCTCTCTCTCTGCCTGCTTCTCTGCCTACTTGTGATCTCTGTCTGTCAAATAAATAAATTAAAATTTTTTTCATTTTGAGGAACTGGAGTTAGAAAATGAACACAACAGATTCTCTAGATCCATTTCTTCTACCCTTGGGTAAGTCATTTCTTCATTTTTTCTTAGCTTTTTACCCACAAAATGGGTTAATAAAAATACACCACATACACCTGTTGAAGATTACAACAGTCTGGCACTATTCATTATTTCTGTACAGTCTTCATCAATGAGATTAATTGAAACTGAAGTAGAGCAAGAGGGTATTGTGACTATGAGGAGAAACATGTCGTAGATATAAGATTCTATGGCCAGAAGGTACAATCCTGGTTTCAAAGCCAGGTCCCACACTGAAAGTCACAAAAGCAGTGGTTGGCAAGCATTGCTTCATAAGTGGTTCATTTCTCACATGGCTATATTTATTTATTTTGTCCATGTGGTATCTACAAAGACTATTGATTTATTCAATCAATTTGGGGAAGATGATGAAGAAATAGTAATTACTGCAATTTATACAGCGTGTTTTGGGGGAGGCAGGCACTGTTCTAAAAGTTTTATGTCTTATCTAATTTGTACATAATTTGTACATAAAAATTAGTTAAGTACTGCTATTCTCATTCTACAAATGAGGCAACAGTTAAATTGATTTAACTTGTGTCACATAGCAAATACATAAAAACTGAAATTTGAAACTAAGTCACCTGATTTTAAAATCTGAATTCTTCACCACCATGTTATGTTGGCACCTTTGTAATATATACATTCTGTGTATGTATTTTATGTGTCTTTGTTTCTTGTTCTAGAATATGGTTTTACTGACTCCACAACTTATTAATTTTATGTCTTTAAGCAATTTTTTTGGTCTCCATTGGGATAGTGACAATGACATATGGTATTGTAAGGATAAAATGGCCAAATACATGTAATGCTTTGAAAAGCAGTTGGGGTAGAGAAAGTACATAATGCATGTTATCTTTGTTATATTTTCATGATTACTCAATTATTTTATTGCCATATCAATACATCTTTATTAATGAATATGTCAGTAGCAACCTTTTAAAATCTTTTAATTTTAATATTTTAAAAATTTTATATCTGCATTTTATATATATTCTAAGTATACACAATATTTGAAAGTGTCTAATAGCCATTAACAATCTCTGTTTTACAGTATAGATGGCTGTGTGGTCATTAACAATATGGTTTTGAGTAGAGAAGTTCTATCCTCAGAGAAGAGTAAATGATAACACTGAATTTGGCATGGTGCCTTGTCCATAGTAGGCTCTCAATAAATATTTGATGAACTACTGAATAAATAGTATTCATTCCAAGAGTGCCCTACTAGAGAACAAACATAGGAAATGACAGTGTTACCTCTAATACCATGGTTAGCCTCAATCTCAGCCCAACTGAACAAACACAATAGATTTAAAGCTAAAACACTTAGTAAATTCATAAATCTTACAGGGGTCCAAAGAACTTCCTAGGAAAAAAATAATGGAAGAGTTATAGAGAAGATAGGACTTGAATTAAGATTCGATAGGCTAATAGAATTTACTGAGGGACACGATACTCTATTCATTAAGCCAGATGTATTAGAGATGAAAACATTACCTCCTAGTGCTAGGATTAGTATAGTGAATGATTGTTAAATATCTTTTTTTTCCTATATTATAATCTATGCTATATATTACATAAATTTCAGGTAGATATATACAAATTCATATATACCTGATAAAGTTTTACTCAGTTATTGCTGTAATAATGCTGCTTACCAAACCACTGGGAATATCAGTAGCTTAAACTGAACACCTTTATTCTCACACTCACCTGACTAGAGGTCATATATGGTTAAGCCAGTCTTAATCTGTGTTCTGTTGGGTGGCTCTCTTCAAGGTGCAAATCATCCAGATTTGGATCTGTGGTATGGGTTGGGTTCAAACCTCCTCTGATCTTCTGTCATCCACCTTAGCCCAGTGAGGAAAATTCTTCTCTCAGTAAATGGCAGGAATTCAAGAAGCCAATCCAAAGCCTCTGCTTTGAGGCCCCTGGGTGGCTCAGTCAGTTAAGTGCCTGCCTTCAGCTCAGGTCATGATCTCAGCATCCTGAGATTGAGCCCTACATCTGGCTTCCTGCTCAGTGGGAATTCTGCTTCTCCCTCTCTCTCTGCCTGCCCCTCCCTCTGCTCATGCTTTCAGTCTCTGTCTGTCTCAAAAACAAACAAACAAACAAACAAACAAAACAAAATAAAAACAAAAATTAACAAACCAAAACCTCCACTTTATTCTATCCAATTATCATTCCTTTGGCCAAAATAAGTCGTGTACAATGGTGCATCAAAATTTCCTCCACTCCCAGGCACCACAAGAAGCATGCACTTCCATGCAAGGAACCACAAGTCTGCCTACATTGCCATTTTGAAGAATGAAAAAGAAAGGAACTTTGCCAGTCCTCCTTAGGAAACAATGATTGACTCTGAACTAGCAATAAGCAAAACAGGTAGTCATTTGGGTAAGACAAAATAGAAAGTATACAGAAATCTGAGACTGTGAAGTAGGTGGAATGTGTTATTCTAGGAAGCATACTTGGGGAACTGGCTGTTCTGGGAGTAAAAGCACAGAAGAATTGAAACAAGAAGTCAGAGACAAGCAAAGAAAACCTGGACTAACAATTAGTTGAGTTCCAGTGTCAGGTCAACAAAATCCGGGATCTTAAGATTCTTCCTAACTGAAATGTGCATCCCTTCTATTAAATTATACTTACCTACCTGGACATAGGTAACATCAAAAAATCACTGCTTCTTGCTTTGTAATGAATATAACTCTATTTCATGCGGTAGGTAAAATTCAAAGATGACCGACATCTGTTTACAATCTCTGTGTGGCAGAACCTATAATTTGCATCTAACCAATAGGACATGGCAAATATGAAGGAATTTTGATGATGTATTTAAAGACTCTAATCAGTTTAAATTAATCAAATAGGAGATTATTCTGGGTGGGCCTGTCCTAATCAGGTGAGCTCTTTTTATAGAGGGTCTAAAGCTGAGTCTGAAAGCAAAGTACTGGATATAGTGTTTCTCACTTTGTGTGTGTGTGTGTGTGTGCATATGTCAGTGTATTCTGTTGCTGGCTTTGAGGAAATAATATGTAATAAAGTCTACCTCTGCAAATAAATAAATTCTGCCAACAACATGAGGGAGCTTAGAGAGATTCCTCCCTTGTACCTCCAGATGAGAACACAGTCTGCCTGTCATCTCGAATGCAGACTTGCTGAAAGCCTGAGCAGAGGACCTAGCTACACTGTGCTCCTAACTCATAGAAACTGTGAGAGAAAAAACTATGTATTGCTTTATGTCAAAAGCTATCTGAATACAATGTAATAAAAGTATTTTAATGTATATCAGAAATGTTGAGAGGAAAAATTGAAAGGTTAAATATGAATATGTTTCTCCCACCCCATAAACTCAAAATATCATGTCACCGGTCAGATTTCCTGGGAAGCAGAATCTGAGAAAAATATAGATGCAGGAAGATTATTAAAGAGTGTTCGTGGGACCTGGGGAAGAAGGGAAGGAATCAAGATGGTCAGGGCAGAAAGAGAAGTTGTGTTCAATGTAATCTCAACAGAAACCTCAGGGGGTCTCATGGTAGTTCTAAGGCTGAGGTGACACTTTAGAGACATCCTGAGCTGGGGCCACAAGTCCCACCCCTACAGAGACCATTCATTGGATACTGGCTACATGGGGATGGGACAATTCCTAGCAAAAGTCATCAGCTGAGGACTGACATCTGGCAGCATGTACAGGGGCTGGACCTTCAGTCCTAAAGGGTATAGGAAGGAGCATAACTACATTTGCGATGTACCATTTAACTTTTGATCATAGTTTTGGCTAACTATAAGCTAGAAATCAGGACTGCAAAGTAAATTAGTCATCATTTTCTTACTTTCTAAAACAGGAACAAAATAACTTTATTTTCCCACTCATCTTTCCCTTTGTTTTTCCCACCTGTAAAATGAAGATAATAGGAGTGAGATGCCCGTGACAACCACATGGGTTTGTTTCTTATATTTAGAAAAGAAAAACAATACGTAAAAGCCCCCAAACTAAAAATGCTAACAAACCAGAAATAGTCTTTCAAAAAGATACAATAAATATGAATTATGCTGAAACTAATAGTTACAAATTGCTATCAAAATAGTGTATTTTAAAATAGCAGACTTACCTTCTTAGACACCTATTTGCAATTAGGAATGAAATCCTTCGTGACTTTGTAACTTCAGGATTTCAGTTAAACCCAGGACAGCCTTGTGTTTCTGAGTACCTTTATTGATCTCTGGATGTTGACTCAAAGAAAATTCCGTGGCAGCCATGAAATTTTGAGTGTGGCAGTCACAGTGCAAGTGATTAAGAGCCTTGTCTTTCACCTTAAGCGTTAAAGTTCTGCTCTGAGCGGTTTAACACCTCACCTCCAGACTCAGTCAGGTCCCCAGTGCCTGTGAATTGACACCACAAACACACCTCCAAATTTAACAAAGGAGAAAAAAAAAGGAGTAAAATGGGGGGGGGGGGGAGTGGAATGCTATAAGAAACTTTTGAGTTAAGATTAAAGCACAAGGAAAATCTTAATGAAATCATTTTAAAAGGTCATTAAGGGGAGAAACAAAACAAAACACGAACTCTCCAGCCATCAAAGGAGAGCTCAATTGTGTCCAGATAAAGTACTATCATCCTTTACCTTAATGAACTCAGTACTGACAAGTCTTTTATGACAAATTTTGTGCTCTAGCAGCAACTTCAAATCTATATGAGATTTGGAGCTCCATTTAAAGCCATATCTGGCCCTGTCATGCTCGTGTGACAAGTTCTCTCAGTCCTCATCTGGGTCACTAAATGGAGATCCCATGAGAGAGAAAACCGACATCCTATCCATCTTGCTTTGCATGAGTGCGCCTCAGTCGGTGAAACTACCTAACAATGTTAGTTTTATATGCTCTCCAGAAATGCAGCCATGAATTGGCTTCGAGTGGCCCGAATGGAAGAATTTTGCAAGCATCAGTTTAGAAGAGGGTTGGTCCCCTCAAACTTGGGGGCGGATAGGGGAAGACAGCAATCTCTTCAATTCTATACATACAGCATTTCAAACCTTTTGTATACCCTCCCTTTTTTTTTAAAGGAAAGATGAATTACTCTCCCTTGTTTGAAACAAGGAAATAACATAGCATGTAAAAAAAAGAAATTATTCAATAGTACACATTTGGGGTGCCTGGGTGGCTCAGTGGGTTGAAGCCTCTGCCTTTAGCTCAGGTCATGATCCCAGAGTTCTGGGATAGAGCCCGGCATCCGGCTTTCTGCTCCGCAGGGAGCCTGCCTCCCCCTCTCTCTGTGCCAGTCTCTCTGCCTACTTGTGATTTCTGTCTGTCAAATAAATAAATAAAATCTTTAAAAAAAAAAAAGAGTAAACAGTAAAAACCAGTTTCTTGTATAGTTAATTACATTTTTATTAACATGTCACTTCAATGATTTGCTCAAAAGAAAAAAAATGCCAATAGCTAAAATATAAAATATTTCATCTTAGAGTCATGGCAGTCTTTGTGCGATTATATGTTTTTTTCTAGTTTTTTTCCCCCCATCTTTGTCTTTATTTGTAACATGGGTTATTTGATTTTCCTTAAAGCAGTGTGTAAAAAACAAACCCCCACAACCTCAGTGTTTTCCTATAAGACCTGAAGCATTTCATCATGAGTGAAAAAGTTGGATCTCTAGGACTCCATAAAATACTCTTTAACGTTTCTAATAAAGTTTCTATTGTTCTAAGTAATTCTAAAATGATATGTAAATCAGGTTAATGGTGACACTGTCATCTATACAGCAAAAGTAACTCATGCACATAATTTAAAAAAAAAAAAAAAAAGAAGAAGAAGACATCCCAAACATCACAAAGTCTTACGTGTTATGTCATCATTATGGTGCATAAGATCATAATGAAGCCTAGAAATAATAAAGAGTATAACCTAGGTCCGTTCAACTGTAAATGCTTATTAAGGATGAGTTTAGAATGGGATTGTAAAATTACTGGCCTCAAACAGCAATAGAAAGAACAATAATTGAAAAGGATAGAATGACAAGCTGCACTTTACAAAAAAAATAAAAAATGTAACCACTGTATTAAAAAGGACAGGGTTGCAATGTCTAAGGCTTTGAAATGCCTTTTAGGAGTAATATCTTGTCACCTAAGACTTTCTCCAACATACATTTTGTTATAATTCTTCCTGACCTTTTGCTCATCGAGATGCTGGTATCTGCAGAGGAAATTTCATAGAAAGTATCCCCATGAAATGAAGGAACAACTTACTTTTGCCCTTCACTGGTATAAACTATATTGAAAACAATTTTATGTTGCTCAGCAACATTTAATATACCAAAATAAAACCACACCCTTCATCTGACACTTAAAAGCAACAAAATTGAATTTCTTAACATGGCTTCTGATATCTATTTAGTTGAGATTAAATGCAGGTTAAAGTGTAATCTTTCTGTAATCCAATCACAGGTTCTAACAAATAAGATAGCTAGGGGCAGGACATGAAATAGAAGATTCCAAATTGTTCTAAGTGTGTTCATATACAGACTTTGAAACAGAGAGTCCCCAGTGGCCTCCAGTGCCAGCCTTGCGTTTTCCAAAAGATGTGGTATCTCTGAGTGAACTCCCTCTGAACTCCACTTGTCAAAGTAATGGCGAAATAACAACATCACATAAACAAAGCAAAACAAGAGTCTGGTTTGCTGCTATTGTTAGCATCATTAAAAATTAAGTAGGGCTGATTTAGAGCAAATACTTCATGCTGACGATCGCATTCTTTCCTCTACTGTGTAGAACTGTGTTTGAGATATTTTTCAAGGGTTAAGGTTTTTCTTTTGATAAAGGGTATTTTATTTCCTTCGTCCTTTAGTTATGTGTTTGTTTTACGTTACATTAGAGCACAACAACATAAAATCTCTTATAAAACACAAACACTAACATTGCTTCTTTTTAAAATATCTGTTAGGAGTTATATATGCTATTAAAAGTCCTTAGGTATATATTAAATGCACAAAACTTTGAATTAGATTCTGAGATACCTGGAAAATCGTAAAAGATTTAGCTTAAAAGTTGAAACAGGTTTTCCACATAGATGAGTAAGAGAGCATGTTGAAAACACCTGAAAAAGTCTATATCTAAGAGGTTTGTTTGGAGGTCCTCTCAAGTATAATGTGATTTGCAATACACAGATACACAGCCCTGTTTTTAAACTTAGTCAGCTCTGACAGATTAGAATGGGTGTTCCATGTCAAGTTTTATGTGTTCTACTCTAACGCCATTAAAAATGGATAGTTTATTCCTACTCTGCTATAAATATCAGTAAAGTTAAAATGTTAGAATCCTAGAGGCATTTGCATTTTGACAATTTTAAAAAAGCCTACAGTCAGTGGGATGAAAGCAGAGTCGTGAAATTGGAGGAGTTTATAAGATCACTGTCAAATTTGGGGCAATTTAGCAGCTTCCCAACAACTATATGTACAATCATGTGATTGGCCCTTCTTGTGTTCCTTTGGCCTGATAGAGATTTCTCACAGATTTTAGAAGCAATGGATATAGAATTTAACACTTACTAAAGTGATGTTGGACCACATATGTTTTCTCTTAGAACATCATTTTTCAATTGAATATATGTTCTTGCTTCACATTCTATTCTTCAGTGTTCTTCAGTTCACGAGTTATGCCCTTTTCTTTTTGCCCTTTGTTTTTGTGGACATCGTATTTCCTCTCTTTGGAATGTTCTTCCTTTACCTTTCTTCTGGTAAAACCCTACTTATAGGGCCTCTGGATGCCCAGGTGTCTCAGTTGGCTCAGTTAATTGGATGACTGTCTTAGGCTCAGGTCATCATCCTGGAGTTCCAGGATCGAGTCCCACATTGGGCTTCCTGCTTGCTGGGGAGTCTGCTTCTCTCAGTGACCTCTCCGCTCTCATGCTCTCTCTCTCTCTCTCATTCTCCCTCCCTCTCAAGTAAATAAATAAAATCTTAAAAACAAAATAAAACAAAAACAAACAAAACAAAACAAAACAAAAATCCCCACTCATACTTCATGTCTTAGGTTGAAATTTCCTTTTGCTAGGAAGCCATTTCCATGCCCACCCCAGGAGAGAGTACGTGCTGCCTCCTTTCCTTTAGAACAGCCTATCCTTCCTCAATCAGAACACATTCAGACAGTGTGATTTCAGGATCTAGACGCCATCTATTTTACCCATTCCTGTTATAGTCTTAGCACACAATACTGTGTTTAGCACATAGTACGTTTTTGACTAGGTGGTGCTATATACATTTATAGTCCTGTATTTTATCACTCCCTTCTTGTGCTACATTCCCTAACCATTTGTAACCTCTTGCCTTCCCTGAAGGTTCTGTGCTCTCTTGGATCTCTAGGCCTCAGCTCCTTTTATCCAGAATTGTCTTTTATCTTTAATCTTCTACCCACTCACCTCCGTCATTCTTACTATCCTTCAAAATTCAACTCAGCTACAACCTCCTTTGGGAAGCCACCCATAGCCTTTCATCAACACATTGTTAACAAAGGTGTTTCAGTGTCCTCTTGGTATCCTCAATCAAACATCATATAGTGAATACTATGTTGAAATCATCCAAAACTTCTGACTCTTTGAATTGAAATATCTTAAGTGCAAAGGTGTTTAATTCTCTATACCTACATGCTAGGTCGATGTATGGAGGTATAGACAAGATATTCAAATGGATTTACTTGAATTAAAAAAGCTGCGAGTCTGGGCTCCAGAATTTACTTCTTATATAATCTTTGGCAAGTGACTCAGTATTTCTGAATTTTATTTTCGTTATCTTTGAAATGGGAAAAATAATGCCTGTTGGGTCTATAAATAAGCAGCCTCCCTTCCCGTGATGTCATGTTTCCCTGTGGATAATTTTCAGCTGCAGTGGGGCAGCACATCTCTCCCTACCCCACACTCACTTAGCTCCGTGGAAAGGATGCCTTATCTGGGTGCCGAATCTGGCTTCTATTTATTTTGCTAACCTTCCTGCTGCCAAGTTTGTATTCTCCGCCCTTCAGTAAGACGCCTCCTTGTAGTTGTTCATACTGCTTGAGACTGTGAAGGTTTAAGACTGTGTGCTTCATGGGTAGGGAGTAAGCAAGCCCTTCTGGCCCTAGCTCTAAAGCTACATTCAACCCTAAGCTTTCTTCCTCATACCAGTAAAATCTATCTTTTACCAACATCTGTGATAGCTCTTTAGGAAAAGATATTGTCTCTGAATTAGAAGTACCACAGAGTTGGGGGGAGGAGTTAATACTTCTGAAATAAATGGAATTGCAAGGTTGGGTACATGGAATGAGCACTTGGAACACTCTGACCGTGAAGAAGACCTGAAACCTTCTCTGCAAATCCCAAGTGAATCCATTAAGGGAGTCACACGTTGGGCAGAGAAGGGCATAGCTAGGCTTGGATCAGCCAAGGCTGGGGACTGGCAACCAGCCACAGTTCTCGCTGGGCAGTGCGTATCATGTCCTGTCTCGAAGTAAGCTTTGAGCAGTGTATCTCTGTCTCCAGACCATCTGGCATTCGTCCCTTCTGCAGACCAGTAAGTTCTATAACCAGAGATCTTTTTGTTTCATTCATTTTGAGCTTCATCACCGGTGTCTTTAAGAGTGCCAAATATAGGGCGCCTGGGTGGCTCAGTGGGTTAAGCCGCTGCCTTTGGCTCAGGTCATGATCTCAGGGTCCTGGGATTGAGTCCTGCATCAGGCTCTCTGCTCAGCAGGGAGCCTGCTTCCTCCTCTCTCTCTCTCTGGCTGTGTCTCTGCCTACTTGTGATCTCTCTCTGTCAAATAAATAAATAAAATCTTTAAAAAAAAAAAAAAGAGTGCCAAATATAAGTAAGAGTTAAGTAAATATTTGTTGAATGAATGAATAAATTTTTATGCTTTCTATATCCATCTCTCATTTTTCCAAATATTGGCAGAGAGAAAGGATGTAATTTACTGGATCACTTCAAATTCTCCCAGGTACATAGCTTGTTTCTTAGTATTCCTGTAGGATCATATTTTTAAAAGTATGTAATTTGATATTAAAAATTTCAAGACATTGCGCAAATATCCCAAATGAATACTATTTAACTTTATTGCTATTTTAAATGTACTGTTTCTGTCCTTTCCTTTTGCTTTTTGTTTTAATTAAGATAAAAATTGACAAATGCTATTAGTTTATATACATTGTATTAGTTTGTATAGTATATATTTTATATATATAGTATATATATATAATAGTATATAGTATATATTTTAAGAGGATCACAGTAACTCTAGTTAACATCCACTCCACACATTGTTATGAAATCTTTTTCTTGTGATAAAAACTTCTAAGATTTACTCTCTTAGCAACTTTCAAATATGTAGTAGAATCTTTTAACTGTGGTCATCATGTTTTATATATTGAAATATATAAAATATTTTGTTGCATGAAAATTTTGAAGCCAGTGGCTACAGTGTAATGTGAAAAATGTAAATTTGTACTGATAGTCAAAATGAGCTCACTGTGTTGCATGCAAAATACATAAAACCTATTGGTCACTTATTCTTTCTAAGAGGCATTAACCTCTTGGAGTCAGTCTTGACTGCTGGACACTTTCTCAGCTGGGTGGGCATTCTGGGCAGTCAGTCTAAGCTACCTTGACACGACCTCTCTTACTTGTTCTCATTGTCCATGACTTCCTTTTCAGAAACATTAGAACTTTCATTACCTCCCATACCACATCTCTTACTTAAATATCTCTCACTCATATTACTTAAATATATCTAGAAATGCTAATAAAATGTTACATTAAAAATATCAATTGCACTAAAAAAATATATCAATTGCACTACTTTGAGTAAGTTTATTCCTAAGTATCTTATAGTTTTTGGTGCAATTCTAAATGAGATTGATTCCTTAATTTCTCCTGCTGCTTCATTATTGCTGTCTCAAAAAAGCAACAGATTTCTGTATATTGATTTTGTATCCTGCAACTTTACTGAATTTGCTTATCAGTTCTCACAGTTTTTTTGTAGAGTCTTTGTGGGTTTTGTATACAAAGTATTGTGCCATCTACAAATAGTGAAAATTTTATCTCTTTCTTGTCATTTGGATAAATCTGATTTCCTTTTGTTGTGCTATTGCTGTGGCTAGGACTTCCAGTACTCTGTTAAATAATAGTGGAGAGAGTGGACATTCATATCTTGTTCCTGAATGTAGGGGAACAGCTCTCAGTTTTTCTCCATTGAGGATGATAGTAGCTGTGGGCTTTTTATAGATGGTCTTTATTATGTTCAGGTATATTCCCTCTAAACCTACTTTGTTGAGGGTTTTAGCATGAATGGGTGCTGTGCTTTGTCAAATGCTTTTTCTGCATCTATTGAAATGATAATATATTTCTTACCTTTTTTTTTATTAATGTGGTGTATCACATTGATTGATTTGCTTGCTTCTCATGTGTCAGAATGACTAAAATCTACAACACAAGAAACAACATCAACAGGTGTTGATGAGGATGAGGAGAAAGGAAAACCCTCTTGCACTGTTAGTGGGAATGCAAACTGGTGCAGCCACTCTGGAAAACAGTATGAAGATGCCTCAAAAAGTTAAAAATAAAACTACCCTATGTTCCAGCAATTGAACTACTAGGTATTTACCTAAAGAATACAAAAATTCTAATTCAAAGAGATACATGCACTCTGATGTTTATAGCAACATTATCTACAATAGCTAAATTATGGAAAATGCCCAAATGTCCATCAACTGATGAATGGATAAAGAAGATGTGTGTGTATATGTATGTGTGTGTATATATGTACATATACACACATATATGGGCATATATATATATATATGGATGGATATGTATACATATACTTACATATATATACACATACACATGTCTTCTTTATCTTATATATATATATATATAAGATATATATATATGTATATATATATATACACACACACATCTTTATCCATTCATCAGTGTGGATACATGTATGTGCCCACAGTATGGGTGTACAATATGGATACATACACACACACAGTATGGATACATTTGTATATGTATTCATACACACACACATACAGATATATAGATAGATAGATAGATATATCTGTATATATATATATATATATATATATATACAGATATATCTATCTATCTATCTATATATATATATATATATATGGATGTGTGTGTACAGACAAGGGCATTTGCTGTGATGAGTGGAAGTGATGTATGGAGTGATGTATGGAAGTGCTGAATCATTGTATCGTTCACCTGAAAATAACATTACACTGTATGTTGACTGACTGGAATTTAAATAAAAACTTTTAAAAATGTCAATTGCAGCCAACTTTTTTAGAGTACTTACTCTATGGATCATTTTGCATTGATTTCTTTTTCTGTATTATCACATTTAATTTTTGTAAGACTCTAGTTAGATGGGCATATAATTAGTATTCTCCTGATTTTACAAAACATAGAAAAAGACTGGAAAAGGAATAGTAAGTGTCTTGGACTACATAGCTGCCAGGGGGAGGAGTGAATATATGAACCAAGGCAAAATGATATCAGGGTCCATCTTCCTAATCAGAATGTTAGACTGCCTGTGTACTTATTACTGTTATTTTTTCCCCACATTTTTTAGCACTATTTATCTCATCTGTTCTAAAGCCTTTAATGTTTCTTAATTATTAAATAAGAAATACAGAAACCTGACATTCAAAGTCGTCTCCAGTAGGACAAACTTATACTTCTAATTTCATCTCCTATTCATTCTTCTCAGCTATTCAGCCATTGACATTTTTCAGAACTACTCAAATAGCCAACTTTCCATCTGTTACATCTCAATGTCATTTCTCACTATTCTCAGCTCTATTTTTTTTTCTTCTACCAATCAAATTCTTTCCATCCTCCAAAGAACAAACTTAAAGACCCACAAATTCCTCTCCATTCTCTTTCCGAGGTGCTCCTGTGACACATGTGCTTCTGTTACATGCACTACACAAGCTTTTATATAACAGTGGGTGTCCACATTCTAGTCTAGAGTATAAACTGTGTCTTCCCTTGTGAGGAGCTCTGTTACAGACAGGTTCTTAATTGTCACAGCTTTGACACAGAAAGTCCCATAAATGATTAATGAATTGATAGAAATGGAAACCTAATTTCCATTAATACCAACAAGAAAAAAAAATCACTGAGAATGAGGTTATTTTGTTTATTACATCCTCTACCCATTTTGATATGGAATTTTCACTTATAAATGCAAGTATAGCTTTCTAAATAAAATGTTCATTCTTCTCATTGTATTTTTATAAAGCTTTCTTTGCAATAGAGCAGATGAGTTTTAGGAATGGTGCATTCTATACTGGCGTGGTGCTCCACATTTTTAGTGTTAGTTTTCAATGGTACTTACCTCTGCAGAGCAAAAGAGCTGGTACTACATAAAAATCACATCTGCTGTCATAACTATTGTCATAAGTCCCTTTCTCTCTCCAAAATGGCAGCAGAAAAGCTGTGCACAGAACAGAATCCCAAAATGTGGGAGCTTGCCCAGGTGCCCCATTGTCCTTTCTGTCATAGTATAAATGAAACAAAAGGACAGCAAAGGCAGTTGGCTGAAATCTGACTGCCAAAAGTAATAACTAAAATGTTTAATGGTATGTCTTTTTCAAATGAGAATGTCTTGATAGTTCAAAAAAACATATTAATTTAATATACAGTGAATCTGTGTACCGTAGCAGCAAGTTTCTTGATACATGTGATTAATTGATTTCAGTTCTCATAATGAGTCCACAGAAACATGTGAAAGGACATGGTGTAAGGGGAAAACTCATTTTTGTTTCTAAAATTTATCCAAGGTTAGTTCAAATCTAATTTAAAACCTAGTATTAAAGGCTAAGCATGGTGATGTGCTAAAGTGGAAGAAACATAGGTTTGATACCTGATGGAACTGTATTAGATTCTTGATTTTGACATTTCATAATTGGTAGATATTGTCTGGTTATTTAACTCTCTAATCTTCAGCTTTTTAATTTGTAAAATGAAGATAATATTAAACATGTCGTATACATGCCCTAGCTCTTAGAGATAGTCATGATGTCTGAAATAAATTTGTTTAACAAATAATGATTACTTCTTTGAATATTACTGTCATATGAAAGTATTAGCAAGAAGAATAGGAAAATATATAATATATAAGAATAGGAAAATATATTCCTATAAGAATAGGAAAATATATAAAATATATAAATATATTTCTGAAGTTTATCCCATGGAAAAGGACCAGACAGTGCAGGACTCCACTGGAAATTCCCTCCAAGTTGAAAAATATCTTCTCTATTCTGGTCCTCAGATTTTCATTCTCTGGGGAACCTGAGGTAAAAGAACAATCAGAAAACCATACAAATAGGAGTCAAATAAACACTTTGGGAAGAATCCAAAACTTTTCTCCCAGCTACTTCTAATTTCCCATTCTTTGAGATAATTGCCTATTAGTATCCTCCTCACTAAGAAGCCACTCCGCTTATTATAACAGAGGAGAATATCAACCATCTTCCCAGTTCTAATTTTAATCTGGGATAAACAGGACTGCCTGCATATACTTATTAGCTTTTATTTTCAACAAATTACTCTGAAACATATTAATTACTTTTCTTTCTGCTAACATAACTTATTCTATGTGTAGGTATTATAGTATATATACTTGGACTTTGTTCTTAAGAAACCAAAAAGGTTGATATGAAAGAAGGAGTTGGGACGGGCAAGTAGCAGTTTGTCCAGAACAAGTTGAGGCCTCTGTAAAAAAGTGTATAAGGGGGAAATATTGCTTTATTTTTCTGAATGTATTTGCACAAAAACTAAACATATCATCTGACCTCCACTTTAAATAGATGGCTCTCCTGCAATTCATGAATTAAATCAAGGCTTCCAGCTCATAGTCTACTTCCATCTTCTCTATCCAAAGAGAAAAAAAAAAATGGTATGCAAAGGATAGAAGAGATTGTTGAAAGGAATTGAAATATAATATAAATGAAGAGAAAGTAAGAGCTATTTAACTATTCAATATGAATTCAAATCAATCATCCCAGTTATAGTTCATAACAAGGAACTTAGGAGAACTTTCTATGAAGCTAAAATTGACAATGTTTGTGGAACCAGGGAGGATAAGAGAGTCAATGGAAAACTGAAACTATCAAGTGTTCCTACTTGCAAGAAACTGAAATTTATAGCATACATGTTTTAATATCTGGTTTGTAAATCTCTAGAAATAAAAGCATTGACCATTAGCAGGCCAACATATATTTACACAGAAGAGAAGGCAACTTACTCTATTTCTTTCAAAATCCTAAATTTAACAATATTCTAGAAAAGTGGTATGACAAAATCTCTCTCTTTATTTGTAAGTTTTTTTATTAATTAATTTATTTTCAGAAAAACAGTATTCATTATTTCTTCACCACACCCAGTGCCCCATGCAATCCGTGCCCTCTATAATACCCACCACCTGGTACCCCAACCTCCCACCCCCCCGCCACTTTAAACCCCTCAGATTGTTTTTCAGTCCATAGTCTCTCATGATTCACCTCCCCTTCCAATTTCCCCCAACTCCCTTCTGCTCTCTAACACCCCTTGTCCTCCATGCTAGTTGTTATGCTCCACAAATAAGTGAAACCATATGATAACTGACTCTCTCTGCTTGACTTATTTCACTCAACATAATCTCTTCCAGTCCCATCCATGTTGCTACAAAAGTTGGGTATTCATCCTTTCTGATGGAGGCATAATACTCCATAGTGTATATGGACCACATCTTCCTTATCCATTCATCCGTTGAAGGGCACCTTGGTTCTTTCCACAGTTTGGCAACCGTGGCCATTGCTGCTATAAACATTGGGATACAGATGGCCCTTCTTTTCACGACATCTGTATCTTTGGGGTAAATACCCAGGAGTGCAATTGCAGGGTCATAGGGAAGTTCTATTTTGAATTTCTTGAGGAATCTCCACACTGTTCTCCCAAGAGGCTGCACCAACTTTCATTCCCACCAACAGTGTAAGAGGGTTCCCCTTTCTCCACATCCCCTCCAACACATGTTGTTTCCTGTTTTGTTAATTTTGGCCATTCTAACTGGTGTAAGGTGATATCTCAATGTGGTTTTAATTTGAATTTCCCTGAGGGCTAGTGATGATGAATATTTTTTCATGTGTCCACTAGCCATTTGTATGTCTTGATTGGAGAAGTGTCTGTTCATATCTTCTGCCCATTTTTTGATATGTTTGCCTGTTTTATGTGTGTTGAGTTTGAGGAGTTCATTATAGATCCTGGATATCAACCTTTGTCTGTACTGTCATTTGCAAATATCTTCTCCCATTCCGTGGGTTGCCTCTTTGTTTTCTTGACTGTTTCCTTTGCTGTGCAGAAGCTTTTGATTTTGATGAAGTCCCAAAAGTTTATTTTTGCTTTTGTTTCCTTTGCCTTTGGAAACATATCTTGAAAGAAGTTGCTGTGGCTGGTATTGAAGAGATTACTGCCTATGTTCTCCTCTAGGATTCTGATGGATTCCTGTCTCACATTGAGTTCTTTTATCCATTTTGAGTTTATCTTTGTGTACAGTGTAAGAGAATGGTTGAGTTTCATTCTTCTACGTATAGCTGTCCAGTTTTCCCAGCACCATTTATTGAAGAGACTGTCTTTTCTCCACTGTATATATTTTCCTGTTTTGTCGAAGATTAATTGACCATAGAGTTGAGGGTCCATATCTCGGCTCTCTATTCTGTTCCACTGGTCTATGTGTCTGTTTTTATGCCAGTACCATGCTGTCTTGGTGATCACAGCTTTGTAATAAAGCTTGGAATCAGGTAACGTGATGCCCCCAGCTTTATTTTGGTTTTTCAACATTTCCTTAGCAATTAGGGTTCTCTTCTGATTCCGTACAAATTTTAGGATTATTTGCTCCAGCTCTTTGAAGAATATTGGTGGAATTTTGATCAGAATGGCATTATAAGTATAGATTGCTCTAGGCAGTATAGACATTTTAACAATGTTTATTCTTCCGATCCAAGAGCATGGAATGGTCTTCCACCTTTTTGTATCTTCTTCAATTTCTTTCATGAGTGTTCTGTAGGAACCTTCTCCAGAATAGACCACATACTGGGTCACAAATCAGGACTCAACCAATATCAAAAGACTGAGATTATTCCCTGCATATTCTCAGATCACAATGCTTTGAAACTGGAGCTCAATCACAAGGAAAAGTTCAGAAGGAACTCAAACACCTGGAAGCTAAAGACCACCTTGCTTAAGAATACTTGGATCAACCAGGAGATAAAGAAGAACTGAAACAATTCATGGAAACCAATGAGAATGAAGACACTTCGGTCCAAAACCTATGGGATACAGCAAAGGCGGTCCTAAGGGAGAAATACATAGCCATTCAAGCCTCCCTAAAAAAAAAGTGAAAAATCCAGAGTACAACAGCTGTTTCTACACCTTAAAGAACTGGAGAATCAACAACAAATTAAACCAACTCCACACAGAAGAAGGGAAATCATCAAGATTAGAGCTGAGATCAATGAGGTAGAAACCAGAGATACAGTAGAACGTATCAATGAAACTAGAAGCTGTTTTTTTTTTTATAATTTTTTATTTTTTATAAACATATATTTTTATCCCCAGGGGTACAGGTCTGTGAATCACCAGGTTTACACACTTCACAGCACTCACCAAAGCACATATGCTCCCCAATGTCCATAATCCTACCCCCTTCTCCCAAACCCCCTCCCCCCAGCAACCCTCAGTTTGTTTTGTGAGATTAAGAGTCACTTATGGTTTGTCTCCCTCCCAATCCCATCTTGTTTCATTGATTCTTCTCCTACCCACTTAAGCCCCCATGTTGCATCACCACTTCCTCATATCAGGGAGATCATATGATAGTTGTCTTTCTCTGCTAAGCAGGATACGCTCTAGTTCCATCCATGTTGTCGCAAATGGCAAGATTTCATTTCTTTTGATGGCTGCATAGTATTCCATTGTGTATATATACCACTTCTTCTTGATCCATTCATCTGTTGATGGACATCTAGGTTCTTTCCATAGTTTGGCTATTGTGGACATTGCTGCTATAAACATTCGGGTGCACGTGCCCCTTTGGATCACTACGTTTGTATCTTTAGGGTAAATACCCAATAGTGCAATTGCTGGGTCATAGGGCAGTTCTATTTTCAACATTTTGAGGAACCTCCATGCTGTTTTCCAGAGTGGCTGCACCAGCTTGCATTCCCACCAACAGTGTAGGAGGGTTCCCCTTTCTCCGCATCCTCGCCAGCATCTGTCATTTCCTGACTTGTTGATTTCAGCCATTCTGACTGGTGTGAGGTGATATCTCATTGTGGTTTTGATTTGTATTTCCCTGATGCCGAGTGATATGGAGCACTTTTTCATGTGTCTGTTGGCCATCTGGATGTCTTCTTTGCAGAAATGTCTGTTCATGTCCTCTGCCCATTTCTTGATTGGATTATTTGTTCTTTGGGTGTTGAGTTTGCTAAGTTCTTTATAGATTCTGGACACTAGTCCTTTATCTGATATGTCGTTTGCAAATATCTTCTCCCATTCTGTCAGTTGTCTTTTGATTTTGTTAACTGTTTCCTTTGCTGTGCAAAAGCTTTTGATCTTGATGAAATCCCAATAGTTCATTTTTGCCCTTGCTTCCCTTGCCTTTTGCGTTGTTCCTAGGAAGATGTTGCTGCGGCTGAGGTCGAAGAGGTTGCTGCTGTGTTCTCCTCAAGGATTTGGATGGATTCCTTTCGCACATTGAGGTCCTTCATCCATTTTGAGTCTATTTTTGTGTGTGGTGTAAGGAAATGGTCCAATTTCATTTTTCTGCATGTGGCTGTCCAATTTTCCCAGCACCATTTATTGAAGAGGCTGTCTTTTTTCCATTGGACATTCTTTCCTGCTTTGTCGAAGATTAGTTGACTGTAGAGTTGAGGGTCTATTTCTGGGCTCTCTATTCTGTTCCATTGATCTATGTGTCTGTTTTTGTGCCAGTACCATGCTGTCTTGATGATGACAGCTTTGTAATAGAGCTTGAAGTCCAGAATTGTGATGCCACCAACGTTGGCTTTCTTTTTCAATATCCCTTTGGCTATTCGAGGTCTTTTCTGGTTCCATATAAATTTTAGAATTATTTGTTCCATTTCTTTGAAAAAGATGGATGGTACTTTGATAGGAATTGCATTAAATGTGTAGATTGCTTTAGGTAGCATAGACATTTTCACAATATTTATTCTTCCAATCCAGGAGCATGGAACATTTTTCCATTTCTTTGTGTCTTCCTCAGTTTCTTTCATGAGTACTTTATAGTTTTCTGAGTATAGATTCTGTGCCTCTTTGGTTAGGTTTATTCCTAGGTATCTTATGGTTTTGGGTGCAATTGTAAATGGGATTGACTCCTTAATTTTTCTTTCTTCTGTCTTGCTGTTGGTGTAGAGAAATGCAACTAATTTCTGTGCATTGATTTTATATCCTGACACTTTACTGAATTCCTGTATAAGTTCTAGCAGTTTTGGAGTGGAGTCTTTTGGGTTTTCCACATATAGTATCATATCATCTGAGAAGAGTGATAGTTTGACTTCTTCTTTGCCGATTTGGATGCCTTTAATTTCCTTTTGTTGTCTGATTGCTGAGGCTAGGACCTCTAGTACTATGTTGAATAGCAGTGGTGATAATGGACATCCCTGCCGTGTTCCTGACCTTAGCGGAAAAGCTTTCAGTTTTTCTCCATTGAGAATGATATTTGCGCTGGGTTTTTCATAGATGGCTTTGATGATATTGAGGTATGTCCCCTCTATCCCTACACTTTGAAGAGTTTTGATCAGGAAGGGATGCTGTACTTTGTCAAATGCTTTTTCAGCATCTATTGAGAGTATCATATGGTTCTTGTTCTTTCTTTTATTGATGTGTTGTATCACATTGACTGATTTGTGGATGTTGAACCAACCTTGCAGCCCTGGAATAAATCCCACTTGGTCGTGGTGAATAATCCTTTTAATGTACTGTTGAATCCTATTGGCTAGTATTTTGGTGAGAATTTTCGCATCTGTGTTCATCAAGGATATCGGTCTATAGCTCTCTTTTTTGGTGGGATCCTTGTCTGGTTTTGGGATCAAGGTGATGCTGGCCTCATAAAATGAGTTTGGAAGTTTTCCTTCCATTTCAATTTTTTGGAACAGTTTCAGGAGAATAGGAATTAGTTCTTCTTTAAATGTTTGGTAGAATTCCCCCGGGAAGCCGTCTGGCCCTGGGCTTTTGTTTGTTTGGAGATTTTTAATGACTGTTTCAATCTCCTTACTGGTTATGGGTCTGTTCAGGCTTTCTACTTCTTCCTGGTTCAGTTGTGGTAGTTTATATGTTTCTAGGAATGCATCCATTTCTTCCAGATTGTCAAATTTGTTAGCGTAGAGTTGCTCATAGTATGTTCTTATAATAGTTTGTATTTTTTTGGTGTTAGTTGTGATCTCTCCTCTTTCATTCATGATTTTATTTATTTGGGTCCTTTCTCTTTTCTTTTTGATAAGGCTGGCCAGGGGTTTATCAATTTTATTAATTCTTTCAAAGAACCAGTTCCTAGTTTCGTTGATTTGTTCTATTGTTTTTTTGGTTTCTATTTCATTGATTTTTGCTCTGATCTTTATGATTTCTCTTCTCCTGCTGGGCTTAGGGTTTCTTTCTTGTTCTTTCTCCAGCTCCTTTAGGTGTAGGTTTAGCTTGTGTACCTGAGACCTTTATTGTTTCTTGAGAAAGGCTTCTACCGCTATATATTTTCCTCTCAGGACTGCCTTTGTTGTGTCCCACAGATTTTAAACCGTTGTATTTTCATTATCATTTGTTTCCATGATTTTTTTCAATTCATCTTTAATTTCCCGGTTGACCCATTCATTCTTTAGAAGGATGCTGTTTAGTCTCCATGTATTTGGGTTCTTTTCAAACTTCCTTTTGTGGTTGAGTTCTAGCTTTAGAGCATTGTGGTCTGAAAATATGCAGGGAATGATCCCAATCTTTTGATACCGATTGAGTCCTGATTTAGGACCAAGGATGTGATCTATTCTGGAGAATGTTCCATGTGCACTAGAGAAGAATGTGTATTCTGTTGCTTTGGGATGAAATGTTCTGAATATATCTGTGATGTCATTCTGGTCCAGTGTGTCGTTTAAGGCCTTTATTTCCTTGCTGATCTTTTGCTTGGATGATCTGTCCATTTCAGTGAGGGGAGTGTTAAAGTCCCCTACTGTTATTGTATTATTGTTGATGTGTTTCTTTGATTTTGTTATTAATTGGTTTATATAGTTGGCTGCTCCCACGTTGGGGGCATAGATATTTAAAATTGTTAGATCTTCTTGTTGGACAGTCCCTTTGAGTATGATATAGTGTCCTTCCTCATCTCTTATTATAGTCTTTGGCTTAAAATCTAATTGATCTGATATAAGGATTGCCACTCCTGCTTTCTTCTGATGTCCATTAGCATGGTAAATTCTTTTCCACCCCCTCACTTTAAATCTGGAGGTGTCTTCAGGCTTAAAATGAGTTTCTTGGAGGCAACATATAGATGGGTTTTGTTTTTTTATCCATTCTGATACCCTGTGTCTTTTGACAGGGGCATTAAGGCATTAACATTCAGGGTAACTATTGAGAGATATGAATTTAGTGCCATTGTATTGCCTGTAAGGTGACTGTTACTTTATATGGTCTCTGTTCCTTTCTGATCTACCACTTGTAGGCTCTCTCTTTGCTTAGAGGACCCCTTTCAATATTTCCAGTAGAGCTGGTTTGGTGTTTGTAAATTCTTTCAGTTTTTGTTTGTCCTGGAAGCTTTTAATCTTTCCTTCTATTTTCAATGATAGCCTAGCTGGATATAGTATTCTTGGCTGCATGTTTTTCTCGTTTAGTGCTCTGAAAATATCATGCCAGCTCTTTCTGGCCTGCCAGGTCTCTGTGGATAAGTCAGCTGCCAATCTAATATTTTTACCATTGTATGCTACAGACTTCTTTCTCGGGCTGCTTTCAGGATTTTCTCTTTGTCACTGAGACTTGTAAATTTTACTATTAGGTGACGGGGTGTGGGCCTATTCTTATTGATTTTGAGGGGCATTCTCTGAACCTCCTGAATTTTGATGCTCGTTCCCTTTGCCATATTGGGGAAATTCTCCCCAATAATTCTCTCCAGTATACCTTCTGCTCCCCTCTCCCTTTCTTCTTCTTCTGGAATCCCAATTATTCTAATGTTGTTTTGTCTTATGGTGTCACTTATCTCTCGAATTCTCCCCTCGTGGTCCAGTAGCTGTTTGTCCCTCTTTTGCTCAGCTTCTTTATTCTCTGTCATTTGGTCTTCTATATCACTAATTCTTTCTTCTGCCTCATTTATCCTAGCAGTGAGAGCCTCCATTTTTGATTACACCTCATTAATAGCTTTTTTGATTTCAACTTGGTTAGATTTTAGTTCTTTTATTTCTCCAGAAAGGGCTTTTATATCTCTCGAGAGGGTTTCTCTAATATCTTCCATGCCTTTTTCGAGTCCGGCTAGAACCTTGAGAATTGTCATTCTGAACTCTAGATCTGACATATTACCAATGTCTGTATTGATTAGGTCCCTAGCCTTTGGTACTGCCTCTTGTTCTTTTTTTTGTGTTGAATTTTTCCGTCTTTTCATTTTGTCCAGATATGAGTATATGAAGGAGCAAGTGAAATACTAAAAGGGTGGTAACAACCCCAGGAAAATATGCTTTAACCAAATTAGAAGAGATCCCAAATCGTGAGGGGGGAGAAAGGGGATAAAAAGAGGTTCAAAAAGGAAGAAAGAAAATAAAAAGAAAAAAGAAAAAAAAAGAAAAGAAAAGAATTTAAAAAAAGAAAACAAATAAGAAAAATATAAAAAAGAAAAAAATATATATATTGGATAAACTAGTTAAAAAACGTTAAAAAAGAAAAAGGTAAAAGTTAAAATAAAATTACTAGAAGGCAAGAAAAAAAAAATGAAAAAGAAAAAAATCAAATTAACTGCAAGACTAAAAAAAATCACAGGTAAAAAGCCATGAGTTCCGTGCTTTGCTTTCTCCTCCTCTGGAATTCTGCTGTTCTCCTTGGTATTGAAACCGCGGTCCTTGGTAGGTGAACTTGGTCTCGGCTGGATTTCTTGTTGATCTTTTGGGGGAAGGGCCTGTTGTAGTGATTCTCAAGTGTCTTTGCCCCACGTGGAATTGCACCGCCCTTACCCAGGGCTGGGGTGAGTAATCTGCTCGGGTTTGCTTTCAGGAGCTTTTGTTACCTGAGCTCTTTCCGTAGAGTTCCGGAGGACAGGGATACAAATGGCGGCCTCCAAAGAGCCCTCAGAGAACAGTGCCCAGTTACTGCCTGACCTCCGGCCGTGCTCCGAGCTCACCGAGCCTGCGACCGGTTCAAGGTAACACCGAGCTGCGAGCTTACTGTCGGCTCTGTCTCTGTAGCCGGCTTTCCCGTTCCAATACCCGCAAGCTCTGCGACACTCAGACACCCCCGATCCTTCTGTGACCCTGTGGGACCTGAGGCCACGCCGACCCCGCGTGGGCTTCGCCCCAGTTTAGCCTCTGGAGCAATGTCACTCAGCGGAACAGACTTTTAAATTAAAAGTCCTGATTTTGTGCGCCGTTGCTCCACCGCTTGCCGGGAGCCGGCCCCTCCCCCCGGGGTCTATCTTCCCGTCGCTTTGGATTAACTTCTCCGCCGGCCCTACCTTTCAGAAAGTGGTTGTTTTTCTGTTTTCAGAATTGCTGTTCTTCTTCTCTTCGATCTGCCGATGGATTTTCAGGTGTTTGAAATCTTTAGATAAGCTATCTAGCTGATCTCCGGCTAGCTGAAGTAGTCTCAGCCTGCTACTTCTCCGCCATCTTCAGAAGCTGGTTTTTTTAAAGAATCAATAAGATCGATAAACCATTGGCCACCCTAATCCAAAAGAAAAGAGAGAAAGCCCAAATTCATAAAATTATGAATGAAAAGGAAGAGATCACAACGAACACCAAGGAAGTAGAAACAATCATCAGAAGTTATTATCAACAGTTATATGCCAATAAGCTTAGCAACCTAGATGAAATGGATGCATTCCTGGAAAACTATAAACTCCCAAAATTGAACCAGGAAGAAATCGACAACCTGAATAGACCGATATCTAGTAATGAGATTGAAGCGGTGATCAAAAACCTCCCAAAAAACAAGAGCCCAGGACCTGACGGATTCCCTGGGGAATTCTACCAAACTTTCAAAGAAGAAATAACACCTATTCTCCTGAAGCTGTTTCAAAAAATTGAAGCAGAAGGAAAACTCTGCTTTCTTTCTCCTTTTCAGACTCTTTCTATGAAGCTAGCATTACCCTGATCCCCAAACCAGGCAAAGACCAAAAAGGAGAATTTCAGACCAATATTACTGATGAATATGGATGCTAAGATTCTCAACAAGATCCTAGCCAACAGGATCCAACAGCACATTAAAAAGATTATCAACCATGATCAGGTGGGATTCATTCCTGGGCTACAAGGATGGCTCAACATTTGCAAATCAATCAATGTGATACAACAAATTAATATGAGAAGAGAGAAGAACCACATGGTCCTCTCAATTGATGCATAAAAAGCATTTGACAAAATCCAGCATCCGTTCCTGGTTAAAACACTTCAAAGTATAGGGATAGAGGGAACATTACTGAACCTCATCAAATCTATCTATGAAAAACCCACAGCAAATATCATCCTCAATTGGAAAAAGCTTGCAGCCTTCCCGTTGAGATCAGGAACAAGACAAGGATGCCCACTTTCACCACTCTTGTTCAACATAGTATTAGAAGTCCTAGCAACAGCAATCAGACAACAAAGAGAAATAGAAGGTATCCAAATTGGCAATGAAGAAGTAAAACTCTCTCTATTCACAGATGACATGATTCTTTATATGGAAAACCCAAAAGACTCTACTCCCAAACTACTAGAACTCATACAGCAATTCAGCAACGTGGCAGGATACAATGTCAATGTGCAGAATCAGTGGCTTTCTTATACACTAACAATGAAAATACAGAAAGGGAAATTAGAGAATTGATTCCATTTACTATAGCACCAAGAACCATAAGATACCTGGGAATAAACCTAACCAAAGAGGTAAAGGATCTGTACTTGAGGAACTACAGAACACTCTGTAAGTTTTAATTTAAATTCCAGTTAGAAAAAAATAAAATCTCGCCATTTGTAACAACGTGGATGGAGCTTGAGAGCATTATGTTAAGCAACGTAAGTCAATCAGAGAAAGACAAATACCCTGATTTCTCACATGTGGAATATAAAAACAAAGCAAAGGAGCAAAGGGAAAATATCTCTCCTTTAAAAAAAAAATGAAGAGTGGAGAGATGGGTCAAAGGATTCATTGTAGAAGAAGGTACTTTGAAATATAGATTAATATGAGTTAGTGGGGAAATTTTTAAGTAGAGCTAGTAGGTTTATGTTTTCATTCTTACTCAAATTTTGAATGATGTGAATTTGAATGTTCTAACTAATAAATTCTGTGTCAGAATCAGAGTATCAAAATAAATAGCCTAACACAATGGATTCAATGAAACAGAAATAATTAGGTAACTCTAAATTAAAACATGTAGCAATATGAACTAAACTATTCTGGTATCTAGTGATAAGATTCACATAAGTAAAATCATGTGTGTCTGTTGCAAGATCAAACCTAAAGTTTAAAAGAATGTAACATATCATTAAGTTAAATCTTGAAAATTGATATTTTCTTCTGACTAATGATTAATTCACGTTTATTTGAGTAGAGAGGATCTTCCCTCTATATATATAGTTTAGGCCATTTCAATCTAATGTTGTTTAGGGAAGTAAAATTGATCATAACATCATAAAATGCACTAATCACTTATAAGTGAGTATTGCTTACAGCATCACTTATAAAATTGTCTCCAAACAACCACTTCCAGAAAAAAAAAAAAAAAAAAGATAAAAAGGATGATGAAGAATGGTTGATCTGTATGCAAAGCCTTTACAAATGAGGATCAGAAAGTTTAAACTAATCAATTTTTGAAGTAGTGACATTGGAAAAAATTATAACATCCTGAACGTTTCAACATTTCCAAAGAAGGCAACTTGAATATCAACGAATTAAGAACAAAATATGGAGTAATTAATGGAATGCACTAAATAGTTTCATAATGATCCTCTTCATATTGCCAAAGCCAAACATGAGTTGAAAATATCATATTATAGAATTGTGTTACAAAAATCACATACGCACCCAAAATATAACAATACTTGATTCAGTCTAAGTTAACTTGTAATTTCTACAACTTAAAATTTGGTGACTATCAGATAAAATTTCTATTTTGGTAATGGTAATTTTAGGACAAAATTCCAATACATTTTTTTTTTTCACTCTTCACTATGAAATGTTGTTTCCTTTTTTTAGAGTGGAATCAATTCAATTGCCTTCTCCTGACACTAGTTATACTGAGATAGTGTGAGTCTCATCTGCTACCTACTGAGATCTCATTCTCTTTTTTAAAAGATCAGGCTTTTATACTTTATTACCTATTCATTCATTAATGTATTCAAAAATATTTGTTGGGCTCCTTCTATGAACTAGACCTATTTGTAAAAGCTGGAGTAGAACAGTGAATAAAATGGATAAAAATCTCTCTTCTCATATATTTCACATATTCAGTCAACATGTTAACTAATTTTCTGTTTCTTCTGTCCACTCTGCCTGTTGTAGTCACACTTAACAAATCACCTCTGTGACATAATAGATTTCAAATATTTGAAAATAACTGTCACATTTCCCTTTAATCTTTTCTTCCTGTAAGAAATACCCAGATTCTTTAGTTGTGTGTTTTGTTTGACGTAGTTCTTTTTTTTTTTTTTTTAATTTTTTTAAGACTTTATTTATTTGAGGGGCATCTTGGTGGCTCGGTGGGTTAAAGCCTCTGCCTTCGGCTCAGGTCATGGTCTCAGGGTCCTGGGATGGAGCCCTACATTGGCTTTCTGTTCGGCAGGGAGCCTGCTTCCTCCTCTCTCTCTCTCTCTCTGTGCCTGCCTCTCGGCCTACTTGTGATCTGTCAAATAATAAATAAATAAAAATCTTTAAAAAGAAGACTTTATTTATTTGAGAGAGAGAGAGAGGGTGAGACAGAGAGGAGCACAAGCTTGGGGGAGAGGCAGAGGAAGAGAGAGAAGCAGGTTCCCCATTGAGCAGGGAGTTGGCTGAAGAGCTCAATCCCAGGACCTGCACCCGAGACAGATGCTTAAGGACTGAGCCACCCAGGTGCCCCTGCTTGACGAAGTTTTTTGTTTTTTTAAAGATTTTATTTATTTGAGAGAGAGAGAGAAAGATCACAAGTAGGCAGAGAGGCAGGCAGGGAGAGAGGAGGAAGCAGGCTCCCCGCTGAGCAGAGAGCCCAACACCAAGCTCCATCCCAGGACCCCAGGGTCATGACTTGAGCAGAAGGCAGAGGCTTTAACCCACTGAGCCACCCAAGTTCCCCTGTTTGACGAAGTTTTAAAACCCATCAGCAACCATCTACTTCAGAGGTACTGTGAATTCTAGATTATTTCCTAATCATTCTTTTCATCGTCCTTTCCTGCCCTCCTATAATTTGAGATGTTTTTTAAAACGTAATTTACCAAAAGCCATATATGTTGTATATATATATACACAATACATATATACATATACATATACCTATATATACAATATACATATATACAATATATATTGCATATATATGCACACATAGAATAGAGAATACATATCATATCCTTTGCCCAGGACAGTATGTACCCATCTATACAGCCAAAAATTGTGCTCACAACTTTTTTCCGAGATACATCAGCGCTTAGGGCCAAATGAAGATTTTCTTCATCTAATTCGCCCACAGTGGTTTAGCTAAAAATGTTGCAAAGTCAGATATTTTCAATCCTTTATTAATTTTGGTTGAGGTTTTTAGCACTCAACTTTATATCTTTGTATTTATCTCTGTTAAATTTCATCTTTTTAATTTCAGCCTATTGTTTTAATCTTTTGAGGTGATGTTAACTCTGTGCCAACAATATTTGTCATATTGCCCAGTTTTTTGTCACCTACAAATTTAATCATCAGGCTTTTTCTCTTGCTGATTAGTTCAAAAACAAAAACGATGAACCTGAGACAAGCATAGATCCCTATGGCACCCTGTTGGAGATTGCATTGCCCAATTGTTTGCATGAGGATGTCAGTCAGGTGTAAATTTCCCTTTCTCTGCTCCACCCAATTTATATTACACATGTTTACATTCCAGCAGTCATAAATGCATTTGCAAAGCTTTTCTGATGCTTGAATATGCCATAGTTAAAGTATGCTCACGAATTTCCCCCAAAAGAATGTGTAGCTCCATTCTCTGTGCACTTATTGCACTTTTTATGTACCTTCAATGTAATACCTACTCAAATTATATTAGAATCATTTTTTTGCACAGCATGTCATGCAGTGGTGCTCAATATTTATTAGTCCAATGAGTAGATGAGTGGTAGGTAAATTTGTGTTAACTTCTCAATCAAGGACCCTAACAGAAAATGACACAAGACTGCTGTCCTGTACATATTGAATGACTTTGGCAACACTTAAGGTCTCAGCTAATAGGATTCAGTATACTAAGATCATCGCATGACTGTAAGTTGTACAGATGACAGGAATTGCTACTTGCATTTAGTGCTGGGGAAACCAGAGTAACTAAAAATTATGACTGCTCCAGGGTCTATGACAAAGCAATTTAAAATAGTACTCACACGTCCTACTTTATAGAAATGTTCCACTCAAATCAGGGACACATCTGTCAAATCAGAGGAGCTGCTTGAGGGTATATCATGTTTTGCCAATGCAAATTAACATAGCAGTTTGGAATTAATGTTTTGTGTTACATGCTTGCTTTTGTTTGTGAATTTTTAATAATGGTGTATGCAACTATTTTTATCATTAAATATTTATTATATATCAGCTATATAGTAGATAGTCTGCTATGCGTGCATAATATTGTGAGGGCTCTATGAGAGGCATTAAAAATAAGATATTTAATTTACTATTTATAATACATAGAGGTATTGATCATATCTCTTCATTATTGGGAGCTCACCATCTATCTGGTGGAAACACAAGCATGGGAAAATTAAATAGCCTAATAGGTACATGATTAAGTTTAACTAGTAGTTTTGTAATGTAATAATGATAATAGCATTTTGATTTCTAATTTATTAGTGATTCAACACATACTTAATAAACAGCTACTATGTACTAGTCAAGAAATTACCCCAGTAAGGAAAACAGTTAATGAATTCTGCATTCTACCAATTTGCAACTTAATAGCAGATACATTGTAGAAGTTTAAAAAGAAATTTGGTTGGGTTGTTTGGTCAGTAGAAGATTCATAAGGACTTTGAATATGTGCTGCATCTTGAAAATTGAACAGTCACAGGATAGAGGGAAACTCAACTCCAGGCTAAAGAATAACTACTTTGCACATGGAAGAAAAAGAATGATAAAAATAAGTGCTGCTTTCTAAAAGATGCTGAGTTTGTTTTTTTTTTCTCTTCTTTTGTTCAATCCTTCAGACACATCAAGTAGAAAAAGATAATATAGATTTCAATTGGGAAATTCCAAGACTTGCACAAAGAAGGATGAGGACGAAACTGTATTCTATGACTTAATGAATCTTAGTGTCCCTTGAAAAAGTAAACCATTTACCGCTCTATTACATGAAGAATTTATTTTTTATTTTTTATTTTTTTTTTATACTTTTTTTATTTTTTATAAACATATATTTTTATCCCCAGGGGTACAGGTCTGTGAATCACCAGGTTTACACACTTCACAGCACTCACCAAAGCACATACCCTCCCCAATGTCCATAATCCCAACCCCTTCTCCCAAACCCCCTCCCCTCGGCAACCCTCAGTTTGTTTTGTGAGATTAAGAGTCACTTATGGTTTGTCTCCCTCCCAATCCCATCTTGTTTCATTTATTCTTCTTCTACCCACTTAAGCCTCCATGTTGCAGAATTTATTTTAAGTTCAAAACCTGAAGATCTCATTTATACCCTCTGAATCTAAATGTCAAACCTGGTGTGAAGACTAAAATAAAACATGACTTAAAGAGAGAAAACTCTCATACCACAGCTTCCAACTCACCTAGAAAAGGCCACTGCAGTGCATTTTCAATGCTGCCTGTCATTCACTTTGCAAATTACAGGTCTTCCACTGAACATTGATGATCCATCACTGCCATGACAACAAAAAGCACTGCCTTAGCGACACTTGCTGCCGGTGAGAGAACAACACACTGCTTATAAATACTGTAGTTGGGAGATTAGTGTAAATTCTGAACAAAGAAACAAAATAAATCACACTTTGGAAATGCAACTGAAGTGGGTCAATTTGTTCGTGTGAAAATGCATTCCAAACTTTTGCGCAAACTTCACTATATGAAGTGTTTGAAAGAGGTGCCTAAATGTACACATATGAACTTTACATTTTTTACTTAGACATTTCCTTAAACTGATGCTGCCTTAATACGAATTTTTAATCAGAACCCAGAAAAATAAGTATAAAACATAGAAACTTTTCAATTTAAACAACAATCTTTGAGCACCTTATTAATAAATGGCAGTTTCACTGGATGAGAGGTCAGAAATATTCTCTAACCATCATTACTTTATCGTTTCATAGATTAGAAATTAAAATTTCTGGTTATTATTGAAATTTTTTATATCATTGTATTTGCTTTTTAATTCTATTACAGTTCTTTTTGGAATATAAGTGAGAGTTTTACAACCATATATTTGAGGAAAGGAAACAAAGTCAAGTGTGTCTCTTTCAAAAAATTTATTACAAGACTGAAACACATCTATCTCAGTTTTAGATTACATAAGCAAAAAGGAATTTGTAAGTAGAATATAAAATATGTAACTACTATAATTTATTAGATTATCTATAAGTTTCCAGTTGTCAACTTTTAGACATCTTAAAGTTGCCTGTGAGTGGGTACTCCTTGATGAG
Organism: Mustela lutreola; assembly: GCF_030435805.1. Classification (NCBI taxonomy): domain Eukaryota; kingdom Metazoa; phylum Chordata; class Mammalia; order Carnivora; family Mustelidae; genus Mustela; species Mustela lutreola. The sequence continues at coordinate 48,084,680 of NC_081302.1, forward strand.
TAAAGGGAAATGCTGACCCTCAGATGACTCAACTAAGGGAAAATGGTTCCCGCCCTCGAGGGGTAGCTTTATTTTTCCATACAACTCATTAGAGATCAAATCTTACAGTATTTTATATTGTTATCTCTTTAATATGTCTCTATTTTTTCAATAAACTTGAGGAAATATTTTTAATCTTTGTTCATGTTATCCCTCTATGGCGCTTAGAAAATTGCTGTGCTGGGTGCCTGGGTGGCTCAGAGGGTGCCTTCAGCTCAGGTCATGATCCCAGGATCCTGGGATTGAGTCCAGCATTGGGCTCTCTGCTCAGCCTGCCTCTCTCTCTGCCTGCCTCTCTGCCTACTTGTGATCTCTGTCTGTCAAATAAATAAATAAAATCTTAAAAAAAAAAAAAAGAAAATTGTTGTGCATATCATATATGTTGAACATATATTCTCTAAATTCAATCGACACCAGTTTACAAGAGTTTCTACTACTTTATAATTTATAGGGAACACAGCTTTGAGAATAATTTGTTTTGTCTTAGTACAAAGGCCTTTGTTTCATCAGAAGCACGCTGCTGGAAACCAACTTAGTTCACTGAGGCTAACCTCCCTTTTAGTTTGCCGACCATAAAACCCTCACCAAATCATTGATGTAGCTTACAGTCAGACACCTGCATTCATGATTTTACACAAATTTTTAGACTCTACAATAGTTAAGCATAATGTTGTTAGAAATTCTTTTAATAATTACCTGTTTACCAGAAGTTTCTATTGTTTTTCCCTAAGTTTATTTCTTTAGGCTCAAGAATTCATCAAGTGTAGATATTTTTTAGCAGTAGGAATTATAATATCACTGGGAAGCCTGGCTGATTCAGTTGGTAGAACATGTGACACTTGATCTTGGAGTTTTAAATTAGAGCCCCACATTAGCTGTAGAGATTACTTAAAAATAAAATCTTTAAAAAAAAGAATTTGAATATCCCAGGGGTCAGGAACTGTTAGTAAATGATCAGGAATTCAGAAATGAATAAAAAAGTTGTCGCAAGGGTGAAGAGTTTACAGTAAATAAAATGTCAATGCTGTATTTTAACTATATGTGTGTGTATATATACATACCTACATATAGACACACTTGTGCACACATATAGACCTATATGCAAATGTGCATATATTTTCCACATTATAAAATACTTATATGTTAGCAGTAAAAAAGGGAAACTTACTCATGATTGAATAATTGGTTAATGGCAGACCTGAGACTCCCAACACAGATGGTCCTGTATTTGACATTCTGCTCTGTAACACTGACAATAGCATACCATGAATGTCAAATGATGAGAGAAAAAATCATAAGATTCTAATTGAGGGATATTCTACAAAATGCCTGACCAGGATTCCTCAAAACTTCCAAAGCCATTGAAAACAAGGAACGTCTGAGAAGCTTTTATAGCTAAGAGAAGATTAAGGAGGCATGAGAACCAAATGTAATGAAGTATCCTAGATGAGATGCATGGAACCAGACTAAGACATAAGGGAAACTGGAAAAAATCTGAATGAAGTGTAGATTTTAGTTAGTAACAATGTATCAATTACGGTTCATTAGTTGTGACAAATGTACCATACTGATATAAAATGTTAATAAGAGAGGAAACTGGGTGTGAGATATTGGGGAACTCTGCCACTTTCTTCACAATAAATTCTGCGAATCTAAAAATGTACTAGAATAAAGTTGTTTTTAAAAATGCAAGTTGCAATATAATTTTTATAGTATCATCCTTTATGTTAAGGCAAACCAAAGTATTGTGAACGCATGATATTTGTTATATACATACGTGCATACATTTTATTACATTGGAAGAATATGTAGAAGGAAGACTCTGCTATTACCATTGACTAACTCAGGGAATGAAAAGGAGAGATGCTAAAAGAAAATTGGTTGTTTTTCTTTTACATGTGTGATTTGGGGTTTATTGAGCCATTTGGATATATTTCCTCTTGGAACTAGACTTTTCTGTAATTCTTTGAATATCAGACATACAGATTAATATGCTTTTCACCTCCTGTCAAGTACATTTGCCAGACAACATTCAACCTTTCCCTCAAAGTAGATGTCTTCAGTCATGCAAGTTGTCTTAGATATTGGACTTTATAGTCCATTGGTGATTGGGACTTAGAGCTGAGATTCTTACAAGTTGTATCAACTTTCCATTTTAGGAAAAGAGAGGAAGGGAAAAAGGAAGGAAAAAAGGAAGGAAGGAAGGAAGGAAGGAAGGAAGGAAGGAAAGAAAAGAAAAGAAAAGAAAAGAAAAGAAAAGAAAAGAAAAGAAAAGAAAAGAAAGAAGGAAAGATTCTTTTTGCCTTAAAAGGACAGCCTTTGAAAATTTATATTACAATTCCTTTTGGCTTTAGCTGGAATAAAAAAAAAAAATTAATAAACCTCTCCATAATCTTTATACACAAACTTAAAAGTCAACAGTACTAGCCAAAATGGTATCTATACCTTAAAAAAGTTTTTACTAAGTGGATTTGATAGATAATTTTTCTTATTTCCAACAGTACTTGAAGGTCCTCTTTCACAAAATGTTGAAGGGACCCGGGCCCTCCATCTTTTGATAAAATGTCATTAACATTTAGTCATACATGAAAATAAAACATTTCTATATGGTTGTGTGTCCAAACTTTTAGTCTCTATTTGAGGATTTTCTAGAGATTATTATAATAACGTATTTGCATTCTCACTAGTTATAGTGATCACATATTGTTTTATGGATAGTAAGGAAAAAATAAAATGCACAGGGAAAATGAAAATTTAAAGGACTATGCATTTCTTGAATAAACCAAACTCAAAACAGGGAAACTTCATGGTATCTAAACCAGTTTCTAAAAATACCACTTCAAACCACCTCTCTATGATCATCTTGCTTCACATTCTTACATAATATTTGAGACAAAGCATTTTTATTATAAAAACACTCTGGCAAGTAAAAATTCATCCTTTTATTAGTCAATGTGTTACTTAAAACTTCTCAAATAGTCATGATTTTCCCCTTTCCCTTATTTAGCCAAAAAAGCCTTCTAACTACAGAAAACTTTTTTTTGCCCAGATTTCTTTTTTGAAAGAAAAAGCAGTTTACCTGTCACACCTTTTCAGGCTTTTGAAGAAGCAAAAAAAAAAAAAAAAAAAAAAAAAAAAGTGTTTAGTAGTATATTTAAGGGTTCAACTTTTATTTTTAATAAAAATTAGTAATTTAGGGCACCTGAGTGGCTCAGTCAGTTGAGCATCCAACTCTTGATTTTGGCTCAGGTCATGATCTTAGGATTTGAGATCAACCACTTTGTCCAGTTCTGCACTTAGTGGGGAGTCTTCTTGAGACTCTCTCTCTCTCTTTCCCTCTGTCCCTCCCCCCACACTTGCTCTCAAAATAAATAAATCTTTAAAAATTAAATTAATAATTTTAAAGAGTAATATTTAAAACATACAATTTGGTGATTATATGTGGCACCCTTTCCTGATTTGTTTAAAGCTATTAAGATTAAAAGTTCCTTAAAAGTACAAATACTGTTTTGTTTTGTAGAATATTCAAAAATAATAATCATTTAAAAATCTCAATAATCCACACACATGCACACACAGACACACACAAATCTCAATAATCCAAATTAGAGAAATAATGATGCTGTGGAGAAAAAAAAAACACAACAAAAAAAAGGAAAACAAAAATATATTGCTTAAGAAAGAGTAATAGTATATGCCTAAAAATTATGCAATTTATGGTATTTGATTCATATAGAATATTTATATCAAATTATTATTTTTCTGATATTTAATCCTATCGAAAATGTCAATGCCTAACAACTATTTATATATTTACCAATTTCACATTTCCTTCTGGTATATAGCTTTTCTTGATCTTTTTGTTCCTTTTTTCCTCACTGTCTCTCTTTAAGCATAGTATTGGACTTGGAACATGTCCATTTCTGTTGTAAACATATCAATTTTGCTTTTATCAAGTGTCTTTTTAAGATATGGTCATCCTTTATTCTTCTAAAAAAATTCCATTGAAAACATTATCTGGTATAATATCAAATTATGTTTGCATAAGCACTCACATGATAGTATTGCTCCCCGAATTAAGTGCCAGGAAGTCATTTATCTTTTCAGAAGGAAGATGTTTCTTTTTATCAGATCATGAAATCAATACTGCCTCATCACCTGAATCTTTCTTTCTGCCGTCAAGAAACTCTGAGAAAATGTAATGGCCATTTGCAATAACCGAATCTTATGTTTGGAAAACATTTTCCAAATAATGAGGAGCTGTTTGTTTTACTTAAATATGTGTTATGTGTATGTAAATGCCTTTACTGTAATCTTAAATGGTTTGTGTTTTTCTACTTCCCCTATTCTCAAATTTCTTTATTACATTAATCTTTTCTGCCTTTTTCCCCACTTTCATTTACTATAGCATCTTCAGCTGCATCTTATTTGTACATGTTTTCCAAAACTATTATTGTCAGTGCTAACCTTGCTTAGAATTTTCATGGGGTGATTTGCTGATGATGATACCTAAACGTAGCACAACAAACTTTTCCTTCCTTAAAAAATGGTTTCTTTTTTTTTTTCTTCTTCTTCTCTCCTTCATTACCAGTCAAGCCAATCATTCAAGCTAGAAACTTGGAAGTTATCTTTGATACCTTTGCTGCTACTGTTCTCTATTCACGAGATGTTTCTAGTTCCGGCAGTCTGTTCTCACATGAAATATTTCAATAATTTCTTAAATAATTTATCTTCTCTTGATCTCTATCTCCCCTACATTCACTCTTCACAGTGGCATTGGAGTTATGTTTTCTCTGTATCGTTCCAATTTTAGTACAGAGATATAATCATGAGAATTCCATTTAAATCTCTTAACTGACTCTCCATATCCTACTGGAAGAATCACAAACATTTGCAAAGGTTATCAGACGCTTTACAAATTTTCATCAACATGCATTTTTAACATTCTTTTTATCCTCCATCATCCTTTCTCTTTTTCATTCTGTGCTTTTTCACGAACTTGTTATTGTTCTTCCCAACTAAGGACTATTCATCACTCAAGAACAAACAACAAAAAATCAAGAACATAAAAATAATTGTGATGATTATAAAATATCTAATATTTTACCTTATATCGGGAATTGTTGTCAGTTCCTCCATATAAAATTTCATTTAATATTCCCAGAAACTGTGTTAAGTAAGCTATACTGCTCATAAGAGATAGAATTTTATTTCAAATGCACAAATCTGTTTCTTAAATGTTTCTGAATTTTTAAAAGCCTTATATGGTCTTCATTTTTACTTTTTCACGAGATGGTTATGAAGGTTTCATGAGTTAATATATGTGAAGTTTTCGGAAGAGTAGCTGGCACATAGAAAGTACTAATAGATATTAGTAACTTTTATTATGCAGTAGTGTACACTACAGTCCAACTTAGATTTCACTCCTTGTATGGTTTGTTATGATAATTTCACCTAGAATAAATTTTTCTGTATTCCTCTAGTATTTCAACTCTAATATTGTGCTTATCCAAGCATGTGGTATGTATATTTCAGTCCCCCTGAACGTTGTAACTGTATTTCATTTTATTTAAAAAACATATTTATTTTACATATTTATTCTTGTAGACCTCTGTGTCTCCTGGTGCTGAGTACATACAACCCTTATTACCTAGAATTTCAAAATAAACAAAGGAAAATGAAGGGGGGAAAAAACTTTTAACTGAAAAATATAGTTTTTTATTGAGTTTCTCTCCAGAGGAGTCAGTTTCTCTCCTAATGCCTCTCAGTTCTCCCTTCATCAGAAAGAATCCTGAGTGTGGACAAGTGCTGGTGGGCATTTATGACTTCTTGTTTCTGTCATCACTTTTTTCATTTTCAGTTACTATAGTGTCTTCAACGATGTCCTACTTGTGCATGCCTCCTGAAACTATCATCACCAATACTAACCTTGATTAGAATCTTCATGTGGTGGTCTCATGGTGCTGTCGTCTCAATATGTCTGAAGTTGCATTTTTCCTCCCTTGAAAAATGGTTTCCATTTTTTTTTCCCCTCTCATTTAACAATGTCATTACTATTCAAACCAGGTCAAACTTTCTGAATTCTAAATTTATCTTTCATCAGCAACATCTTTCACTACTGCCTACCTCATATCCTTCATCTTGAGGTAAAGAGATAACTGGCCAATCTTTACCAACTTTGAAATGTCTATTTTAGCATCCAAGGAAATTTCCTCACTAATTCAGTTTTATTAAAAATATTTTTCTTAGGAATTTGACACAAATTTCCTTAAAGTAAGGCAGTGGAATATGAGTGATGCTTCCAATTATATTAGAATGCCTTTCCTTTGTTTCCCAATATCATTTCTGAATGTTTTCCAGACAAATCAACCTTCTCCAGCAACTGATTAAATTAACCTGATACTCCATATGAAGTACTCCGTATCTGGATGAGAGAGTACATTTTAACTAATGATATTGTTGTAGTCTTAAGTCTGGCATCTCAGCATCTAACTACAAAACCAAAGTTCTCATAATAACTTATCTAAACACAAATTGGACTACTGAAAATTCATTCCAAAATGCCATGGTTCACAAGGTGAGAATTTGATTTAATTTATAATAACTCTCAGAATATAAAATTGAATTAAAGTAGGAAGAGCATATAAAGATTCCATCAGTAAGACATTGTCAACACCAGGAATTATTGCTGTATGCAAAATACAGCAAACTTTTTCTACCTTGTAAGTGGAGTTTAAATATATATAATGAAAATTTATTCACTCTAATTTATTCATATGTAGTGGAAAGCCACAAGGCACCAACATACAAAACATTATTACCAGCATTGATTACAACTAATCAAATCAAATCTAATAGTACTTGCTGAATTAATCTTCTAATGGTTCACAAGTTTGACAAGCAACTTTCTATTGAATCAGATCTATTTATTGAATCAGATGTTTTGATATATCAGTTGAATACTCAAATTACGTGCCTTATTTTGTTTTGCCTTCTCCCATAAGAACTTCCATTTATGGATGCCCTAGAACATTTAAAAAATACTCTTACTTAAAAATGCTTTTGTAAAACTTAACTAGCTAATGGCCCCTTCTAGCTAAACTCTTTATATTATCTGACACTAACCACATTTAGGAAACCAAAGAAGACACCTAAATTTTAATATGTGTCTAGTTATATTTGTATTCTACTACTATTTCTTTTGACTATTTTCACCAGCAACATCAATGTTGGATTCTCATATGGTCTGAGAACATTATTATGATCTTCTAAGACCAGATTTTTTCAGATATTTTTGGATATGATTTCCTTACATCTGGATACTACAGAAAGTTCATTTTATAGTAATAGTTATCAGATAAAAGCCAAATAGAGTTAGAACTAATTAAATGCAAGCATATACACTTGGATAAATGTATAGTATTCACTAATGATAGTATTTTACTAAAATACAAGTAGATTTTTAAGATGTCCTTGTTGTTTATACATTCTTTATTGGCCCAAGTATTATATACTTTGAAGTCAAGCTTTATTACAAAAAAGCAGATTAAAAACAAACAAAGATTATAGATTTGTTTGCTATTATTATGTCTTCATATTAACAAAAATGTTTGCAAGATTTTCCATGTAGATGTTCATTTGTTATTACCAAATGCTAAAGATCTGATCATCTTCTAATAGTGTTGTTTTTAGTAATCAGTTACGTAACAATATTATGTCTGTCATTTCATAATCAACATTAAAGTTACATCAAATTTTGTAAACTTTGTGTGAGGTGCTATAATAATCATCAGTGATTCATGTTCTTATTCCCTTTCGGTTTATTTTTAATGCTAAATGATAAAAATCTTGATATATGAATGCTTAGTTTATCTTTTGGAATGAGAGGACTAAAAAGAATTATGAGCTGTATCCTTAAAAATATCTAAACTTTAGTGGTCATATACAGTAGAAAGGATTAACATTGACCCTTACTGCTCAAACTAAGGGGGAAAGTAGAACAAACATAAATGATAGAAGTGATAGTACAGAACTAATATAAATAAGCAAATTCAAAATTGCAATACCTTCTATTGGCGATTTTCTTTTCCTTTTTTTTAAAATTTTATGTATTTATTTGACAAAGAAAGACAGCAAGAGAGGGAACACAAGTAGGGTGAGTGGGAGAGGGAGAAGCAGGCTTCCTGTTGAGTACCCTGGGATCATGACCTGAGCCAAAGGCAGACATTTAACAAGAGTCAACCAGGCAGCCCTACCATCAATTTTCTAAGTCCCTGGATATCTGAGAGTTTTCTAGAAAAAGTAGTTTTCTAAGAAAGTGGTTTGTTGGAGAATACACTTAGAGTAAGTCAATATTAATACTGACATGTATAAGAGAAAATAAAGATCATTTTAGAGTACATGAAGAAGGTAGTAAAGAACTTATCCTTCACTGCTTATGTCCTTAATTGAATGCTAAAGAAGTTTCTCTCTACATTTTTCTAGGATGAAAAAGAAAATATTTTTAATTCTATATTTTTTAATTAATTTATTTATTTTAGAGAGAAAGAGAGCATGAGCAGGAGGAGCAGAGGGAGAGGGAGAGAGAATCTCAAGCAGGGTCCGATGCAGGTCTTGATCTCAAGATCCTGAGATCCCAACCTGAACTGAAACCAAGAGTTCCATGCCCAACCAGTTTTGCCAACCAGACACCCTGTCTTTAATCCTTTATAATAAAACATAGATCTTTCAATAGAATGCAAATGATTAACAGCAGTGTGCATTCAGAAAAATGTAAAAATTGTTACTAATATATGCAACCTAATAATGTCATGTCATTTAAATATTATATGAATTTAAATATAACCTGGGATGATATTCTGCAAATACATTTATTTATATATAGATACACAAGAGGAATTATGTTATTTATTGTAACATATTTGTTATGTTTATTATATATTACAAACATTGTGGTCAGCTTGGTGTTCTGGATCGAACACTAAGCCAAAAGGTATAATTAAGTTAAAAAGGTGCAATTAAGTGTGAAAAATGAAGATATAATGTTACAAGAATCAGAGAGAGATAATAGTTTACTTAACTCTTGATTGTGATTTGAAGATAAGGAGCAGACTGGTTTAAAGAGCATCTTTTAAGGGACAAAAAAACACCTTTACAATTGGCACACCTCTTCCAGGTCTTCTGCGCAATCAGTTGAAGAGGGGTCTGATTCTGCACATTTAGGGGAAAAAAAAAGGAAACTTTTATAACTCTATTTCACCATTTACTTTTCAAAATTCAGAGAGTAGGAGCCTTAGCTATTTTTTCCTGTCTTCAAAAAGCAGGTTGAATCAGTCCCCTTCAATTGATTACATTTGGAAATAGTTAAAGCAATCTAAAATCTGGTTTGTAGAAGCTCTTCATGGGCTCAGAAAACTAACATTAAATGACAGTTGATTTCACAAAGTTTTCTTTTAAAAATTGCCACCTAGTGACAAAGGAAGAGGAAAAAAATTAGTCTTTAATATTTTTTTTGTTTTTGCTTTAAGTTTTTATTAAATTCCAGTTAAGATACTGCATAATATTAATTTCAGGTGTACAATGTAGAGATTCAACACTTCCATAAAACACAAGGTTTCATCACAGCAAGTGCCCTCCTTAATCCTCATCACCTATTTAATCCATCCTCCCATCCACTTCCCCTCTGGAAACCGTCAGTGCTCTATAGTTAAGAGTCTGTATATTTATAAATACACAGACTCTCATGGAGTCTGGATTTTGAGAAACAAAACAAATGAGAAAAGGAGAAAAAAGAGAGAGAGTGAGAATGGCAAACCAAGAAACAGAATTTTAACTATAAAGAAACTAATGGTTAAACAAAAAGTGGCTTTTGAGAGGGGAGGCAAGAGAACTGAAGCGTAGGGAACTTTGTTTCATCTGGTCCCTTGAATTTAGCTAGATAACTACCAAATAATTCTGATCACCTATCAATTCAAGCTTAGATGTAAGAAAAGAATTGCTGGAATTCTATAAATAGAAAAGAGACCACTTTTTGCAAGGTAGGCGGTGTGGAGAAGTGAATCTGAGGAGATATACTGGAAGATAATTAGTAGGGGAGGGAACTGCCATAAGCTGGCCATTGGAAAGTGATATAGTCCCAGAGTGCAAAATCAGAACTTTCAGAAGTCTGCTCCAGCGAGAGACATCCCTGCCTGAAAGTTGCTTGAGAGGCAAAGTGGGACAGGCTCCTGGTGGGACAGTGTGGTCTCAGGATCCCTGGGGTCACAGAAGGAATGGGGGTGTCTGAGTAGGCAGAGTTCCCAAGCACTGTAGCTGTGAAACTGGTTACAGTCAGTGAGCCTGGGAGGGAACTCTCAGCTCACCTCTCCATAAATCATTAACTGTGACACGTTAGAGTGATAGCTGTCCTTGCAGAGGCCCCACAAAGGGTAGAAGTGCTGTGACCCTCACCTTTCTCTGAAAGACAAGTGCAGGGGCACACTGTAGGAGGCTGCAGAGTTGGGCACACACAGAAGTGAAGAGTGCTTATCGAGGTTTTACTGAAGAGAGGAGACCATGATCTTTCAGCCCTGGGGCTGGAGATCAGGACAGACCATTTTTATTTTCATCCTCTAAAGAGGTGTGGAAAGTGTTCAGAGGACAAAAGCCATGTAGAGCAACCAGAAGCAGTTTATACTGAGCCTGGCCCCCTTGGCAAGGACTGGTGCAACTCTGCCTGGGCAAAGAACACCTGAGAATCAGTGCAGCAGGCACCTCCCATAGAAGACCAGCTGGAACAACAGGTGAACACCAAGTTTACAGAGCACACAGGATTGCAAAAAACCCCAGCACTAGGGGAAAATAGTACATAGAATTTGAGGTTTTTTCCTCATGACTCATTTATTTTTCAGTTTAAAATTTTCCTTTTCTTTTTTTTCTTTTTCAACTAGTTTCTTATTTTAACTATTTTTAAGTCTTCTTCAACTTTCATTTTTTACTTTTCCATTTTATAGATATGGTCTTAGTTTTTGGTTTCTTTTCATTGCATTCAATTTTATTTTTGTATGTATACAATTTTTTGCTTTCTTTATAGCTTCGAGATTTAGTGTCTTCTAACAAACAGACTAAAATACACCCAGAAGCAAGTGGTTCACCCTGTTTTGTCCAACCTGTTTTGTCTACTTTTATGTTCTTACCCACCACTCGCCCTCCCCCCTTTTTTTCTTTTCTTTTTTTGGTTTCAGAGCTCTTCCAATTTGTCCATGTGTATTTCACTTGGGTCACGGTGAAATTTTTTATTTTTTTCTCTTGTTCATTCATTCTTTTCTGGGGAAAATGACTAGAAGTAGGAATTTACAACAAAAGAAAGAACCATAAGTAATACTCTCTGCCACAGATCTAATTGATGTGGATATAATTCCCTCAGAGCTGGAATTCAGGACAATGATTATAAAGTTACTAGTTGGACTTGAAAAAATAATAATAGACACGACAGAATCTCAGTGCAGAAATAAAATCTAATCAGGTCAAATTTAAAATGCTTTAATTGAAATGGGGTCTAAATTGGATGCTCTAACAGCTAGGGTAAATGAGGGAGAAGAGGGAGTAAGTGACATAGAAGACAAGTTGATGGAAAGGAAGGAAGCTGAGGAATAGGGAGAAACAACTAATGGACAATGAGGGGAGGAAGTCAGCAATACCATAAAGAGAAACAAAATAAGAATTATTGGGGCCCCTTGGGAAGAAGAGAGGGACAGAACGTATAGTTGAGCAAATCATAGCTGAGAACTTCTCTACTATGGAAGGAAACAGGCATGCAAGTCAAAGAGGAGGATCCCTCTCAAAATCAATAAAAAAATATATCAACACCCTGACATATAATAGTGAGGGTGCAAATTTTGGAGATAAAAGAGAAAATCCTGAAAATAGCTCAAGAGAAGAGGTTCTTAACCAACAGGGATAGAAATATTAGACTGACAGCAGACCTATCCACAGAGAGCTGGAGGGTCAAAAAGGGCTGATATGATCTATTCAAAGTACTTAATGAGAAAAACATTCAGCCAAGAATGCTTTATCCAACAAGGCTGTCATTCAGAATGGAAAGAGAGAGAGAGAGCTTCCAGCACAAACAGAAACTAAAAGAATTTGTGACCACTAAACCAGCCCTGAAAGAAATACTAAAGGGGATTCTGTAAGTGAAGAAAGAGCCCAAAGGTAACATAAATCAGAAATAAAGATAGGCAATCTATAGAAACAGTGACTTTACAGGTAATATAATGGCACTAAACTCATATCTTTTTATTTTTGTAAAGATTTTTTTTTATTCATTTGACAGAGAGAGACACAGTGAGAGAAGGAACACAAGCAGGGGAAGTGGGAGAGGGCAAAGCAGGTTCCCCACGGAGCAGGGAGCCCATGCAGGGCTTAATCACATGACCCCAGGATCATGACCTGAGCCCAAGGCAGATGCCTAGCGACCAAGCCACCCAGGTGCCCCTCGTATCTTTCAATAGCTACTCTGATTCTTTTTTTCCATCAGTTTGTCTTCTAGATCACTAATTCGATCTTCTGCTTCATTTACCCTAGCTCTTAGAGTATTTAGATTAGATTGGATCCCACTGATAGCATTTTTAAGTTCTGACAGATCAGCTCTCATTTCCACCTTTAGATATTCTATGTTGCCACTAATGGTCTTCTCCAACCTAGCCATTGTCTGGATAATTGTTAGCCAGAATTCTATTTCTGACATATTGTTTATATTCATATCCAGTAGTTCTGTGGCAGAGGTAACAATCTCTGAATTTTTCCTCTGCTAGATGTTCCTCCTCCTAACCATTTTGGAGAGAGGTTGTTGAGGGGATGTATAGCTGAATATATCAACATAATCCAGGCAAGGTGCACCACTCCACTGATGATCTTCTGCCCCCATAATGATCCATAACTGTGTAATTTTACATCTCAAGCTGATTTCATGGCTGTTTATAGTTCTCTGGTAGATATTAAGCTCAATTCAGGGGACAGGTTGAAATAGGGTCTCCTACTCCTCTGCCATCTTGCTCCCTCCTCTCAATAGCTACTCTGAATGTAAATGGGCTAAATGCTCCAACCAAAGATACAGGGTATCAGGTTGGATAAAAAAGCAAGACCAATCCATATGTTGTATACAAGAGACTCATTTTAGACCTAAAGACACCTCCAGATTGAAAGTGAGGAGGTGAAAAATGATTCATTATGCTAATGGACATCAAAAGAAAGCTGGGGTGGCAATCCGCATATTAGACAAAGTAGATTTTAAACCAAAGACTTGTAGTAAGGGAGGAAGAGCAACACTCATCATACTTAAGGGTTCTATCCAACAAGAAGATCTAACTATTATAAATATTTATGTTCCTAACTTGGGAGCAGCCAATTATATAAACCAATTAATAATCAAATTGAAACACATTGATAATAATACAATAATAGTAGAGGACTTCAAACCCCACTGACAGCAATAGACAGACATTCTAAGAAGAAGATAAACAAGGAAACAAGGGCTTTGAATGACACACTGGACCAGATGGACTTCCCAGGTACATACAGAACATTCCACCTATAGCAACAAAATATACATTCTCTTCAAGTGCACATGGAACATTTTCCAGAATAGATCACATACTGGGTCACAAATCAGGTCCCAACCAATACCAAAAGATTGTCATTATTCTTTACATATTTTCAGACCATGATGCTTTGAAACTTGAATTCAATCACAAAAGGAAATATGGAAGGAACCCAAACACTTGGAGGTTAAAGAGCAGCCTACTAAGAAATGTATGGGTCAACAAGGAAATTAAAGAAGAATTTTAAAAATTCATGGAAACTAATGAAAATAAAAACACAACTGTTCAAAATGTTTGGAATACAGCAAAGGTGGTCCTAAGAGGGAAGGAAATACATAGCAATGCAAGTCTTTTTCAAAAAATTAGAAAAGTTTCAAATATATAACCTAAACTTCCACCTAAAGAAGCTAAAGAATAGAACAGCAAATAAAACTTAAAGCCAGCAGGGGAAAAGAAATAATAAAGATTGGAGTAGAAATCAATGAAATAGAAACCAGAACAGTAGAACAGATCAATGAAACTAGAACCTGGTTCTTTGAAAAAATTAATAAGATCTATAAACCCTTATCCAGATTTACCAAAAAGAAAAAAGAAAGAACCCAAATTAAGTCATGAATGAAAGAAGAGAGTTCATGACCAACAGTAAGGAAACAATCATAAGAACATATTATGAGCAACTGTATGGTAACAAATTAAGCAATTTAGAAGAAATGGATGCATTCCTAGAGACATATAAACTACCAAAACTGAAACAGGAAGAAATACAAAACCTGAATGGATCCATAACCAGCAAAGAAATTGAAGCAGTAATCACAAATCTCCCTACAAATCAGAGTCTAGTGGAATTCTACCAAACATTTAAAGAAGAATTAATACTTATGCTTCTGAAGCTGTTTCAAAAAACTGAAATGGAGAGAAAACTTCCAAACTCATTCTTTGAGGTCAGCATTACCTTGATCCCAAAACCAGACAAAGACCCCACCAAAAAAAATTATAGACCAATATTCTTGATGAATATGGAGACCAAAATTCTCACCAAGATACTAGTCAATGGCATCCAACTGTACATTAAAAGGTTTATTCACCACAACCAACTAGAATTTATTCCTGGGCTGTGAGGGTGGTTCAACATTCACAGATCAATTAATGTGATACACCACATTAATAAAAGAAAGGACAAGAACCATATGATCCTCACAATTGATGCAGAAAAAGCATTTGATAAATAAAGAATCATTTTTCTTTAATTAAAAAAAAATTATTTTAGAGAGAGAGAGAGCATGAGAGGGGGAGAGGGTCAGAGGGAGAAGCAGGCCCCCTGCCAAGCCAGAAGCTGGATGCAGGACTCAATCCTGGCACTCCAGGATTATAACCTGAGCCAAAGGCAGATGCTTAACTGACTGAGCCATCCAGGTGCCCTACAGAATCCTTTCTTGATTAAAACTCTTCACAGTGTAGGAATAGAGGGAACATACCTCAATATCATAAAAGCCATCTATGGAAAAACCCACAGCGAATATCATTCTCATTGGGAAAAAAAATGAGAGCTTTCCCCCTAAGGTCAGGAACGTGGCAGGGATGTCCAGTCTCACTGCTGTTGTTCAACATTGTACTAGTAGTCCTAGCCTCAGCAATCAGACAACAAAAAGAAACAAAATGCATTCATATTGGCAAAGAAGAAGTTAAACTCTCACTCTTCACAGATGACAGGATACTTTTACACGGAAAACCCAAAAGAATTCACCCCCAAATTGCTAGAATCCATAAAGTTATTTAGCAACATGGAAGCATATGAAATCAATGCACAGAAATTAGTTGCATTTCTCTAAACTAACCATGAAACAGAAGAAAGAGAAATTAAGGAATTGATCCCATTTACAATTGCACCAAAAACCATAAGATATCTAAGAATAAACACAACTAAAAACGTAAAGTATCTGTACTCTAAAAACTAAAGAACACTTATTAAAGGAATTGAAGAAGACATAAAGAAACAGAAAAATGTTCCATGCTCATGGAGTAGAAGAATAAATATTGTTAAAATGTCTATGTTACCCAGAGCAGTCTGTATGTTCAGTGCAATCCCTAACAAAATACCATTGTGATTTTTCACAGAACTGCAACAAATAATCTTAAAATTTGTATAAAACCAGAAAAGACTGCAGGTTCCCATCACCTACACCTCCCTTACAGAGGAATTGGTGACATACTGTGTATTCTGCATCTCCCACCACATGATGACAGAGGAGTTACTACCTCAACTTCAATCATATGAGGAAGTCTTTGAAATAAATATTCAAAGAGCTTAGTTTACTTTTGAAAGATACAAGGAACATACTGATTCATGCCTGAAAAGTCTAAATGTGAGACATTATGACTGGCCAATTCAAATAGCACAATGGGAAGGGGCTGCTATTGGAATGACCTGTAAACCCAGGGTTTGATGGCCAGTGGGCGTGTGAGGTTCTCTAAACCAGCTTTGGGCCTCATGGCAGAGAACTGCTTTGAGAGATACAATATCTGAGAGGCTTTCTGGAAAGTTCAGATGATCTCAACAGAGAGTCAGACATTGGAAACTAGGGCTAAGAGAGACTTCTTTAGTCTCAGGAATTTCTACTTGTTCTTTAGAGATCGCAAGGAATAAGTACCTCCTAAGAACCTGCAGAAACAACCCATGAGAGAAAGAATCTTTATGTAGATGCATCTCCCCATGATGAGCAATATGGCCAGATTAAACCCATATTAATGAGGTAAATTCTTCCCTTCCTTTACCTCTCCAGACTCTCCATGTTTCAAATGAATGGGTGCTTCAAATAGCATCAAGGAGGTAATGGAGTGAGAATGAGAGAAGAAATCAAACATATGCTACTTTTCCAGGACAGGTTTCTCAGCCTAATCTGAGAGTGACAAAAATAAACTATGAGGGACTTTAGAACTTTGATATTACATTGGCTTAAGTTCTTATAGGTGCCAAATATAAACTATTCTTTTATTATCTGTGACTAAAACAGCTATGAAATTTGTCTAAGATTTTATTCCACTTTGGTAAAACTGAGTCCACAGAATAAATTTAAGAGTAATGGGTGAGAAATAATGAAATGCCTTCTGTCTCCATTCTTCAGTGCAGTTTCAATAAACTTCAATAAATATAAAAGTAAATATAAAAATAACTTCAATAAAGTTACATGCAATTAAAATTTAGGAAAATAGGATAAAATATTTATAAATTGATATAATTTATAGATTTATAAAACATAGGATAAAAATATTTCCTGTGTTTTCTAGGGAAGTAACAGTGAGGTCAGTACTTTATTATGTAATCTGAAACTTAAAATAAAACATAGTAAAAAGTAAAATAAAGAGGCAGTGGATCAGGAGAAAACAGAATTGGACCCAAATCCCAGTTCTAAAAATAATGCAATTTTCTATGGTATAAGGCTGACACCTAGTCTGAAACAGTTTAGTTATACTAAATGATATTAGCTAGTCAAATTATTTAGATAAGAACTCCAGTTCATTCATGTATATGATTTGCTTTAAATGTTACTATTATGAGTAGAGTTCTGTAATGGAAAACTCCCAAAGTAAACAAAGACTTATTTATGATATTTGTTCAATATTTTACATAAATGGTCTAAAAATATTGATAACTTGGCTTATTCTTATTATGTTTGCTAAATATTTCAACTTTCTAAGATTTCTGAGTTCTGTTTTCAGATAAGTAAAAACATTTTAGAAACAACATATGCTTTATGAGTATTTAACCAGAGCCTTCAGACATATTCACTTACTTTTTAAAAGCAAATATCTGTGAACATTTCAACTAACAATGCATTTAAAGTTAGATTTCAGTGATGGAATTATATGCACTGACTTTTATTTATTTATTTATTTATTTTTTAAGATTTTATTTATTTATTTGTCATAGAGAGAGAAGCGAGAGCAAGCACAGGCAGACAGAGTGGCAGGCAGAGGCAGAGGGAGAAGCAGGCTCCCTGCCAAGCAAGGAGCCCAATGTGGGACTCGATCCCAGGACGCTGGGATCATGACCTGAGCTGAAGGCAGCCGCTTAACCAACTGAGCCACCCAGGCATCCCTGCACTGACTTTTAAACCATGAAAATTTCCTGAAAATTTTGCCTAAGTTTGGGTGCTAAAAATAGTAGAAATATGTGTCGCCCACACCAAAGGGCAGGGAATTTATGCTCTTCCTTTTTAAAAAGAGTATATTTGCATACATTTTTTGGACTTCTTTTGTGCTGTAAATTTACCCATTCTCCCCATTCATTTATTATTCAATCATTTATTTATAACAGTATGGACTCAGTGATGCTTATTTTACACGTTAGATTATACCACTTCAATACCACTTCATTAACATTTTTATTGAAGTCATTCCATCTTTGGCCATTAGGAGCTCTCACCATTAGGTCCTGTGTCCCTATCATTTTGCTTTTATTTATTCCTTTGAATTTATTTGGTTTTACTTGCCCATTGTAAATTCATTCCAAGGGTACAGTAAAGAAGGGAGAAAAAAAGAGTAACTTTACAATCAAGAAACCTGACAAACACTACCTCAAGTCAGGTGATCAAGGTCAGCATCAATGCTGCTGTCATGTTGATACTATGCACTCTTGAAAGTATGAGATGAGAGTGGCACTTCACCTCTTTGGTTTTCCTCCACAAAATCCACAATCCAAATCTAATCGTGAGAAAATATCAGACAAATCCCACTGAGAAGCATTTTGCAGAATAACTGATAAGTACTCCTCAAACTGTCAAGATCATCAAAAACAAGGGAAATCTCAGGAACTATCACAGCAAAGAGGAGCTTATGAACATATGGAAACTAATGGTAATGTGGTATCCTGGATGGGACACTGAAATACAAAAAGAAAATTAAATAAAAATTAAGGAAAACTGACTAAAGTCTGGGCTTAGTTAATAATAATAAAAAATCAATACTGATTCATTAATCATGACCAATGTAATGCTAAGATGTTAATAATAGGGGCAATTAGATTGGGAACATATAATTTTGTCCACACAACTTTTTATAAATATAAAACTATCAAAAATCAACAACGTTATTTAAAAGAGAAAATAACGCTTATATATATATATGTATATATAATTGAATTATATTTATAAAATTAGGAGAATAACCAGGTAGGATGTGAATATCTAAGTAGATTAAAAGAAAGTGGAATAGAAAATTTGTCAAATTTAGACTTTGCTATTAATAAATATGTACTTTTAAGTTAATATTGTTTAAATCACAATAAACCTGTTTATCTAAAAATCCATCATCAAAAACAAAATTTAGAAGAAAATACTCTACATATATTGAAGTGTTTTTAATAGATGTCTTTCTAAAAATAGAACACATATATCTAAGATTTCTATCTTAATTCTCTATCACATGCTGTGCTTTTGGCTGTGGAGACATAGTCATATCTGTAGTGCATAATACAATATGGTTGAGCCTGAGGATTCTCATTCTGGCTATTTGTTAGAATCATGAGGGGAACAACCACAGCCCAATTAAACTGGAATCTTTGGAGTTGAGATACTTGCATCCATATGTTTTAAAAGCTTTTCAAGTTATTCTAAATTTCAACCAGGGTTAAGAAACATTGCAACCCACAGATATTCTTATGTGAACAGCAGAATCTACCTCTACATATGGTTGTTGTGGAGGTATATTCTTTTGTCATGCATTCAAAGGCACACAGACTGATTCCATATTGAGGAGCTCATGTGAACTTTTGCTCCAATGCAGAATATAAATGTCCCTTCCGTTGCGTTACTTCATCACTGGCTATCTTGTTATCTACCATAGCTCACAATGTTTGTGTTGATTTATAATCTCCTTTACTCACCAATATCAGTGCAGTTTTAAAGATACTACTCTAATTTTATCTCACAGATACTTCTGGCACTGTCTTTTCATGTATTCTTCAAGGCTTCTGCCACTTGCTGTCTACTTAGTTTTGTTCATCAAGCTTTTCTTCTTTCTACTTTCTTGTGTCTCCTGTCTCTTGTCAAACAACACAAAATACATTCAAAACACTGATTCTATTATAGGCATCATCAACCAAATAAATAAACTATTAACTTGTACTGAATGAAGCAAACATTGGATTGGCATTGAGTTCTTGCAACCTTCTACTGAAATCATATGATTATTTCATGCTGCTGGTTGCTTGAAGATCAGGTCCTCCCTACCCTTTTTATTGTTATTGCTATTGTTATGCCTAGTGTTGGAGCCATTTGAGTTAGTGCCAGAGTGTTCCTTAAAAACTTGGGGCCTATTTGATAAGAGAGATTGATTTAATTTACAGATTTTTTTAAAAAAGACTTTATTTATTTATTTATTTATTTACTTATTATTTGACAGAGTGAGACAGTGAAAGAGGGAACACAAGCAGGGGGAGTGGGAGAAGGAGATGCAGTCTTCCTGCTGAGCAGGGAGCCTGATAATGGGGCTTGATTCCAGGACCCAGGATCATGACCTGAGTGGAAGGCGGATGCTTAATGACTGAGCCACCCAGGCACCCCTAGTTCACAGAATCTTCTCAGATTAGTTTGATATTATGGTATCGTCTGAATTTTTGCTCAAAGCTATACATTTTGTATATGTAAATGATTTTTGTAAATAATTGGAAATACAATAGCAAATTCATTCCTTATCACAGCCCAATCCTATGGCAATATAGGCACTGCTGTTGTAGAGGGCTAGAAATACTAGCAGTCACCTCCATTAGGTCTGAGAGATCATAACTTCTTTGAATTTGTGGCTTGTGACTAGCGTACTGAAAGAATTCAAACAGATTGGGATTTATATGACATCTTGGGAATAGATGAATATCACAATATCATAAATGCTTCATAAACTGAGAAGAAAGCAGAAATTAATTTAAAGGCAAAAAAAAAAAAAGTACTGCAGATTGTTTCCTTTGTTGAGGAGCTAAAGAAATGTGGAGTACTAAAAGTATATAACCACTCACAATTTGTATAATAGGTATAAAATACTAAATAAAAGTGATTCCAGTGCAAATCTCACTTTTTATGTGGTGGATTCCAAAATATGATACTTCCAACAGCTTTGTCCTATCTTCTTAATGGTGATAATTATGGAGAAAGTCTATGTAAAAAATATTCCTGAATGTGTATTTGTTCATAACAATGATAGATTTTGTCTTTACATATTAAATATATCTAATTCTTTTAAAGGAGTCTCATTAAAAAAAGATGTAACTTGTCCCTGGATCTATGTATAATTCTGCAGAGTGAACTATACATACTTGATCAAGTATGCATGTTGTGTAAGCAATCAGTCCATTTCTTAGTCCTACATTATGGCATTTAAGAATTATACTTGATCAATTTATCTATAATTTAATTTTAGTCTTTCATTGAGTTATTACATACTGAAGATTTATTAAACATATGCAGAATAATGTATATTAAAAGTTAAAGTCCTCTTCTCTGGGCATCTCTGTGGTTCAGTTGATTAAGCATCTGACTCTTGGTTTCAGCTCAGGTCACGGTCTCAGGGTCATGAGATCTACCCCCAACTCAGTTTCCATATTCAATGGAGAATCTGCTTGAGATTCTTTCTCCCCCTCTCCTACTCCTCACCCTGCTCACATGCTCTCTTTCTCTCTCTTAAATAAAGAAATCAGTAAAATATTAAGAAAAAAGATTTTAGGTCATCTTCTCATATTTAGCACTTGTCACACTGACTATGAAACTTTCAACATCTTTATGGCATGCAATAATGAGGTCCATCAGATCAGAAAAATGTCATTTTAGAATTAGAAGTTATCATAAGCAACATCTAGTTAATTTATTGGTAAGGAAACTAATATTTTGCCGAAGTTCATGTATGGAATAATTAAGACAACAAATACTCTTTGTTCTCAATTGCTCATGAACAAATACTTCTTTACTCTTCTTTTGTTCTGATAAGGCCTTTGCTACTGTCATTTTATCACATCTCTGACCAGCAAAAATTTATTCAAGCAAGAGATTTAGATTTATTTTAAGTGCTTATTAAAGTACTCTTTATGGAAAACTCTCCTAGATCTGAAGAAAGTTATAGTCATTTTTAGTGTTTTCATTCAAGTCTAAGTAATTCTAGTGTCATCAGCTATTTTTTTAAGATTATATTTTTCTAGTTCTTCAAAGGTTGTCAATGTTCCTTTCTCTCTGGAGAATTTTCTCTTAATGGCCTCCCTGTCTCCTACCTTAATTTTTCATCTCAGAAGTACATCAAATTATCTAATAAAAGCTTTTAAACAGATTACAATAGCAAACTAAAAATGCTGAAGTCACCAGCCATCATTTTGTTATTATCATAACCTTTGTACTTATTGTTATTCAGCATTTATGCATCACCTTGATTTTCTCAGAATGTTTATAATCATCATTTTCTTGCTATCTGCAGCTAATATGCAGAATCTATAATTGCTGATGAACAAACATGATAATAATTCATGAACTGTCTGTCCCTCTTATTTCTTAAATAACATGTTTTCTATCTAAACTAGATTCTTCTCATCTGCAGTTACTAGCAAATCCCATGGGATGAAAATTTGAAACATAATTTATGTATTATGTGATTTTTTACATATATAAACTTGCTAAGCATCTGAACTCACATAAAGATAACATTTTTTTTCAGCAGGTGGGACTTTTGCATTCCTCTTTTTTCTTTTTCTTTTCTTCTTGTCTTTAGCATTACTGCAATTGGCTCCATACTATTCTTCATAATGACAAGTAGAATATTAAGTTACAAAACATTTTAAGTCATAAAATTAGGTCTGAAAAAATCTAAATGCAAAATTAAACAATAAAGAGATTAAATAAAGGCACTTAAAAGGTAGAAGGAAGATTTTACTTACACTCTGAAGCATAGCAGTATTAACAATAATATGTTTAATATTAATCCATGTTTACTCATGCTACATCAAGCCTGTTTTATTGCTGATGGCCTGCAATAAATCCTTTCCAAGGCAATATTACTACTTAACAGTTACATAAAAGGAAAATCATCTATGTATAAACCCAGAGGTGGTAGGGTTTTATCAATCACTACTTAGGCATTGGTGCTTATTTGTTCATATCTTTTTCAACATACTCTTGTTTCACATTTATATATGTTAACTATACACAAAAATAACAAAGAATCATGTTTTAATAAGAAAGCTAGTTTGAAGGATTGACACTAATTATTACTGTGAAATTGTATCTCTATGATCATCAGTTTCTCTTATGTAACGTGAAAACTGAAATTTTGCTCTCTTAGCCCTATTAAAATTTATACTTATAATGCTATGAAGCTGTGTGTGCTTTACTTTCACATTCTTTGAGAATGATACCTCAAATGTCTTATTTTATTGTTCCTTTGTCTGAAGGCTTTTGCCCATACACAGAAGATATAATAATTTTTCCAATAATCTCTGACATTTCTACAAAACACATTTTTTTTTAATTTTCCCCTTAAAACAAAACAAAACAGATGATGGATATACTGAAAGAATGTAACTGTTGATACTGAAGTCATACTATACCTTTATAATGTTGGCTTATTCATGTTTTCCTAGCAAGTTTGTCCTACAGCCTTACACTGAAAGAGTATAGAAGAGTTCGGAGTGACTAAAGAAACTGGTACAGCTCTAATGCTGATTAAGGAAAACAGACCACTTAGATTTTTCCTTATAATTGGGAATTTCAAAATACCTAAAATGGGCAAGACAAAATAGAATTTTTTAGAAATTGGACAAGAAAGACAATATCTGTTACACTTTCTAAGACAAAGAAAGGATTATGAACTGGAACAAAACAGTTGGGTATGTAACTTACGCCAAAACACAGTAAGTTACTTTTAACCTGGAAGAACTCTGAGTTTATCCTATTCTGTTAATCAGTATTACCTATAACTAGAACGAAGGAAAATGTAGAATTAAGGAAATCAAGAGTGGCTAGCAAATTTTAAAATTCTACAAAAAAGAATGACATAGTTTATGTTGTAAGATAGTAAAATGTTTAATAAGCAAATGTGCAAATTCAGTGAAAGCACACACACACAGATGCACACACTTGTTTAGTTTGAAATATAATTTACTTATTTTGACTATAGCAAACATAAAAGAAGAACATGGGAGTTTTAGTTGGTTAAATATCAGTAAGTCATTAAAATGTGAAGAGTTGATGGTAGAAAAGACACTAGTGTGAAAGAGAGTAGAAGATTAAATCATGCTTCTGAGTAGAATTTGGAAGATTTGGGCACAATATTAAAAAAGAAGTTCAAGTAGTGAACCTTTCCAGCATTGTATAAAGCTGTCCACATTGTTCTCTGCATTGTTAGTAGAACAATAGAGAAGGTTGAGTGCTCAAAGAGCATAGGTCAAGATGATAAGAGAGATTTGTGTATTGAGTACTGCTTGGGATAGATGATTTCTAAATTTTGTTTCTATTGTAAAATTTTATTATTAAAATTTCTACTAATTTATTGCTAGGATCTGAAAGTTTTTTCTCTATTACCTAGAATTTCTAAGTACACATATGACTCTCTGATAAATATAAAAGTATACTATATTTTATCCAATTACATTTAGTACAACATTTCTATGTTGAATACCAATTAGTACCAGATCTGTGTTTGATACTGAAAATGCAAAGGTAAATGAGGCAAGTTCTGCCCTCATGCAGTTTATAATATAATGCAGAACACAAACACGTGATCTGATCACTATATGTGCTTACATGATGTGGTAAATACCATGGGATGTCATGTAAAAACAAAAGAGGATGCTATGAAAGCAGTACTTAGAGGGAAATCTACAGCAAAGAATGCATATACTAGGAAAAAATATTCTATAATCAATTTTCTAAGCTTCTACCTTAAGAAACTATAGGAAGAATAGTAAATTATATTCAAAATAAGCAGAAGAAAATAAATAATAAAATTAGGGCAAAAATCAATGAAATTAAAAATAAGAACTATACAGAGAAAATCAACCAAATTAAAGGATCAATGAAATCAATAAGCCTCTACCAGGCTAACTAAGAATAAAAGAGATAACCATAAATTACTAATGTCAGAAATTTAAAAAGTGGACATTACCATAGGTCCCATGTTTTTTTAAAGGATAAATAAGATATACTATAAACAACTCTGCCCACAAATTTGATAACCTAGATGAAACAAACCAATTTTTTTAAATATATAATCTGCCAAACACACAAGAAAAGAGAGGTGTTATAAATAAACATATGTCTATTAAATAAATTCAATCAATAATTAATAAACTTCTAAAACAGTACCAGGTTCAGATGGGTTCATCGGTAAATTTTATCAAACACTTAGGGGAAAAAATCACACTAAGTTTCTATAATCTCCTTCAGAAGTTAGTAGAAGAAATACTTCCTTACTTATTCTCTAAGACCAATATTGTCCCACTACCCAAATGAGACAAAGACATTATAAGAAAACTATATATCAGCAGGCCTCATAAATACAGATGCAACAGTCCTCAACAAAATAACAAATTAAACCCAACAATGCATTAAAAAAATTAAACATTATGACCAAGTGGAATCGATCCCAGTTGATACAAGGCTGGTTCAAAATTCAAACTCATCACATCAAAAGGCTAATGAAGAACAATTATATGATCATATAAATAGAAACAGAAAAAAAATTTGACAAAATCCAATATTCACTCATTATAAACTAAGGAATAGAGGTCAACATTCTTAATTTGATAAAGAATAAAATCATATCTATAAAAACCCTATAGCTAATATCATACAACATAGTGAGGTACCTCTACTCACTAACAACAGGTATAAGGCAAAGGTACCGCCTCTCATTACTAATTTTTAACATCACATTTGAAGTCCTAGCTAATGCAATAAGACAGGAAAAAGAAATAAAAGATGCAGTGATTAGGAAGGAAGAAATAAAACTCTGTTCTCAGATAACATAGCCATCAATGTAGAAAATCCAAAAACTGCTCTAAAAAATAAAGCCAATTGGAAAAAAAGAAGGGAGGTTGGTATTGAATTTATTATTGAGAATAGATATTCTATTTATTTATACTTTGAAAAAAATCTTAGAAAAAAATTTCCAAGAATGAATTCAAAGTTAAAACCAAACTCTGACTGTATTTACACATGCAGATCTATCTTATCTAAACAACTCAGTTGATTTTGACATTTCCTTGGAGAAAATATTTTTTTTTCTTTTCTAGAAATCGAGAAGGATAATTTCCTGTTGTCCTTTTAGAGATGAGAGAGAGAGAGTGTGTGTGTGTGTGTGTGTGTATCCAGTGTGTATGTGTGTGCATGTTTTATAGGCAATTTGTGTTAGACGGTAAATAAAAATGTCTATTATTTCTCTAATATGACATTTTTGAGGAATATTTGAATCTAATTGATATAAACTTCCGTATTTTAATGCTTAGAAGACTTTTTACCTCTTTACAATGTATTTATAGCTACTAAGAATAATTTACAGTAGCTAGCTTATATCTATCATATCTCTTAGACCATAAACCTAGGCATTACTCTTGAATTATCTCACTCTCTACCTGCATCCAGTTGATTACGGACTTATTCCAAGTTTTTTTCTAAGAATGACTTAGGGATGTCTGGGTGGTTCAGTTTGTTAGTGTCTGCTTTAGCTCAGGTCATGATCTAGGGGTTCTGGGACCTAGCCCCACATTGGGCTCTGTGTGTAGCTCAGAATCTGCTTAAGTATCTCTCTCTTCCTCCCACCCCGCCTTTGCTGTCCCTCTATAATATAAATAAATCTTAAAAAAAAAAAAAGTACAGCTCGAATCTACTCTTTTTCCTATTCTCTACTGTCTTTTCCCAAAGACAAACATTATTTACCCTTCTCATACTATTTTAATATTACTAATATATAGGGGTGCCTGGGTGGCTCAGTGGGTTAAGCCTCTGCCTTCAACTCAGGTCATGATACCAGGGTCCTTTGATTGAGCCCCACATCGGGCTCTCTGCTTGGCAGGTAGCCTGCTTTCCTCTCTCTCTCTCTCTCTACCTGCCTCTCTGCCTACCTGTGATCTCTCTCTCTCCATCAAATAAATAAATAAAATCTTAAAAAAAAAAAAAGATTCTCTCTCTCCTTTAAAAAAAAATTACTAATATATATGCTTTCTTTTTTCACTCTCCTGTCCATTTGTTACACAGCATAAGGAATTATTTTCAACAACAACAACAACAACAACAACAACAACAAAATTTCTTCATGCTATCCCACTGCTTAAAAATTTCAGTGGCTTCTCATTGCTTTTGGTAAAATAGCTAAACTGCCTGTTATGAATTAAATGGCTTTGTGTTCTTATCTTCTTAGATTGGCCCACTTCTCTACATCCCTGCTTTTTAAGAGTTTGTTTATTTAGGTACTCTTTCTGTTTCTAACAGCCCACTATACATTACCTTTCCTCTCATTGAAAAACTAAAACCACTTATCGCTTGTGTGACACCTACTCATCTTTCAGATTGAAACTTAGATGTCATCTTGTGTGTCTATCCATGACCCCTAAAATCTGCACTGTCCTTGTTACAACACCTATCACTTAGTGTTTAATCTCTTGCTAACTTTTCTGTATTACTTATTATACTGTAAATTCAAATGGGGAAGAAATTTTGTAATCAGTGTTCAGTGCAGCATTATGCACAGGGAAGGCATTAAATAAGTTTATTGTAAGAAAGAAAAAAAAAAGAAAAAGAGAAAATTCATTTTTACATTACTAACAGTTTGAATGAAAATAACCCAATAAGCCACATTGTCAGGGCTTTTTCATTTCAAATCCAAGCTAGCTTCTCAGAAATCTCATCTTACCTGATAATAATATCCTTAATGACTTATTTTAAAATCCATGTTAAAGAATGACCAAATATGTCTGATGTGGAGATCTGATTATCAGCTAAGGCTTTCTGGATCAATTTAATCTTGGTATTTTATTTTTAATTAAATTTTTAGGGCATATTATTTATTTAAATTTTTAGGGTATAAATAACCCCATTAGCTCTTTAGCTAGATTTGTCTTAGAATATGGTTAAATTCAATATTTGGATTTTCTTTCTACATGTGGATCTTTCCTTTCCCTCTTCCAGAAGATGAACTTCAGTTTTGAGATTACTAA
This sequence comes from Mustela lutreola, assembly GCF_030435805.1. Lineage (NCBI taxonomy): Eukaryota > Metazoa > Chordata > Mammalia > Carnivora > Mustelidae > Mustela > Mustela lutreola. The sequence continues at coordinate 48,112,481 of NC_081302.1, forward strand.
ATATGATTAAGTCAATACTTGCCTTTGTTATATATATAAGAGGGATCTGTACTTCATTTTACTATTGTATATAATGCATATGCACATAATATGATATGTAATATTTACAGACTTTATGAGCCATATGCATTCTCTCCAGGCATCATGACATAAATAAAATTTCTGTTGCTCCTGGCAGATTGAGACCTGAACATTTAGAAAGGCTGGGATTCTGATTCTGTTGTTTTTCTACACCAGATGATTTTAACAAAATGGTATCTCCATAACAAATAAAGAAATGATTGCTGCTTTGGTTTCCTTAATTCTCTTTTGTCTGTTAAATATAAATCTGTGAAATATTTGTCCTTTGAACTTTGATGTTTTAGTTTCTATGCCTAAAGCATGCACATTTGTAGTGATAAATTTTGAGACTTGGGTTTATCTTATTTTCAATTAGCAAATTAAGGACCCAAGTAACTTTTTTCAAATATAAACGGCACTCTTTTCCCAAAGCATCTTGAATAATTGTATCCAGTTTTGTATCCAATACTTATAGAGCTATTTAGCTCCACTAGTCTTGACCTGACAGCAGAGCAGAAATTGAAGTCAATGATTTTTAAGTCAGTATGTCCTCATCCTGATCTCTTGTTTACAGACTTTTAAAATGTTTAACTTCTTCTCCCCAATAGTAATAAAAAATAAATACCTTGTTTAGTTCATCTGCTTTTTTTCTGCAGCAAAACTTAACATCTTTCTCTTTCTTTCCTACTGATCACTGAATCTATTAGTACTAAAAGTTCATAAATGTGTTCTTGTGTTTCACATATTATAGCATGCTAACCTTAAAATTCCTTTGTAATAGCACAGAAGAGTTGTTGCATATGAGAATATATATATATATAAACATATAAATATACTCATTGTAAAGGAAGTTTATGAAAGCATAGTCAGGAAAAAAGCAATGTTTCTTTGGTCAATTGCTATATTTAAATATTAATCATTAATGGCAAACTGATAGACAAAAAAATGTCACAGAAAATGTAAAAATTGTTGCCTCTGCCATGTTGAAAATAGACCAGCTTTTAGAATTCAATAGATCCAATGATAAAGATAAGTCATATCCCTGTGTGATTTCAAGTTGAATTTATAATACTTCAGAGATTTTTGCACCATAAAAAGCTATAGTGTCAAATTCGTGTTTTCTGCCAAGGATTGCTATTAGCATGTGATTAACCTTCCAAACGATAACATATTACCAAAGGTTGTCTTATGAGGTCACACTTTGGGAACAGCAAATAGAGTATAATGGCTAACATTATTTACCAGCTACTATCCCTGCTATTTGTTTGTTACATAATGGTTTCTCATTTTGTCATTTCTGTAACTGGTGATCATTAGCATACAGGTTAACAGTACTTCATGTACAATAAAAGGGGAAAGAACAAGTGAGTAAAACTAATTTACTTATAAAATGGTGACCTGAAGAAATGTATTTCGAAAGAATGACATTTCCTTGAACTCATCTTTTCATAAGTTCTGTTTTTAAGGGCCTTTAAAAAAAAGACCTCAGCGTTCCAGTAAAATTGTGAGAGCAATAAATGTTCCATCAGATGTGCTTTCTTCAATCCCATATTTAAGAACTTCAGAATAAGTATAATAATCACAATAATAATGTTGCTATTAAATTTTACCACAATTCTTCCTAAGAGCTCATAGTATATTATGTGACCACATTGAATGTATGCTTTAAAAAAAAAATCACCTGAGGAACACTGTATGTTTATAAAGATCTATAATGGTTTTTTGATTCTGCAAGAGAATGAAACATCTGATTTGTTTACTGGTTTCTCTGGCCGAGTTATATTAATTAGCTGCAAAGTTTTTTGAGGCTAAATGATAGGTGCCTTGTAAAGATTAATAAATATGTCTTTCCTATTTTTTTCCCATTTTTTAAAAACACATAAGTTTGATGAGAACTTTTAGAATGGTTTTGCCCCAACTTGTAATGAAAAGCAATACCTGGCAAGGAAACCATATCTGCTTTTTTCCATGAATCACAATGACTACCAGATTTATCAGACAGTAGAAAAACGATGGTTTTAATAACATTATTTTATAGAAGCCACATGGTTCTATTAGAGCACATGTAAATGTAAGTTGACCCTCATGACAGACTTAATTGAAGTCTTAACAGCTCCGACTGACCGCCTTTGAAAAAGAGCTACATATGATAGTTGTCTTTCTCCACTTGACTTATTTCGCTAAGCATGATACGCTCTAGTTCCATCCATGTTGTTGCAACATGGGGGCTTAAGTGGGTACGAGAAGAATAAATGAAAGAAGATGGGATTGGGAGGGAGACAAACCATAAGTGACTCTTAATCTCACAAAACAAACTGAGGGTTGCTGGGGGGAGGGGGTTTGGGAGAAGGGGGTGGGATTATGGACATTGGGGAGGGTATGCGCTTTGGTGAGTGCTGTGAAGTGTGTAAACCTGGTGATTCACAGACCTGTACCCCTGGGGATAAAAATATATGTTTATAAAAAAATAAAAAATTATTAAATAAATCTCTAAAAAAAAAAAAAAGAAAAGAAAAAGACCTACATAAACGCAAGACAGTCATCATCAATTGGCCAATTACATATGAGTCATTTCAGGGCTACCTTAAATAGATTGACATGAGATCACCTGGATGATATTTTGGCATGGCTCTTAAAGATTCCTTCTGCTTTTTCTTGCTGACCCATATTTGCTTACTTTAACAGAGCAACTAGATTTTTATTGAATGTTTTCAGTCATGTGGTGATTTGGTCTTTTATATCCATGTTCCACTCCAATAAGCAAAAAATTGCCTTTGAATGTCCAAAATTTGCCAGGTTTTTAAAAAATATATACTAACTATTGAAATTAAATCCTGAAAGAAGTAGCTAAAGTTTGCTGCTATTTCTCTTGTTTTTAGTATAGTAGCCTCTTTGGGGGATGGGTACATGTGGGATATAATTGCAAAGAGCATTGACATGTCTTCTAGTCTCCATTACTAACCTTATTCAACTACAAGACTTTGACTCCTAAGCCCTGGCTTACACATCATTAAAATGGTAATAGAAACCTTATTTCTTCTTATTTCTCCTTTGCTCCTTATTTCTTCTGAGTAGTGACAAAATCACATATGATAACATTGAAAATAATTTTATTTTTTTTTTTAAAGCTGCTCTACACCAGTGTTGCATGGAAGGGCTGAATCACTATGGTGTACAACTGAAACTAATATTACACTGCATATTAACCAACTAGAATTACTTGTGTAATTTTTTGAAAAACTGCCAAACTGTTTTGAAGTGCAGTTGTACCGTTTTATATTCTCACCAGCAATGAAGGACTTTCTCTTCATCCTCACCAGCTTTCAGTGTTGTAGCTACTTTTTATTTTTAGCTATTCCTATAGGTATATTGTGGTTTTCATGTACATTCTCCTAGTCACTAATTATGTTAAACATTTTCCTGTACTTATTTGGCATCTGTGGATCCTCTTTGATGAAAGGTCTGCTAATATTTTTGGCATGTTTTACAGCTGGAATTTTTTCTTTCTTCCTATTGAGGTTTGAAAGTGTTTTTAAAACAAATTATTCTGGATACAAAATCTCTATTAGATACACAATTTTCAAATATTTTCTTCCAATCTGTAGCTTGTAGTCATCTCAATATCCATCTGGTGAGATTGTTTCAGTTATCACATTTTTTTTAATTTCTATAATTTTCTTTTAGTCATTTCTAAACTTCTACATCTTTGCTGAAGTTTTCTATTTTTTCACTTGTTTCAAACATTTATAAAAGTGTATTTTTGTGATACTATTCTAAATTATGATCAGATGATAGTAACATCTGGTTCATCTCAGTATTGTCATCAATTGATTTCCTCTCCTCATTGAAATTGTGGTTTTTCTGTTTCTTAATATGATAAGTGATTTTTTATTTCATCCTGAACATTTTGAATATTATGTTAGGAAATATTTTATTCTGTTCTATGCAAAGTTAGTGCATTCTGGTAAAGTTTCATGGGCTGTATTTCCATTGACTAGTTTTCAGAACTCTTTTTTTTTTTTTTAATTTTATTTATTTATTCGAGAGACAGAGATCACAAGTAGGCAGAGAGGCAGGCAGAGAGACAGAGGAGGAAGCAGGCTCCCTGCCGAGCAGAGAGCCAGATGTGGGGCTTGATCCCAGGACCCTGGGATCATGACCTGAGCCAAAGGCAGAGGCTTTAACTCACTGAGCCACCCAGGCGCCCCTAGTTTTCAGAAATCTTAAAATAATATTCTGTCCTGTTTCATTCTTCTTTTGCTACTGAGACTCTGCTCAAACCCTCCTGATGCCTCTTTCAGGGTCAGAAGCCACTTTCTAAGGCTGCCTATTGTTGGTAGTAACATATTCTCTCTGTTTGCATGTGTGTCTGTGTGTGTGTGTGTGAATGGTGTGATATACCAGTTTTAAAACATTAAAGTCAACCAGCTCATTTACTATCACTGACTGATAAGTAGTGATAAGTAATATGTTTTATTATCATTGAAATCATTTTGTGTTTTAAAACACTGATAAGCTTCTTGGAGTGATGAAATTGTGGATGATAGAGAACATTGTGGGTAAGGAGAGCACTGTTTTGGGTCAAAGTCATTCTAGACAAAGCAAATCTGGGTTGAAATAATAAATGCACTGTGAAGATGAATGCATAAAATAAACTTTTATGAATAACATCGATCTTTTTTGGTATATTTGCAATTCCTGTACAGTTGATTTGGAAAAAAAAAAAGGATTACATTACTTTTAAAATAAAATTTTTATGATGAAGTGCTGTAATTTTTAATTAAAAATATTACCACAAGCTTAGTTTTGGGAAATCAAAGACTTTTAGCTTATCCTGTGACCCAAGGTAGAAGAGAAAATGATTAAAAGCAGGCATTGAAATGTTATAACTAAAATAAATCACATAAGATTAATTTGATAATAAGCAATTAAGATATAGGGTGATCATAGATTTTTATGGAATAATTTTAGGGTACAAGTCTACTGATAAAATGAGATGACAACAGGATACAATCAGACAAAAGGAAAGAGACAGAACAGAAAATATTCAGTTAGGTGAGAAAAAAATAACAAATCAAAGAACATTTCATTTATACAGTAGAATTTAACAGGATGCTCCGTGTTAATTTTTTTTTCTTTTTCTATATATGAGGGAATCCTTTCAGGCAACTCGCTTTTTTTCAGTGATTGTGATTTCCTTAAATCTCTCAGAAAAAATAGCAGAAAAGATGTCTAGAAACTGAACAAGAAATACAGAATGGGATGGATTCAAACTCAGGAATGTTTCCATGAGAAACCACTTCTGTTCTAATAGAAAAATATTCACATATATTTAGTACATTTTAATTGAATACTATTTCTCAATGTGGATATAAAATTTGTTGATTAGCATGGCTTGGGGAGGAAAGCATCCAATGTGACACGTGGAGATCAAAGTGAAGTAAGGAATATGGTGTCTTCCTTTTTTTTTTTTTTTTTTTAGTTTTTATTTAAATCCCATTTAATTAACATACCATGTAACATTAGTTTCCAGTATAAAATTTAGTGATTCAACACTTAAGTACAGCACCCGGTACACCTCACAAGTGCATTCCTTAATCCCCATCACCTATTTTAGCCATTCCCCTTACCACCTCCCCTCTGGTAACCATCAGCTTGTTCTCTTGGTTTGCCTCTCTCTCCCCCACCCAAGGATCATTAGTTTTGTTTCTTAAATTCCACATATGAGTGAAATCATATGATATTTGTCTTTCTCTGACTGACTTATCTTGCTTATCAAAATACTCTCCAACTCTATACTCATCATTGCAAATGGCAAGATTTCATCCTTTTTTGTGGCTGAGTAATATTCCATTGCGTATATATCTCACCTCTTCCTTAGCCATTCATTAGTTGACAGACATTTGGGCTCCTTCCACAATTTGGCTGTTGTTGATAATGCTGCTACAAACCTTGGGTTGCATATATCCCTTTGAATTAGTATTTTTGTGTCCTCTGTGTAAATACTTAGTAGTGCAGTTGCTAGAATATAGTATCTTTTGAGAAGAGTTGCTTTTCAAATACCTTATTTTTAAGATTTAAAAGTAAACCTGCAAAATTTTTAGGTAACACAAGTCCATAGGAGAAAATAGAAAATACAGAAGAAAAAGATAGTATTAAATTAATTTTACATTAACTAGAGATAACTGTTAATTATGTATATGTGTATCCAAATTATTCCCCACATATATATGTACATTCATCCATAGTAATATAGTCAAAAACTTTAAAAATTGAAATTATACCTTAGCTACTCTTTTTCAAGCATTTATTTTTTGTCTTGTAACAATACATCATGAAAATATTTCCATGTAAATAATTGTACTTCTACATTATCATTTGTCATGGCTCAAAGCACTTAACCATAAACATTTAACAGCATTTACTTATCAATCTCGTATTATTATTATTTAAGCCTTTTCAGAAACTATAGTTAATAAAACCCAAGAGGACCGTCTAATTAGAAATTTTAAAAAGGCAAGAAATTAGTTATCAAGGTGATTGTAACTTGCACTATCTAATGAATGAGCACAGTTAAATTTTATGCTTAATTGCGTACATATTGAATGATAAATAATATACATATATATTCATAATCTGAGTTTATTTCCTGTCCTGCTCTACTAAGCGAAATAGTAAAATATTTATCTGATAGTAGTTAAAATAGTAAATATGGTCAATACAAATTTATAAAGTAAACTTCTATGACTTAGTAATGTTAAAAAAGAAATGAATCATTATGTTTCTTTTCCTATTTTTCTGTTTTCTATCCTTCTCTGTTTTTCTCTTCAGTACTAATCCCCAGTATCCATGTCCCCACATCATGGTTTATATGCTACACTTGAAATGCAGTTAGGCAGTAGAACTTCGGAAGAGAGTAGAAGTTATTTCACACACACACACACACACACACACACACACACACACACAAAAAAAAAAAAAAAACCACATCCATATTATTGTTTAGACATTTTTATCAAATGTGTATTTGATATTCCTGGTCCCTGACTCTATGCTTACACTATGACTGTTCTTCAACTGTTCATAGACCTCCTGATCCATTCACTGGTCAGTTCCTATTAACTATTTATTCTAGTCATCATTTTTCACCTTGCCAGCTTATATTCCATGGTATAATAGTACAATCATCCCCTTCCATATATTTCAATTACTTTTCCTTTCATTTCCACTGTTCTACTATAAGCAAAATCCTTATTCTGATTTAAACCAATTATCTTCCTCTTGGGGCCCTCATTTCAACATTTGAAATTGTTGGGTAAATTGAATACTGGCTACATGTGTTCAATTTAAATTCATGACTCTCTACTTCAAATGCTCAATACTGTTATGAAATCCTATGAAAATTCCAAAATAATTTCACCCAACATCCTCAATAGTTATTACTAACTTCATCTCTTTAATCTTTTCTCAACTGATAATCTTGCATCATATTCTACTGAGAAGATGGAAACCGAATGGATGATCTTTTATCTTAATTCTACTAACAAACCTAGTATCATCCTGTGGCATATTCTCTATCTGGATCCCAGTTTCAAGAAAAATAATGACCTTCATTCTATCAAAGGCGTCCCAACTTATGTTTGGATTTCATTCTCTAAAACATTCTCCAGGGATTTCAGTATTTCTTTTATATCATAAACCAGTCTTTCCTGCTCTGCTGACCATTTCCACTAATACATAAATTAATTCTGGTGTCTCTCAACTTAAAAATCTGTAATGAACCCACAATTTCCTCTAGTTACTAGTCCTTCTTCTTCTTCTTCTTCTTCTTCTTTTTTTTTTTTTTTGCCCTAGAAATCATCTTGAAAGTTTTACCAACATGTGCTATTTTCACTTACTTCCTTTTCTCACTTTTTCTTTAGATAACAAAAAACAGTATTTTATCAACATCTCTGAACTAAGTCTCCCCTTGTCAGGTAACCAATCATCTTTATATTTCTTTACACAACTTCTAAATCAGTGCTACTTAAAAAAGGTAATGGCCCCAACACCTTAACAATGTAAGAGAACCTTTTACTGAAATCTTTCATTATTATTCTCTCCCCGTTTATAGAGCCACTAGATGTTCATCCCCCAAACTTAAGAGTCATTCTTAAATTCTCCCTTTCAGTCAATCCCCACATTTGTTCTTTTAGCAAATTCATTTCTACTGACATGTTCCTTGTACAAAAAGCTATTCTCTCTCATCTAGAGTACTACAGTGATTTTCAATAAGTCTCTCTATTTTATCTCTTTCAACACTATGACACATTTTATTAATAGAAACCAGAGTGATACTTTTAAAATGTAAATCAGATCACCATACTACCCTGCTGAAAACCCTTCAATGTCTTCTCATGGCACTTAGAATAAACTCAAATTATTGTGGTCATTGTGAGTCTATGTGATCTGACTACTGTGCCACTTTCAGTTTATAGAATTAGTCTCATCCTTTTCAGCTTATAAAATTATCCTCAACACATTAGCCACACAGACCTCTTTCAGTGGTTCTCCCAATGTAGTCAGTCTCTGGACTATTACAGAAATGCAAATCCTTTAGTCTCTCCCAGGTCTGTTGACTCAGAAACTCTAGGTGGGGGGGCTGAGCAACTGGGTTTAATATGCCTTCCATATGATTATTTTCTCAGCTTTATTGAGAAAAATTATAATTGATAACATTACAAAATAAAGTGTACAACACGATGATGTGATATGCATATGCATTGTGAAAGGGTTTCCCTCATTGAATTAATGAACACTCCTTTACCTCACATGTTTGTTTGTGTGAGATAAAGCTAAAGCATTTAATTCTACTCTTTTAGAACATTCCAATTATACAATACATGTGATTTGATGCATGCTAAAATCTGAGCATTACTGTTAATACAACATGATAGTTACGTCTCAGGCGTTTTGTTTGTCCTTTTCCATGACTGAAATATTCCTCCCCTGGCTCTTAGCTTGGCATGTTTCTCAAGGTCCAGCACGAGTTGCTGTATCTAAAGAACCATACACTCCCATTAAATATGATTGCATTGTTTGTTTATTGTATTATCTGTCACTCTTTCAAATACAAGCTCCAGTATGGCAGGGGCTTGTCAATCTTATTTAGAACTCTAATCACACCACCAGCATAATGTCTAATTCACAGAGTGGGCACTCCATAAATGTGTTTAAGATTAATACATTCACTGTGAGAATCTGTAAATAGTCATTTAATCAGTTAATGCTTTTATAGAACCTACCAAATTATTTGGCATTCATCTACAATTGAAATGAAATACCTACTTCTCTTAGAATGGCAAAAAAGAAAGTTTATTCTTTCTCTTTGGTTCTTTCTTTCATGTTCTCTACTCTTTCTAGAAACCTTTCCTACTTTCTCTTATGCATGTTCATTATTATTCATTTCTTAAATTTCAGACTCAGCTTAGGTTATAGAATATCTTACTCATCCTTGTCTTCCTTGGCTTTACCACTACCAACCAACCTGAAATGCATCGCTTTGCGTTCACTTCCTTAAAACCCCTGTAACTAACTCTATACCAACCTATATATCATTTTATAGTTGTGTATTTTCCTGTCTGCCTCCTACAAATCTATTAGCTTCTTATCTTTAAGGACTGTTTTGTTCATCTTGGTGAGTTAACAGTGAACACAGTACTTGGTATATCTAGAGGTAGCCAGCAAAATTAATTTAATGGATAAAAATACCTCAGGCTGGAGAGGTTCCTAAAACAAAATGAAGCAAGCAAGGAACAGCCACTGATTTGAATTTGGGAGCCTGGATTCAGTGTAGGAGATCTAGGGATTAGTGCTTAACAGCACCTGTTGACAGCTTGAGTCATCACTTCAGGCATCTCAACAGCAGTTATCCAGTATCCAGCAGCTATTGAGGGCTTCTGGATTCCCCTAAGAATGTAATCTCACCACTCAGTCCTCCTCTAAAAAAATTACCTGTAGCAAGAAATATTTAAAAGAAAAGAAAGGAAAACAAGAGAAAATAACCCACACTTTTAGAATAAGTTTAGTTCTATCATCTATTTTGGTTCAGAAGATGTAAATCTGCTTAAATAAGGAAGGCTTTTATCTAATTTCTTGAATGTTTATAAAATCTAAATTTAATATTAGGAATAGTACTCTGTGCCTTAAATTATTTATTTTAAAAATTCTTTGTTTACTTTCCAGATTTAGTAAGATGAGGAATTCTTCACCCACGGAGAATAGAGATTGAGTATTGTTAAAAATTGTAAGATGAGTTGGCCATAGGAACACTGTGTCTGTAAAGAAGTTTATAATTATTGACTTACCTGGAGAAGTGTTTGTTTTAAATACATATTTATGGAAATATTTGTAGGATAAAATTTGGTACTTCATGATAGTCACATTTTAATATTTGTTTTCCTAATGTGTAATGCACTGGAATTCATGTCTTTAAATCTTCTTCACATAATTAACCCTTTTCATTGCCCAACAGAGTAAAAATATATGTGGGAAAAGAGATTTATTGATTCATGTGGTTTACCATAGAATAACAAACAAAATTAGCAACACTAAAAAGATGAAATTAGTGTAACAAGAAATAAAGAAATAAAATTTAGATGTATTAATATTTAATATTATCATCAAAATGAGTCATATAATGCTATAATTTAAGCTATATATTTATATGTAATGTCATATACACTTAATTATCTAATATATACCTCTAAAACATACATATATAGTTAAGCTTCTTTTCTAAATTGAGGATATCCAACTAAAAGAATGTGCAAGGCAGAGCAATTTAATTAATTGACTCAACAAATATTTGTTCTGCATCTAATACCTGCCAGATTTCCTTCCAGTTTCTGCAGAAATGAAAATCAGGATGGATGATGTCCCTGAATTTACATAGCTTAAATTCTAATAAACTACTTATAATCATGTAGCCAAATCCTTTTATTATAGCTGGAAATATTACCAGCTATCTCTCTCAAACTTTGTACCGTTCACCTGAGCTTTCTACTCACTATTGTATTATCACATTTTTGAAAACTTCAAGTTGACTTCATTAGCTTTGAGACTGCCTCCCTCCTTCATATCTTCTTTTAGCCTTCTGTATACATCTATAGTCAATTTAAAAATAGGTTTAATTTAGTTTGGGTATTTGATATTTTACTCTTGGTGGGGCTATTTAAATAACTTCAAACGAGTAACCACAACACAGTGTTGGTCATTTATTTCAATGGTGATTCATACCATCCCATTGGGCAAGCAGTTATATTACAGTTTCTTTATTAAATCTTTTACTACTTAAGAACTGGGTCCTTGGGGCGCCTGGGTGGCTCAGTGAGTTAAGCCTCTGCCTTCAGCTCAGGTCATGATCTCAGGGTTCTGGGATCAAGCCCCATATCAGGCTCTCTGCTCAGCAGGGAGCCTGCTTCCCCCCCTCTTTCTACCTGTGATCTCTCTGTCTACCTGTGATCTCTCTCTCTCTCTGTGTCAAATAAGGAAATAAATAAATAAATAAATAAATAAATAAATAAATAAATAAAAGAACTGGGTCCTTGCTGAAGGCTATTCAATGTGCTGGGTGGGGGGAATATAATGCTGAGCAGATTATATACAGAGTTTATCTTCACTGAGCTCACAGATTAGTAGAGGAGATAAAAGTTAATCTAAAAGCAAAAGCAAGTAAATACATACTTGTAAATATGATCTCAACTGAATCTGCTAAGTAGGACAAATTCTCTTTCTAGTACATTTTCATACCTATCGTACACCCTGAGAAAATGTTCTTCATTTTTCAGTAATAACTTTACAAATTACTGGATAATCTCTATTAAATTTTAAAGACTGATCTGTCTTTTTAAAATTCTTTTTTCAGTATACCAGGAAAAAAAAAAAAAAACCCTACCCTTTCCTGAATTAACCTGCAGTATAGTTAAACATTTTTTGGAGTATGAAATCACGACTTTAAATGAGATTTGCAACAATGTAGTGATTTAAACTCATTTATTTTAAGTGTTATGATGTATACATTGCTAAGTACATTATTGATTAATAATTATTAAGGTACAAGAATGAAGACATATATGTTAATTTACATCTTTCTTATTCTGTTTTTCATCCACTCCCTTCTCCTTACTGAAAAAAAAAAAATTTCTCCCTTTTAATCATATAAAGTTCCCAATCAGATCCTGAAGAGCCTAAGACATATGTGGAAGTACTATCTTAATGTTCACTTTCTTCCTGGTGGCAATGGCATCTATTAACCCTTTCATTAACTTTCAGTGCATTGATTATGCAAGACTGACCATTCATGATTTTAAAATATTATGCATAAAAATTTCTGTATATACAAATTTTGAGTATGTCAATATAATACTTGCTTTCCAAACATCTTCATAATAAGAAGTTTTATTTAGCATCTTCACAAAATTATGTGAATATTTTAAGAATATACAGGCAATTGATATCATCTCTAAGTTTGATTAAGTGAAGAAAAAGGTTGGAATTATAATAGTCATAGGATACAGAAGGCAATGTAATGGGAAATCAAATGCATCCTGGTTCCAAGGACAAATGCTTACTTAACTTTATGCTTCTATGGAACCGTTAGCTCTGACACATAATTTTTTGATTAGGCTTGTTCTATTTGATTAACATCTTATTTTTGTTGAATCAGTATGTGGATATTAAAAGCAAATAATTAGTCTATAGGACAGTAGTTCAAATAGACAGAGATTCATTGTGGTTTCCAGGAGCTATTTTCCTAAGCACCTTCAGATCTTTCAATTGTTCCTCCTTACAGTTACGTACTCATGGCTTCTCACCATTATTTGCGGCAGGTTGGAAGCCTGATTCATTCCTACAGAGGCCTGAAGCTTCCACCACTCTGCTTCATCCACAAATGCATTCATCTACTTGTCTTCTAGAGATCTGATTAGATCTCTAGCCTGTTTACACCTTTCTCCCATTCTTCGTGTAGTTGTGATATTATGGATGATATTTAAGGGATTATCAGAAGGTAATTGTGTTTAGTCCGCCTTCTTCAACTCCTCAGCTTGAAGGGTTCATTCTCTTCCATTTCCTTTTAAAAAGCCTTTCTTTGCTTTAAAAGCCTTTCTTGCAGTTATTTCCTCACATAAAACCATGCAAGTCATAATATCATACATACTGTTGTTTATTTTTGTTGTGATTTTTACGGTTTTAAATTTCCATGCCTCTTTTCTAACATTTTCCTCACCCTCCTCACAGATCATTTGCACCCATACCCAACACATACACAGAAACACAATCCATGTAGGGGTATATTATATTCTGTACCTTCTCTATGCTAATGTTATTATACATTATATGATATGCATATTATATTATATTGTATTACATAATTATAAACACATGTATTACACTAAGGATTTATTATGTGTATAAAAATTAGATTACAGTCAACACATTTGTCTTCATTTTTTAATTCAAGTATAACTTATGCTATTATTTCAAATCACTTGATATAAGTCCAATTCACTGTTTTGATTCATGTATGATATTCTAATATGTGATTGTACCATAATATTATAATTATACACTTATTCTTTTATCAACAGAAATCCACTTCATTCCATAATTCTGTGTAACTACAATGTCACCATAATGTAATTGCTCCTGTGTCCTAATAGACTGGTGTCATTTTATGTGTGGGATAGGTTACCAAAAATGGCATATATATATATATATATATATATATATATATACACACACACACACACAAACATAAATACATATATATATATATATATTTCCCAAATTATTTGCTAAAATGCTGTAGAAATTTACTTTTACATGAGCAATATAGAACGGCACCTTTGTACATTAGTACTCTTCCTCTAAAAATATGTTGAAAGGGTTTTTCATTTTTTCTAGTCTGATTCCTATGTGATAGCTCATTGTTACTTTGCATTACTCTGAAAACTAATGAGTTTAAGCATCTTTTCATTAGAATTTGTTCTTCTATGAATTGCCTCTTCAAATACTTTGTAGATTTCATAATATTTAACACTCTTGTCATTTGTCAAGCACTATTATAAACTAGAGATAATAACTCTATCCACAGCATTGCAAATATATATTTTTTATAACTTATTGTCTATCCATGTATTCTGTTCATGCTTGGTTTTATTTTTTGTTTATTTGTTTTTGTCAAGCTCATATTTCTTTAATCTAATATGGCTATCTTCAGACATTCCTCATAACATTGCTATGCAGTCTTCTCACCATCATTGTGTCAGCCTGGAAGCCCTATTCCATCTCTTCAGCAACCTGCAGCTTCCACCACTCTAGTTCATCCACAAATAGCAATCTGTTATCTGTGTTCTAAAAATGTGATCAAATCTCTGTGTCATTCTCTCATTCATGTATGGTGCAATATTGGTACAATTTTATTTCTTCTCCACAGAATGTACTTGAAAATGAAATGAGAGAAGATGCAACAGGAATACATTTCAGGTTAAATGTGTGATTGGAACATATCTCAAAGAACTTCAGCAAGGTTTCCAAATAAACAGTGTTTCCTCAGTGTATTATAGTAGGTAGCTCTGGATGTCAGTAAGCAGTAAAACATACAAACCTATTAATGTTTACACATTAAATGAAGTCAGATTCTAAATTCAGATCATAGACATAAGTTCTCATTCTCAACAATGTGTAAAAGGACATTTAGAAATTGTGGAGGATGAAGGACATAATTTTGGTTGAGTGGACTTATCATGTACATTGAAATACATTTAGTTGCTCTCCTTATTGCCTAGATTGAGATGTACATATCCATGCAGAACAAATTGGGATGAGCCAAGTTAATGGCTGAGACCCATTGAAAGACTTGATAGATTGTATGCTGTTAAGGACATTTACATTTTATGTTATGTTGATTCTTTTGGGACATTTTTTTCTTACAGAATCTAAATCCAATTCAACTTAAATTTAAATCCAAATCAACTCTAAATTTAATTCAACTTAAAAGGGAGACTACTTAATATCTTTCTTTATTTAATGTTCAGAAATAATTATTACAAGTTGTCATTAGAAATGAGAACATGCACATTTTAAAATATATGTTAAACTTTCAATTTATCATTTTGAATAATCAAGGGTTATTTAAGTAATTGACTTCTTAATATCTTAAGACATTTGCAGAAGTAAAAGTGAAAAGAAATTCTGTGTGCCATGTTTAAGCCATTTATAATTGAGTGCATCACATTGGAAATAATGCTTAATATTCATATTCTGGATCATACGTATTTTATACTTTTATCTTATATCTTATCTCCTTCTCAGTCAATGGAAATTCACTTTTCAAATAAATCTGGAACCATTGGTTGATAATTAGATAAGGAAAATAAGTAGGTTAAAGAAAGGAATAAAAAACTATTTTTAAGCATTATAAATCAACTTAAAATATATGCATGTACTTACATTCAACATTTTAATGAGTACAAATAATTATAGGAAAAATATAAAAAATCACCTACTGTCACACAGTTTTTTTTTTAAATAAAGCAAGAACATAAGGGGATAGTTAAAACCGTGGGAGAGTATCTTCCTTGTGCTAGATCAAACATAGGGGCTGAAATAGCTGTAAGGCAGAAACAATATTTGCTTAAGAAAGTGTCTAAAGAAGGACAAAGAACTTTTGATAAGCAACATATAACAAAAATTAGAAGGAATTGTTATTGCTCAGCCTAACAGAAGTTCTGACCAAAAACTGTCATGAATGCTTTAGAGAGAAAGGTTATTTAAGTGTGGTTTAAAAAAAAATGATTAAATTACAAACTCATAATATCAAAAGTCAACTGCATAATTATATTTATTAAAAAGCATACATTCTTATGTCTACAAATACATCTATCTACCTACCTATTAAGTTTCTCCAAAATATAACATTTTTCCAATTATGTAGAATTTGCCTTTCTTCAATTATTTTATATAATTTATATAGTGTTAAATTATAATTTTTTAAAGATATTCTCATCTATTGCTTAATGGTGTGGCTTAGAGGCTCTGCAGTCAAATAAAATTGCTATCATTGTCCTCATCATCTAACTCCAAGTTCAGTTTTATGGTAAGACAAACAAAAATCCTAAAAATTATATTTATAAAATGGATATGCCAACACGTTACAAATATATATACATTATTATCTGATAGAAATGATATAAATTTAACTCATTTAGGTATGTCTCTAAATTTAGTAAATCAGTTTACAGATACTAAGAGAATTTTTTAGAAATCCATTATTTCTAACTTTTCCATTTAATAATTTTGAAAACAGGGCCCATCTTCCATTATAATAAATGTTCAAGTTTTCAAGTTTAATAATGTAGAATTTTACTATCTAATGAAAAAAAAACTTTTAGTCCATTAGTACTTAATACATTCTCATTACTAGTTATGGTATACAAAGATTGACCTATAATTTTTTAATATGCTCTTTATAATACTTTCTAGTAATATGAGAAAATTTAATAGATGAAAACTGCTTTGCATGATTATCATGATGACCTCCTTTAAAATATAGATCATATCTGTCTCCATTAACTCAGCCACCTGTCTAGTCCAACCAGCATTTACTATTCCTTTTTCTTCTAGAATAGACTCCAAACTGATCTTTCTGCTTTTCTTCCTATAGCACATCAATCCACATGTTATAAAACATGTAGGTTATTCTTTAGAAATTAAAAATTTGATTCATGAGGTCATTCCACTTCCATTTAAAATGGTGAAACAAGAAATGGATTTACCCCTTCTGCTTGAAAAATTTCCACCCTCCCCACCAAAAAAAAAATCCCCTCATACAAAATATATGAAAAACAATGGTTTTCAAAACACTAAAATAGGGATGCCTGGGTGGCTCAGTCAGTTAAGCAACTGCCTTTCGCTCAGGTCATGATCCCATGGGCCTGGAATTGAGTCCCATATCAGGCTCTTTCTTCAGTAGGGAACCTGTTTCTCCCCCTCCTGCTGCCCCTGCTTGTGCTCTATTTCTCTGTCAAATAAATAAATAAAATCTTTTTAAAAAGGAAAATATATAATACAGATTGAGCCATAGATAACAGTTACACTTAACAAAGGCTGGATAATAGTTTGCTAAGTAAGTTAACTGAAACCAAGACCACATAATTACTTTGCTAAATGATTTTAAGACATTAGACATTTCTTATAAATGCAGAAAATTAATCCAAAAAAATCATAGATTGGAATATAAAATATATTTATCATGTTCAGCCTACTCATTCGTCCACATACATGGGTCCCCCAAAAGATTTAGAAACTGCATCCACCAACACTGTGCAAAATATTTGATTAAAAAGCACCCTTATCTCTAAGTAGAAATGTCACTGGTCTTTATAGGCAAGGGAGATGCTGTTTTTGAAAGAATGGTTTGAGTAAGGACAATTGACTTCCTAATGAAAGAGATGTTAGACAGGGCCATTTCTCTGTACAACAGGTCATTATATTGCTTAAAAAGTTTTAATAAGGAAGAATATCTTCATGGCCCAATTCTTCATAAGATTATGTAAGACCAACATTGGAAAACTTAATAAAGTCCTCTTAGATCTGTTAGTAAAGAAGGAAGGAATGAAAGAAATAGTCTATGGTAAGGGGAGTCAAATCATAATTCATAACCTTCCCCCAAATCCCAAGTTTGAGTCAGTTTATAAGCTCAGAGCTCCTTGAAAAAAGGAGAGGCATAAACTTTTGAGAAAGGACCATGTAGACACCAAAAGAACTATAGTCTTCCTTCTACCTTCTACCCTCCACCAAAGGACACCATGGCATTGACTAGGGTAAGGGCCTAGAGAAACTGGCTTTTAATTTTCTTTGAAAGAGGCTATTATATAATTTTGACTACCCAAGAGGGTGGGCTATGTTAGATAGTATAAACTGTTCAGTATATTTTGAAACCTCTAATATATACTTATATATATTACACATATGAGAGAGTGGGGTGTACATATATATGAAGGCATTTAAACTAAGTTTTAGTACAATCTATGACAGAAGGATTTTAAAAGAAGGAATATAAACTGAGTTTTAGTACAATCCATGACAAGGGAAAAAATGGGAAGAAATTTAATCATGAACTTCTTATTTTCAATGTTGAAAGCTATGGTGAAAGCTTTGACCCCAAAAGTGTTAAATTTACTGTAGTTATAAGTTGTACATATGTGAACCTTAAGTAGAGTCCGGTAGCAGCAAAAGAGAAGTCACAGGTTGGAAGCAAAACACATGGCCGAACTCTGAGATGAGGCACAATCAGGTTATGCTTGCATGAGGTCAGTCAAAACCACTTAGATCATGAGGTAGTCAAAACCACCCACACAGGAGCCGGTGGTGCAAGAAGCAGATGAAGCTAAGAGAAGTTGAAGTGGTACGTAAAAGACACTTGTCATGGTGACTCACATAGCTGTCCATTTTATGTGAAATACTTCCCTTCAATTTTGCCAATTTCTACGCACGCTTTGGGATTCATCTTAAATTTCGCCGTTTTACAGAAGCCTTTATGACTCTACCCTCTTCCTCTCTGGGGAGGTCTAACTGCTATAATTGCTTATCAGACCATTATGTCCTGTCCTCTATTGAGCACATAACAGAAGTTGTATTAATATGTGCATTTGTAAAAATGCTAAAAACTATGTGTAGAATTTAATAGATACATTTAATAAATATTTGTTAAATTAATAAGTGAATTCTTTTTACAATGACCTCATTTTTATCTCAGTCTTCATGAAGAGGAGAAAAGATAGGTATAAAGCATGTTTATGTGAGATAAATTGGGTATATTCACTCCATGTACAGTTTCAGGATGATTTGCCATAAACTTAAAGCATAGCTGAACAGATTCATTGTTTATAGGTCAATTCTGATACATAGCACTTTTTGTTATATTATGAAAAAAAGTTTCCACACAAGTCTCCAAATACTATCAGTATGGACATTATGGTAGCAAAAATAATTTTGTTTTTTTAATCTTTTGTGAAAGGTCATTGCTGGAACTCTTTCAAATTCAAAGAATAGAGGTAACATAATATGTATTACCTATTTAAAACAAAAGAATAAAAATGTTAATTTATTTTCATTTCAATAGTAACTATTATTAGAATTAATTACTTAACTACAGCTGAAACAATGATAAAATACATGAACACTGAGTGTTATATGCCACTAATGAACCATTGAACACGACATCAAAAACTAATGATGTACTATATGTTG
Organism: Mustela lutreola; assembly: GCF_030435805.1. NCBI lineage: Eukaryota > Metazoa > Chordata > Mammalia > Carnivora > Mustelidae > Mustela > Mustela lutreola. The sequence continues at coordinate 48,131,834 of NC_081302.1, forward strand.
GCTAATTGAACATAATAATAAAAAATAAATAATTAAAAATTAAAAAATAGTCCTTGTAATCATTAAATTAATATTAATATTGGAAATATCATGTACAAACAATATGAGGAAAAGTATTATAGCACATTTATGAATTGTATGTGTATGGATATCAAAAACCTGAGTTGGAACTTTAGTTCTCAAACTTGTTAGTTATTTCACTTTGATCAGGCTTATTTAAGCTTCTCTAATTATTTTTTTTGTATATGGAAAATTGGCATTGCTCTCTTTCAAGGACTCTAAAGTGCCATACAGTTTAAGACATATCATTATTTTATGTACCATTAACAAAGAAAAAAAAACCCTCAATAATTACCCTATGGCATTGTATCAATGATAACATGAATCCTGATTCACAGCCAAAGTGGCTAAAATTAAAAAAAATAAATAAAGAGAAAAATAATTGAGTTAAAACTGATGAAGTAGAATGGGCTATTGTGAAAATTAAATGAGATAATACACAATGCTTAACACAAGCCTGAGATATCAGAGCTCAATTATATTAGCAACACAAAAATCTGGAAATCTATACCATCTTTAAGATAAGTAGGAAACATAATACGTACGACCCACTTAAGTGTTTGATTTTTTTATTTGTTCGTCTGTTTGTTTTTGTTGTTCTATATCATATATTTTCAAAAGCTGTCTTTATAACACAGTATAGCAAGCGCTGGTATAATCATTTTTGGTTTTGATCATTTAATTTCTTTTGTCCTTCTCAATTCATTTCATTTGGTTTCAAAATTCAACTGTAGTGCTTTTGACTTAACAATAAAGGGAAGTAAAAAATGACTAACGTGAAAACATTCCCTAAATAGGTTTGCAATCCAAAAGTGTCTGGCTTAGTTTGATGTACAAGTTTATTCATTATGTTGAAACGTGCGTGCATGTTTAAATAGATCATCCATGCTTACACTCTCAATTCTTGCTTGTCATTTATACTTCTAGCCATCTATCATATTTGTCAAACACTTTCAAGATTTAGTTGTGGGACACAATCTTATTTTGATGATCACATGCATATTTTCTAAATAAATGCATTTTCAAAAATCAGCATCTAAATAAAAGAACAACTCACTATATATAATTTTGTAAAGTGTTTATTATTGCAGTTGTCTAGTTTTATAAATCAAATGGGTTTTAACTCATTGTAACAACATAGACTGAAAGACCTACCTACATTATAATAAATTACTTTTGTTTTACAAATCTTTTTTTGTAATATATGAAATGTCTAAACATAATACTTTTTGAATTAGCAATAAAACAAGATAGATCTCTGGTTCCTTTAGATGGCCAACAAAAATAACCTTAGTTACCAAAAATAATATCTGGGTTTGCTTTTACTGATCCTGCATTTTATATTTGCTTAGACACTTTCATGCCATTGGTCAATTCTTAATCATCTCTTTCTATTTTTACTTTTTATTTCTGTCTCTTCTCCTCTAATTGTAGAAAGTGAACAACACAATTATATATTGAAAACAAAATTCTGCAGAATAATACATATATGCAATAGTATGATCTATACTAACAGAAACAAAAACAGTACAGATCTCTGTACTAACAGAAACAAAAATACCTTTGCAGCTACCATGATAAAAATGTTAGCTTCTACTGCAATTATTATTTATATATTTAAAGAAATAATGACAGTTTTCCATAAAAAAATGTGTAATGGTTTCAGCCTAATAAAGTTCTGTGAGAAGAATAAATTACCTAATTAGGATAATATTTGATAATATTATCAGACTCAAACTCTAGCTATAACCATGGCAAATCGTATTAACAGACATACAAATTAAAAAAATAAAACACATACACAACATATACATTTTGCTAAAGCATTCACATAAATAAATAAAAGTCAGGATCTTTATAGTTTTAGAATGGATACTCCACAGAGATTATCATTAAAATATATATTCTAAATATCCCTTTTCAAATGCATAAGTGAACTATTTGTGATTGACAGAAACCAAATATCTCCAGGTTCCCATTATCTGTTTCTTCTTTGATGATTGAACCCTTTTTTTTTTTTTTTTCAGCTGGGCTTATGCACCTTTTGCATGAAGACAGTATGTCCCAGTCTCTTTTGGAGCTAGATATAAACAAATAGCTATGGGATTTGATTTGAGCAGATATGTTGAAAGGACATCAGTAAAGTGTTTTTATAATGAGAAGGATAGTGGATTTGTTCCCCTTCCTTTTCTCTTTCTCGTAGTGTAGAATGGAGGGCTGGAGCTAAAGCGTCCATCTTGCACTGCATGCTGACTGTAGAGGATCAGGAAGAGATAATGTCCTAGGTCCCTGATGTTACACCCCATATCAGCTATGGACTAACTCCTATCTAGAGATAGAAATAAATTGCTTTTTTTTTTTTCTAAGTCAATTTATTTTAGGTTTTCTGTCACTTTCATCTTCTCCTAGTATTGACAGGGAGAGTGACAACTCTTTCGTTGTTACAGACAAAATTCATTTTTTAAAAAGATTTTATTTATTCATTTGAGAGAGAGAATGAAAAAGAGCATGAGAGGGAGAAGTCAAGGGAGAAGTAGCCTCCCCATGAAGCTGGGAGCCCCGTGCAGGCCTCAATCCCAGGACTCTGGGATCATGACCTGAGGTGAAGGCAGTCACTTAACCAACTGAGCCATTCAGGTGCCCCCAAATTTATTTTTTAATTGGACAATTAGAATTCTTTGAATTACATTGCCTTTTGCCCAATTTTCTAACCCCACATTTTCATTCATTATAATCTATTTGATTTTGCCTAGCCTGTAGAAAGCTGCAAAGAGTATCACTCCTACTCTGGAAACAAACAAAGCCAGATAATGGGGCAAAAATCATAATTTTTCTTGGAACTACCAAAGAACTGAATTTGCAGGACAGCCAAAGCCTGAAATAGAAGGAGAAATTGACATCTCCAGACAGATATGATGTGAACACTGGCTTACCAGTGGCGGAGCATAAGAGGAAGAGACCCTGGGAAATAATATAAATAAGCAAAAAATAATTAAATCAGCTTTTTAAATGAGGGGGTAATGTGTGGGTAAGCATGTGAATTACAGAAATTCTACTGAGTAGAATATTAACAGGTATCTGGAAAATCTCCAAATATTTGGAAATATTGAATATAGTTGTAAAAATCAAGGGTTGCCGGGGGGAGGGGGTTGGGGAGAAGGGGGTGGGATTATGGACATTGGGGTGGGTATGTGATTTGGTGAGTGCTGTGAAGTGTGTAAACCTGGTGATTCACAGACCTGGGGATAAAAATATATGTTTATAAAAAATATATGTTTATAAAAAATAAAAAATTAAAAAAAAAAAATCAAAGGCCAAAAAAGTCACACAGTGAGAAAGTATTTTTTGAAATGAAAAAAATGAAATACAATATATCAGATTTTGTGGATACAGCTGAAACAATACTCAAAATTTATGGCATTAAATATATATAAAAAAGAGAGGTCTTAATGACCTAATTTTCTACGCCTAGAAGCTAGAAATAGAAGTGCAAAGTATACTTGAAGACAGGAAATAATGAAGATAAAAGCAGAACTCAGTGAATTAAAACAGAAGAACAATGGAGAAAATTATTAAAATCAAAAGTTGATTATTTTTAAAAACAACTTTACTTGAGGGATAATTGATATACAATAAACAGCATATAACTAGCATATAGAATTACATAAGCTTTGAAATATGTATACACCCGTGAAATCTTCACCACAATCAAAATAATGAGCATACCCATCACTTCTAGAATGTTTTGTGTCCCACAGTAATCCCTCAGTCCTGCACCATTCCGCTTTCACATCTTCACATCTCCAGGAAACCACCATCCCCACACTACAGATTTTTTGTTTTGCCCAGAATTTTACACAAACAGAAAAATACAGTATATGTTCCCCTTTATGTTTTTTTGTTTGGCCTGAATTCTTCCATTCAATATAGTTATTTAGAGGTTCATTCATATGGTTGTGTTTTAGTTCCTTCATTTTCTTGCTGAGTAGTGATTCATTGTATGTACGTATATACCATAATTTTAATGCACCTGTTGATGGACGGTTGATTGTGCCAGCTCTTAACTATTACCAATGAATTGCTATGAACATTCATGTAAGTTTTATTTGTATATAGCACTCTTTATCTTAGGTAAGCACTGGGAGAGAAATTATGGGGTCATAGAAGCATGGTTGACTTTTTTTAAGTAATTTCCAAAATTTAAGTAATTTTTAAGTAATTCTGACTTTTTGAGTAATTTCCAAAGTGGCTTACCATCTTTCATTCCTATCAGCAGGATATGAGAGTTATGGTCACTCCACATTTTTACCAACATTTAGTATGATCCGTCTTATGAATTTTCAACATTTTAATTAAAGTATAACAAGATCAGGCTTGAATTATTTTGTATTTTCCTAATGACTAACAACATGATGTGGGAAGTGTCCCCTTCTCTCCTTTTTTCATGTGCTTATTTGCCATCAACATATTTTTTTGTGAGATGTCTATTCAAATCTTTGCCCTTTTCAAATTAGGTTTTAGGTGATTTATAAATCATTTCTCTGAGTCTGTAGTTTATCCTATAATTCTTTTGATGAGATATTTTAAAGAATAATAGCTCTTAAATTTGATGAAACCCAGCTAATTCACTTTTTTTTTTAAGTTTTTGCTTTTGGTGTCATATCTCCATTTATAGCATAGTTAATCATGAAATCTCTAAAATTTTTCCATCTTTTTTTTTTTTCCTCTGGGGTTTAATTTTACACAGGTAAACACATTCATAGGAAAAGCTTCCATTTTTATAGCAAATCCTATGTTTCAACCTCCTTAATCTCTCTAGAATCTCTTGGCCATTCTAATACCATTCTCTTCTTAACTGATATCTTTTTTGCCCTTATCATGACTCTAACCAAGGAAACCTCAAATACTACCAAACCAAACTCCAACTCTTCAATAAAAACACCTTGCTTAAAGCAAATCTGGTATAACTCTTCCACCCAAAAACTGCCCTCCTCCACTCAGATTGCTTAAAATCTTAAATTGAACCTTCAAGTATTAAATACAAAACCTCTAAAAGTTGTATTTCTCTCTGAAAGAGGTTATTGTAGATTGACATATTTCACACGCATTCCATATTTCTAGAATAACCTTCTTTGTTGAAAAGTCTGGACTGTTAAAAATAAAAATTCCTGAGAATCTGGATTGTAGATTATAGTTCAGATTTTCCATGTATAGACATCTATTTGATACTTGGAAGGTGAAAGTGAGGTGGACACCATTCCCTTGCTGCTTTTTATGTTGACATTGCAAGTCTTAGAGGAATGCTGGTCAAGAGGCAGTTGTGATAATGCCTGAACTCAACAATCTTGCAGAGTCTAGTCACCTGCTTTATGAGTAGGGCAGCTGCAGTGATTGTTTTAGCCAGAGATCATTTCATGTGGACTATCAAGCATTGTTGGGGTGATAATGGGAGCTTGTGCAATGAAGGATAGTGACAGTTTCTTGATCTCTGCATTACAAACTAAATTAAAAGTGGTAGCTTTTATTGTCGAGCCCTTTAAAACTAGACTCGACTCACTTTCCTTAACTCTCCAACATTTTGCTTGCACTAATTCTGTATAATAAATTCATTTTCTTTAAAACACCTCAGAAAACCTTTATTTACTTCAGCTATTTTGTATCAGAAGTAGAGGCAGGCACTTTGTCTTTCCTGATTGAATGTGTGGGCAGTGAAGAACAATCCTGATACTACTAGAAAATGAGCTACTGGTAGTCTATGGCACACAGTGGCAAAACATTATGAAATTAATCAACTGTGGCCACTTGGCATAAAATGCCTGTTAAAGATAAAATTTGGCATACCTCATAACTGCTTCAACAGTTCATTAGGAGGAATAAGGAATGCAAATACTTTTAGTCTTGTCTTCTGACTGCACAGGAGAATTTCAAGAAAAAAATGGCAAGCTCAGAGTTTTACAATTTTTGACTGAAGACAAGATCAAAGTAGCTTCTGTGACTGCCCCAGAAAAACTTCTCTCTCCGCCCGTCTTATAGGTCTAAAAATCAGGTGTGAAGTATTGAGTTTACAAATTGCTGAATTCCCATATTAATGGAAATCTTGCTGGATTTTTCTCTTTCTCTCTTAGCCTCTCCTTCCTCCGTTCCTTCCTTCTTTCCTGCAAAATTTAGTCATGTGTAGAAAAGATAATCTTTTTAAGAATTTTGTTTGTGGTGAGGGCTCTGAACTCCCAACACCACTGAGCATTCCTTGCCAGAAAAGACATTCCCTACACTTCTTTCTGATTTGACCAGATCTGCCTTACTTAGAAATTCTGAACCAGCTTGAGGTAGCTTTCTTTCAAAAAAGCTACAAATCTTTCTCACATTGCACCCCAAACCCTTCCACATGTCTAAACATAGCTAGAGTTAAAAGCAAAATCATTACCCAAGGAGACAAGTATGATGTCTGATAGAGTGGGGAGTGGGTGGCCTCCACAAAAAAAATGAGCAAGTCACAAGGATGAAAGATAAAGCATAGGGAATACAGTCAATGGTATTGTAATAGTGTTTATGTTGAGAGATGTTAGCTATACTTGTGGTGAGCATAGTATAATGTATAGAGTTGCCAAATTACTATATCGTACACCTGAAATTAATGTAACACTGTATATTGACTATACTGGGTCTTTAAATCAATCAATCAATCAAAAAAGTTGCAAGATTTTATCAATTTACATTGACATAAAACAGGTAGTGAACTCTAAAGATTCAGAGGAGAAAGAAATATAACTCCAAATTTTTAAAATATTTGATCCCAAACTAAGGACTTAACTTCTGAACATAAGTAAATGAAGAAGACATTAAGCTTTAGCTCAACTGGTTGACTAAAACTAGATTAAAATTTGGCCTATATTGAATGAAGCAAAAATATCAGAAGTAAGTAATTATAATATAGAGAAAAGGATCCCAAATATAAGGGAGATAAGAATGTTTGTACATACTTATCATACTGAATTTATTACTCCTCTGCTGCCACATTTTCCATAAAGGTTAAGAGGACAATTTCTCAAGAAAAACATGGAGGAATACATGGATGGCAGGAGGATAAATATCTTTCCAAAGAACTGTACTGGTTCTTCTTCTTTCTTTCTTTCTTTTTTTCTTTTTGTGGTAAATTACTTTTATTTATTACATTTTAATTTTATTTTATCTTTTTCAGTGTTCAGAGATTTATTGTTTATGCACCACGCCCAGTACTCCATGCAATATGTGCTGTCCTTAATACCCACCACCATGCTCATCCATCCAATTTTCTAGTTATATTACCACCCCTCTCCCTTCCAAAACCCTCAGTTTTTTTCACAGAGCCCACAGTCTCTCATGCTTTGTCTCCCACTCTGATTTCCCCCAAATCACTTTTCCTTTCCTTCTCCTAATGTCCTCCATGTTATTCCTTATGCTCCACAAGTAAGTGAAACCATATGATAATTGACTTTCTCTGCTTGACTTATTTGACTCAGCATAATATCCTCCAGTCCTGTCCATGTTGATACAAAAGCTTTCTGATGGCTGTGTTATTCCATTGTATATATGGACCAGAAGGGCATCTCAGTTCTTTCCACAGTTTGGTGATTGTGGACATTGCTGCTATGAACTTTGGGAGGTACAGATGGCCTTTCTTTTCACTACATCTGTATCTTTGGGTAAGTACCCAGTAGTGCAATTGCCTGGTGATAAGGTAGCTCTAATTTTAATTTTTTGAGCCATCCCAATCAAAATTCCACCAGCATTCTTCAAATTCCTAAAATTTGAATGGAACCAGAAAAATACCCGAACCACTAAGGAAATGGTCAAAGAGAAAAACAAAGCTGGGGGTATCATGTTGCCTGATTTCAAGCTTTACTACAAAGCTGTGATCATCAAGACAGCAGAGTACTGGCACAAAAACAGACACATAGACCAATGGAATAGAGTCCAGATATGAACCCTCAGTTCTATGGTCAAATAATCTTCGACAAAGCAGGGAAAAACATCCAGTGGAAAAAAGACAGTCTCTTCAATAAATGGTGCTGGGAAAATTGGACAGCTACATACAGAAGAATGAAACTCAACCGTTTTCTTACACAATACACAAAGATAAACTTGAGATGGATGAAAGATCTCAATGTGAGGCAGGAAAATATCAAAATCCTGGAGGAGAACATAGGCTATACTGGATTTTCTTAAAGGTGAGTGGTGAAGATGAGAGGTCCTCCCATTGAAATCAGTTCCCTAAGTTAAAGTTGTTGAAGGAATCTCAAAATAGTAGATCTCTTGTAGGAGACTTAATCCCTAAGCCATTGGCAGAATTACCGGACAGCAGGACCAAAACTGAAGTTGTATCCATGTGGAAATTGATGATGTTTAATTGATCATGATATTCTAGCACCAAGAAATATTGATCCTTCTTGATTTATATATCTGGAAAATCTCTGTCTGGTGGGCAAAAAACTTACCCAAGTTTAACATTATGTAGAGTTACGGTCCTTCACTCAATTACACTGAATTTCCAGATATGATCTGGATAAGAGGCCAATATCTCACTAATGAAGAGAAACCGAGGACTTTTGAAGAAGGGCCCTGTGACACTGCTGAATCTGTTAACTTTTTCCAAAATGGTGTACACGTATTCACTAGGATAGCTGTATACTGAAGAAAGAGAACAAAATTAAGACAGATTTTTAAATGCATTTTCTAAGCGAATTCCAGGAGGAATCAAACATCATTGGGGTCTACTTCTATGAACAAAGTCACAATGTGGTTTGAGACAAGACTTTGTATTACTATAAAACAAAAGTCCATTCCGTAGTTATGTCCCAGTCTGTAAGCAACGAATTAAAATACTTCACATTAATTCTGGGCTCAGAGAGTGATGCTATTAGATGTTAAGGGTGATGTAGGAATCTCTTAGGCTATATTTCCCCATCAAAATAGAAGCACAAAATGGAAAATCACAGAGATTAATGCCAAAGATTTGAAAGCTTCAGAGTGAAATTTCTAACAGAACTCTAAACAACTCTTATTTGGTTTGAGCCAAAGAGAGATAACACTTGCAAAATGACAATGGAATATGTTGAAATTATTCCAAAGATGAATCTTCTCACAGAAGATGTTCCAGATATGGTTTTTAAACTGGGGCAATTTGACATTGCCAGTGGTACCAAATATATGTTTATCTATCTAATGATTGGTTACCTACTATTCCACTATATCAAGAAGACAAACACCAGAAATGGTTTGTTTCAACCAAGTAGCAACTAAAGTACACATTAACTATGTTACTTTAGGGTTATATCACCTAGTTTATCTCATGCCCATTTACTCTTTGAGTAAGAAGAATGGGGTGTGTTAAACGCCATGACAAGATACAGGCACAGGAGAGTAAACAGCATAAATAGATATTTAGGGAGCTGGTACTTCAGTGAATTTTCTAGGTATATTATAATCTGGTGAAGGTTCAAATAACCCACCAAAGAAAAACAAAAGTTTTAGCCCTTTGATCTTCTTACCACTTAGAGATAAAATGATTTCTAAGATTCTGGATACTGAAGATAATATATCACATTTCCCTCTGACTCATTTACTGAATGACTCATAAGGTACCGAAGCAAGAGAAGGCCAGTCCACCTAGGCTACAGAACAATAACACTTAAAATGGCTTCTATTTAGAAGAAACAGAAATTTATCAATAATAGTAAACATTTGTAGAGCTCAGAAATATAGTATATTATATATATGTATATACATAATTATTTTAAGATATATGCAAATCTTTGTCATTTTACTTTTACTATTACCTATTATTTAATAGAAGATGTATTTCAAATATTGGTTTTATAATTTTGTTATATCATAGAATATCAAATAGGAATTTGTCTGACCAAGAGGATAAGTAAATATCATATAGAGATTATGTGGTGACTGTAGAACTTTGAGTCTTTCCTTTTGTGGGGAGGGTGAGTAAATCTTTCTTTATAAAGTGGGTGGTTTTATAATGCTGCAAATATGGTGTTACTAGTGGTATATTTTAGAAGTAAAGTATAGGTGGAAGTACATAAATGGATATTGAGTATTCAAAGAAATAGTCTGTGGAGAGTGCAGTCTATTTTTTCAGGTTGGTGGTTTTTTTGTTTGTTTTGTTTTTTCCTAGAGAGTCTTCCCATTCTGAAAAGACATTGTCCATAAATCATATTCCACAAATTAAGTAAATTTTGGTGAAATTTGGTGGATAACATAGAGTCCATCTTCCTGCTACTCTTTCTGCTTACAATCTAAGTCACAGGGAGGTTTCTGTTGAGAGGAAACATCAGCAGTTGGGTTCAGCATTCCCCTATCTGGTAACTGCTTTGTGGGTGTTGAAAGGCCATGGCCAATGCAGTGGCTCCTTCGTTTCTGAAACACAGCTTCAATAACATAGTTTGCTCTAGACATCAGCAACCCCTAAGGCAGCTCCATACATTTACTTCTCCAGTCATTTCAATGAATTTGTGGACTTCTACTTTCCTATATTAGACCCTTTCTCTTTAAATGCCTAACATGTATAATACTTCTTACCCTAACCCCATCTCTTCATCTCCAAATTGAATTCTGTCTTCATCTACTCTCTCTGGTTTAACTACTGGATTTTTCCAAAGATACAGTATTATTTCATGGCTCAAGTTTTAACACATATCATTTTAACTGCCACAATATCCCTCTTTACCATATGGAAAATATGTTCTCACTCTAAAACAAATAGTTTTCTTTTGTGACGCTTTCCTAGAGAGTGCCATTAGTTCTTTAATGTTCTCATGATTGTTTGTACACACCCATATAGCATCTATCCATCTAGGGCTGTCATTACTTATTTAAAATTCTTTCCCTATATGAAAATTTCAAATTTCTTGAGGAAAAAAAGATTGCACTTTATTAGCTTTGTTGTCTCTGAATACTTCTGAGTAGCTCCTGCCCAGTGCATAATAATTATTCTGTATTCAGTATTCTCTGTCTATGGCCTAAAAGACACAGTTTCTGACTTTATTGATAAGTTTTAAATGACATTATCTATTATTTATGATTCTTATTATCATTCTATCTTAGTTTAGTGTATCACATAGAATTAGGAAATAAAGAATTGAAAAAGATTCTTCAAATCACAATAAATTTCTAATTTCAGTTTGTTCAAATGGCTGGGATACTATAAGTGCTATGGAGCAGGAGGTATCTTTGTTTTGAAAATAGAAAGTAATCAAAGTATGCTAGGCTTTAATATTATAGGTAGGAAAAAGTCATTCAGATGGGCTAAGTTATCTTTTGCCAAAAGCCAGTGAGGCTTTTAAGTCGTATTCCATTGAATCCGCGGATGACATTTATGGGCAACCACAGGAAATGTTGACAGACATACTCTAAAATCTGAACAAGAGCCTCAACTCTATCATGTTTGCAGGTGTGTGAGACAGCACATCTGTAAAGAAGATAACAGGAACAAGATGCTTACATGTAATGGAGACTCTATGGTTCAGAGTCTCTAAATGGACTGAGTGCGTATATACAGATAGTATTTGGTTTATTTCTCAGTCAGAAGCTGTTGGGTTGAGTGACCAAGGTCATTTTTTTCTTTTCAAGGTGTCAGAAAGAAAGGCAGTTGGGTCTCTTCCTTTCAGTAAATTTTTTAGGTCAAGAAATGTGAATACCAGAGGACTACCTGAGAGCAAGAACTGTTATTTCAAATCACATGCCAATGGGATCCTGATGGCAACAAACTTGAAGCAAGTTTTGGGATCCAAAATGTAAAGCCACTGGAGGACTCGAGAATCAAGGAGTATTAAACAAGGAACAGTTGGCCAGGTCACAAAAAAAAAAGCATCACTGTGCACGTGCAACAGTGCAATTCTGCATTGTGCAACAAAGCGGAGAGTGGGTCGTTGCTCTCTACTGCAGTTTTGCAATGATTGATAAATTTACAATAATTAATAAATGGGAACTAAGAACTTCACAGGGTCATTAACATGTGTAGTGAAAGGAAATGACCTGTCACCATGGAATAACATAGGAACAAGAACTTAACCTCCATAATTGAGGATCTTGACCAGAATCAATACTGAAACAATTCTTGGAAAATTTGCTGTCTAAAGGTACATTAAGTATATAGGATAGTGATAAAAAGCATAGCCCATAGGGTTAGCTCTACCTGCTTTTGAATTCTGTATTTGCTCTGTAAACTTTGTCAAGGTATCTCAACATTCCAGGCCTCTTTTTTGTCTTACAGAAATTGTACCAGTACAATTCCTAGTTGTTTAATGTTGTTAAAAAAAAAAAACAAAATTCCACTGAGTAAATTTTACAGGTCTTATTGGCTCTATTCAGTCATTCACAAATCAGAAAGCATCTCATTTAGTGGATAAAAAGGAGCTCAAAGGAGCTATACAAAATGACAGGTTTTGTAGGAGAAGGCAGCAGGACAAAGAAGTTATACTAGTGAAAACTCAATTGGTTGTGGCAAGATCACATTCATTATGGTAGGGGAAAGTAAGGGAGAAAACCTCACTGGTGATGACCAGGTAATTTTTCAGTTGACTGGTTTAAGATTCAATTTCTGGGAGAGGCTAAAACTGTAATTATGTCTCAGCTTGGTGATGGACTTAGCATTAAGTGATTCCATTTTGGGTCCATTGTCTTGTTTTTAACATTGTAAACTAACTGTATGTTAATATATATTTACAATTCATTCCATGAGGTGAATACAGATATTTGCAACTATTTACTTTTGTTATTTTATATTTTTAAGTTAATAGAAGTCTATCAGCTGAAATTAATTGGGTGAATACAATCAATTGCTGCAAATTATTGTACATGTGTAGGAAAACAGGCTAATACTATCCTTTATAAGATGATTCCAAAACCATTCGTATATTGAGTGCCCTTTATTACTTCAGACAGTGACCTTCAAATTACTGTACTCTTAATCTATTTAAAACTTAATATTTCTGTAGGAATAAAATATTTTTTTTAGTTACCTTTCATTACATTTAATTTAATCCTCATTAAATCCAGTTGCCACTTCACTTGATGGTTCTTTGAATCATATTTACCCAAGAAGGAAGGCTAAGTTTCTCTAAGACTGAGTAGTTTCATGTTAATTGAACTTAAATTGCAACATTAAAAACCGTGGAGAACATGAGTCATATGGAAGAAGGTCACTAGTAAGTTTAATGTTTGCTCAGACTCAAGATAAGCCAGATTTTTGACTTTAACAAAATGTTACTAGTCAGGGACAGCACTGTTGAACTATTACCCAATATCCAATAAAGTAAGTGGATAATCAACCAAATTCATGAAGAGTGATGGCATATTGATTAAGCAGTTCTACAATCTTTCTTTAGATTACACTCAAACAAACATCCTGAAAAATCAATCACAAACTGAGAGTCAAATAAAGGAAATCTTTATAGTGCTCCCATTGATTCTAGAAGGGGCTTGGAAGCTCAAAAACCATCAGAGTCCCCAGTAGGATGTTTTGATCCTACCAGAGAAGTGGATCAAAATGCAATTAAAGGCAACAAAAAATATTTTTTTAAAACTTTGTCTTATATTTAAGGAAATTTAAGTAGATACATAAAATTCTATCTAATAAGCTTCTTGCAGTATGCATTCTAGTATTTTTTCAAGTCAGTGTGATATTGCAGTTTGTACAAAATGCATTCCTCTGACAAACTTTGTCTACCATGCATGTATACCATAAATGTAAAATGCATTTAAAAATACAGATATATGTTACATGCATGCATTTTGCATATACATACATGTATATGTTATATACATATACATGTATTTTAAAATGTGTGTGTAGACATACACAAACATATATGTATATAACATATAAAGAGACATAATCTGTAGCCTCTTAACTTTTTAACTCTCTACTTAAAAAGAGTTCACCTTTCAGAGATCAAAATATAAGTATCTCATAGCATTGAATCTAGATCTAAATACAGCATAGATTAATGTTAGTGCTGCAGACAAATATTAATGTTAAATATTACTTTCAGAAAACATCTTTGCAAACATTAGGGAATATATGTACATCTGTGCACACATATGTACAAAATCTAAGTTTAATATAAACATATTAAATATAAATATAAACATGATTTGACTATTTTTTGGAATTCTTCACTTGAACTAATGTGGGAAAATATGGAAAATGCATTTTCTCCATTTAAATTTGTATGAAAAGTAACAGAAGTTCTTTCAAATTTGGAGAAAAAAGTAAAGAAAAAATAAATAATAGCCAAAAGAAAGAAAATATATTTTTTCTGCTTCTCAGGTAATAATTTCTTTGATCGGAACAAACTTTGGAGGGGAGAAGGACTATTATGTGCTATTGGAATGAGATCATTAAAGCAGGATTGAGTTTCCAAGATAATACAAGAGGAAACTCTGAAATGGCACCAGAAAGATTACCCTTATTCAGGGTTCCTGCCCACTTAGGTGCACCTCTTTATCTAAAGATCTTTCTAGCCAATCCTATGCTGAAGTACAATGACTGAACACAAAAGCTACATAAAACAAAAAGGTTGGGGAATTCTACCATTCCACATAAAATCATCGGCCAACTCTCTATAAACTTGACAACTTTTTTTCCTGTTCCGAGAAACAAGGAGAACAGAGTTCCTCATGAAAAATGTGTGATTAGGGTGCTTGGGTGATTCAGTTAGTTAGGCATCTGACTCTTGATTTCAGCTTGGATGATGATCTCAGGGTCATGGGATCCATCCCCATGGCAGTCTCCATCTGCCTCCCCCCACACAACTTTCTAAAATAATAAATAAATTTTTAAAAAGGAAGATGTGTGATTAGGGAAGGTGAGCCTTCTTCATAATTTCTTAATGTGATCATTATTATTACACTTTTAAACACAATCACATTAGTAACTGTCTACAATGCTCACACTCAATTCAAATATAGCTCATAATTAGAGATTCAAATACAATAGGAGTCACCATTTCTCTCAAAATTGGTGTCAAAGAAAAATTCACTGATAAGGCAGACTTTATTCAAGACTATTGCAATAAGGAAGAGAGAATGAATATAACTTCTCTGAAAAAAAATGGCAACAGATTTTAAGGGCTGGGGTGTGTTCATAGAAAAATATTGAAAGGAGTTAGGAGGGAAGTTGGTAGTGTTATGAAGTCATCTATGTCTGCTAATTGGAGCTTATTAAAGTTAGGCTCCTACCCCCCAACCCCCTGCCCCTGAGACTAAGAGATAGGTATCTTGTGTCTCCAGATTAGTGCATTTCAAGGGGATGGCTCCCAGGTCCTTGAGAAGGACATTCCTCGGTTTAAAACAAGCAAGAAGCTGGGACAAGATTTATATCTCAAAGGACCTAAGAATTTACAATTAAAATTGTTCTAAAGTAAATGCTCTAACAAAAGGAATGTCGATAGCTGACAGTCAAGAAGAAACCTCTAAAGTTTAGTCAAGCAAGGGGAAGTTAAGGCCTTCCTAGCCACTGATGTGTGCATAAGATAACAATCTTATGAAGTACACTTGGCTGAGAGTCTACATCAAAATCAAAAAGGATTTCCAGTACATATTGAAAGGTAGCATTGCTGCTTTGGCAAAGGTAATGTTTCTAACCACAGCATAGGTAATTATCTGGAAAGACTAAAATAAATTGAGTATCAAAGAGCAAACTGCAAACCTCCCTCACAAAATGAATTTTTAATTTATTTTTTTTACTGATTTAACTCCTGATTCTTATCTCCCCTTCAGACACACACACACACACACACACACACACACACACACTTCAGCAAATTTGTTTCTTCATTACACTCTTCACTGTAAACTCTCTACTTAAGAGTGTGCACTCTAGATGTCAGAAAACACATATAGCATGAATGTATGCTAAATATTTAAAACATGTATTAGTGCTAATGTTGTAGTTTCATAGTAATGCTTTTTTTTAAAAAGTATTTATTTACTTATTTATTTAGAGAGAGAGCGGGGGTGGGGGGTGATGAGAGGAGCAGGGGTGGAGATGTAAGACCTGATCTCACAATCCTGAGATCTCAACTTGAGCTGAAACCAAGAGTCAGATGTTTAACTGACTTCACCATCCAGGTACCTCAGTAATGTTCTTTATTCCCACTAAAGGACATTGATGAGAACTCCAAGCAACTTTGGACCATAGCATTATAAGGAAGAAAGAAAAACATGTGAATAATATAGTTTTTTTTTTTTTAATATAGGCTACCTCAAAGCCATATTGGGGAAAAAAAAAAACAAAAACAACAGAAGAAAGTAGGAAAATAATTATAATCAAGTAAATTAAGGAATTTGCAGGTTTTTTCCCCCCTGAAATTTGCTGGTAATTGAGGGTAATTTTTGTTTTTAATTTTCTTTAGTTAATTAGAAAATTATTGTAATTTTCCAATTCATTTGCAAATTCATTTTTCTTGGGTAAACACAAATTAACTCTACTTTAAGTTGTAAATGGAGTCAGTGAAACAAAAATTGCAAAAAACTTTGTGATCAACACTGTTTATCAAGTAAGTGTAACAGCTGTCAAATATGATGTACTTCAAATGTCACCCAAGAATCTAAAAAGAATTATGGACATGTAGAGTCTGTGATGACTGACATGCCATGCTAAGAAGTTGTGAGCATAGCAGGTACCATCTGTGAGAAGCCGTGGCTCGCAGACACCGAAGAACATAATCGGCAGCTTATGGAGTAAATGCCACATAAGCTGCTCTCTGAGTGAGCTCCACCTTGACATGGCAGTGAAAAAGGAGAATATTGTCATGTAAAACCCTGTATTTATATAGATCATTTCCTTGAAAAGCTCTTAAATCCTTAGCAGATTCTGAGCTCATCAGTCCTTAAATTCCAATGAAGTAAGCATTATAGAAGCAGGTAATCCTCAAAATAATTATTTAGTGATCCAAGAAAGACAGTTTTCTAGAGGCCCCCTCTGTTTTATGAATAGTTATATGATCTTGATAAAAGGATTATTTTTGTTAGAAAAACTAAATCTCCACAGAGTTTGGAAACAAAGGGTACAGAGATTTATCCCATTTTACTATATATATATTTCTGTAAAGTGCTTTAAATCCTTTTTAACTCTGCGTAAATAAATGAACACAAGATCAGGAATGTGGCATTATTACATTCAGATGCAAGCCATGGTAATTCATATATAAATGATGGTATGAGCCTACCAGACACTTTTACTAGAAATAACAATTTACCTAAAAATCTCATTAGTTGATATGCTATGTTGCATATATATCTGATTAGACTTTCTTATATTTTATTTCTCTCCATAGCTAATGTCCCTACCATAGTTGAGACCTACTAAGCATCACATATGTGAGTGATAGTCTCTACCATCCCTAGAATACAAGATCTAAGAGAGCAAGTTATCTGTTTGTTCACTAATATGAAGATACAAGAATAATGCCTGGATCACAATTTGGAGTCTAAATACGTACCTGTGAAAGGAATGAATGAACGAATAATAAATAGAATGATCTCCTTACCTTTTGTCTTGCAACTTCACAACTTATTCTGTACCAAAACTAGTCTCTTCAATGCATTCACATCACACAGCGTTTTTCTTTAAGTAATTCTCTTTACCATTTTATTTCTCTTTATAAGAATGTCCTCCCAAAATCTTCTACATGGAAAAATTTAATCCAACATACAAGATGAAAACTGGAAGTCCAAATAAACCACAATACCTTTTTATGTAATAGCCCTTAAGGACAGTTTTCTCCTGCCAACATTTACTTGAACTTATAATTGTTTCTCCAGATAATTCCAGATAATAATTTAGCATATTTAATTGCTTGTACTATAGACTGTTTGCTTATTAAAAATAAATTATGTTAAAAATCAAGAAAAAAAACATGTTTTTATTTAGCACCGAAAAGCCCACATTAAGAAATGAACATATAAAAATCATTAGCCTATGTGGTCATACAGATGAGACTTTTAAATAGAAAAAGATAAAAAAGAGAAAAGAGGGAGAAAAGGATACAAAATATATTTTTGTTTATGTTTTTATTTTCATTTAGTGAGAATTGTTGAATTTAATTCAGCTTATATATAAACAAATAAACAGCATCTCACTAAATGGAAATTGAATGAATTGTTAAAATATAAACATCTCATCACAACTAGGTACATTAATTCCTAAAACTTCTCTAAAAAAAAAAAGTAGCTTGCCACTATGATTTACAAATTATGCGTTCTGTATTAGACATTTTTTCAGTAACAGGAAGCATGTGAAATGAAAAAGTACTTATATTTTTAGTTTCCCTCCACTCAACAACTTTTTTATCTTTTGTGAAAATATCTAATACCCGTAATTGCCTTTGTGTTTATAAGACTGTTTGTTGCTCATCCATGGTTGGATGGATGGATGGATGGATATGAATTGCTTACCATAATTCTACTACAGATTCTATTATCTCAAAATTTACTTTTATAATTTATGCATTATTTGGCTGAATTTGTGATCATTTTATTTTCAAAAACTGCTCATTTTTTCTTGTTATTTAATTTTGTCTTCAATTTGAGAATATCTTTTCACTGCTTTTACCCATAATATCTAGACAGTATATAATCTGTGGATCATGCTCTTCTCATTTGGAATTTTGTAAAAACCTTTCACTACCTTCATACACTACATTGATATGCAGACTCTGAAACCCAGTTCATACAAAAACATTTAAAGTGGCAAAAAATTATCAACAAACTGGATAAAGTGATGATGCGTGTACAGGATATGTAGAGTTAAAAATAACCATAAAACACAAAAACTAGGGAGATTATTTTTTCTTCACTCAGTAACTTCTAGGTGTGTGAATATTATAAGCAAATTATGGATATTTGGTACTCAAAAGGGTCTTATAAAGAAGACAGAAAGGACAACTTCAAATTTTCCCTCTTTTTTTTTTTTTCAGAAGTTACATATATTTTATTCAGAAAATACATCTGTTACTCTAAATGTTTCCTAGTTGTATATACCAATCTGGTCAGGTCATTTAATATGGACTCACTGAAAAATAAAAGAAAATAAACCCCTAAATACACAAAAGATAATAGTTTTCAATCTACATGAAAGCACCAAACTACTGGTATTTCTGCCAAGTGTTCTTTATTGGAAAGGATTAAGAATCCACTTTTGACTTCAGTGAGGAAAAGGATCATGATTTATTGGTCATATTTGTCACTGGTACAAAATAAGCAGTCCGATGTAGTATATTTACTGACTCAGTGCCAAAAAGTAATAAGCTTGAATCAAACATGTTCATCCAAAGATATCACATAATAGAATTTTGTCCTAGCATCATTTTTTGTCCAACTATTTTTTTTTCTAAATTTAAGACTAGTAGTAAATTATTATGCTGCAGTTACATTACCAATAAAGGCAGTACAGCTAGGGAAGTATTCACTATAAAACATGAAACAAGAATTGATTTGGTTAACCACCAAGTAAATTTGCACTTATCAACATCTGACTCCCCAGATTATTCTTTCACCCTGTTAGTAATTTTATTGTTTCCTTTATTAAGTCTAGTTTTCTAGATATTCTTTTCTTTTTTAAATCTTTTTAAAGATTTTATTTATTTATTTGACAGAGATCATAAGTAGGCAGAGAGGCAGGCAGAGAGAGAGAGAGGAGGAAGCAGGCTCCTGTCTGAGCAAGGAGGGATGTGGGACTCTATCCCAGGACCCTGGGATCATGACCCAAGCGGAAGGCAGAGGCTTTAACCCACTGAGCCACCCAGGTGCCCCTAGATATTCTTTTCTTGAGAAAGAACAATTTGCTGGATTTTGAGACAATACAGTGATGTGATTCCATTAATTCTTCACAGCTTGAAGGGGGTAAAGTATAAAAGTGTCAGTATAAAAGTATATGTATGGCAAAAAAGCAAAACAAAACAACAACAACAACAAAAAAAGCTGGTGTGGCAAGACTTCTTCTCAAAGCTTTGGTTGAAAAGTGAATAGCTTATTAACAAGGACGTAGCATGCAAAAGAACTGTCAAGAAGTCTTTTTTTTTTTTTTTTTTTTTTTTTTTTTTTTTTTAGCTATCATGTTCTTTTTATTAAAATCGAAAGTAAAACTTAGAGAGGACTGATCACATCCCATCCAGTGGCCAGACTGGGCCTGGGAATCAGACCCGGGTCTTCTGTCCTGCCCTTAGGATAAGGACTCCATCAGACCACAGGCTGCAAAGACCTATAGCAGCAATGTCTACAATAGCCAAACTATGGAAAGAACCTAGATGTCCATCAACAGATGAATGGATCAAGAAGATGTGGTATATATACACAATGGAATACTATGCAGCCATCAAGAGAAATGAAATCTTGCCATTTGCGTCAAGAAGTCTTTTTAACCTGGGTGTCCAACTAAATAAACTGGATAAAACTTAAGAACCGTAAGAAAAACTCAGAAAAGTAGATATTTTGCCATGATTATTTTCATTCATTATTTTTTTGAATTGTTGAATATGTAATTATCTTCTTGCATATTAAAATCAAATTCTTGGGGCACCTGGGTGGCTCAGTGGGTTAAGCCTCTGCCTTGGGCTCAGGTCATGATTTCCGGCTCTCTACTAAGCAGGGAGCCTGCATCCTCCCGTCCCCCGCCTGATTCTGCCTACTTGTGATCTCTCTCTGTAAAATAAAGAAATAAAATCTTAAAAAAAAAAAACCAGAATTCTAAATGATCAAAATTAAGATGATGATATGTCTGTCAGATAGATCTATCCAGATTTACAATATTCAACATCTATTTGTTTAAAGCAGCTTAGAAAAAAAAGACAGGCTAATTTTTACCCATTTTTACATAGAGTGAATCAATTTGCCCAATTTCTTGTTAGTGATTTTGAAATACAAATAGAAATGGGTAAATTTTCCATATAAGACAACATCATTGAATCAGTGGACTATTATACAATATAGCACTAATGAAGTCAGATTATTTCATTTTAATTTTAAGATTCTATCACTAATTGTATGATCTCTGCTAACAGTTTAATTTCTTTGGGGTCACATTTTTTCGAATGACTTCTCTCCTAGTGTTATTGTAAAGATTTGAAAAATGCAAAGGAGGTGAAGACACACAATAAATTGCAAAGCACTTACCAGTATAAAAAGTCATTATAAATATTCCATTTCAGTTAAAATTGTGTGCTAAGGAATGACAAAAATAAATGGAATATTTTGATATAACTGAAGCTAAGTGGAAATTTCAAATATTTCTCTTACTTGGAGGAGCTTCCCTGAAGACTAAAAAAAAACACATTTTATTCACTCCAATCTGTCAATGGAATCAAGAATACTAACAAAATCAAAATTAGTTCCATAAGCAAAGTATAGGTTTCTTTATTTTTCCTCATAGAAAATGAGTAAGTTCTATAATTAGCAAAATAACTTATATGAAAGAAAATCATTGTGGCTTTGTATCCTAATTATTTAAATAATAAACTTTTTTCTTCCAAATTGTTCTTTTTTAAAAGATGAAAAATAAAACAACAAAATCAGCTAATATTAAAAATAAAACAAAATTCAGCTTGTATTTATATACATAGATATTGAATAAAGTGGTATTATTTGCTGTAAAATGATAAAATGAAGTGGATAAGAAAGGGAATGGAGACAGGATGGCCAGGTAGGAGCTTCTGTCTGACAAAAGTTTGAACAGAAGTAGGAATAAGTAAATTCATTATGTTGTTATAATAACTACCATTGATTTAGTGTTAAGCAGTGATTGAGCACATGTATATGCAAAATACATTATTATTTTTTAGTGTTTTCTAAAATTCAGAAAGGTGGAGATGAAAAGTAGATATCCTCATTTAAAAAAATAAACAAACCAAGCGTTAGAAAGATTTGAGGATTTTCCCAAGACCACATAAGGCAGACCTGAGATTTTCACACACTTTTCCTTGACTTCAAAACTACATTCTTACCATTATTCTCTGCTTTCTCAATTAATGACTGATTTCTCAATGCAAAAGGAACAATAAGAAATTTCAGAAGATGAAAAGCAGAATATGGTAATGGATTAGGCGGAGGGAATCAAATATTTGAAGTTAAATGGACTTAAAGTTTCTCATGTTGGCCTAGAAAGAATGGCTGGAACTATGGTAGAAGCAGATTTGAAACAGATCTGTATCCGCAGGACTCCAGTGACAATGCTTTCTGTAATATCTTGCCCACAGCAATCAATGGATGTTACTAACATTCTATATCTTCTTCCTCTAGAGATGCAGATTTATGTGTTAGATCATCTATTTTCCCAAATACTCTGAGATACATGTTAACCAAATATTTTGGCACTACTTAACAATTGCCATTTTTCTGGAGTTTATACTCTATAATTGCCTGCCATTAGATGCCAGCTGCCCTAAAAGTGTGAGACCTCAGACAAGGCTGATGTGGCTCTCTTTAGCTTAGGGAAAATCAGTATTTGGAGTCTTCTTAAATAAAATATATCAGCTCAGTCTCTGTCTCTCCTAGTTGTAACAGAAAGTATTCAGTTGGGGAGCCAGAAATAACTACAGATTAACAAATGGTGGTAACTACACTTTTTCATTTGAACTATCTTTGGACCTGGGGCTACTTACTGTAAATACCTACATAAGACCCCTTCTTACGCTCTTACTATCTATTTCTTTGTTCACCATTCTGCTTAAAATTTACCCAGCCACAGCTTTGGAACTTTTCTTACCATGAATGATATTGTTCCTTTAAATAAATCACACATTTGTCTTTATCTACAGACATATTAAAAATCTAAAGAACTTACTGAAATTATTTTAGTAATTTTAGTAACAAGACCCAGACTTGATAATCAATTCTTTCCATGTCAAGTTACTAAGGGTAAATTTTTTCATAAAGTTTATGCTTTTAGCTTACCCTGGTACTCACAGTACTCAACTAAAAAAGAAATAATTTTGATGGTGACATAAATTTAAATTTTATTTTGAAAAAAAAATCTATCCTTAAATTAAGAAAGCAATTTATAGGACTATAAATTATTTGTCAAGAGGAGTATTGATTAATATAGATTCATCTTACTTCAAGAGTGGTGGAAATATACAAGGACTAAAAATATCTGAGGTGAACATATTTTAAAAAAAGATTTTGAGGCTTGAAATATGGACAAGATTTAGAGAGGGGTAAGGAAGGAATACCATGCAATGTATTTCAGTTGTTAAGTCCCTGGGAAAAGGGTTAGAATTACGACTAAGCCTCCAGTGTGATGAAACAGAAAAGTCATATAGGTTTGGAGGAAGGGAAAATACCAGATTATTAGGGGATCATTATTATAGCTCATCATGAGTTCATAAGTGCTTTTTAATAAGTATTTTTATAGGAAAATTAGAGAAGTGATAGCGAAAAGAAAGGGGTGATAAATATATTTCAAAGATAAAAGAATTCTCAAACAAAATAATCAGTGAGAGACTAAATGTAGTTTTGGCAGGCAGCATGGTGGGGTGGTCAAAACTTAAACTCGGGGGCCACAATGAACAACATGGACTCGAGATCTAGATAGCCCGCCTTTAAATTCCACTTTAGATATTGGGCATGCCGCTTAATCTTTTGGACATGGGCTCATCTGTTGTTTGGAAATATTGATAGAATTACCTCTTAGATATGTTAAATTAAAGGTTAAATAATTCTAGAAGACTTAGAACAGTGCCTGCCAAATTATAAGCTATTTAGAATTACATATAAAACATAAACAAAGAAATAATAAATAGATAGGTGGATAGTACTAGAGATGATTTATAAGTTTTGAGCCTGGAATTTTGATTAGTTACCAAATTGTATTGTTATAGAAGATAGAGTGATAGATTGCAAAAAGGACACCAAATTCTTCCCTTTCTATGACCCCTTGATTCTGGGATGACCATACAATTTATTTTGAGCAATCTGATTTTGACAAATATGAGAAGCAGAGATCTCAGAAGTTTATGTTCACTGGTACTTGCTCTTGTGCTGCACTTACAACTCTAGAACCACAGGTGAAGAAACCTGAGTTATGCTTCTAAATAAAACAAGAGAAACTAAACAGAGTAGAACGAAAGCCACCTGGCTGACAGTTTGCAACTCAACAGCCACGTGATTAAGGCTGAGACCACCAGCCATTAGCCAGTGAACCAGCTAACCAAAACGTACGAGATAGCCAAGAAGATATTATAGAGTGTGCCCAGACCCGAACCTCCCTACTCTTAAAATTCTCCAAAGAATATGAGCTAGACCACTGAGTTTTGTGGCAATTTGTTATGTAAAAAGCTAACTTATAGAAGAATTCTTAGCCAGAAATGGGATAATGCCATAACAAAAACCTAAAATATGTAGCATTGACTTTGTGACTGGATGGCTGCCAAAAGCAAGAAAATCGTGGGAAGGTATGAGTGAAGGTGTGAAACAAGAGATCCAACAACAGGTTGATAGGAATGCAAGCCCAGGATGAGAGTGAAAGGTCTGTTGAATAGAGGCAAAATAGAGTAGGAAGTCAGAGGGCTCATGGAGGACTGTTTCCTAGAAAAAATAAATAGAACTGTTAAGTTATCAAAATTGCTTTCATCACATGTTGAAACAGGAGATGTATTTTTGGAGCTTTTGGAGAGTGTTGGAAAAATATTCAGATGTGAAATAATAATGAACAAACATAAAAAAGATGATATTAAATTAAAATAAAAAGGTGATTTGAGAAGTGATAAGCTGATAGTTCAGTACTTGGCTCAACCATAAACAATATTTACAAACATAGTAATTAAAATATTAAATAAAAATTTAGTACAATTTGAGAGATAATTACATTGGCAGGATGAAAGAGTCTACATATGAGTAGACTCGTATTCTTATTTACCATCAGAGAGTCAATAGACAATGACAAATGTGATAAATGTAAATATAAGAGCTCATAATAAGTTATAATAACTTGGCATTTAATATGAAAGTGTAGAAATAAATAACAGGTGAAACAACTAAAATACTGTTTCCTTTTAAAAATGAGTTAGGGTGAGAGAGCTTTGGGAACTTTTAAACATTATTACCTTTTAAAAATATTTGTGTGTAGAAGAATAAATGAAACAAGATGGGATTGGGAGGGAGACAAACCATAAGTGACTCTTAATCTCACAAAACAAACTGAGGGTTGCCGGGGGGAGGGGGTTGGGGAGAAGGGGGTGGGATTATGGACATTGGGGAGGGTATGTGATTTGGTGAGTGCTGTGAAGTGTGTAAACCTGGTGATTCACAGACCTGGGGATAAAAATATATGTATATAAAAAATATATGTTTATAAAAAAAAAAAAAAAAAAAAAAAAAAAATATTTGTGTATATTTATTAAATAAATGAAATAATTATAATTGACTTATGGTTATGACATATGCTGTGAACTAAACTGTACCCCCTCATCCCCACCAAATTCATATGTTGATGCCTTAACCCCTAATGTGATAGTATTTGGAGGTAGGGCCTTTAGGAAGAAATTAGGTTTAGATGAGTTCAGGAGGGTGGGACCCTCATGATTAGATTACTGCCCCTATAAGAGACACCACAGAGCTTTCTATCTTTCCCTGTCTTGTAAAGAAAGTGATAGAACCAGGGTTATGTCAGAAGAAATAGTCAAAATGCAATGTCATCTGGACAAAGCATTGGCTAAACCAGCAGGAATTTTGAGGATAAGAAAAAACCGTTAGTGTTCAGTCTGAAGCCAAAATTATCCGATTTCTACCCCGTGTTTGTTAGTCACTGGAAGCAAGCTGCTTTGGGAAGGGTATAACATTAGGTTTGCTGATTCTAGGAAGGTAAGGTAGCCACTGACAGCTGACAATTAGGAGATATGGTGAGAGCATGAGAGCATGGTTGGTGAACAAGTCCTTCATTGAAGAAGGTCTGGGAAGTGCGTCTCCTTTTCTTTCATAGTTCAGATTGTATGGAGTTTAGATCTACTTCTTCATAAACATAGAGCAAACAGTTACTCCTATAGATGTATTCTTCAAGGAAGATTTAGAAATAGGAGTTTAATCTGAAGAACCAAAGTTCCTACTACCACTGTCTGGGATCCTCAATTGAAACTCATTATATTCCTACTCCACTATCTATTCTAGGTTTCTTCCTAGTAGCGTTAACTGGTAGTGTAACCCAGATAGGCATCTTGGAGAGGTCTGACCTCCTCCTGATCACAATGTCTTTTTCAAGATGGAGTGGCTGTACCCATCCACTTATAACACAATTGAATAAGGAGGTACAGAGAGTTACACAAGTGAATTATCTGTGTTGCACACATATTTTTCTTTGGTACCTTTCTCCTCCTGATGATTATGGTTAATACCATTGCCAAGAAAGTGACTCCCTTTATTGACTGCTGATCCATGAACAGCAAGGAGCTCAAAGTACCCGGGCAGCAGCAACAATTTATGATTGAATGATATTTCTGTTGTATCTGCTGGAATAAGAATTTCAACACTGTGGAACTCAAAATGGGCCGGTGGGAGTGAGAAGTGTGATTGTTCCTCCTTACACTGTTCCCAGATCATGTAGTCTTGTTAGACACAGAGCCACTTAGACTTTTGAATCAATACTTAAACTATATCTTACAGGGTGATACCATATCCTCAGAAACTAGTACTTCCAATTTGGCTATTCAGTTGTGTCTTTACAAACTTTACCAACATTTTATTAAGTCTCAAAAAAAAAAAAAAAATCGGTGCAATGGGTGATCTAACCACCGGACCGTAAGGTCATGGGCCTATGGGCCTATGTTGCATTTCCTTTTATTGAGGAGTAGATCACCTAGTTCTTAGCAACATTATGTGGGATCTCTTGCTGATAGATCAAATCCTTAATAAAACATTAGATAGTGGTGCAGATTGAGGCCCTGATATTAGGAAAAGCAAACCTGTGTATGGAAAATGTATGTGTTCCTGTGGAAAAGATCCACTGGTCCTTCGAGGATGTTAGAGGTCCAAAGTAACCAACATGCTGATAAATGGCTGCATGGTCCCCTTAAGAAAGAGTACATTATCGAGGGCTCAATATAATTCTCTATTGCTAGCAAGTGTGAAATTCTGTGGTGACACCAGCTAGAGCTGTTTAGGTTTGCGTTCCACCTCTGTTTCTGCCGCCATGACCACATCATTTATGTACCCATTATGCCCCAGTGGTGGACAAAGATAAAAACTGGCTGACAACAACTGTCTGGGTCATTGGCTATATGCTGTTGTTTAATTCCTCTCCTTTAGTAGATGCTCTCTGGGAGGTGGGTAAATATCTTTACAGTTCTTGTTTAACTTCATGGGTAGATCCATAAACCACTACTTTAGATCTCCTTGTGCTTACTTTCCAATCATTTGGGTCTCTGACCAGCCAGCCAAACCACTTTGCCACTGCTCAGAAATATCTATATATTTTAATTTTAGACTTCTTATTTCTCAAAAAAAAAAAAAAAAGTGAATTGGTGTACTACTTGAAACTCTGATTATTCAGAGAATTTTCCCTCATAACTATGTAAAATGGTACTCATTTGTGAAATGGGCATACATTATTGATGTAAACCTGTATACTGAGTAGACAGATATGAAACCAAGATTGAGCATTTCTGTCCTCTATCATCTGGTCATAGGTCTTTTTCATCTGTGCAAAGGCCTGAATGGATAGAAGGAGGCTGATATAACAGTGTGTTTAGGCTAGTTGCTTACACAGCTTGCTCAAGACCCCTGATCCAGCTACTTGATTCTAGATAAAACTACTTCTGTTATATGATGGATTGTATGTGGACCTGTTCAAGCTTTTATCTCTGCCAGTCTGACAGGATCCCACTCATGAAAGACAATTCTTCACATGGTTACCTGGTATCCCATAATTAAAGGCTTTTTCTCTTTCAGGACTTGGTAGCACAAAGGTGTTATTTTTCAAAAGATCTATGATTTTCCACTACAGATGGCATGGTCTTCCACAAAAACCAGGCATTAGAAGTCTCCCATTGGAGGTTGGCACAAGCTCTACACAGCATCTTTTCTCATGATTGATACTTCAAAAGTCTTAGGGTCTGCAGAATTATATGGCTAAAGCTGCAAAGCAGCTTGGACCATATTTTAGACCTTCTGTAACACTCCCCCAGTCCTGCAGGATTTTTTGTCACCCAGCGTATCAGGCAGATAAGCTTCCCTATATATAGAACATACAGGTTCCAAAAAACTGATGAAGCACACCTGGTGTTGTGTTTTGTTTTTTGGTTTAGAAACGGCATGATGCAATAATTTACATTTTACTGTGAAGGATATGTCTTTGCATTCTCAAGATCACCAGACATATAAATTTTTATGGATGTGACAGTCTCTTGAATCTTCACCAAGTTTATTTCTTGCCCTTAATAATACATGGGTCTAGGCACCTGGGTAGCTCAGTGGGTTAAGCCTCTGCCTTCAGCTCAGGTCATGATTTCAGGGTCCTGGGATCGAGCCCCTCATGGGGGGTAGGTCTCTGCTCAGCAGGGAGCCTGCTCCCCCCCCCGCCGCCTTTCTGCCTATTTCTGATCTCTTTCTGTGTTAAATAAATAAAATCTTAAAAAAAAAAAAAGAATGCATGTGTCTTACCAAGTTCTCTGGGCTACTCATCACTTCTTTTTCTTTTTTTTTTTTTAATTTTTTATTTTTTATAAACATATATTTTTATCCCCAGGGGTACAGGTCTGTGAATCACCAGGTTTACACACTTCACAGCACTCACCAAATCACATACCCTCCCCAATGTCCATAATCCCACCCCGTTCTCCCAAACCCCCTCCCCCCGGCAACCCTCAGTTTGTTTTGTGAGATTAAGAGTCACTTATGGTTTGTCTCCCTCCCAATCCCGTCTTGTTTCATTTATTCTTCTTCTACCCACGTAAGCCTCCATGTTGCATCACCACTTCCTCATATCAGGGAGATCATATGATAGTTGTCTTTCTCTGCTTGACTTATTTTGCTAAGCATGATACGCTCTAGTTCCATCCATGTTGTTGCAAATGGCAAGATTTCATTTCTTTTGATGGCTGCATAGTATTCCATTGTGTATATATACCACATCTTCTTGATCCATTCATCTGTTGATGGACATCTAGGTTCTTTCCATAGTTTGGCTATTGTGGACATTGCTGCTATAAACATTCAGGTGCATGTGCCCCTTTGGATCACTACATTTGTATCTTTAGGGTAAATACCCAATTGTGCAATTGCTGGGTCATAGGGCAGTTCTATTTTCAACATTTTGAGGAACCTCCATGCTGTTTTCCAGAGTGGCTGCACCAGCTTGCATTCCCAACAGTGTAGGAGGGTTCCCCTTTCTCTGCATCCTCGCCAGCATCTGTCATTTCCTGACTTGTTGATTTTAGCCATTCTGACTGGTGTGAGGTGATATCTCATTGTGGTTTTGATTTGTATTTCCCTGATGCCGAGTGATATGGAGCACTTTTTCATGTGTCTGTTGGCCACCTGGATGTCTTCCTTGCAGAAATGTCTGTTCATGTCCTCTGCCCATTTCTTGATTGGATTATTTGTTCTTTGGGTGTTGAGTTTGCTAAGTTCTTTATAGATTCTGGACACTAGTCCTTTATCTGATATGTCGTTTGCAAATATCTTCTCCCATTCTGTCAGTTGTCTTTTGATTTTGTTAACTGTTTCCTTTGCTGTGCAAAAGCTTTTGATCTTGATGAAATCCCAGTAGTTCATTTTTTCCCTTGCTTCCCTTGCCTTTTGCGTTGTTCCTAGGAAGATGTTGCTGCGGCAGAGGTCGAAGAGGTTGCTGCCCATGTTCTCCTCAAGGATTTTGATGGATTCCTTTCGTACATTGAGGTCCTTCATCCATTTTGAGTCTATTTTTGTGTGTGGTGTAAGGAAATGGTCCAATTTCATTTTTCTGCATGTGGCTGTCCAATTTTCCCAGCACCATTTATTGAAAAGGCTGTCTTTTTTCCATTGGACATTCTTTCCTGCTTTGTCAAAGATTAGTTGACCATAGATTTTCATCACTTCTTTTTCATACAACTTAACTGTGATAATCATATCAACTTAATTTATACAATGAATCAATGTTATATTCTGAGACTGTCCAGTTAGTCCCGATTTCTTTAGACTATATTATGAAAGAGGGTGGGAAGATTTACATAAACCTGAAGCAAAATTTCAGTGTATACTGTTGTCCTTCTTTGGTTATTGACAACTACCAAGCCACTTGTGATTAGGATGGAAAAGAACATATTCATCAAATCTGTGGTTGCATATTGGGTATCTGAGACCTTACTAAACTTCTCTACAAAACATACCACGTGTCACAATGACTGTGACTGGGGGCCCTATTAGATGAGTTTGAGATAGTCTACAGCCAGTTGCCAGTATCCTTCTGGTTCTATAGGAGTCAGAAGGTGAATTAAACTAAAGAATCATGAGTCCACTATTCCTACATAAATCCTTAAGGATGGCATTTATCTCCACTACTTATTGCAGAATATGATATTGTCTTGGGTTTATTTAACATTGATGGCTTCCACTTGGCCTTACCAAATGTGATTGTTAATTAGGAACAAAAATTATGAATAAAAGTTAATGAAATAGAAAGCAAACATCAGATTAAATCACAGAGACAAAAGTTGGTTGGATAACCCTTAGAAAATGTTAAAAAAAATGCAATGTCAATATGGAAATGAAAAAGGAACACCACTATGAAGACTACAGATAAATGAACTCATATTGAGTTCAATCCCTCTTTACCTAGCAAAATTGAAAGGTTAAAGGAAATGAAAAAATTCCTTAATTGACTCAGGAAAAAATATAAAATTTGAATAGTCCTGTGTCCCTTAAACAGATATAATCAATAACTTAAAAGTCCCACAGAAAAAAACTCCAGCTAGTCTCACCAGAAGATTCTTCTAAATATTTGGAAGGAATAATATTAAACTTATGTTATCTTCCAGAAAATACAAAATGGGGTTGATCCATAAACAGTTATAAGATAGATTAATCTTCATTCCAAAGCTGATAAGGACATTAAAATAAAGGCAAAATTCAGGTCTTAACAAAAATAATATGAAGAATAATGAAGCAAAGATGAAAAAAAAAAAGATGCAAAAAATAAAATATTAGCAAATAAAATATAGCAGTATGTTAAGATAAAATATTACAATATCTTTTTTTTAAGATTTTATTTATTTATTTGACAGAGAGAGAGATATCCCAAGTAGGCAGAGAGGCAGGCAGGTGGGGAGGGAAGCAGACTCCCTGCCAAGCAGAGAGCCCAATGCGGGGCTCAATCCCAGGACCCTGAGATCATGACCCGAGCAGAAGGCAGAGGCTTTAACCCACTGAGCCACTCAGGTGCCCCAATCACAATATCTTATATTAACATGAAGAGTAAATTGGTTTGATCTATGAAAATTAACCAACAATGCAAAAAAGCTAAGACAATTTCCTTATTTGATAAAAGTCATCTACAAGAAGGATATGGAATACATACTTTAATGGTGAAGTGATGACAGATCCTCTCCTTGCATCTTTAGAAATGAAACAGGATAACAATTATTAACAGTTTTATTATCACTATACTAGTGGGACCTTGCTCATGCATTAAGGAGAGCTAAAATAAATAGCATAATGATTGGATAAGAAGAAATTTTAAAAATTATTATTTGGACACAATATGATTATTTAAGAAAAAAATTCAAAATAATCTTCGACATACTGTTAGAAAAAATAGCTGAACTTCAGAATTTAATTATATACAAGACCAACATCTAAATACCGATTTTATTTCTACATATGAGCAACAAACAGAATATTCAATAAATAATATGCACCAAATATCTAGAGATTAATCTAACAGATATCAGAAACCTAAGAGTTAATGTGACAGCAGATTTCCAGACCTCTATTAATCTATATCCACAATAGAATTAAGTTGTTATATCCTTTTAAATTCATATATATTTTCAATGCAAAACCAATTAAAATGTGAGTATTGTTTTTCATCAGCAAAATAACTGCAAAATTTATATGGAATAGCAAATGCCAAAAAATATTCTTGTCTTAGAGGACAGTAACAAATTTAGAGAATTTGTTGTATCAACTATCATGACTTCTTACATTGGAATGTAAGAAAAACAGTGAAGTAGCAATTTAAGGAAAATAGAGTGCTATAACAAAATAAGCCTACAACAAGAAATCCTCTATATATTTGTAACTAGATTTACAATACATCTAATACTTCAAATATAGTAACAAAATAATTGTCTTTCAAATTAATGGTGCTAGGTCAAATTGATATCATGTGGGAAAAAATAATGTTGATCTTTAACTCTGCAACTATATGAATTTTACATAGATTAAGGAACTAAAGTTGAAATGTAAAATAGTAACTCTTCAAGAAGAAGACATAGAAAGATATTTTTGACTTGGGCATTGGCAAAGTTTTCTTAATATTAAAATTGCAAGTTAGCAATACACCTCCACCAGAAAGACTAACATTAGAAAAAGATAATAACAAGTGGATTAATGTAGAACAACTGAAACTCTCATACTCTGCTGGTGTGTATGCAAAATGCAACAGTCACTTTGGAAAACTGGTTATGGAATTTTTTTAAGGTTTTATTTATTTTAGAGGAGGTGAGGAGGGGCAGAGAGAGTGGGAGAGAGAGAATCTTCAAGATCTCACTGAATGTGGGGCCCCACTCCGGGCTCAGTCTCAGGACCCTGAGGTCATGCCCTGAGCCAAAATCAAGAGTCAGACACTTAACCCACTGAGCCACCCTTGTGCCCCTGGTTACCAATATTAAAGCTAAACATGTATGTAATATTTGTCCTATGAATTCTGCTTCTGTGTATTCATATAATAGAAATGATTATATCTGAGCCTCCAAAGACATGGACAAGTGTGTTCCTAACAACAGTACTTATAATAGCTCTAAATTTTATTCTACCCATGTCCATCACCTGAGGAAAAAACAAAGCAATTGTAGTACATTTACAAAATGGAATGCTATATGGCCATGAAAATGAATGAACTATTGTTTTGCAACAACAGCAAATATTTGCAAGAAGATCACATACAGGCTTAGTGAAAAGATATCAGGCAAAAGACAGTATGTGCTCAATTTGATTTATAAATATCAATAACAGACCAACTTAACTTATTACATTAGAAAGCAGAACAGTGGTTACTTACAGTAGGAATGGCTTTGATGGTACAAAGACACAAGGAAGGATTCCTGAGTCTATGTATTATCCTATTTTTGTAGTTTTGGTGGTGGTTAATGTGAAAGTAGTAACTTGGTAGAAAGTTATCAGACTGCACACTTATAGATTTTACACTTTTTTCCATTATTGTTGCCCTTAAAATAAACAACTTAAAAGGAGCCTGCCTTTGGCTCAGGTCATGGTCTCAGTGTCCTGGGATCGACTGCCACATTGTGGGGGGGGTCTCTGCTTAGCAGGGAGTCTACTTCTCCCTTTCTCTCTGCCTGCCTCTCTGCCTACTTGTGATCTCTCTCTCTCTCTCTGTCAAATAAATAAATAAAATATTTTTTAAAAAAATAAATAAATAAATAAACAACTTTAAAAAATCTAACATAAAAAGAATTTAGGGC
Organism: Mustela lutreola; assembly: GCF_030435805.1. Classification (NCBI taxonomy): domain Eukaryota; kingdom Metazoa; phylum Chordata; class Mammalia; order Carnivora; family Mustelidae; genus Mustela; species Mustela lutreola. Next base: position 48,165,553 of record NC_081302.1, read on the forward strand.
TAGAATTATTAGACCTAAAAAATCAATGCTAGCTCAATAAATAAAACCCTAATGTAGTATCAGCTTAATTGACTAAGTCTTTGGAGAAGGAATCACTAATAATATTGATCTCATTCTTTGACCTTGATCTGACTATGCTTTTATCGGGATTGTCATTATATTCTTAAGGTGTTTCTCCTCTGTCCTTCTTCTTCCTCATTCTTTCACATTAACATGTGAGGTGCCTTAAGTTACTTATGGTATACTCTTCAAATGTAATAATTATAAAATAATACTCAAAGAACTCAAACGTAATTTCATTTGTTTTTCATTAACTTTCATGTCAACTTGTTTTCTCAGCACTAAGATCCCCTTTATTCTAGAGCTGGTAGCAAGGTGGTGAGATCTTAATATCTGATTTGAGGTCAGTGTAAAAAAAAAGTCAGTCATTCAGAATCTTGGGATTAGGAAACATACTACTGATGAACAGAAATCAATCTGTGAGGATTTGGAACCCAATCATAGCTACTAATCAAATGGGATTTACATTTTTTTTTAAAGCTATGGCCCACTGAGTGCATGTTTTCTTCATAATTTCAATATGTCAAGGAGTGACAAAGAATTATTCAATTATCTCTTAGTCTATCAATAAAAATATCATCTAATAGTGTCACAAACCAAAAGGACACAATATATCCATATTGCAATGGTGAAATATGACACTTGGATTCTTGGATTGAAGTAAAATAGAGAAGGTCTATGAGTGAGAAGCAAGAGTGTCCTAAACTAGTATAGCTATCCTTCCTAGTAAGTTTTCTTGTGACAAATAATATTCAACTATTCTAATTATTAGTCAAGATTAGGCTATAAGCTGGGTCTTATAGTAACAAACAAAACTGAACACCTAAAAGGTTGTTCTTTAATTCCCTGTAGACACAGCTATGAAATTATGAATAGCAAAGTCTCAAAACCTCATCTTTAACAATATAATGCTTTTTAGTAATTTTATGCTTGTGCTATTTAGATAAACAAGAGTTAACACCACAGGAAAACAGAAAAAGTCCTTTCCAGGCACTAGAGTTCACCAGAGGTTAAAAGCAAAGAGGTCAGCATGATGTAGCATTGAAGAATAAATCCAGTTCAAAAATTACACAGCTCTGTGGAACTGTTTTACGTTACTCCAGCACTACTATAAATTGATGTGATGTGGTTACTCTTTGACCATTTTCCTGCTTCTTCCCAGTGGCCTGCTGTTTGAACATCATGATAGCAGTAAGCAAGCATAGAATGAGAGGCTAAGTTCAACTCTGGAAAGAAAAAAAAAAAAAAAAAAAAGTGGTGTGAGGATTGTGGGCATGTACAATTCAGGCAGAAGGAAAATTAATGTAAGTTTTGTCTGCTATAAATGTTCATCTTCCTCACTCAGAGCTGAATTTTGTTGTGTTTGAATGTCATTATGTAAGGTCCAATGAGTCTGTCATTGTTTACAGTAATTCGGTCAAGAAGGATCCAAGTTTTCCATATTTCAGAGAGAAAAACAGCACTCAAATAGCAAATCATACTAGAAAAATATTATGAGAAATACAATATGACTAGACACAATACAATATGACTAGACTGTATACTTTTAGAACAAAAATATTCTGATGCTTTAATGCTCTTTTCCTTCAGAATTCACGGGCCTGTCCTTTGACCAAAAGTTCAAATGTACCCTCAGGAGCGTCAGTGTACACGGCTCCACTTGGAATTTTGTCCAGTGATGCAGTCACCTTTCACACAATGTGCAAGGTCTTCAGAGCGTGGTGCCGGATACATAATGTTATCAGCAGCTTTAGAGCCATTAGCCTTTGGGACCTGTCGGCACTTCACCACATGGATCGCTGTGCTCCTTCTGACCCTATCTGCTCCTCTGCTCATCACCATAAAGTTCAACTTACTCCAACATTTTCCTGTGTAAGCTCATTCAAATAGAAATAGCAGGTGAATAATTTGACCTCATAAATCCAAATATAATTCTGATTCACAAAGATATCATCACACCCTTCATTTCTCCTTATGTCTTTTGGCAATTGTTTAGAAAGGAGGCTCCTTGAAGATATAAGTTATTTTTTTTTTAATTTGAATAGTATCTGAGAGCTTACAAATACAAGTAAATTAATAAAATCAATAAATTCAGTTAAAATACTGCTTTGTGTTAGCCACTGTCCATTAATATCCACTCAGATAGCCCACCCTTAACACAGTGAATAGGGTTTAGCGAGAAGGTTAACTAAGGAAAGGAGATTTCAGACTTGGGTGGCCAGAATCCTTAGAACTCTTCTTATATTTATCCAGAGGGATGTCCCAGGAGAAGACACTGGTGGCAGGAGATTCCCAGACTCTAGTGAGGTTTCTGTTAGTTCCCTTAAATAATACCATTGTAGATTTCTTCTTGACACTTAATCTTTATTAATCCTTGATATTGTTCTACACAATTTTAAACCAGTTACCCAAAAACAATACCTATGGATTTCCCCCCTATTTTCTCCCATTTCTTTGTTTCATAGTACAGTATTAAATATTATAAGAAATAATATTTGGTCATTCAGATGGTTTTTATATGATTCCTGGCTTATAGCTCCCAAAGCCCTTGTAATTTCTTGATGGATAAGAACAACAGGAGTATCTTTTGCCATATTTGGTCTCTTGTCTGCTGTGCCTAAAATCACTCAAAACTGTAAAAATGAAATGGGTATTTTTTTTTTCATAACAAGCCCCTTCCCACAACTGGTTTTAAGTTTATGTCTAACTTTCAGAAAGCAGCCAAGGATGGGGGCTGTTTTCCAGGGAAACCAACGAAGCATAGAGGGGTAGAACTTTCAGTCTCACCCCCTGATTTCCCAAGAGGAAAAAGAGGCTAGAGATTGAATCAATCACCAGTGGCCAATAATTACATCATTCATAACTATGTAATGAAGTCTCCATAAAAAAACAGAGAAGGTTCTGAGAGCTTCCAGGTGGAAGAACCAGCACGCTTCCATGTGGCACTGTGCCAGTTCCTAAACTCCACAAGGACAGAAGTTTCTTTATTCGAGACATTGTCCTTTTTATCTGTCTGTTGATTCATATCCTTTAATATCTATAATAAATCAGTAATCTAGTGAGTGAATGGTTTCTGAGTTCTGCGAGCTGCTCTAGCAAATTAATTGAACCCAAAGGGGGAGTTGTGGAAATTTTTGATTTATGACCAGTTGGTCAGGAGTACAGGTAACAACTTGGACATGCAGTTGGCATTCTGAGTTGGAGAAGGTTATTGGATCCTCCAATTTGGAGCCAGTAGGTTGGAAGTGTTACCCAAAACTGGGCTCACCTCTTGGTGGGTGTTGAGCCAAAAGACACAGTCAAGCCAAAGAATAAGGAAAGGAAGGATTTTACTTGTGATAAGTAAAATAGAAAACCAGGGATATTTCCCGAGGTAGGGTCTCCCCAGCAACAAAACTGGAGAAGTTTTAAACTGAGTGTGTATATACTTAGTCATGAAGGAGCTTGCACAATAGGGAATACAGCATGGAATTAGGGGAAAAGTCATCTTAAGATAACTGAGTCCAGGTCAAAGTCATGTGGACTTATAAGAGTTAGATCATCAATTCTCTGGCTCCAGTTGGTCTGGTATCCAAGTGCGCAAAAGGGTTTAGATTCTGCAAAGATAACTCAAGAGTGTGAGTGAGGTCATTCTTCATTTATGAATATGTTTATGCTAACTCCTGGCTTGATACTGACTCGTCTTACATTCTGTCACAAGATGGCCAGGGGCCAAAAGGACTTTCCTTATATCAAGAAAACGATGTCTGTCTTTATTTTTCCAGGGATTCCAAACTCTTTCTGCTTACGAAGCACTGGCAATAACCTGCACCTGAGATTGGCGGAATCTGATGCTTTAGCACAGTATATTGTGTCATAACTGAGGTGAATTGTAGGACATCCAACTGATACTCTAAGCATGCTTGGTGGTGTGGGGGGATCCCCCCCATCACACACACACATGGGAATTGGTGACCACACCACTAATAGTGACATGTTCCACCCTCTTGCTCTTTAGTTAGCCCTCCTACAATGATGGGAGGTAGTGTGTTATATGGTAAATAACAAAAATGGAGTTTAGAGCTTGTCTTAAAGTTCTGTCATTGTTTACATTTAGAAATCTGCTTACCCTCAATAAATGGTGGGCCATCTATAAGGTAGAAGTACAACATTTGTTCTGTTGAAAACAGATGATGACAAGATAAGATAAAACGATTTGTGTGTAAGTTTATTATTTATTTTTATTTGCATAGAGTTGGCACACAATGTTGCATGAGCTTCAGGACTACAACACAGGGATCAACTTCTCTAAATATTTGCTAAGCTCAGGACAGTTATAGCTACTGTCTGTCACCAGACAACACTATTGTAATATCATTGACTGTATTGCTTGTGCTATTTCTTTTATTCCTGTGACTTCTTCATTCCATAACTACAAGCCTGTAACTCCCACCCTTCTTCACCCATCTTGCCCATCCTCCCCGCCCCCTTCCCTCTGGCAATTGTCAGTCTGTTCTCTGTATGTATGAGGTCTGATTCTGCCCTTTGTTTGTTTATACATTTTGTTTTTCAGATTCCACATATAAGTGAAATGGTATGGTCTTTGTCTTTCTCTGTTCGTCTTATTTTACTTAGCATAATATCGTCTAGACTCACCCATGTGACAAATGGCAAGATCTTATCCTTTTTTCTGGCTGATATGTATAACTCTATTTAAAATGTAAAAGTTGAGTCCAAATGTAGGTGTACAATTACAGGCCAAGTAGTACAGGTATCATAAAATAAATTGATATGGATCACTTAAAAAAAAAAAATATATATATATATATATATTTTTTTTTTAAGAGAGAGGACTTGGAGGGGCAGAGGAGAGACTGAATTCTGAGCAGGCTCCCCACTCAGCATGGAAATGGATGTAGGACTTGATCTCACAACCCTGAGATCATGACCTGAGCTGAAATCAATAGTCTGATGGTTAACTGACTGAGGCACCCAGGCACAGGCACCCCTTAAAAAAACAAACAAACAAACAAAAAAACCACCTTAATAAAATAAGAAATCCCTAAAGATAAATTAATGTTAGTGTCAGTAATTAGTGTTCCTAAAGACAAGAATCAAATCTATATGACTTAAACAAAACAGGTATTTTGATAGGAAATGGGAGAAATATTTGAGAGGCTGGCAGAATTAAAGTCTGGGAATCCAATCTTGTGAACTATTGAAATTAAGAAAGTGCCTGTGAGCCAAGAAGCAGAGAACATGGGGAAAACAGCCATCTCTGGGAGGAATGACTAATCAGCTTACCTTACCTGGTTAGTTCCCGCCATGGTCACTACCTCCTTCCATGCAGTTCCCCACTGATAGGGATTGTCAGCTGGTCACATGCCTGGCCTGGGCTGTCTCAAGTGGTTAGTGTTAAAAGGACATACCCCTCTGGCTTCTAAGATGAAAGGTGGGCAGTAACAGTATGGGGCTAGAAAGTGGCCTTCCATCAAGATTACAGGCAGCAAAAGAAGGAAATTCCTTTTAAGGATAATTGGATAATATTAGAAAAAGGAAGATTAGAACCAGGAAGCCCAAGGCTCATGAAAGTCCCCTTTAGACCGTCACTATTTTCTCCAGCCTGCATGTGGGAATAAACTTTCTATTTAAGGGAGTTGTAAGCTTGAAAGTCATTAATAAGAAATTTATGTCACTATTGTAGCTATAATGATGACTTGGAGGTTCATTTACTCTGTGTATGGTTCTTCCCCCCTCTAAGCTACAATAATTCATTATTAAGAATAAACTAAACTTTCTCTCATCTTAAAGATGAATAGCTTGCCTACTGTTTATCAGCTAAAAGCAGGTTGTGGAAAATGTGCAAGAAACTTTAGAAATTTCTAAAGAATACTGTGTTAGTACCTGTATTCTACTTACAGCAAATATTATCTAATGGTTTCAAAATCATTTATACTATTTCTCCTTACTTTTTCTCATGAAAACATTATTAGCTTCTTGATATATTCAGGTGTGTTTTTTTTTAACTTTTATTATTCCTGGAGACATTTAAGTAATCATATTTCTAAAAATAAATATTGAACATATTTCCTTTTTCTGTTGGGTGGAGATGGAGTGAGAGACAACAATGGTCAATAACGGTTGAAAAAATCTTCTTAATTTCAAGGTTTACTTATTAAATAAATAGAAGAACGAATAACAAGAAAAACTGTTGTTTTTCATTACACTATCACGGGTTTTTGTAGAAACCATCTATTTTATAGAAAATACAGGTATTGTCCAAATTTCTGATTAAGTAAAATGCTAGCAGTGACAGTGTGTCTGGGGGAAATGACTCAGGAACCTGAGATATCAGGGGTGTTAAAGTGCGTCTTTGAGAATTAAAATTTTGTGTGTCAATCCATGTCCCGACAGATAAGACACAGTGTGATTTAGAAGTGTTTCAAAGCCCAAACATTACACATTTTCCAATTCAGCAATAATGAAAATTATTGATTTCATGAGATGACTGGTTTTCTCCAAACTGCAAGCCATTTCCCAATGCAAAATAAGATCCAAAAATTCATTTGGAAGTTGTTAGTGCCATTTTGCAAACATTCTGAGAATTTGGAAAAAACAAGTCCCCCCTTCTTTGGCTTCCTGTTTTCAAATCTGTTCTTAGGGCTGCTTTTCAAATCTTTTAACAACCAAAAGCATGTTTGGTTCTTCAAGTAATGTGTTTATGAAGTAAGGTTGCTATTTTTTTCCAATGGTGCTAGCAGATTCTTAAGTTGCTGAAGACAATTTATATTATGAAACATTAATGTGTTAATTAGAAAAGCATCTCATTCATACCATTTTTAGTCTGATCTTATAGAAAATTTCAATATGATTTTAAAAAGATTTCAATGTTAAATACAGTAATTTCTTCATATATTACATATTGCATTGTAAGGAAAGTTTATCTGTTATTAGTGTTTACAGGAATACTCATTTATCATGTTATTCTTCCATAAAAACTCATGGAGTAAAGATACTTTGTTCTGTGTTATGAGAATAATTTTTGTGGACTGGGAAATAACTGCATTATTTGTCTGGAAAGCAAAACAAGAAATAATTGATGACATGTCACCATTTTAAAAAAGTAACAGCAAAGCAAAACACCAAATTAAAAGTAATCAGGAAACAATAAAAATATGCACAGAAATAATTACTTAAAAATATGCTACCTTCATTAATGAGCAGAAAACTGGTATATGTAATAAGAAAACCAGAGTTGGTAATAGCAAAATTATAAATTAAAGATAATTTTTAAAACTTGCCTCCACAAGTATTATGCTATATTTTCTATTTTTATTAGCCTGCTATTTTTTAAATTTTAATATGTTCTGTTTTATCATAGTAAATGGAAGTACATTTTTAAAACTAAATGTGCCAGGAAAAATACCATAATAATTCTTTCATATGTTTTCTTTCTCTGAAAAGAACCTAGTTGTTCTCTAGAAACTGGCATTCTTCCACACCTCTTACCAGAACATATTTCAATTTTTCGAAAATGTTTGATTATTTGCTAATGTATCCAAGAGCTTAGGCAGAAGTTTCTGCATCATCTTATCTCCATCTGCTCTTGTTCTTGCCATGTTTGGCAAGATATTTTAAATACTAATTTTAACTAACAGAAAATCACTGATCCTTCACCATGCCATTGATATTTTGGAAAATCTAGCTTCAAAAGGAAACATTTTATTTCACATATTCAAAAGCCAACTTACTTTGCCTTCTAGTAATTTCTTGTCACTTTAGAAAAGAAGTTTGTTCTCAAAATATTTCTTTCAAGCCTTTTGTCTTCTTATTTTAGAAATCAAAATCTCACAAATTGTTTATGGTAATAGATCACTTTTTGGCTAGAAGCCAGCAGGGTTAAAATCTTTTCCCTGCTAAGGCATTAATACTTTTGCATAACGTTTGGGATTTGTGATTCTGAAGAAGTCTCTGTAAAGAAGTGTATCCTATTTCCCCATCATGACTGAAGGTTAGCATCATTAAAGTAGGGAAAAAAGCAGCCAGACTCCAGCTTGACACTGGGTCAAGTATTGTAGCTTATTTTCTGGAACTCTTCCCATATAAGCAATTTGTCTTTCTCTCACTACAAAGATTCAAAGATCACTATCTGGACTGAAAAAAAAAAAAAAAAAACCACTGGGGGCTAGAAATTTTGATTGTTTAAAAATAAAAATATTTTGCTTTGACTACTGAAAAAGTATGCCAGCTTCGAGTTCAAAAGTAAAATAAAAAAAGAATGAAGGATTTTCTTACTTTCTAGTATTTTCTAATTCTAATGCTTTTACATTTCCTAAAATGGTAGCCATTAGAACCTAAATTTATGGTACTATTCTTCCTAGCAGCTTATAGGAAGACTGTCTTCATGCCAGGATCTGGTATTTCACCAAAGTTAGGATATCACTCTACACTTACAAAATATTCACATTTCATCTAAAAACTCATTGTTTTAAATGTTATCTTATTAACATGTCATCTGTTTGAGGTAAATATAATTGCTTTGATGTTATCAGAAATCATTAGTCCCTAGTCACTATCAGGACACTTCTAAGAATTAGTTAGGCAGTCTCATGGGAGTATTAGTAAAAATACCAGTGCGTCATTATGAGAAACCAGTGGACCAAACATAAAACAAACAAACTTGCATTGGCTACACAAATAAGGTTTTAAAATTCTAGATGTTTCCTTAATTAAGATTATTATATACATATGATTTTTAAACAATTCTATTGTAAATTATGTCCTTATGCATATTATATAGCAGTCAGAATCGTTAATGTGTGAAAGTATTTTCATAAAAGAAAATCAAGTAGGGGTGCCTGGGTGATTCAGCTAAGTGTCTGCCTTGGGCTCAGGTCATGATCCCAGGGACTTGAGATTGGGCCTCTCATCAGGTTCCCTGCTCAGTAGAGAGCCTGCTTCTCCCTCTCCCTCTGCCTGATGATCTGTCTACTTGTGCTGTCAGTCAAATAGATAAATATATATATATATATATTTTTAAATCAAGTACATCATTTTAGAAATCAATCAGTTGAAGATGCTGAATTATTACAGGAGCTAAGAGTTGGTTCTTTACAAATGTAACTACTGAGTTGTATTCATACATTGAATACTCATTCTATTATACTATATTTAAAATTAAAAAAAAAAAAAGAATTGCCCTCTAATAGTTTAATTTGGTGGGTACCCAGAGTTAACTAAACTACAAGGTGCCAAGTCTGTTCAAGACTTTTAATAACTGCAAAATTGGGTTTTCCCCAAAGGACCCTCAGGTTTGATAATTCACTAGAAAGACTCATAAAATTCATTGAAACCTATTATACTCATAGTTACATTTGTTACAGGAAAGGATACAAATTAGAAGCAAACAAAGGAAAAGACAGAGTTTTAGAGAACACTAATAGAGCTTCTGGTCACTTTCTTTCTGTGTAGACACAGACTATGTTAGTTTTTCCCCATCTACATTGTGAAACTATACATAAAGAGTGCTGCCAGCCAGGCAAGCTCACCTGAGCCCCGGTGACCAGTTTTATTGAGGCTTTATTTCATAGACATGATTGATTGAGTGATTACACCCTTGGCTGAATTCTCTCCAGTGCCCTCCAGACCACTTCCAGAGTCTGACTGATAACGTGTAGCCTCAGGAGCCAATCATGAATCCAAATCGGCAAAGAAGAAGTCAAATTATCACTCTTCACAGATGATATGATACTATATGTGGAAAACCCAAAAGACTCCACTCCAAAACTGCTAGAACTTATACAGGAATTCAGTAAAGTGTCAGGATATAAAATCAATGCACAGAAATCAGTTGCATTTCTCTACACCAACAGCAAGACAGAAGAAAGAGATATTAAGGAGTCAATCCCATTTACAATTGCATCCAAAACCATAAGATACCTAGGAATAAACCTAACCAAAGAGACACAGAATCTATACTCAGAAAACTATAAAGTACTCATGAAAGAAATTGAGGAAAACACAAAGAAATGGAAAAATGTTCCATGCTCCTGGATTGGAAGAATAAATATTGTGAAAATGTCTATGCTACCTAAAGCAATCTACACATTTAATGCAATTCCTATCAAAGTACCATCCATCTTTTTCAAAGAAATGGAACAAATAATGCTAAAATTTATATGGAACCAGAAAAGACCTCGAATAGCCAAAGGGATATTGAAAAAGAAAGCCAACGTTGGTGGCATCACAATTCCGGACTTCAAGCTCTATTACAAAGCTGTCATCATCAAGACAGCATGGTACTGGCACAAAAACAGACACATAGATCAATGGAACAGAATAGAGAGCCCAGAAATAGACCCTCAAATCTATGGTCAACTAATCTTCGACAAAGCAGGAAAGAATGTCCAATGGAAAAAAGACAGCCTTTTCAATAAATGGTGCTGGGAAAATTGGACAGCCACCTGCAGAAAAATGAAATTGGACCATTTCCTTACACCACACACAAAAATAGACTCAAAATGGATGAAGGACCTCAATGTATGAAAGGAATCCATCAAAATCCTTGAGGAGAACACGGGCAGCAACCTCTTCGACCTCTGCCGCAGCAACATCTTCCTAGGAACAACGCAAAAGGCAAGGGAAGCAAGGGCAAAAATGAACTACTGGGATTTCATCAAGATCAAAAGCTTTTGCACAGCAAAGGAAACAGTTAACAAAATCAAAAGACAACTGACAGAATGGGAGAAGATATTTGCAAACGACATATCAGATAAAGGACTAGTGTCCAGAATCTATAAAGAACTTAGCAAACTCAACACCCAAAGAACAAATAATCCAATCAAGAAATGGGCAGAGGACATGAACAGACATTTCTGCAAAGAAGACATCCAGATGGCCAACAGACACATGAAAAAGTGCTCCATATCACTCGGCATCAGGGAAATACAAATCAAAACCACAATGAGATATCACCTCACACCAGTCAGAATGGCTGAAATCAACAAGTCAGGAAATGACAGATGCTGGCGAGGATGCGGAGAAAGGGGAACCCTCCTACACTGTTGGTGGGAATGCAAGCTGGTGCAGCCACTCTGGAAAACAGCATGGAGGTTCCTCAAAATGTTGAAAATAGAACTGCCCTATGACCCAGCAATGAATCGCCTTTTTAGCATAAACCATCAGGTATAGTTCCAGATGCCCACCATGAATAAAAAAAGACATTCTCATCTCGGGAAATATCAAGGATTTTTAGGTTAGCCAGGGACAAAGCCCAGATCTTTCTTTCGGCAAGGCCGAATTCCTTATTACACAATGAGGCAATAGTGTTCTTTACTTATACAACATGAATAGAGAATTATAGAAATTTGCCATTTGATTTTGACCTAAACAACACACTTTGTAAGAAAACAATCAATAAAACCACAATTTAAAAATAAATGAGTCACAGCTCTATGCACATTTATATTCTAATTAAAATATTAATTTAACTCAATATTAAAGGTCTTAAAATAGCATAACTTGCCCATTTATGAAATAGATTAGAAAGTATATATTTCACTTTTCATTTATTTCATAGACTCAGAACTAAGAGCCTTGATGTGCCATTAAAAAAGGAGTATTTAGGGGCGCCTGAGTGGCTCAGTGGGTTAAAGCCTCGGCCTTCAGCTCAGGTCATGATCCCAGGGTCCTGGGATCAAGACCCGCATCGGGCTCCCTGCTCAGCAGAGAGCCTGCTTCCTCCTCTCTCTCTCTCTCTCTGCCTGCCCCTCTGCCTACTTGTGATCTCTCTCTGTCAAATAAATAAATAAAATCTTTAAAAAAAAAAGGAGTATTTATTGATGGGATACTGAACCATCAAAACTCTCTTTATTTGATGGAAAGAAGGAAGAAAGATTGCTTTCAAAATCTATACACTCACAAACAACAAATAAGTGCGAAGAGGATACATAAATCTCACCAGCAGATTGGCAATCAGGCAATGCACACTGCTGTAAATATGAATTGTTTACAAGATCATATTTTCCATATGTATGACCTAATTTATTTGATTTTTTTTTCAAATGGTTTAATTTATTGTGAGTTTACTTCAAACAATCCCAATATATTGGATCAGGTAGAACAAATTTACTCAAATAACATTTTGGCATGAATTTAATATGTCTCACTTTCAATATTTTGCATTATCTGAATGTTTCTGTACTTCTTTTAGGAAAAGCAACATGCAAATTCTGTCTTGGATAAGAAACAAAAGTTTATTGATGATCCATGTGAGTTTTATATTAAATACTATGAACACTAACATTTGAAATGTGTCCATAGTAGATTAGAAATCCTTCTCAACCAGGTTTAATGTATTCTTGTCTAGATAATTGCACTACAACTTTCAGAAGCTATAGCTCTTCTATCTCCATGTTAAGTCAAGATTGCATGTTCCTTCAAGTCAGGAATTTCATTTAATGATATGCACTCTTCATAGTAATAAAATCTGTATGAGTACATAGTGAACACAGTTTGTAAAGATGTGTCACAGAAAATTGTTCTTATACAAATATGTTGTTTTATACCTGACTTCTTCAGTGCATGTGATTGGAGGTTAAGAGGAATGCAGAAGATTTGAACAGGGATGAAAGATTTGTAGATATGACAGAGAGTGATAGAGTCACAGAAGGGAAATCAATACTATTTATTGTGTATGAATTAAAAATTTTAATTGATATTAAACTTCACATGTAGCAGAACCAGAGATTAAATATTATATTTATTAATGTTTCTTGAAAAAAGAGAAAATAGAGAATAGAGAATTTGCTACAAATTGTCTCAAAATATTGATCAATAAACAAAAACAATTTATCACTTAGAAATGAGGTAATTAAACTATATAAATGCCATTGTGTGAGTGGCATTTGGAAAGCTCAGTGGGTTAGGCATCTGGGTCTTGAACTGGCTCAGGTCATGATATCAGGGTCATGGGATCAAGCTCCATGTCAAGTTCTGTGCTCAGCGTGGAGTCTGCTTTTCCCTCTCTCTCTGATCCTCCCCTCGCCCCGTGCTCTCTCTCTCTCTTTCTATCTCATAATACATAAACTCTTAAATACGTAAATAAATAAATAAATCTCCATTGTGTGTTTACTGTTTCCAGTTAAGTTGTATAGATGATCACAATTGAATATGTGAAGATTTTTTTTAGAATTACATTCGTATTATCATGGTTCCTTCCCTTTAGTGTGTTGTCTAAAAATAAGCTACATGGTCACTAGTAGAAATCAAGCTTTTTCTTTTTACTGAGTAGGTGGCTTTTTGTCAAATTTATTTATGGCTGTCACTTTTTCTTTCTGATACATAGTCTAAATAAACACACATCCAATGTGTGTGATTTTGACATTTTGTTTGGGTTTTGTCACTCAAATACTATTGTAATAAAAAGATAGAAAGGGTTAAAATGGTGATCTTACACAAATTACTGCTATTTCAACTTTTAAACATACTTGTTAAGTTAATGTTGTATGTAAATAACTGTAGAAAATGGCATTTATTAAGAGAGTATAGTATTAACCCTGTATGTGAAGGTGAGAATAAAAGTAGCAATAACAAAGAACTAAGGGTTAAATAAAACTTCTTGGCTTTATGTAAGTAGAGATGGTGATTCCTGGTTTTGAGCAATGAAATTAAATAAACAAAACAAATATATAGAGGTATACATAACGGGAGGCTATGAGAAAACTAACCTACTATACAAGACCTAGTGAATGCCTGTAAATGTATATTTTGAATACACATTAATGATGCAATCTTAATTGTATATTAAGAAAGCAAAATGATATTATATATTTATATATAAATATATATAAATATATTATATATATATTTAATTCTAATAAGAATTATTAGGTAATCTTAGCAACAAAAGTTATAAAAATTAGAAAGAGGAATACTGATGGACATTTTTCAAATTTTACAGGGTATAAGAGTAAATACAGCCCATAAAATGGTTCTCTGTTTATTTGGGCACATGAGCCATTATAGGAATAAAAATTCAATTACTCAATTATTGGTTCATTTTTGCTTAAGTTTTATTTTAATAATTAATTGGAAATTACATCTTTAAAAGGATCAATGTAGAGTCCTATTTCTAAAGGTCCCATCCTTTCCTTCCTTTTTATGATTCCTTGCAGGAGGAACATCGTGAAGAATCAATAATGACCAGAACACACCTGATATGTTCCAATGGTGGTTTATTTAATAATTTATAATTATAAGAAAAATAGTTCAGGGTTTCTTTGAAAATCTAAAAATTTATCAGTGAGCATACAAATGATGGTTTTGCTGTTTTACAACATATATATGTATACACACATATAAAAAATGTGTTTGGCTTCAATTCTTAACACATTTTAAATAATATTTGTAGGGTGTATGGTGCTTAAACTGCAAAAGAGAAATTTCAGTTTTTGAAAATATATTATTGAACCAACAATTTCCCTTTAAATGATAAGAAAAATTAACATATCTTATATAGTTTCATGTTATTTACATAAATAAATTTTAATCATAGAATATAAATGAGGAAAGTGACCTTGAAATTAATCCTTTGTACTCAGTCATTCAATATATTAATCTTGTCCTTCATATAATATCAGATTGTTATTCAGCCATGAGTACTGTCCATTAGTATAAAAATAACATAAAAATTAATATCAGTTATGTGATTATCTTTGTCAGTGACATTCAATGTCTCCCCACCATCTAAACAGTATAATGGATACTATTTAAGATCTAACTACTTGATATAGTATACCTTATCAACAAGTCATCTCCTTTAGCCAAATTACTTCCCCTTCAGAAGCAACTTTGATCTTTATTAATATTTTACATTTGCCTACATTTTCTTTGCTAGTATTTATTTATTTTTTTATTTGAGTATACTAACACACCATGTTACATTAGTTTCAGGCATACAACATAGTGATTCAACATCTCAATACATTATGCTATGCTCACAAGTATTGCTACCATCTGTCACCATACAATGCTATTACAGTATCATTGATTATGTTCCCTATGCTGTGTCTCTTATTCCCATGACTTATTCATTCCATAATTGAAAGCCTGTACCTCCCACCCCCTTCACCCATTTTTTCCATCTTCCTATGCCTTCCTTCTGACAACAATTTGTTCTCTGTATTCATAGTTCTAATTCTGTTTTTTGTTTGTTTATCCATTTGTTTTTTAGATTCCACATATAAATGAAATCACATGATATTTGTTTTTCTCATTCTGACTTGTTTTACTTCTTGGTAACATTTTTTTTTTTACAAATACAAATTTTCCTCATTCATGAAAGCCTAGCTCAAATTTTATTCCTAAACATAAAAGTTAGAAGCTAGCTTTATTTTTTCTAAATCTCTAGTGTTTTTAAATTATGATTATTACCTTTAGGACTACTGATACATAATAGTACACATCAAGTACATATCAATTTTCTGTATAAAATTTCAAGACTTTTAACATTGTCTTGTATAGTGATAAACAACAGACTTTTAAATGATACAACTCATTTTTTGTTGTTATTTATACTTAGTAACATATTTTGAGCTTTATGATATATTCATTAACCTTAAAATTTAGAAAGGAATTGAAATATGTAAATTTTAAAAAATATTTTTCGATGTTTATATGCTGTAGTCTTTATTAACTTGTTTTCAAATAATTCAAGAGCTTAGTCATTATTTCTACTTCAAAATATTTGAATTAATGATATTGTTATGCTTTGAAACTTTGCTACAGTTTACTTCTTGGTGTCAGCATAATTCTTACAGAATAATTTCATTCAGAAAAAAATTAAAGTAATTTTATTGTGTAGTACATTTATAATTGTATATGGCACACTATTGAGCATATTTATGACAAGACAGAATTTCTGTTTTCACTGCGTATTAAACCTGTCTGCTTATAATTTTGTTGGTCTGATTATTGGAAGAATTTTCCACAGACTAGCTTCTTGCCTCACACATGTCAAACCTTGTTTTTACTTCACTCCCACATAGCTCTATATGTGATTCTATGATTTCTGGCTTGTACCAGAAGTCCTGAGTTGATAAGCATGTCACATAAATTGATACAGTGAGGAGGAGAACTTTTCTTGGAAAAACTGTCATACCTTAGGGTAGCTGACCATAACTTAGCTGCAAGAAAACAACTGTGAACCACACAAATACCTTTTTTTTTAAAAAGAATTTATTTATTTATTTGACAGAAATCACAAGTAGGCAGAGAGGCTGGCAAAGATGGGGGGAAGCAGGCTGCCTGCTGAACAGAGAGCCTGATGTGGGGCTCCATCTCAGGTCCCTGGGATCATGACCTGAGCCAAAGCAGAGGCTTAACCCACTGGGCCACTCAGGCGCCCTCACACAAATACCTTTTTAAAGCCAAACTAAGTGTATTTCCAACTCAACTTCCTTAGACTTTAGTAAGGTCTACAGCCACTCCAAGGACACTAATACTGGGGAAAGTAAGACGATGTGATGTTGAAGTGGGACAGTACAGAAGATTTCACTGATTAAAGCACAGATGTTCCATAAACATGTGATCATGTGACTCTATTGCTAGATCCACCCTCTCACCTTCCCCAGGACCTTAAATAGGGTTTATTGGTTCCCTTAAGCTTAAGAATTGCTCTGTGCTCCGTGGTATTTCATGTCATATTAGTAAATCCTCTGGGCATGTTCTGTCTCCAACTCTGAGAGAGAAAAAAAAAGTCTTTTTAGCTTCATTCATTATTTACTATTTGTTTACACATCAACCTCAGCCTGCTTCTCTGTCCCTTTATTTCTAGAGACATGACAGCATTCAGTAACAAAGTTTTTAAAATATATTTTAAATCTATTTTTAATATTTTATTTATTTATTTGAAAGAGAGAGAATGAGAGAGAGAGAGAGCATGAGAAGAGGGAGAGTCAGAGAGAGAAACAGACTTCGTGCAGAGCAGGGAGCCTGACTTGGGACTCCATCCCAGCACTTCAGGATCATGACCTGAGCCGAAAGCAGTCGCTTAACCAGTTGAGTCACCCAGGTGCCTCCAGTAACAAAGTTTCTGACACTTAGAGTCCTTTTATAATAATGTTTCCTTTAAATTTAGTTTTCAATATTAGTTGTCCATCTGTAATTTGAAATAATGCAGATCATCTTGTTTTTCTGTATCTTGAGCTACCGTCCCCTTAGTACTGCATTACACTCTATCTTGTCATCTATAGAAGACAGTGAGTAAATATCTTCAAATCAGTAAGGACTTGGAGCCTTTGTCAAACTCAGAATAGTAAGGTAAATTTCAGAAATAGACTAGGGAATTGTCCAGACTTGGAAAGAAAGGGGAAAAAATAAATTTTCATTATCTAACATTTTATTTGGGTCATGGAAAAGAAATACCACAAAAATATTTCTAGTGTCAATTCTCATAGCACTACAGACATAGAAGGTGCTCAGTAAATGTTTTGATTGTTCATCTCAAAAAGTCTATCAAAAAAGACACAGAAGCAATAAACATTCTGTCTTCCATCACAATGCAGCAAAGACCTTTTCTGCCCTCAAGCTGATGTGATCTCTTTAGTGTTCCCTGGAGTGAGGCAGCATTAAGTCTGATTAAGCCAGTTGTTAAAATTAAACTGCACTTGTCAAAATAAATGAACCAGGTAGTAACAAAAGAATTTGAGAAAATTTTCCTCATTCTCTTTGTTTTCTTTTGGTACTAATCATTAAAGAATGGCATTTGATAAGCCTCAGGTAATTATATCAAAAACTAGTAATTGGACTGATGGTCATAAATTGAGAATAGGAATTAATAATTTATTATATAAGAAAAGGTAATACTATGCTATCTATTTTTTCCACAAAATGAACAAAGAAGACGTGCTTTCCATCAATAAAGGTATTTAATATGAATTATTATCTTTGAAAACAATTGAGTATCTCAGAATAGACAAGAATATCTTGTTTTGGGGGAGGTGGCATGGCATGGTGGAAAGCTTTGAGAACTTAAACAACATTGTCCACTCTAAGATAAAAACGATTATCTTAAGGGGCACAAAGCAATACAAATGTGAAGATTTGTTTTAATATGACTACTACCCTCAATAACTCTATGTTTGCTCAGTCACTTAAATAATCTAGATCTCAGTCTAATCACTTATAAAATGTGGGTAATAAACACTTTCAATATGTAGTGTTTAAAACTAGTAAATCCATCACTGATGTCTGATACTATTTTTAATTCATTCTTATCCCTCTGCTACATGAGAAGTACACTTACTATCGTTCTTTCTATAGAAGGCTTAGTCTGACCTTGTGAATAATTACTATTTCATGTATAGTGTTTTACCTTTAAACTTGACAGGGCAACATGCAAAGTTTATGAGCTTAATCTGAGTTCTCCAATCTTTGAATTCTTTATATAACTTCCCTAGAAATGGAAAGATGCTAATAAATAAATTTTTAGTATCTGAAAATGTATTGTCCCATAGAATAGTAAACGTGACTCCACATCTATTCTCAGAAGAAAGGTGTAAAGGAAAAAGACAGGTTTTTTTTTTTTTTTTAAATTTTATTTATTTATTTGACAGACAGAGATCACAAGTAGGCAGAGAGGCAGGCAGAGAGAGAGGAGGAAGCAGGCTCCCTGCTGAGCAGAGAGCCCGATGCGGGACTCGATCCCAGGACCCTGAGATCATGACCTGAGCCGAAGGCAGCGGCTTAACCCACTGAGCCACCCAGGCGCCCAAGACAGGTGTTTTCTTAAGAGTTCATTAAATGCTCTTTTAAAATTAATTTTGTTATTATTCCCCACGAACTTATATATTATTAGCTTTGCTAAGTTGCTAAGAAGAATCGCTCCCAATCAATGGGCAAATTATTAACAATTCAACATTTAAAAAATAAAATTATTTTTAAATTTTTCTCATGGGACAGTGTCCAAATCTGTATTTCCTTAAAACACTTCTCTCATCACAAACCACAGACATCACAGCTGAAAGCCAGCAATATTTCATCACTTTTAAGCTGCGTACTTATTTTTAAAATAATAGTTAGCATTCATTAGCATTTCTATGTGCTGTTTCCTCTCCCTAAGCACTTTACATACATCATATCATTTTTTTTAAAGATTTCATTTATTTATTTGACAGACAGAGATCACAAGTAGGCAGAGAGGCAGGCAGAGAGAGAGGAGGAAGCAGGCTCCGTTCTGAACAGAGAGCTCGATTAGGACTCTGGGATCATGACCTGAGCTGAAGGCAGAAGCTTTAATCCACTGAGCCACCCAGGCGCCCCCATACATCATATCATTTACTCTTCCTTAAAACACTATTCAACAAATATCCATCGAATGCTCACTGGACAAGGTACTGTCTTGGACCCTAAGACAATGATGAATAAACAACCAAAGAAAAAAGAATAAATAATTCCCAGAGTTCATTTATTACATAGGAGCCATTATTAGTCTTACTCTTCAGAGGAAGAAATAAACCAACAGAGATTAGGCATCCACCAAGGAATTAGTGAGTGAGTTAGAGTTTGAATTGGGGTCTATCTTGGCCTGAAAGCTCGTACCTCATGACTTCTCATTATGTAAACCTCATATATAGTAGAAGTTCAACTAATTTTTATTCCTTTTATTAAAATTATTCACTTTTTATTTTGAATTTTAGAACAGCAAATTTCATTTTGATATTATCCAGTCCTTTTGGCCTCCTTAAAAATGGACTTTATGCATTAATAGATTTTGATCTTCAACTGTGAAAGCCTGGTACATGGTAGAATTTCAAAAATGCTTTCTGAATTTTGGCATTTGTCCTTGACGGGCCCAAAAGTTTAAGACTGGGGATAAAAATATATGTATATAAAAAATATATGTTTATAAAAAATAAAAAATTAAAAAAAAATAAAAATAAATAAAAATAAAAAAAATAAAAAAAAAAAGACTGTTCAACTAGATGCCTCTAATCGTCTTTTGTGACCATGCTGGATGTACCTCTCGTGTTCCCCACTGCTACTAGCTCAATGCTTCCTTCTTTGTTTCTTGGGTTCTTCAAGCACCTATTTTTGTCTTTCTGACCACATTCATCACTACCCTTAAATTTTCCTAATATTTAGCTCTCAGCTGCCTTCCTTCCCTCCTTGTTGACTACCTCCTCCCGATACGTGAACTCATCATGCTACACTCTCGACACAGACAATAGGTTCTCTAATAGCAACAGGTGCCACACAGCAGAAACAAATATTTTAATTTTACTAATGCTTCTCCAAAGAGTTAAAAAAAGTGTACAGCCTGACTCTATCATACATTACTCAATCTTTCATGTGGGACTTTTCATATGTTGCCTTTTTAGAAATAATTATTTGTTTATATGGGTCTTCCACTGCCTCCCGGGTTATAATGTGACATTTAAAATGAGAGTGTGTCTTGTTTTGTTCTCTATGTTTTACAGCATATAGCAAAGTAGCTCATGCATTGTAAGTTCTCAACAAATATTTATTAAATATTCCATTTCATTCTTTAAAAATTTGATGTTTGTGAATCTAAGAAGGTTCACTTGAATCATCTACTTATGAAACATTAATCATTTTCTATTTCCTTATCTTGATAGATTTGTTTTTCCAAGTCTGTGAAGAACTGGTGACTTTTCTAGTTTTTCTTTCCAACTAAAGTGATAGCTAAAAACCACTATGTATTATTTTTCATATTCTATATTCATATCTTAGATTATCCTTAAGTTTCTACCAGCCCCAAAATGTTTTCAATAGAGTTTGACTGTGTGATTTATTGCATCCTATGAGCCATGGCCATTTCTACAAGGAGAAAAAAAAAATACTTTTCAGAGAAGCAATCTTTTTAGGTATTATCCAGTCCTCTGAATAAATTGACAAAGAGGAAAGCAAATGAAATAGTGGATGAATTAAAATAAATGTAAGAGATAGAATATATAGGGCATTTGTTCCTATCTTATTCTTTTTTCATGTGATTTAGATAGCAAATTAATCTATGAAAGACAAGTTAAATATCTGAAAAATACCAGGCTGAACAAACAAAATTATTTCTATCATCCTGAATGCTAAAACCCATGTTTTAAGATAATGTACATATAGAAAGTACATCTAATATATATATATATATATATATATATATATATATATATATATATATACACACACACACATATAAAAGAAAAGTTCATCTAAACTCTTGACTCTAAAATTTCTGAATTCTTGAACACATTGTTATAAGCCATATGCAAAAGGAATGGCAAGAAGACCTCTGAGTCTGACCTCTAAAGAATAGATGATCTAATTAAGAATCAAAAATATCAAGCATGGCAAGACACATGTTGATATATTTATCAAGTTATGACAAATAAAAACTAATAAAGAACAGATTGCTTGGCATTTAGTAAATGAGCGTTTTTTGTTTGTTTGTTTTGTTTCAACATTTGGCTATTCTGCATTCAAATCCATGAAGATACACTCAAAGATCCCTGTTGGCACTAATCCAAATATCCACCTGACCATCTTTACTTTTCATCCATCCATGACCTGCTGACTTGATGAGCAGCCATAATCCCAACTGATCAACTATAAAGAGTGTGAATGAGTCAGAAATTAATCTGATTGACTAAACACAGTCAATAACAAGCCAGTATTCATTTATGAATTATTTCCTTTATTATTTTGTTTATGTCCTATTACTGTTTTATTTGTTAATAAGTTTAAGAGTGTATTTGCCAAGAACTCTGAACCATCTTACTGACTTCTCTGACTTCAGTTCATTTTTTAACTATATCATGCTACTTTGTGATGTCTGAGTCATGGTATGGCTCATTAGTTATCTGAGAGAAATAGGTTAAATTGTCTAACAATTTCAGTTCTGAGTTTTATTGTCTGTTAGCCAAAGAGAAATGAATAAGCCTATTACAATATTCCTTTCAGCTCTAGATTTCTGTGATTTAATTTCTATTTGTCAATTATGAACTTTGTCTCAAGGGCTACTCAATAAAAGAAAAAGAAAGGCTGAAATAGAGTAAGTTCTATACTATATGTTTGTTAAATGTTAGGAAAATAAATGTAAACCTTATTTTTAATTATTTTAGCTCAGCTTACTTGATCTAGCAATATCACTTTTCCAGAAAATGTATTCAGTTAACTAACTACCCAATTATTTTTCACATGGTGTTATTTATAGATGCTATGCCATTAAGTTCTCACAAGTTTTTTAGCTTTTGTATTTATTTTTGTATTGGCACTTTCTTTTTAGCATCTATATGTTGTACTATACCCCCCATATATCATGATAAAAGAAGGACAATTGACTGTTATGATTTTGTGGTCCAGAATTGATGCAAGGCTGGCTTTTGTTACTTCCTTGTCTTGAAATCTCTGAGGAAAGAAAAACTTTCTAGCAAACTAAGAAAACAGATTACCTTTGAAGGCTTTTACTATTCCATAATTCTATGAATAACTGTCTAGAAATGGAAAATCCTGCCCCATATTCACCATGATACTAAAAGAGTAGCTAAGAGTTGATAAATCTATATAATTGGGAACCAGGTACCCTATTATCTGGCAGACATCACAGCCATTATTTCTCCTTGATGCTCATTATTCTTATTTTAATTTCACAAGGGAAGATCAGAAAATCTTTTTCGGGAAAAAAAAAAAGAAAGAAAGAAAGAAAGAAAAAATCCATTTCCATTTCCACTCTGCAAAAATTCACACACACACAAAATTAAATTAAATTTAAAAATTTAAAAATAAATTAAAAAAGTTATGTCATAAAAAAATTCCTAAATTTTGTGATTGCTCTCTTAGTTTCTAAAAAAAAAAAAAAATTACTATGAAATGGTATCTCTGTATCTCTTCATGAATACAGAATATACCTGAAAGGCTCCCTTTTCTTTTCTTTTCTTTCTTTTTTTTTTTTTTAGATTTTATTTATTTATTTGACAGAGGGAGATCACAAATATGCAGAGAGGCAGGCAGAGAGAGAGGAGGAAGCAGGCTCCCTGCTGAGCAGAGAGCCCAATGCAGGGCTGGATCCTAGGACCCTGAGATCATGACCTGAGCTGAAGGCAGAGGCTTTAACCCACTGAGCCACCCAGGCACCCCAGGCTTTCTTTTCTTCATGAATACAAAATATACCTAAAAGTCTCCCTTTTCTTCTTGAACCTTCTGCTAAATTGACCACCATCTGTGTAGGGATATACTGATGGTTTTTCTCACTAGTGCTTTTCAGGAAACTTTCACGGCTGCATTCAATTCTCTCTCTGTCTTTTCTCTCTCTCTCACCCACACATGTAGACTCTTCTTGGGAGTTTCAGTTTCAAGATTCTACTGTTTCTACCTTCCACTGTCTTTCACCTCTATATCCTGGCTTCATCAGTTACCATCACCTGCTTTAGATCCCTTTGTTCCATGATTATGAATACTTGAAATTTGACTGACTTGGAAAATTAACTTTTCTTATGTAGATGCAGATGAAAAATGTTAATGCATTTTTGGCATTTTAAATTATTTTTCTAGTTGAGTCTATGACCCTTTCACACAGTAGGGAACTGCTGTTAACAGTACAATGATTAGTTCAAGAATCCCAAGATAAATTTTTGTATGCATTTTTCCATAGAAAGAATGACGCTTAGATATTATATACATTGAAGACAAAGGTTACTAAAATTCAGACACATCGTGAACCAGACTGAGAAACTAATTATAATTTTAACATTATTTCAATTTGATAATGTGATCTAATTTAGAAGCAAAGACCTAAACTGTATCTTTAATTTGCAATGTTTTCATAAATTGAAGCCCACCTTTGCTGAATGCAGGTCTGAAGTTTAAATGTGGTCACTGCCAACCTCCTTAGTATGATTATTCCTTTTCTATTCTTTCTCCATGTTGTGTTCTAAAAGTTTTGACATACACAATTGTTACCACCACCACAATCATGATGTAGGAGAGTTCTATCATCATAAAAAATTCCATTTGACATTTTGTAATCCATTCTCATCTACTGGCAACCACTAATTTGTTTTCTGTCCCTATTATTTTATCTTGTTCAGAATGTTACATAAATGGAATAATGTAGCACATGATTCTGCCTCTTTGGAATGGCTTTTCTACTTAGAATAATGGATCCTTGTTGTAATGTGTATCTCCAGTTTAGTCATCTTCAGTGCTGAGCAGGATTTCATTGTATGGGACAAAGTTTGTTCATCTGTTCACCACTGAAGAACATTTAGGTTACCTTCTTTTGGGGGAGATTGTGAATAAAGGTACTATAAATGTTTCTGAACAGTTTTAGCATAAACACATTTTTTTTCATTGCTCTTGGTTTGGGATAGATAGTTCATTTAGTAAGCATATGTTTAAATTGGTAAGCAAATGCCAAAATATATTCTAAAATGACTTTAATATATTGCATTCTTGCCAACAATGGGATGAGAGTTATCATTGCTCTGATCTCGAAAGACCTTGATACAATCAATCTTTTTAAATTTTAGTTATTCCATATGATATCTCATCAGACTTCTAATTTGCATTTTTTCCTAGACTAATGATGTCATCTTCTCATGTGTTCACTAACCATCCCTGCATCTCTCATATATTCTTTTTGGTGAAATGACTTCAAATCTTTGCTCACTTTTCAAATTGGTTTATTTACTTTCTTATTACTGAATTTTAAAAGCTATTTATATATTCTAGTAACAAGTGCTTGGTCAAATAAATATAATGGGAATATTTTCCTAAATCAGTGGCTTGTCTTTTATTCTTTCAACAGTGTCTTTTGCACAGCAGAAGTTTTTAATTTTGATAAAATTAAATTGATCATTTTTGAAAAATATATCACGCTCTTGCCTTTATAATCTGTCTTGTAGCTATCCCTAATATAAGATTTTTATGCTTAGAAATTCAAGTTTTATGCAAATTTGAGTGAAAAATTATACAAACAGATTTTCTGATAATAACAATTATTTAAAAGCAGTTCAAACAAATAATCGATACAGTCAAAGTTGTCTCCAGGATTGTTGGTGGCTTGTAAAATACTCCTCAAGGTAAGCAGTGTAGCTTCCTTTCTTTCACTGGTAAATAGTCAAGATATATAAGTAATAATCCACAGCACACTTGCTTGAAGCAAACCTAATCAAGTCAATGTTTTTGAAAGTCTTCATTTATAATTTAAAGAAATTGCATGTCTCCACTTATTTATTCTTTACAAATTTATAAACTCTTTATAAATATAATATTTATATCAGACCTCTATTTTACTCATTTGTTACAAGGATTATTTTTTACTATACCATCTTGAGAGTATTCACAGATTTTTATCATTAGACCATGCTACTTCAAATTATATTAGCATATCTCAAAAATATGCACTTATTGCACCTAACATAATCAAAGCCCTTTGCCAAGAAATATCTGTTGCCTCCATAGTGAAACTAGATATTAGCCAGGGAATTTTTGAAAGGTGCTCCACAAGGGGCACCTGGGTGGCTCAGTGGGTTAAGCCTCTGCATTCAGCTCAGGTCATGATCTCAGGGTCCTAGGATCAAGCCCCACATTGAGCTCTCTGCTCAGCAGGGAGCTTGCTTCCCACCACCCCCCCACCTGCCTCTCTGCCTACTTCTGATCTCTCTCTGTCAAATAAATAAATAAAGTCTTTAAAAAAATAAAAAGAAAGAAAGGAGCTACAATTTGAGCAACTAAACCAACTCGGAATATGAGATGAACCAAAGGTTCTCAGTGGGGAAATGTGATATAAGTAATAATAGGGATAAAAATGACTAGTGGATCATATTTATAACTTATTAGATATTAGTAGAAAGAATGAAAGACATCACTTATTAATATGCTTTGAAATTAAATGTAAATTACTCTCAAGTTACCAATTAGGTTAAGTATATCTCACGATTATATTGTTGGTGAGCACATTTCTTATAATTGTTTGTTAGGAAACTTCATTATCAAAATATTTTCATGTGCTGGAGGGAAACACATAACAAAAAGAAAAATTAAAGGGCATGACAATTTGATTTTTGACTAAGCAATTCAAATACCTCTAAATGAGCAACATAGATGCTTAAATGAGAGATTAAGATACCAAAGCAAGGAGGGGTGCTTTCTTTTTTTATCACTCTAAGACTGTGTTATCAGCAGAGATAATCCACCACAATCATTCTGGGTATAATAAAAACTCAAAATTTTAAACTTTATGTAACAAAATGTAATCAGAAGAAAAATTATGCTATACTTGAGTTATATACACTTAATTTACCAAAAAAGATTATTTTTCCTTCCCAATGCTTTGTCAACACTTTAAGCTTCTTGTAAAAAGAGCACTTAAACATTTTTCCCCCCGATGGGCAATGTTTTCATTCTTAAGGAATAAATTAATTTAAATGCCCCGAATTCTGAAATTCTGATTAAGAATTACCAAATTGTGTGCTTAATAGAATTCAAAGACAATTTTCCCTAAAATTACAAAGTAATTGGTCAATAATTACTGATATTTGAGGGAGGGTACTTCTAATACGAGGTACTCAGGAATGTTGGAAATCAGAAGTGTTTGGAGAGGAAAACTACAAAGAAAGGAAACTACAGAAATCATCATGTGTCCCCACATGGGACATTTCTGTTACTATATGATGGTGTGTCAGATTTACCTTTCAGATTGACAAAGAAGACAGAAAAACTCTTGATTAAAATACAGGAAATCCAAATTTCTGGATTGTGCTTATTTCTGACTGGAAGACTATAGTTTATCCAATAACATGATGTGATAAACAAAAGGTTATAGAACACATACCATGAACCAAGTGTTAAATGAATTTACCATTGAATTTGCACTTTTTAAAGCAACATTTTTAATTTAACTAATTTATTTTTTTATTTAGCAGCTTGCATTCACCGAGTATTTAGACATATAGAGAAAGCCTGTGTTTTTTGTGTTTTGTTTTGTTTTATTTTTATATTTTATCCATGTTGGTAGATTTCCCACACTGCTCATGATGTACCAGATATATCTTAGAGATATTTGAAGGAAATGACCCATTATGGAAAGTTGCCTTTAAAAAGGTACATAATTATAGTCTATAAATATTCACAATATTTATAATTATTTTCATTAGTATAATAAGCTAAATTATAATATCTATACTATTTATGTTTTAGAAGAATAATATTCAGACAATTAGATTTTATTTAAGCCAATACAATACAGGTTGAATCAAAATGAAACAAGAAAGAGTAACATTTTTGTTTGTTTCTACCACTGTTGTAATAATGTACCACTTATTTACCTGGCCATGGACTTGGGAAGGTGAAAGGATGGGAGTTGGAGAACGATTAAGTCTAAGTCACAGTAGAAATCAGAATAGTGTCCTCTGACTCCATCCTATGTACTTTTGGAAACTCCCTAAATAGCCACATTCTTCACTCTTTTCTGTGACCTACTGATGACAGTGGCAGAAGCAACAAGTCAGCAGCTGATGCCCGCTGAAGTTATCATTAGTCCTGATGATGACTACTGATTTCTTTGTCAATAGTGTTGAACAATGTCAAAGAAGCTGTTTTCTCATGGTGCTTTGTTGAAAACACTAACACTTGCTGCTGGAGAAATTGCTTAAAATTCTGACCCCACTTTTCTCTCCCAAAGTTGCACAGTGTGTGCTGGCATGTAAAAACAATTTTTTTTTTAATCTTGTATTTCAAGTTTCTCAATTTAATGTTCATTCATGACTTCAGGAGATTGCAACAGGAAAATCTGGGCATTGACATTATGATGCATTATGAATTAACCCTTCTTTCTTAGATTAAACAGACCATCTAGGCTTAATTCTTTTTTTTTTAATTGAATGAAAACTGAATAATTTTTATATTACTTCTAAAAAGTTAAATAGTACAAGATAAATAAATGTGAACAAAAAGCCCATGTAGTATTAACAGGTGATTTCACTGTTTCAAGTGGTAGAAATATTAGCAATTGAAAGTCAGTGATAAATTTACATCATATTCATGAACACACCAGAAAACCAGAAAGATATAAAGCTCACTATTCCCTACCTTAATGATACCAGATGCATTTTAATAGGAATTTCTTAAATTCTTGTACTTTGAAATGCTGATAAGCTGCAGAGGTTTATCATATTTTACCTAAAGATGAATTATCAGTTTTGGATTTCTATTTCCTCAAATCACCACCAGGTTCAGTTATGGTACATTGCTAATTTTCAAACCAATGAGTGGTGAGAAGAGCTAGTGATAAGGGAAAAATGCAATTGTAATTGGCAAAATTCTTTCCATGTGGATAGATGTATATTTCTTTCGCATTTGCTCCATATTCTGGAAGGAATAATTGCCTAATTCAGTCTGGCCAGTCTAGGAGGCATGGGGTTAGTAAAGGCTCTATTATAGGATGGTGAGTTTGCTCTAGTGTCGAACTGTCATTCTATGTTGTGGGCTTACCCCACATAAATAACGTCAAAAACACCTGCCAAAGCAGCCCTGTGAAGTACTGAGTACTGATATGTCTGGGCTTAATTCTTAAATACCCATATGTGACCATCTTTTTGGTTATGGCCCAAAATAAACTGGAAACTTTTAAGACCTGAGCCAAAATCTAACTTATATGAGTCTGGAGATGAGAAACACATTATTTCTTTGTGAAATGTTGAGTATTAGATATTTTGTTAGTGAAAATATTAAATCTCTTTTATTTCATATGTAAATGATGAGTAAATATGAGTAAGTCCTACTCAGTGTTAAAGCCATATTGTCTGAAAAATGATCTAGCTTATGTATCATTGAATTAATCTGAAGGTAATATGTGAATTTATACAAATAAAAAAATACTTCTTTTTCTTTCTCCAATTTTTAAAATTAAGTTGATAGAGAAAAATTTGACTTTGTATCACACAGCAAACTGTAGACTTCTGAATAATATTGGTGATCCAGAGGGAAGTGTCTGGGAACCACATAATTTTGTGAATAGTAACACCTGCTACATGTTTCAGGAATGATTTTCAGAATGTTATAAAACTATGAGCATACTTAAAATTTAACTGTGATTTTATTTTATTTTATTTTATTTGACTTGCGATTTTAAAAATGTGAAGCAATGGAAACAATTAAAAATTAAACAAATGAAACAAAATACATTTCCTCAGAATTATATCATCACTTTATGACTGGCACTGAGTGATTTCATAGGAAATGACCTAGCTAAAATACACATGTAAAGCAAATGTTGACTTAAAAGATGATAGGAGTAATACATTTCATATCACACTTTAAAAAATTCCTGAATTCAGCTTTTGCTACACGTATCTTATTTGTGTATAATAAATTCATTTGAAACAGTACTATTTCAATATTAGATGAGATGCATCATTTATCTCCCAAGAAAAAAGAATGGCTTGGGACACCTGGGTGGCTCAGTTGGCTGAGTGTCTGTCTTCAGCTCAGGTCCCAGGGTCCTGACATTGAGTTCCACATTAGGCTCCTGCCTGCTGCTCTGCCTGCCTGTGTAAAAAAAAAAAAAAAAAAAAAAAAAACTTATAAGTCAACAATTAGTACCTATTTTTTTAATTAAAAAATAAAATGTATGGGGCGCCTGGGTGGCTTGGTCAGTTGAGTGACCTTGATTTCAGCTCAGGTCATGATGTCACAGTCATGAGACTGAGCCCTGCATCGAACTCCATGTTCAGCAGAGGATCTGCTTGGGATTCTCGCTTTCCGTCTTCCTCTGCTCCTCTTCCTACTTCCACACATGCCCTCTCTCTTTAAAAATAAATAAAGCTTTAGAAAAAGTAAATGAAATTTAAAAAGTAAATGCAACTTATCAAATACAGTAAAAACATATATTTAACCCCCCAATTCTAATATTCTCTACTGTAACTTATCTCTGTTCTATCACTGCAAGAAATATTTGTTTTAATGATCTAATTTAATAAGTTGCATCTTGAAAATCTTTGCAGGGCTACTCATGGTATGTTTGTCGATTGGCTATCCGTCTCATATTTTATAACTGGCCTATATGAGCTGTTAAGAAGTTTTGGCAAGGGACGCCTGGGTGGCTCAGTTGGTTAAGCAGCTGCCTTCAGCTCAGGTCATGATCCCAGTGTCCTGGGATCGAGTCTCACATCAGGCTCCTTGCTTGGCATGTAGCCTCTGCCTGCCACTCTGTCTGCCTGTGCTCACTCTCGCTCCTCTCTCTCTTACAAATAAATAAATGAAATCTTAAAAAAAAAAAAAAAAGTTTTGGCAAAATATAAAGCAATTGAGTCACATAGCTCACTGTTTAGTTTACTCCACCTTTCCATCATGTTGTTTGGCAAGACATTCTCGATGAAGGAAGCAGCGCATTGATTGACATTCTGGTTCAAGTGCCTTCTCTCTCCATGTACCCATACTTTGAGTAGAACTATGTGTTCCCTTTAATTTTTTTCTACTCCACTTACTTCAGTAGTGGCACACTTCCCTTTGACAACTTGCAAGAAACTTAACTTCTACATAGACTTCATTCCTTATTCTTTCTAGTAGATTTCTCCTTTTCAATAAGCTTTGATATATGGTCTATAGAGTAAAGTTTAGAATTTAAAAGCACCATTTCTACTTAGGGGCTCATAGCTTCTTTTCATGTGGTGTGATAATGAGACTTTGATTTTATTCAGTATGCCGTTCATGCTAGCTTAGCCACTACATTTCTCATAATTTATTTTTGAAATCCACTATTGATATAAAGAAATACTGCTGTAGCTCTCTAAAATGATCTTGAAAGCTTAAAATAATTTGTCTGTGGTTAAATAAAAATAAGAGACATATGGGATAAATGAGTCTTCAATACAGCTTTATGTGTATAAAAGCCTAGGAGCATTCTCTTGGATCAGGGTCTTGCCAAAGTTGAACACATTAAGGAAACCTTGATTTGTAGCATGTTCCCGGATTTATGTATTTATTTATTCTTGTCTTAGATGAGAGAGCAACATATATAAGCAAACCTGAACAGTAGAACTAGTGCAGATAATGTGCCTAAAGCAATTTGTAATATATACGTATGTCAACTTGAAACTCTAGATGAAATGCATGGAACTCCCTCTCTCATTATACAAATTATATGTGCATAAATGTACAGATGCATTATACACATATAAGAAAATATATGCACTTTTATTCATTTGCATTCAATTTTTTCTTAAGTAAAAGCAGTACATACACAACCTTTACATTATATTCCTATATTAAAGTGTTATTTCAAAAGACCTACACTGTAATGGATTATTGACATGATTTTCCTTATCTGTATTCTGTTAGACTGTTTATCTTTCAGGCAGATTTCAGAATTAGGCAAAAAAAAAAAAAAAATCAGGCTCCCTCATCTTTATATAACGAGTAGTTTGCATTAAGTTTCTTTCATTTCACATAAATACAGGACAGGGGAATTAACCCTTTCTCTAGCTGCTTCTTTTATCAAATGCTCCAACCTAGTATGGAAGAGAATGAGTCCCAGGGTTAGAAAGCTTGAATGTAATGTCACTCTTTCATACACACATACACACGACAATAATTACTTTCTATTATTGAGATAATTTCTTCCTGCCTAAACAGTGACTGCTGACCCAGTAAAGTTTTTGTTTGTGTAGAAGATCGTGCTCGCATTTACCCACACATATGTATTCGTCTGACAACAGCAGGCCCTATTATTTAATACAGCTTTTAAGAAAATGGAGACTAAGGATTCCAAAATGACAATAACCATTTAATTTTAGTTAATTTTATGACATATCTGGTTTTAACATTTGTAGCTGCAATAAAACATATGTTAACTCTCTAATAAAACCTGAGTGATGCTGTATCTGTCACCTCTTTCTGTGCACAAGTTATTACCTCGAGAACAGTTGTTCCCGTCTCCTGCGCAGATCCATATCATTCTCAAATTTGCATTCTGATAGAGAAGCAACAAATGTTACTTAAATCCCATGAAGTGTGTTAATTATACCAAGCTCCATGAAATTATGGGTGAGAGAGCCAAAAGGAATCCTACAGCTGTATCTTGGGTCTCTTGAGCATATCTTCTCAGATCAATGTTTCTGTCCCTAATACGATAGCCTTAAAATTGTTTTTCCCCTAAAGAGGTGTTCCCTAAATCTCAGTGATGGGGAAACCCCACACAAAGCTGAATTGCAGATGTACTCTCATGCTATTTATATAAATAATGCTGGTATCTGTAGAGAAACAAGTCAAAATTGGATTTCAAAACGGAATTGAACTAAGTAGGTTTTACCGGTTTTACTTAATTATCAATATTTCATTTTTCTTGTATTGAGTCTGAAGGATAGCCTATGGGGGGAAATACCTCACACCCTTTCTCGGTCATTTAAAGGAGGCTAGATTCTCTAGAGCCTCAGCCTGTCACTGGGCTCTATGAGGAAGAATTGGGGACTGTATCCTTCATATTGAAGAGCACTGAAATGTAGAAATATTTCCCATCAGGTTTTTCTAGATTATACATACTTGAAAACGGAGGGTTATGTGTGGTTAGGGAGTCTTTAATGTGGTCCTTCTTCCTCTCAGTTCAGGAAGAAAAAAAAAAGGAAAAAAGTTGGGGGAAATGCACATATTAAAGAGGAATTTTTAAGCTGTGCAATCTCCACTTTTTTTGCTGCTGTTTAAATCATATTAAACCTTTTACAGCAGTATCCGATGGTAGTGCTGGGCTCAGTTTCCAGATTCAGACAGTCTGCTTGGGTTTGTTTCTCAGTTATCATTTGCTCGCTGTGAGAACTTGGACAAATTAATAGTGTTTCCATGTCTCAGTCTGTTCACTTGTAATGAGATGATAATAATACATACCTCATATGGTCACTGTGAGAATGAGAAGTATTAATATCTGAAAAGTGCTCAGACTGAGGTTTGGCATAAAGCA
Source organism: Mustela lutreola (assembly GCF_030435805.1). Classification (NCBI taxonomy): domain Eukaryota; kingdom Metazoa; phylum Chordata; class Mammalia; order Carnivora; family Mustelidae; genus Mustela; species Mustela lutreola. The sequence goes on from NC_081302.1 coordinate 48,198,554, forward strand.
ACCGCTACCAAAATGTTACCAATTGTTATTACAAGAATCTTGAAGCAACAGCTCTTTGCTGAAGAAATGGAAATATTGCAGTGCACTAGGCATACAGTTACACGGAGGGAGCTCAACAGAGACTTCCTTACAGAGGAAAGCATTCACAAGTAAAATATTGAATTTCCATTCCCCACTAGGGGCCATTCTCCACCCTCAGAAAGCAGCAACTCTTAGAAAGTCACCCTGTAACTGGGAAAACCTCAACCCATTGGAAATCTATATCACATGTCAGACCCATCTATGAGACAAATCTAATCCTTTTGGCTGAAAAATAGCTTGCAGCAGTCTGCCGTCCTTAGTTTTCTAATGTTTGGAAGAATGGTTTGGTTTGGCAATCAATGTCCTAGAGCCACCCAAGACCTTGACGTTATCGTTTTTCTTTGAAGCCATAAAGAGGATTACTGCAAAAGCAGATAGTCTGTACTTTTATACAACAACTTGCAGTTTTGCTTGTCACTGAGTTTATCATGCTGGAAGCACATCATCGGTGTTTTCTAAGGATCCTGTTGAAATTTTAATTGCTTGGATTTGGTTTTTAAAACTGCAATTTTTAATATATTCATGCTAAAAAGGATATTTTTTACATTAAAAAAAAATCCGTGCACTTGAAATTAAAGAATGTGGTATCAAAAACTATGTGCTGAATTTTTTAGTACTTTATCATTTACCGAATGATATATGTACTTTCATATACATCATTTCACTTGATTTTAAAAATAAGCCTATAAACTATCAAGGACAGCAACTTTTAACACCATTTAATGGGTGTGGATTTGGAGCTCGTTATTCTATGAGGTGCCCTTATTTTTTTTAAGTTCACAAATCCAGTATGTGGGACACTGAAATGTGAAGCCCAAATCACTTGCCACCAAATAATAGGATTCATTTAACTATATCAAATATTTGGGAGACAGCTCTTAAAGATGAAATGGAAACCCTAATTTCTGGATAGCTGTGCTCCAAATCATAGTTCATTTTAAATATCACAAATACTAAACTTAGATTACTCTAAAGATTAAGCCATATGATAATAACTTTAAACTTGGTAGTTCTAGAGGATCTCAACACAAGTAGCTACAATCAGATCTTAGAGACAGCAAAATGAGTCAAAAGAAAGTAATAGTTGTGTGATAAATTCTTTAATAATAATTTCTCAAGAACATTCCATTTTCTGTAGGGAAGATCACTGAAGCTTAAAAAAGAAAGAGAGAGAGAGAGAAGGAGGGAGAGAGCGAGAGCAAGAGATCACAATATCACAATAACTCAATTATATTTTGTGAGATAATGGGTACATTTAAATAACGTGATTTAAAGAATTTAAAACAAAATGATTTGTTTTATAAGAAGCTGAAACACATGTATTTATAATGATTGTGAGGAAGTAGCATAAAATAATCTTAAAGAATTTTTCTTTTTAAAAAATATAAGAATCTAAAAGCCTTAATACAGAGATAAGAAAGAAAATGCAGGTTAAGGGTGTGGGGCAAAGATATGCTTAGGTGGTGTTGAGGAAAGCAGATACTGACATCACCAAGAGGGCAGGAGAGCTCCCTGAAGATGAGCTGGAATGTGTGATCCCCACTAGGCAGAATCCATGCCAGTATGAGATCCCAGAGTGGGGTTCTGGAACAGACATAAAGATGTGAAGGATGGAAGATACAGCTAGGTCCTGACCAATAGTCTGGACAACTAATTCTGTGAAGACCTGAAATGACTAGAGAAGATAGGGGCCCACCGAGGACTGAGTCACTGCTGGGGACTTCATGTCTGAGGCCAGCACACCAAGACCACAGGCCACCGAGACCACAATGTGCGTGTGTCTAAGAAGAAATAAATCTGTAACTAATAAACAATTTATATACCAAAAAGAGGGAGAGAGAGAGAGAAAGAAAGAAAGAAAGAAAGAAAGAAAGAGAAAGAAAATTCAGGTCCTAATCAACCAGAATATTCTGAATGTACCTAAACTGCAAAGACATGATTTATAGGGGGAATGAATGTAATTAGCTTTTTTCAGAAATGAACCACACACATCTCAATTTCTGATTATTGCTTTCCTTTAGATTATTATTTTCTGATTATTATTTTTCCTTTCCTTTATATAAATGAAAAATTCCTTGATGAATTCTAAACACAGATTTGTTGATAAGATATCACATGTTTTCTCATAGCATTTAAACCCACAGTTGGTTCATGCATTCATTCATTCATCCATCCATTCATTCAATAGTTAATTTATTGAGGATCTCTTATATGGAGATGTTCTGCGAGTCTTCAGAAACAGCAAGTTGAATATGAAATAGGCTAACTGAAGTCCAAGATCACTAAAACACCAGGATAGATAGTCATACAGGCAGATGAGCATGTAGAACAATAAATCAGTGAGAGCACAGAGAGAATGGCGTATCTGAGAAGTACAGAGAAAAATGTGCTTAACAATTCTAGGGGAAGAGATGAGCTTAAAGAGGTTTCCTAGAGATGGATGCACTTGAACTGAATCTGAGAACAGGTTAAGAACCATGTACCAAGGAGAAGCAATGTGGAGAGATGAACATTTCAAAGTAACCTAAGCACAAAGATTGAGATGAGAGTGATTTTAAATTTTACCTGCTTGGTTTTTGCAAAGAATTAAGGCCAATTTTGTATGATAGGGAATGAAGTAAAAAGCAGGGAATGGCAACATGAGGATGGCATTATTGACACCTGCTTTAGATAATCATCAAGGAGGATCATGTTTAGGGATAATGCAATGTATACTGGTGGAAGAAATTTGTTACCTCTAGAAAACCCAGAGGGATTCAAGAAAGCACTTCTCTGCATGAGTCCAAAGTTTATGAGGTATGTTAAGTACGGACTTTAGGCTGTGGTGTCATTAGCTTCGATGACAGACATTTTCCTTTTTTTTTTTTTTTTTAAATTAACATATAATATATTAATTGTCCCAGGGGTACAGGTCTATGAATCGTCAGACTTACACACTTCACAGCACTCACCATAGCACATACCCTCCCCAAAATCCATAACCCAACCACTCCCTCTAAACCCCCCTCCCCCAGCAACCCTCAGTTTGTTTTGTGAGATTAAGAGTTTCTTATGGTTTGTCTCCCTCCTGATCCCATCTTGTTTCATTTTTTCCTTCCCTACCCCTCAAACCCCCCAATTTGCCCTCAAATTCCTCATATCAGGGAGATCATATGGTAACTGTCTTTCTTTGATTGACTTATTTTGCTTAGCATAATACCCTCCAGTTCCATCCATGTCATTGCAAATGGCAAGACTGCATTTCTTTTGATGTCTGCATAGTATTCCATTGTATATATATACCACATCTTCTTTGTCCATTCATCTGTTGATGGACATCTAGGCTCTTTCCATAGTTTGGCTATTCTGGTCATTGCTGCTATAAACATTCGGATGCACAGGCCCCTTTAAATCACTACGTTTGTATCTTTAGGGTAAATACCCAGTAGTGCAATAGCTGGGTCTTAGGGTTGCTCTACTTTCAACTTTTGAGGAACCTCCATACTGTTTTCCAGAGTGACTGCACCAGCTTGCATTCCCACCAACAGTGTAGGAAGGTTCCCCTTTCTCCTCGACAGCATTGATGACAGACATTTTCTAAACATGGCCCTGGAAAGTCTTGAATCAGAATAACCCATGGTGCTTGTTAAAAATGCAGAATTTAACACTTTATGCAGAAATTCTGAGTCAGTAGTTCTGGAAAGAGAATCAGTACTTCTAAATGACAATAATTAAGATGTGTCAAGAAGATAAGGTAGTGTGAGGTGAGAATAAGAATGAGAACACCATAGGCAGTCACTAATATTTAAAGAAAAAGAGTCACTAATATTGAAGGAAATGGAGAAGTTTAGGCTGGAAGTTTTCATAAAAAATAAATAACGTGACTATTTTGGATCAGTTTATTTCTAAAGATGAGTGTATTTGTATGCATGGCTATCTGTGTGTGTGTGTGTCTATATATAGCAAATATATTGACATATTGTTGATGGTTTATCCTACATAGTCCAATGATCCTATATATATACGACAATATAGAAAAAATACACTTTATGAAATTTGTACAGGCCTTTTGCAAGTGTTGAGCGTGACATTTTTATTTGTTTCTGCCCTTAAAGACCAGATGTACACCAGACATAAAAGAATTTTGTTTATAAATTTAGTGATTTGTATCTTTTTAGTTCTGGGTGAGTGAAGTATTATTATGTAGAAAGGTGAAATTCCATTTCAAAGTGTAATCCTTTTAAGCCTTTTAAAAGTAATCTAAATAAGTAAATTCTATCCTTCACTATTCCCATGGTTGGCTCACTTGAAATTTCTCTGAACCTATAGTAAAATATAAAAATTTCAAATATATAAAGCATGGGTTGGGTTCAGTTTAGAAGATAATGAGGCACATAGGTGAAAAATTTATCATTTTTAACATCTATGAGAAAGACATAAGGTAATGAAGAGTGAGGAATCACTTTACCTTCAATAATAAATATTACCTTCAATAATAAGATTGTTATAAAATTACCATTTGGATGCATATTATATGATGATAACCAAACTAAGACTTGATAAATATTCTATAATTAGATAATGATGTATTTTTAAATACAAATTATACATATTAATTATAACTCAACCTATTTCTGATGAGGCCCAGAAAACAAAATTCATGCCTATTGAAAACACCAGCACACTGTCTTATCTTGCTTTGATCCTTTAAAAAAAAAACTATTTCTCAAAGTTATAGAATACCACTGTTTTCACTCAGTATGTATGTGTGTTTGGGTGTGTGTATGTGTAAAACTGTGCTTCATTCCTCCTTTTTAATCTTATTTTATAGGAAAGAAATTTGAGTTGGGGTCCCAGATAGCCCCTAGTTCACATTTTTATAGCTATGCTATATTTTTTCCTCTAAACTGAAGATGATAATAATATTCAGATTTGGGGGTCTGTCCTGCCAACTATGAAGATATTATAGATTTTTCATATGCTGTATTCACATCCTCTGGGCTTTGCCAGAAGTTATAGCTTCCTTGCCTTCAGCTGCCCATCCAGCTGCCAACCACTTTGCTCTCCTTCCTGAGAGATTATCACAAGAGTACTTCAGTCAAATGTGTGCTGAATTCTGGCTTGATTTCTACAGCGAACACCCAATATCTCTCCTGTACATAAATTCACACTGACTACTTTACTCCCTCCTCTTCCCTTCTAAGTTAAGGCAAAGGATAGATCTTCTCAGACAATACCATGGATCATGTTTCTTAATGCTCACTCTTTTTTTTTTTTAAAGATTTTATTTATTTATTTGACAGAGAGAGATCACAAGTAGGCAGAGAGGCAGGCAGAGAGAGAGAGAGAGAGGAGAAAGCAGGCTCCCCGCCGAGCAGAGAGCCTGATGTGGGACTCGATCCCAGAACCCCAGGATCATGACTTGAGCCGAAGGCAGCGGCTTAACCCACTGAGCCACCCAGGTGCCCCATTAATGCTCACTCTTGTTCCAAGTAACTTTCCAGCGTAGAGAATTATCATAAGGCAAAATCAAAATGCAAAACAACATGCCTTAAAAGACAATAAAAGAGAGAGAGAAATCCAGGAAGAAAATTATAATTTTGTCTCCAGTTTTTCTCACAATTGACATTACACCTAACACAGATTTATCATTGTGAATCTAATTTTTCCCTTGGCATGTTACTTGAAGTAGTAATAAGGTAGGAGATGGGTGAGTGTGGTAAAAACCAAGTGATACTATAGGGAACAGTGTTTTTTATTTTAATTAAAAATTGTAGAACAATGTCAACCCTATTATGAACAGTGAATTGAAACAGCACTTTCATACAAACTGGAAAATACATATTTATCTACTGTTAAATTATAAAGTTGCTTGATATGGCCACTCAGCAACCATAAGTATCAAGAAAGTAAAGAGGGAAAATTAGTACCTTGTTCTTTCTAGCCGAATAACCTACTAATCAAGTCTGGGGGCGGGGGGGGGGTGTATGTGTGTGTGTGCCAGATTTTAAAGATAAACATTCTTTAAAAGAAATAAATGTTGTTTTAAGAAGTCATTTATGACAAAGTAAAACGGAAATTAAAAAGGTAAACCAAGCCCCGCTTAACAACAACAAAAAATACTGAGAAATGTGATTATTTCTTAGGAAATATTTTTCCTGAATTCAAATCACTCTATAATAGAGGAAATCTGTTACAAATGTACTGACATGCTACCTCCAATGGTTTGAAGCCTACCTGTAATGATAAGTCCCACAGTAGTGATCCAGTCTTACATCTACAATTTCCTGACTGTTGCAGCCAGTGGTGACATCATTGTCAATACCTCAACAAGTTAATTGTTACTGGACCAGGTTCAGTTAATGGTGACAAGAAAAATGATGACAAATCTGTGAATGGAAAGACAAGGAATAGACATACTATCAAGCCTCAGAAGAAAGTTGAAACTACCAGTACAACATCTAAGAATTTTCCAGAAATCTAAACTGCATCAATGATCAGAAAAGCTATTGTCTGAAACAGATGTATAACACCTGTCATGGAAACTCATCCCCAGCATTCATCAATCAAAGCCTTTTAAAGCATTCAAACACATATTCTCTGAAAAATTTCCCAGACAAGAGTCCCAACACTAAATATAAATTTAATAGCACTGAGGAAGTAAAGTTTTTTCCCCAATGTAGATTTTATTGAACTGATATTTTAAAAAAATATTATTCTGTGTAGACTATGCTGAAAATTCCTTCAAAAGCATATATTGGGTTTTTAAAACATTTGCTTTCATTCATATAATTAACTTCTACAACTTCTGTTTCATAATAAATGTTGGAATTGCTAGAATATGGAATAGATTCCAATATCTGAACTCCAGAATATAGCGCCGTTAGGAAATAAAAATGTTTCACTTAATCAGATACTAAGTAGAAATAAGTATGATTTTATCTTGCCGGTATTGCTTATAGATGGTATCAACTCTGTTTCTTATGTAGAGTCCTTAATTCCCCACAGCAAAAATAATTCCTTTGAAAGAATTTTGTGAAGTAGATTTATCTACTTGCAAAAGATTCAGGTAGTGCACTGGCAGGGTGATAAATTTAATAAAAGCTGATAATTTTTAAAATATGCTATGGTAAAGATATCTGAACCATTCCTTGAACTTTCTACACATGTGGCCACATCACATTAACTATTTTCATCTAAGCAAAGCATCATTATTGGAGAAATGTTTTGTAAAAATGACCCAAAATAACAAAGACTATAAAATTCAGTGCTATGTCTTATTTTTTTTTTATCTATCCCCTGTGAAACATGGAGTCATTCTGTAAAATTCAACCTCTACATTTTCATTATGCTGTCCACAAAAATCAATTAATTTTGAAGATTGTAGTTTAAAATAGAAGAAGCTTATTCATGTTGAATTTTATTGCTGAATGTATACATTTTAACCTTTGGTTATTTCTTTGAAACTCAACAAAGAATGAATGTAGTTTTTAGGGGCTTTTTAAAAAAAAAGTCTACAGGCGAAATGTTCAACTCTGAAGTAAAAAAAAAACAAAAAAAAACAAAAAAAAAAAACCAAACCTGTTATTTTAAGATTCTTAATCAACTCTCTTCTTTTTGGTAGAAAGGGAGCTTTTGATGTGCCTGGCCACCACGATGCAAATCAGGGAGTTTTTTTAAATGAAATCACAGTTTTCCATAGGAGCTAATGAAGTTCTACTCTCAGCTCTGCCAATACTACATTAAATTTCTCGGTAGCTTTGCTGACTGGTAGAATTTGGTGTCCTTCATTTGATGTTTGGATTGGAACTAATGACAAATTATCTTAGAATATGAAAAAGTAGCAAGGTCTTCTTTTAGGAATTTAGAAAAGAAATCAGAAAAAAGATAAACTTTAGATTACCAGCAATTTAGTTCTAAGTGATACGTTTTTCTCCTTTATTTTCCTGTTTTTGAACAAATTCAATGCCACACTTTCTATTTTTTCCAGATATGGTGAAATAAGGCAATGCACCAGATACATAATATGCTTGCTATTTAATTGTCAGTCAACATCAATGCCTACAAAGATCATGGTGGAACGACATTTATTATAATGCATCTTTTGCCTATGCTATTTAAAGATCTTGATCTGCACTAATGTTATAAGCTGATATTTGTGAAAGACAATGATTTGTTTCTTCATCTCTCCCCTAGAATCACTGTTAAACGTGCACATTGCTGCAAGCTAAGGTCACAAAGCACTCACTCTTATTATAACTGACAACTACACCTTGGTTTGAACTCCAATTTACACAGGTTTCCCTTACACATTTTTTCTCATATATTAGGTAAACAGAATGCTCACACAACCTTAAATCAGTCAAAGGGCAGATAGATGTTTTGTTGTACAAACTCCCTCAAACAGCTTGGCACGGAGTTTTCCTGGGCAGCTAAGAGCTCTGATTCCCCGTGGGCAGGAACTTGTCACCATAGTTCACTGAAGGAGGGGCAATATTTTTCACATTCCATATAGTCAGGAACATTTGTTTGTTATGTGTCCCAGTAATTAGGATCGGATACTGCCCCCAGAGTTGTTGCTGAACAATCATTTCAGAGATCCTGCAAAAGGACAACTGGATGCTTGTTTTGGAAAGGTCACGCAAAGCTGCCTGTGCAAATTTACCTCTCAAATCAAGTAAATGATCACGAGTGCTGCACGGTATAGATTTATCAGAAGCCTCTGGCTGCAATGACTCATTTAACTACTTTTCTAATTTTAGTGTTCTGGATGCACTTCTCTTCACAACTCTCCATCTACAGCACCTAACTACCTCCTCCTTGTGCTCCCCATTCCACTGTGGCTCCTTGTTGGCAGCCAGATTTCCTCTCCAAAAGCTGTTCCTATTAAATGACTCAGCATTTTACCTGTAGCCATGACTTTGCATTTTCCTTCTCATTTCTTCTTTCTGTCCTGAAGAATCCTTTGAGACGTAAAATAATATCTAATTTTCCTCCTATTTTAACAGGAAGTTGTTTTTATTGTAGATTGCAGGTATGGGCAATATTTAATAATGATGATGCAGGCAGGCTTGGTTCAGGGACCCAGAGGGGAGCCCAGCAGGACCAGCCAGGAGGCCCCTGGCTGCGTACAGGGTAGAAATCAAACACGAGCCAGCGGGAGGTGAAGCAGAATTCACTAAATTACTACACACAGAGAAGATACAGATGGAGTGCCAGGAAGACTCCAAGAGGAAAGGAGGAAAGCTTGTCTTTGTTCAGGGTCTGGAAGTTTTACAGAGTAGAGTGTTCTGGTGTATGTATCCCCTCGGGCACAGGCATCCAGGGACCCACTAGAACAAAGAGGAGGGCCCAGGTGTTACTGCTTGGAGCCACTGGGTCTTGGCATCAAGATGTCTAGTTCTGGTGGTCTGGAATGCTAAGTGAAGGTTTTGTGGGGTCATTCTTTCTTGGTCCACCCTTAGATATTATCAATTCTAGAGAAATCATTAACTCTTCTGTTATAAGGAAGACAAATATTATTTGTACTTCTGAGGCATGTGTAAAGTGGAGGTGCAGTTCCTAGCAATAACAGAAGCAGGAAAAGGAGTAAAAATCAGGTTTTGATGGAGTCATTCAGTTTTCTTATTGTAGCAATAATTAATATTTAATGTTGAGTTAGCGCCACTATTTATTAAACATAATGTAATTTGATTGATAAAGATTTGAATATGCACACTTAAATCTTATTTCTCCAGATTGCATAAGGTAAGAGGTAGAAAGTTGGCCTTCAAAAAAGATGATTAGTTCTCAGATTTGCTCCTAATATACTTTGATGGCATCTCTTTCACCACTAAACCTTTCCCTTTAACGTCCCGCCAGTTTGTTAGGTCTTGGAATACCTGGGATTAACCAAAACTACTTTATTCGTTACCAAAAGGCAGTTTCCTTTCTGGCTTTTTTCTGTTTTTCTTACGTCACCTTTTCAATTAGATCTAATCTGACGCTGCCCATTTAATCTCCCAACTTAATTCTTTTAGTCTGTTCAAGCTATTATAACAAAACACCACATGGGATGGCTTATGAACAACAGACTTGCAGCCTCCCAGACTCCAAAACTGTGAAGAATGGGAGTCTGAGATCAGGGTGCTTGCATGGTAGGGTGGGCTATAGGCTTCTTGCTATGTTTTCACAGGGCAGAAGGAGACAGGGATCTCTCTGGAGTCTGTAGGCTAAGATCTCAACATAGGAATTTTGGGGGGTGGGGGTGGACAATAACATCAGTCTTTCAATATTAAAATAATGTTATTTATAATGATGGCACCTAACATTAAAAAAAATTATATTTGTTCTTTTCTGTGTCTCCTTACTAACACATACACTTCATAAATGTAAGAAATTCATCCTGTTCGGGTGTCTGGATGGATCAGTGTGTTAAAGCCTCTGTCCTGGGCTCAGGTCATGATCCCAGAGTCCTAGGATCAAGGCCTACATCGGACTCTCTGCTCCACGGGGAGCCTGCTTCCTCCTCTCTCTGCCTGCCTCTCTGCCTACTTGTGATCTCTGTCTGTCAAATAAATAAATAAAATCTTTAAAAAGAGAAAGAAATTCATCCTGTTCACAAGGGTTTTCCTGCTCTTAAAAGATAAATGGTAGATGCTCAATAAACACTTGTTCATTGACTTTATCAATGAATGAATTGCTGCAGAAGCCATTTTTTATTTGGCTATTTTATTTACATTTTTCTCTGTATCACCAATTTGAGAACATGCATTCATCATACATCCCACAAATGCTTCTTATGTACCTATTATGTGTCATGCAATATTATAGACGTGACAAAAAGTGGCCACTTGCGCATTGTAAGCCCTCAACAAATAGTTGCTAAAAGATTTCTCATGCTTATTATTAACAGTTAGTTAATATAACCTTATTAGAAAATATTGCCATAGGGTAATTGTTAAACCCAGGAGTTTATGAAACCCCTTATTTCTTGATAATTTAATTTGGAAAAAAATTTGATTAACGACTTATACAAAAACCACTACAATTTTGCCAAAGAAATAATGTGAAGTATATTATGTAAAACTTCAAGAAATCTTGGTATTTTCCATTTGGTAAAGTCAAAATAGAAGTTGCTTTATTGTTCAGTGCAGATGCCCTTGCTGCCCCCACATGTATCTTTTTACCTGTTCTCTTCAGTACATGTTGGCTCCGGTTCCAACTACTAGGACAAAGCTTTCTCTGGTGGTTGGAGCCCATTTTTTAACCTGCATGTAGGCCAGGAGTGGAAGGGAATTAACATCCCTTAGGAAAAGTCCTCTTCTATAAATATCCTAGCTAGATGGTCTATAAATATCCTTTTCTTAAATTTGAGATAACACTAGTGAGCATGTTTTGCATGTGAGGGACACCAAAATGTCTCAGTGAGTCAAACTCAAGTTTTCCACTGGCAACTGGATCTAGTAACTCAAATGTCAACTTACTGCATTTTTGTACTCTGTTCCCTATTTTACTTTCTCATCCCTTGCTACTATGTTCTAAAATCTTCTTCCAAATAAACTACTTCAATTTGAATCATTTCCTCAGTATATATTTCTCAAGGAACCCAAACTAAGAGGCAACACTTCAAATTATTGTTCTCCAAATAAGCCTTTTTCCTTTCACTTCCTAACACTGTGTACACGATACATGCAGTTAACAAGATGGAAACCTACCAGTCATCAATTACTTCTCCCTCTCTCCCTTCTCCCCACATAAATTTCATAAATCCATGCCTGTGCTTTATAACTACTACCATATCATTAGACCATATGAAAATCAACCTTGACTTAAATTGCTAAAGCAAACTTTGTCCTTTTTATCAGTTTTGGCACCTTTATATTTATTCTACACATTATAGCTTAAATAATTCCCCTTAAACTATAAGTTAAATGTCTCACCAAAAGTCTTTTTTTTTTTTCATTGTGCTTAGAAAAAGAAAAACTTCTAAATGTGTCTTCCAACAGCCTTTATATCCTAGCTCCAATTTGTCACTCCAAACTTATTTCATCCCCAGTTCTTTGGATTATGGGTTTCATTGTTACTGAACTAAAAGAAGTAATCCTTGGAAGGGGAATTTAAGTTGGTGAGAAAAGAAGCATAAGGGTGAACTCCAGTGGAACAGAGCAATCAGAGATATAGAGTAGTTTAGAGTAATAAGAGTAATAAGCAATTTTTTTATTGAGAAAAAAGAAAAATTCTTTTAAAACCATAGGAAGAATGAACTGTATCTGTAAATATGGTGTGTTTACATATGATGATAAATATTTATAGTGTATACTCATTGATTTATTACAGAGATTGTCAGAAGAGTTATCCTCAACATGTGCTGCTATATGATTTAAATAAAAACATTTTTGACTTCTTAAAAAATGAAAACAGAGATAAACTGTTTTGCCCTTACATGAATAAAAATAGAGATAATTGTGCAATTCTCACAATACAAACTAAATTCCCAGAGAAGTGACCATATAGAGATACTTAACAATACTTTTAAGCAAATGCAGTGTGTTCTATCCTCTTTTTTTGTTTTATGAATTACATGACCATTATTAATATAATGTCAATAATTATATCAACTTTGTAAGTTACAAATTAAAATATGTCCCTGTATGATTTTATAACTCCTGTGTTTGTCTATGAACAAGTTGAAATACAAAGTAGTTCTATAGGTGCACAGGGAGTCATATGTACCCAGCATTGTTTGATTTGTCTTTGTGTGTGTATGTGTGTGTGTGTTTTCACAGAAAGGGACATGTTCCTTCAAAGGTTTTGTGCATTTTACTTCTCAACAGTCACTGTTAAAATAAATAAATCAATAATATAAGATAAAATGCAATTAAAAGATCTATCTATTAAGGAGGGCACGTATTGCATGGAGCATTTGGTGTGGTGCATAAACAATGGATTCTGGAACACAAATACAAAAAAATAAAAAGTAAAATAGTGAAAACTATTGTAAGCATGGATAATAGATGGTAAGTTGTTATGTCTGTCATTATTTTTTTCTACTTAGTTCATTTATTATTATTATTATTCCTTACGATTTTTAAAAACAGAATCTAAATATGGGGAGTCCACACTGTTTTCAGTTACCTAACACACTGTTCTGCCTTTCTAATGGTCTGAATGAGACAACTACCACTTTGCAACTTGTACATCTTTCAGTGTTGGTCCCCAAAGACAATCAAAGGTAGAAGTGAAGAAATGTTACATTCAATTCTGGGCAGAACTCGAGTGAAGAGCTATGTGTGATCAATACAGACCCTATTAATTCTGATCCCAGCCTGATGATTGTTGCTTCTGCTCCCTCCCCAGAGTTAAATTACTTTGAAACAGCACAGAAACTACTGAGAAGTGTTAGTCAGAAACCACACAAAATGTTTTCTTCTTAACAGTCCAGTTATCACTGAGTTACACACAGTGAAGAGATGAGAATATGACTTTATAGTGTATAATTCATGCCATTTGCACCCCTTAAAGTGCTCTCTGATGGAGGTAAATATCAGTCTGGGTAATTCTGAAACTGTTAGGTGAGTGCTCTATAAGAGTTTGTCTCAGGATATTAGAGCCCATTTTGTTGATAGGTAAAATGTTGGCTAGCACCCCAAGGACATTCTTTATACTTTCCCAGAAAAACGCTTGATTTTTTTTTTTTTCCATTTCAACTGTAAAGGTCACAAATTCAGTCACAGGCTCAGTTTTTTAAATGATGAGGATGTTTTAAGGGTCTACAGGGAGTAGTTAGATACAGGATCCACAAACGTGAATGAAAAGTGGTTACTGCACCCCAGATGCTCACCATTTGATCAGTTGGACAGCTATATAAGTGTATAGTCATAATCAGCAGTGAACATTAGAAACTGTCATAATCTAATGGGAGAATAGACACACCAGACTGCATTGGTGGTGTGCTATTTACAAAACTGCAGAGGAGATATGAAACTTGAATTTGAATTTGAAATAGGTGTTTATCACATTTTTCCACTGATTTACCAGAATTAAAGAGGTATATCAAGAAAAGACAAAGAACTCAAAATGTAAAAGGTACATATTTTGTGGCACATTATGATAAAATGGCCATTAGCTCAATGTGAATATAATTAGGATACTAAAATATAGACAAGGAAATGGAAAATGATATAGGCAATGTTATGGGAAGTCCTTTGAATTTATTCAAAAATAATTAAGAAAAATAGATTTGAACCAGAAAAGTGACGATCTGGGGCAAAAATTCTAGTAGCAATATGGCAGATGGATTTAAAAATAGAGCCAATGAAATCAGAGGGTTTAAGACAGTTCTGTGGATATTGTTAGTGAGAATGAGTGAGATTAGACAGATTTGTTAAAAAGGTTGATAGCAGTGAAAGAAGAGACAATCTATGCAAAAGATATTTTGGGCAGAAAATACATACCCAGATAACAACTTAAGAACTGATTTATTTGGAATTTTTTTGTCTTAAACCAGTAAATAGCTTAAGTAATGCTTTGAAGATAGGAAAGGCAAAGCTAGGGATGGATTCAGGAAAAGGAATTGAGTACAATTTGCCATTTTGAATTGGTGAATACCTGCAGGTATTTCCATTCTGCTTAATCCCATATACTGAAGATGGGAGAAAGGTCAAGACCAGAGATGAAGTTAGATGCACCTATATAAGCATGGATAGTATTGAATTGGTGCAAAAGAAGATGAAATCCCCCTTTTAAAAATGTATTTATTTAGTTGAAAGAGAGTGAGCATGAGCAGGAGAAGGGACAAAAGGAGAGGGAGAAGCAGACGCCCCACTGAGCAGGGAGCCCCAGACAGGACTTGATATCAGGACCACCAGATCATGACCGGAGTCGAAGGCAGATTCTTAACCTACTGAGCCACCCAGGCACCCCTGAAATCCCCTTTCAACAGGGAAACAAGAAAATAAAACGAGCAGTAAGGAATTATGAAGAATCTGAAACTTTTAGGGGTTAGCCGAAGAAAGTAAGTTGTTACAAATGGGGAGTGTGTTAGCTATCTGAGAACCAAGGGATCATGTTCCAGATAACAAGAAGTTTTTGTAAGAAGTTACCTTATACCTTTTCTATCTGTTAACCCATTGTGAGAATACCTTCAAGATGTCAGTGAAACCCTCCATACTTTCCTCTCTCCACTTATGCCTTTTTCAAGTTATCCACTTCATTTATTCATTTATTATTTTTCCCCAAATATAGAAAAAAAATGAAATGGATAATTGCGTAATTAATACTCAAAATTCTTCAGGTTTGTGGGTTGTACCCTATACATGCTCTTCAGCTTTTAAATGTCAACTTACAAAAGACTTCAAAAGTTAGAGAATGGTTTCATTTATTTCATATCAGTGACCTGGATTAGCAGAAAAGAATAGCCGGTTCCTCTGAATGCTGTCTGGGCACTCCTTTTCACTACCACCTGCTCTATTGGTGTGTGCCAGTTGCTCACTCTTTGTGTGGGAGGAGAATAGCAAGTAATGCGTGCTGCTGATCACTTCTATAAGAATGTGTTGTAGAATGTATTTGTATATATGTAAGGACCTCTTTATAGAATAATATAAAATTAAAATAATTCAGGCCATTTTTTTTTTTTCAGAAGACTAACTTGTTTATCTCAAGATAACCACTTTAAGTGTGGAAAACCATTAAAACAGTCTTTCAGAATAGGCAGGAAAAAAAAAAAAAGGAAAAGCAATGATATTTTTTATATCCAGAATACATTTGTCCCAGAGAGAATATAGGCATTATTTCATCATTCAGTTTTATTTACTTGTAGTTTATTTGCCTCAGACATATATTGGCCTAATTTGAACAGATGGATTAATGTTTTAGATAAGGCATTTAGCCACAAGCTATTTTGTAGTTAGGTTCTTTTTACAGCTATTCACCATATCTCACCATCGATCCATATACGGAATTGCCCATTCAAATCAATGATGCATCCTGAATAAAAATATATGGCAAGAAGCAGAAATTACTCTGATATGGGCTTTATAAACTAAAATATCTCTCATTTTGTTTAACTTACATACTTGGGAGGACTATCTGACTTTTCTGTAATATTAAATAAAAACAGATAGCTGACTGACTAAAGAAGCATCAGTGCAATTATTTAGCATAACTTTAGCTAATTTTTATGCCATCTACAAATGGGGACTGACAGTAAAATGTGCATTAGTGACTACTTTCCTCACTGTTCTTTATTCTTTGAATTGATTTTTGTAAAGAGATTCAGGTTTAGAAATGATTTTAAAAAGCCTGTCTAGCTTAACATGCTTAAAAATGAGAAAATATAAAAATGGGACACAAAACAAAATAATGAATGAAAACAGTTATAAACTCTCCGTCCATAATCCAGGTGGTCATTTAATGAATCACTAATTAGTTAAATGGTAGAAACACTTTTGAATTAACAAATGAAGGTAATTATTTGTTTCCAACATCATTGAAAGAGGGAAGCAACTTTTTTTTTACTATCTCTCTTTCTCTTTTCCTAATCTCTTTTCCTTCAATAACATTAAACCCAATTTATCAATATCTGTATATTTGACATTAAGAATGAAGCTATTTTCAAACAAAAATTCTTATGATCAAATAAAAATGGTTTTCATTGTTCTAAAATATATATAAAATATATGTAATGATAAGCACTGGGGATAGGGCATTAAATAGAACTCATGATACCTTTTCATGATAGACCTTTATAGCAATTAATTCTTTAAAAAAATTCTCATATGTGTCTTATATAGGAAAATTCTAAATGCTACATTGACCAGCATATTAAAACATTTATATTGTAATCCAAATGATCTCATGTGGCCTTTTAGTGCCAAAAAGGGGTAATAATGCATATCATCCAGAAGGCAAATATGTTAGTGAATTAATGTGCTCAATTAATCATATTTAAGGAATATAACTTAGATTACAAAAAGCAGGTTGTGTATATGTCAGTCTTTCATAAATATTCTTTCTATTAATCAGATTTTTGATTGAGTTGCTTGGCTATTTGATGTTATGCTGTCAGTGAGGTTCTAATGATAATTGTATTATTGTTTGAGGATAGATTCGTATGCTTAAGATAAAAGATGATCAGGTGGTAAAAAATCAGAAGTCATTCCCAGTGAAGACTGGAAATTCTAACTTGGAGATTCAACCTCTTAAAAGACTCAGAGGAAGTCCATATGAACAAGCAGATCCAAAATTTTCTTTACAGAGCAGTTCTGAATCTACAGCAACACATCAACACATTTACTATGATATATTTAAAATGTTACATAGAAAATCAAAATGATTTAAGCGCCCTTAATTTTTGGAGTAATTGTCTACCAGAGCTGTAAAGAAACATAATGCTCCCTTTGAGCCCCTGATTATCCACAAAATAGTTTCTTCCTCAAGACAATGACATAAACTAATGACAAAACATACTCACAGATGACTGCATTGATTTAATGGTTATGTGTTGTTATTAGGACTAAAGAAATACAACTTGGAAACTGATTGCCAGATATAATCTGACTGGTTTTGTAAATTAGCCTTTCTGGCAATAGTTTATTTCTAGTATCAATTATCAACTGAGGTCAATAAAATTTCTTGAATTCAAGAATGAGCTTCACAGTATAACTTTAGAAACATTTTGAAATGTCCAACATATATATGTGATAAATGCTTATGTTTAGTGGTATATCAATATTGCTGAATAATGCATACTTATTAATTATTGATTTATTTTGCTCAAAAAATTTTTTTGAGGTTAACCTTTTAAAATAATTAGCATTGAGTACTTCAATACTCTTAAGATAAACAAATTGTTAGAGTCAGTGTCTAAACTATATTTCTTCTCTTGCAGTATCTCTGAAACTTCAAATGTTCTTTATCAAATTTTCTACAAACAAAAGAAAAAATTAAATATTAAAAAATACCCAAAACATAAAAGAAAATTAGAAAACATTTTGCTGTCAGTGATGTAATTTTGAACAAATATATTTATCTCTCCCCCTACTAAAACTTCCTTAAAATTATAGTAAATATATTTTTAAAAGCTGTAATACTATCAGGAGATTGAGAATGGAAGAGAAAATAGAAACAATAATAAGGGATGCCTGGGTGGCTCAGCTGGTTAAGCAGCTGTCTTTTGTTCAGGTCATGATCCCAGAGTTTTAGGATGGAGTCCTGCATCTGGCTCCTTGATCATCCGGGAGCCTACTTCTCTCTCTGCCTCTGCCTGCCACTCTGTCTGCTTGTGCTCTCTCTCTCTCTCTCTCTCTCTCTCTCTCGATCTCTGTCAAATAAATAAATAAATAAATAATAAAATCTTTTAAAAAAGGAACAACAATAAGTGTAACTGATTTAGGAGATCCAAGAGTGTTTATTCTTTAACTTACTGTAAGAGAAGATAAGAAACAATATAAATTATACCATACAATGCCCCCAGCAATTAAAAAAAAAAAAAAACACTTAGTAAAGACAATACTAATTCCTATACAAGCAGGTGTGGGACTAAGTTCATGGAACTGAGTTAAAGACTTTTGAAGAATCCCTGAATCATTTCTCCATGAGGCATGTCACTGCTCTCCTTCCACAGAAAAGACATTTAAACTTTAGAGAAGGTAAGTAAAAAGAAAATGTAGGGTAAATGAGAGGAAATGGCAAGCACTGGGCAAGAGGGAGTTTATGTGAAGTCGGAGATTAAGACAACACTCCCGTGCTGGTCGACAGGGCATGGATATTGTTTCCTCACCTAACTTCAGAGAGCTGGCAACCAGCCTCATACCCAGCAGTCAGCAGTCTGGAAGAGGTTTCCTCAGAGTACCAGAAAAGAAAAAAAGCCTATAAATCTGGAGGTTTTCCAAGAAAAGAATCCAACCACGTTGCCTTAAAAGGAAGGCCACACTGACAAGCTTATGCACCTAGAGGAACTTCCAATCAACTTTCGACTGACCACTCTTAAATATTTTTTTTTTTGACCACTTTTAAATATTAACAGAGAGGTTAGGATTGCCAGATGTACACACACACACACACACACACACACACACAAAACATCTGAAATGAAAGAACAAAGACAAAACAATCATCTAGGAAGCAATAATTTGGAGGAAACTGATATACTGCTTTGGGAAAAAAAAGTTAAAAAAAATTATCTTCAGCTCTTCCAGCTTCCATAACATAATACCACAGACTGGGTGGCTTATAAGCAACAAATTTTGATTTCTCATAGTTTTAGAGGAAGGTGGGTCCGAGATTATGGTGCCAGCAGATTCAGTGGCTGGTGAGAGCTTACACCTTCTGAAATGGCTGATATTCTACTACCACCTCACATCCAGAAGGGGAAAGCTGGCTCTCTGGGACCTGTTTTGCAAGGACACAAATCCCATTCATGAGGGTTCTGTGACCTCATTCAGTCTTAGTGACCTATTCACTTTTCAAGGGCTACAACTTCTAACACCATTACACTGGGCATCAGGCTTCAACATATGAATTCTAGGAGGACACATACATTCAGTCTGTAGCAATATTATATTCCCCTAAAGAGGACATGAGGACCTTTTGCATCAGTAAGACTAGAATGCTATAAAAATGGAACTGTACAATAACAAAGATGAGCTGTCTTAAAATGGAAATAAAATTGGAAAGTTAATGGATGTCATGAAAGATGTTGAGGAAAACAGAAAAACAGAGAAATGAATAAGTAATGAGAATGAAGAAAGAGTTTAAAGACAAGTTCAGAGGGATAATATCTAAGCTATAAGATTTTTAGGTATCTGAGGAAGTGAGAAGAAAGCAAATGAAAGAGTTGGGATTATGGGACAGAGAAAGAGAGGCTGAATAAACATTAAGTACCCAGAAAATTCAACAGGCAGACAGACTGTTACTTTCAGAGAAAACAAACTGCAGGGGAAAAACGTACTTTTGATATACAACATGTAAATGGTGTTTGGGTTGTCATAGTTTTTTTTTTTTTTTTAAAGATTATTTATTTATTTATTTATTTGAGAGAGACAGTAAGAGAGAGCATGAGCAAGGAGAGGGTCAGAGAGAGAAGCAGACTCCCCGTGGAGCTGGGAACCTGATGCGGAACTTGATCACAGTCCTGGGATCATGACCTGAGCCGAAGACAGTCGTTCAACCAACTGAGCCACCCAGGCATCCCAGGGTTGTCATCGTTCTAATTCTTAATTTAATCAAAATCAATTAATAGCTATTTTTTAAAGATTTTATTTATTTATTTGACAGAGACAGACTCAGCAAGAGAGGAAACACAAGCAGGGGGAGTGAGAGAGGGAGAAGCAGGCTTCCTACTGAGCAGGGAGCCCCATGCAGGGCTCCATCCCAGGACCCTGGGATCATGACCTGAGTAGAAGGCAGACGCTTAACTACTGAGCCACCCAGGTGTCCAATATGGCTATGTTTTGATGATAAGGAAACATGAAAATTATGTGCCAGTTGTCAAGTGGTTTAGGAAAGTGAAATAAAAGAAAATTATTCATTTTCCTGGACTACAATTTCAGAAACTTTGCCTAATATAGAAAAAAAAATTAATTACAATCATGTTACTTAGCAATATAGTTAGGTGTCTCACCATAACCAGCTGAAAGCATTTAAAGTTTCCTGTACTCTAGACAAGAACAAACTGTGTGTATTCATTTGACTCTTAAGTTATATGCATGACATTCAGATAATAATGCAATGACATGTTAATTTTAGATATACCCACAGCAAGATGTCAGTGATAAAATAGTATAACTGGAGATTGGCTTATTTCTAGGATCAGTGGTATCGACTGCAACTCAAATAAACAAACAAAAAACAACAAGCAAATTAACAGATTGATAATTAAATATTTTGAGTTGTTAAAATCAAAGCAAAAGTATCTACTTGATAAAAGGAACTGAACCAAGCTGACAAATGTAGATTCTGAAGTCCAGGGACAGAGGCAGGGAGGAAGGGAGTACAACCTACTCAGTAAAACAGGAGAATACTGCCCAAAGGGAAATTTTAAATTTTATTAACCATAGCAACACAAAAGGTACAGCAGCATGCTTTTATTAAAGGGAATGCATTCTGAAATGTCACGCTGTACTGTGTGACTGAGACAGTAGTTGAAAAATTTACAAATTAGATTCAGACTAAAAATACTCTGTATATTTGAGATAATCATCTTAAGGGGCTATCGTCAATGGATTCAGAATCATAAGCTCTTCTTCTTGTCAATGCCACTGCATTCTAAAGACACTTGACAACTTTCATTGCAATATATTGTGAACAATCCTTCACTCCTGCAGCAACTCAGTTAGTGTTATCAACTAAGATGTGAAATGCTCTATAAAGGTAAACCAGATAAAGTGGATCAATACAGACTCTGGCAATATAAACCCTCTGGCATATGAGAAATACCAGGGTGATGCAGACTCGACAGCTGGTCTTGTCCTCCTGGATGGCTCTCTACAAAGGCTGCAAAAGAGACAAACAATCAATCTGGTAAAAATCCCTGTAGATGTTTCAGAATTTAATAAGAATATTACTGCCTGAGAGGCTCCCATGATGACCTCTTACATGATTAATTCATATATATAGGATGTCTCTTTGCCTTTTCTCTCCAATTTTCCCAAATATTATCAAGATTCTACCTCTTTAGCTGTCAGATAGTTGCAACATAGTTATACACAGCAAGACTGGACTGTTTCAAATCAGTAGAGCAGCCCAAGGTTGTCCTAGCATTTGTTTGCTTACCCCTCCCTCTCACAGAGCTTCTCTAGTATTCATGTAGTCCTTCATTAAAAACTAACATTCTGGGCAGCAGGAGGGGGTGGGTGGTGCCTTGGTGGTGAAGTAGGTTGAGTGACCAACTCTTGGTTTCAGTTCAGGCCCTGATTTCAGGGTCAGGAGATCGGATTGCCTGTCAGACTCCACACTCGGTGTGGAGTCTACTTAAGACTCTTTCTCCCTCTCCCTCTGCCCCTCCCCCCTCAGATAAATAAGTAAATCTTCAATCAACCAACCAATAAATAAAAATACTAACACTCTGGGTTTTTCCAGTCCAGCAGGTAAAGACCTTGGAAGTCACCACTCTGTCCTAACAATAAGTAAAATGCTGAACAAACTGAAAAAATCAGCAACTCTTAAACCCGTCAGGAAAGTGAGGACACAGGGCAAATCATTGCTCCCAAAATTAGACAGGCAGAGTCAGAGAAGTACAACTTACTGAAGCAGAGACCTAGGATTCAAAAGCCCCGTGAAGACCAGTGCTGAGATAGGAAAAAGTAAGTTCTCATTCACAAATCACCCAAGGGTCAGTGTGAAAAACACCAAGTGTTTAAAAATCCAGAAGAACCCCGTTAGGGGGAAGCCCTTGCCGTTTTGTGTTTATCTCCAGGGACTCTGCCAGGTCCTCACAGCAAATATCAGAGGAAAAACCCCTCCCACTGCCTGCAGGGCGAGGGGACAAGGAACCATTTTGAAATCCACCACAACATTTTATTCTTAACTATTTTACCAGCGTCTAACCTGCCTGGGGTTTAACAGGGCTTACCCTGCCTGGGATGGCGGAGAAACCCAGCCTTCTCTAGTCTTCCATGTGGGAGAAGGGAAATACCTAACTCTAGTCCCTAGCCATTCTGTCCATCTAAGGGGGAGGAAAAACTGGGAAGCACTGTTGAAGTTTGCAGTCCAGGGGCACAGGCTCACCCAAAGGCTGAAACAACCATAAAACCATAGAATGCTTCTCTCCCGACACCTTCCTGCTACATTACATAAGGCCTATTTACTGCAGTTCCTTTTATCTAATACATCAAGTCCACCTCTCAACAAAAAACAGTTTGAAGAGACGGAGCAAACATCAGAACCAGAGTTAGCTATGGCAGGTGTGGTGGGATTTTCAGACCACAAATATTTTAAAAACTAAGATTAATATGCTAAAGAGTATAATGGAACAAGTGTATAACACGGAAGAACAGAAGGGTAATGTAGACAGAGAGATGAAAATTCTAAGAGAGAACACAAAAGAAATGCTACAAATCAAAAACACTGTAACAGAATCACCCCATCATATCAGGTTTGAGAGAAAAAGGTGATAGCGTTATTCCTGACCTGAAGTCACTCATTCACCTATGAAATGACGATCAACAATCTCCTAAGCATGTCATTGCACTGTATTCTAAGGAATCAAGGAAGATAAGTTTGTCTCTGCTCTCAGGATTTTTCAGTCTAGTGAGAAAGAAAGACATATATGCAATGTAAATTGGAGGGTAAAGGAACCATAGTAGGAAGGGTGATGTAGATGAGGAAAGACTTCCTAGAAAAAAGAAAGAAGTCAGGGCCCCAAGGACTCTACCTTAAAGGAGCCTAAATGCTGATTTGGAGAGACAGGTATGTAAACCTTGACTTCAATAGAATAAGATACATTCTCTGTTAAAGGTAGGAATGTAGGACTGTGGAAGATTTTGCCTCTAGGATTCAGTTTTCTTGTTTGTAAATATAAATAAGTTCTCTTAAATAACAATTTCACTTTCAGAATATACCTAAGAGGAGGGAATAGACAGCTATGCTAAGATGTACTTGTAAGTCTATTATTGAAGCCTTATTACAATAAGTGGCCAAAACATCACAGAATCATACAATGGAATGTAACCTATCTATCAGAAGTATAAGATACAGGTACATTTGTTTATATACCACAGTGTGTTATGATATAATAAGTAAAAGCACATATCAAAAGATACAAAAATACAAAATGTGTGGTATTGACCCTTGTAAACTTGTTTATGTATGTATTTGTACACGTAGCATATGTGAGTGCATGCACAGACAGAAATCTTAAACGATATTTTTTTATGCTAATAGGACTTTCAGGTAGCCTTTTTTCTTTATTATCTAAGGGCCCATTATTCAAGTCTATTTAAAATTATAAAACATATACATGCTATAAAAATATGTGAACATAATAAATTAAAAGGAGAGTGTTAAACTATATAATCTTTGTATATGTCTATACACACATATAATCTATATAGTCTTTAAGTTCCATTGCAAAAAACACATTAAGATATTCTAAAATTGCAATTAGAAGTATAAAATGGCAGGTATGATGATGACATATTTCAGTTGTCAAGGAAAGCATGGAGTTAAAAGCAGGTAGTGAAGTTTACTGTACTTAAATTGAAATTTTAGTGATATTTGAAGTAAAAATAACCTTTAAATGAATTAATTCCTTCATAGAAAGTAGCTAAGTTAATAAAGTCTCATTGAGGGTGTTTTGTGTGTGTCTGAATGAAAGGTTTCCAGAGCCATCTTTTATCCAGTAAGTCATATTGAGCATTCACCATAATTAGTAACCTTTTTTAGAAACAGAAATCAAAAAAAAAGTTATTAATTTTTATAATATATTTAAAAGAAGAGCCTCAAATATAATGATTGGAACTTTATTAAGTAATGCATATAATGAATCAACTTCATTGAAAATAACAAATATATATAAAGCTGTGCCACTCTAGGATAATTGATGGTGTGTGGTCTTCAGACATTAATGTAATATTCAAAAATCTGTCTAACATGGAATAATGATATATCATTTTAATCCCCTAGAGGAATTAAGGTCAAATTTGGCCAATTTACTATAATTATAGCTTTTTATTTCTCAAAGTTTTGTATTTTTTTGTACTCATGTCTCTCGGAAGTATTTAGTATACACACACATCATACACACATAATTATTTTTATTGGCACTTCAAAACCTTGTCATAAATGTTCATTATATATTACTATACTACGGAAACCCTAGGAATTCCAGATATTCTCAAATATTCTTCCTTCAACTCTGGACTGATGCTTTCCACGGGGATTTAGGAAATGCAATTTTTTTGAGTTGGAAATGTAATCAAGGGTTCTCCATTTCAAAGCTGAATATTGGCATTATCATTTGTCAGCAAAGTAGACTTGCATGATGCCAGCCAAATTATTT
Source organism: Mustela lutreola (assembly GCF_030435805.1). NCBI lineage: Eukaryota > Metazoa > Chordata > Mammalia > Carnivora > Mustelidae > Mustela > Mustela lutreola. The sequence goes on from NC_081302.1 coordinate 48,223,593, forward strand.
CATGGTTGGTTAATTATATAGTACTTAGCATTTCTGCATTTGGCTATCTTGGTCTGTAGCAATTACTGCACTAATGATGGACACAATTTGTTCCCTGATGCACAGCATCTCTATGAAAACTTAAATGACAAAGTCACAAAAAATATACCCTGTACTATAAGTACAAACTTTTATATTATATTTTCTATGATTCTTTAATAGGTAGGTTAGAGCTAGGTTCTTTTAAATAGCTGACTAAAGGCTTTGACAAGTTTAACATGCATGGAAGGAATTGTCTATTTTTTCTCTCATTTGAGAATCAATATTTTAGTCATCATTCTCAGAAGAATAGGATTTTTGTTTATATAATTAAGTATGATAAAGCCAAGAAGAAAGTTGAATAAAATATTAACACTTAACTTTTCCTATTAAAGCTGAGGCACATGCCCATTAAGCTTATTACATCAATCAAGGACAGTACTCTTCTAACATTTATCGCTCTTAATTTACGAGTAAGATTTATCAGATCATGCTATCACTATTTAAGTGCTTCTCCCATCTTTATGGTCAAGGGCCTGGTCCTACTTCATCAACTCCGAAAGTATCAATGTAAAATTATATGTACAGAATCTTTAAATCCATGGTAAATGATCAGTCCTATTACCCTTACATAAATTCTTTTTAGAGGATGTCAGTTATTATAGAAGTTCATTAATGTTTTCCTTTTTTTAGGTTGGTTCATTGGTTTATTTATTTATGTATGTGTGTGTGTGTGTGTGTGTGTGTGTGTGTGTGAGAGAGAGAGAGAGAGAGAGAGAGAGAAAACATGCTCCTGTGTGAGGGGTAGTGGGGAAGGGGCAAAAGGAGAGGGAGAAGAAGGAAGCGGATTCCCCACTGAGCCAGGAGCCTGACTTTGCCCTCCAAATCACAATTCTGAGATCATGATTAAGAATTGGATGCTTCTCCCAACCCCCCTCCCCCCGGCAACCCTCAGTTTGTTTTGTGAGATTAAGAGTCACTTATGGTTTGTCTCCCTCCCAATTCCATCTTGTTTCATTGATTCTTCTTCTACCCACTTAAGCCCCCATGTTGCATCACCACTTCCTCATATCAGGGAGATCATATGATAGTTGTCTTTCTCTGCTTGACTTATTTCGCTAAGCATGATACGCTCCAGTTCCATCCATGTTGTCGCAAATGGCAAGATTTCATTTCTTTTGATGGCTGCATAGTATTCCATTGTGTATATATACCACATCTTCTTGATCCATTCATCTGTTGATGGACATCTAGGTTCTTTCCATAGTTTGGCTATTATGGACATTGCTGCTATAAACATTCGGGTGCATGTGCCCCTTTGGATCACTACATTTGTATCTTTAGGGTAATTACCCAATAGTGCAATTGCTGGGTCATAGGGCAGTTCTATTTTCAACATTTTGAGGAACCTCCATGCTGTTTTCCAGAGTGGCTGCACCAGCTTGCATTCCCACCAACAGTGTAGGAGGGTTCCCCTTTCTCCACATCCTCGCCAGCATCTGTCATTTCCTGACTTGTTGATTTTAGCCATTCTGACTGGTGTGAGGTGATATCTCATTGTGGTTTTGATTTGTATTTCTCTGATGCCGAGTGATATGGAGCACTTTTTCATGTGTCTGTTGGCCATCTGGATGTCTTCTTTGCAGAAATGTCTGTTCATGTCCTCTGCCCATTTCTTGATTGGATTATTTGTTCTTTGGGTGTTGAGTTTGCTAAGTTCTTTATAGATTCTGGACACTAGTCCTTTATCTGATATGTCGTTTGCAAATATCTTCTCCCATTCTGTCAGTTGTCTTTTGATTTTGTTAACTGTTTCCTTTGCTGTGCAAAAGCTTTTGATCTTGATGAAATCCCAGTAGTTCATTTTTTCCCTTGCTTCCCTTGCCTTTTGCGTTGTTCCTAGGAAGATGTTGCTGCAGCAGAGGTCAAAGAGGGGGGTGGGATTATGGACATTGGGGAGGGTAGGTGCTTTGATGAGTACTGTGAAGTGTGTAAACCTGGTGATTCACAGACCTGTACCCCTGGGGATAAAAATAATTTTTTTTTTATAAAAAATAAAAAATTAAAAATGAAAAAAAAAAAAAAGAATCCCATGCCAAAAAAAAAAAAAAAAAAAAAAAAAAACTTATGGAAAAATAGAAGTTTGAAAATAAAGGCCAGTGAGCAGTTGCTCTACATGTAAACACCATTTGTAACCTTTTGGAGAACAAATAAATAGCAGTAATAAATTACTCATGTGTTTGCAACCCAAGGGAACAGTACATGGTACCAAGAAACAGTCATCCTTCTGTTCTTGCTTTCTACCTTTCTCCCTTAACACAATGTTGTATTTCACAAATAAAATTTTATATCCAAAAAAAAAAAAAAAATTGGATGCTTAACCAACTGAGTCACCCAGGCACCCCAGAAGTTCATTAACATTTTCAACTTACTGAAGAAACTAAATTTGCAGGCTAATATATAAACAAAGAGAACATAAACATACACACACACACATACACTACAAATTTGAATGTTTATATAATCTATCCAGAATAAAATTTAAATGTTGGTTTGTGAATATGATATTATTTAGATATGCGAATATGATATTATTTAGAACCTGAAATAAGGGTTTGATCCTTATAGCTTATTTTACACAATTGGTTTTTTATTTTATGTTATACATTGTTGCCAAAAGTATATGTATCTCAAGGAAGAAAAAAACTAAATGAATATTTTTTTAATTAAAATTAGTACTGTTACTTAAATTAAGCATTACTAATTGTAAAGATATCAAAGAAATGTATTTAATTAGGAATAAAAGAAGGGTAAAATATTAATGTTTTTTGACTGTGAAATAAAGTAATAACCATATCCCATATTCAGCAAGTTAGGTTTTCTTGCATTTATGAAATAATGACATTTATGCAAGGTATGGATTATAATTCATTCATTGCAAATTTTAGTTTTTAAAGGCATAATCTTGAATTTCTTAAAAAAATCCAAAAATCTTCAAATTCATTAAATTCAGCTATATTAATAGGAGCTTGTTATCAATGGCAATACATAACTACAACCAAATATTAAATTTGAAAAATAAAAATAAACCATTATGGCATTAGAGTGTTAAAAAAAGAGGATTCGTAATAAGCTATAACTTTTATACTCAATGGTAAAGTTGAATGAATGAGAATATCCAGTTAAGATTTCTATTTAAAGTTACTAGTTAAAAACTAGACAATTGAAACATCAAATTTATACAGTGTAAGCATTGGGAATTGATACTGCTATATTTAAATGTGTTTATAAATTTGTCATTGTGTGGATGGAAGGTAACTGGAACAGTATCAATTAAAAATTCCTTTTGCTACAATGAAAAAGAAAACCAATCTCAAATACAGTGAACAAGGAGACTGCACAAAATTTAGTAGCTTTCTGATAGACAGGATTTGCTATAAACTTTTAAAAGATAATCGTGACTATTTACCAAAAATATGAGAAAATATTATCTTCAGCACAAAACTGATTTCAACTTTTCCCAGGAACTGGAATGGATGGCTTCTAAAAATTATTATTATTCTAACTTTGTCATGAAATATGAGATAAAAATAGAATAAAACAAAAGGTGAAATAAGAAAATTTTAACAACTGGTAAAAACATTGAAAAATAACATAATACTATAGCATTTGTTGATTATGTAATTCTAGGATTATGATGTCTAAGAAGTATAACATTTCTGGAAATTATAGAGTATGGCAGTTTGATAGTTTCAACAAACACATAAAATCAATAGCTTTTTTTTTAAATTTTAGGAGTATCTTAAAAAATGATGGAAAACATTACATTTGTAATTTCACAAAACTATAATAAACTCAGGGAATTTTAATGAAAAAGGAAGAATACAAAATCCTATAATGTTTTTCAGAACCAAGATATAAATTTAGAAAGAGATAAAAAATAATTTTGCAGGAAATATTTTATATAATAAAAATAGCCACACTGCCAAAATAGGTAATACATAATCAGTGCAAATACAATTATATTTCCAACAGAATCTTTTGGTTTGTTTGTTTGGTAGATGGAAGTGAGGAAGGATGATGAAATTCTAATAATAGCTCTAACATATCTAATATGATGCAGTTTTTGCAATTAAATCAGCATTGGTTTAGGAATACATACATACATCAATCTTGAGTTGGGAATAATCAAAGAGATTAATGAAACTGAAGTTGGATTTCTATATTATATACTACACATTGAAAGAAAATCCAAGTGGTTTCAGACTTAAAACTAGGTAAATTGATAAAAAAAAAAAAAAAGTATAGCAGTAAATCAAAAAGGATACATTAAAATCTATGGTAACCTATAGGTCAGAATCTATAAAAATAAGGGGACATTTGTTGTATAAAATTTTTTGAAAGACTGTATTTGAGAAAATAGCATTAAAAGTCTATAAAACTTTGGGCACTGGGGGAAAGATGTTTATAGTAATAACAACAAATTTCAAGTCCTCTTAGAAATGAAGTGTAAAATAGCATGTAACCTGGTGAAAAATTGACAAAGAATGTGCTTAGGACACTCGCAAAATAGAAAATCCAATTGTCTCAACACTGCAAAAGAAGATACCTAAGCATAGTAGTCATTAAATTAGTGACAAATAGAAATCCGTAATTTTTTGGTTGGCAAAAATTAGTGATATATCTACTTTTTGTAGGGTTGTAGGAAGAGAGTATCTTCAGTTCTTATTGGAGAAAAATGAGAATTTTTAAGAATTATGGAAAAGTGCTATAAAAGCCAATATAACTTTTTAAATTTATCTGTTGACCCAGGAATTATCTTACTAGAAAAATTACTCCATATGAGTAAGAGTACTAATGCAAATTAAAACATGTACAAAAATGTAAATAGTAGAATATTTCTTATGGATAGGAGTAAAAATGTAAGGACATACAAAAACAAAAACCCTTAGTAAATAACCATCTGTAAAGCTTGAGTATATCTACACCAAATAATATTACCTAGCTTTTAAAGCAATTACATAATTCTGCCAGTTAACTGAAATGGATTGCCAGGAGATAATTTTGAGGGTGCAGAAATGTGTTTAAAATGTGATTCCAGGGCGCCTGGGTGGCTCAGTGGGTTAAGCTGCTGCCTTCGGCTAAGGTCATGATCTCAGGGTCCTGGGATCGAGTTCCGCATCGGGCTCTCTGCTCAGCAGGGAGCCTGCTTCCCTCTCTCTCTCTCTGCCTGCCTCTCTGTCTGCTTGTGATCTCTGTCTGTCAAATCAACAAATAAAATATTTAAAAAAAAATATGATTCCATTGTTTTGCAAAACAACAATGAAGATATGTTCATGGGTTAAAACATGGAAGGTGCTATTAATATACTATATAGATTACCTTAAGGATGTGGAAACGATGGGTTGAAACAACTAAAAATTAGGAAAAAGAAAAAGAGAAAAACTTATCTACATCAAAATCGGCACACAGATGTTTATACCTATTTTATTCCTAATTGCTAAAACTCAGAAACAACTAAAATGTCTTGCAGTAGGTGAATGGATATATAAATTGTGGCATATCTAGGCAACACAACATTATTCATCCCTGAAATGAAATGAACTATTAAGCCATGAAAAGACTGAAATTTCTACTATTAAGTGAAAAAAGCCAATCAGAAAAGGTTATATACCTTATGATTCCAACTATATGACATTCTTGACAAGGCAGAACTATGAAGACAGTAGCAAGATCAGCCGTTGTGGGGAGGAGGGTTGAAGAGCTGAAGCACAGAAGATTTTTAGGGCAGTGAAAATAATGATACTATACGGTAGATATGATACTATGATACTATAATTCTATATGGTCATATATATGATTCACCATAGATATATGATGATATATATAATTCTATATGGTGATATACATGATGACATGTATCCACCATATATATATATGAATATGAATATGGATATATATATATGGATATATATATGGTGGATACATGTCATCATGTCTTTTTCCAAACCCACTGAGACTGGACCCTGCTGTAAACTATGGACTTTGGGTGATAATGATGTGTCAGAGTGGGCAATCAGTTGCAACATATGTACTGCTCTTATGGCAGTTTTTGATAATGGGGGAGGCTGTGCATTTTGGGAAGGGGGAGGGAGAATATAGGCTATCTCTGTAACTTCCTCTCAAATTTCTATAAACAGGAAACTGTTTTAAGAAATAAAGTCCTTTAAAATTTCTTGCAAAATGTTTTGTTTGTGGAATTTTGGGGTTAAGGCCCGTCATGGCTATTATAAAAATTTCAGAGCTAGGAAAGAGTCCAGACATATTTGATCAGATTTTGTTTCTTTCTTTTTGATTCTCATATCTATGATATCTATGATAACCTCTAATGACAGGAAAATGGCAGCAATTGTTCACGACATCACATGCAAAAAATACCATGAGAAATAAAAAACGATTTTTTTGTTTACCCAGATTTTCTAGGAAATGACTTTCATCTAAAATACAGTTTCTATCATTTGCCCATTCCTTAATCAATTACTATATCCAAAAAAAAGGAGCTAGGACATGTATATAGTTTTTGAATTTAGCTTTTCTTGGAACATGTGAATCTTCCACTCCCGTCCTCCCCTCCCCAAATCACTGAAGGTAGATAAAAGAAAATAGATTATGGTTGTACATACCAAGTCTCACAGAGTTCATCATCTTGTTAACCAATGACTGTGCCCATATAACAAACTTAAAAATGGCCATATTTTTTTAACAATCTTTTTAAGACTTTTTTTAAGATTGTATTTATCCATTTGACAGAGAGAGAGAGAGATCACAAGTAGGCAGAGAGGCAGGCAGAGAGAGGCAGAAGCAGGCTTCCTGCTGAGCAGAGAGCCCGATGTGGGGCTCGATCCCAGGACCCTGAGATCATGACCTAAGCCGAAGGCAGACTTAACCCACTGAGCCACCCAGGTGCCCCCAAAATGGCCATATTTATATAAAATGCAATTAATCCACCTCAAAGAAAGACAAAATTCTGTCTTGGTTTTAAGAATCCAGGTCTCTAAGAGTTGCCATGTTTCAGTTCACTGGGAGAATCCCCACTGTCCATTATTTTCCACTGACACCCCTGAGATGAACATTCAAAGCTTCAATGGCCTACTCCGGTTTTAGCATCCTGCTAAAATTTTATTTATGGAGATCATCAAAAGCCAACAAAACAGATGGTAAGATAGATGGATGGATGAATGATAGATAGAGTCCTCAGTTTTTTCCTCTATAGTGGACAGAATATAATTCTCTTGAATGGCATGAACGAAATCCAGCACAATTAGGGAGGGAGAAATGAATACTTGGGAATAACTCACAAATGTCTCCTGAAAGAACCATCATTTGTTCATTATTTCTGAATAGGCTAAAATAGCGCTACATTGTATTGCTTTTACAGCAGTACCACCAGCAACAAGTTTTTCACCACCTCAGTGGTTTTTCAAACAATTATTTACTTTCACTCTACATGAGGTACTGTACTTTTTTTTTCTTTTTTTAAAGATTTTATTTATTTGGCAGAGAGAGAGAGAAATCACAAGTAGGCAGAGAGGCAGGCAGAGCAAGAGAGGGGAGGAAGCAGGCTCCCTGCGGAGCAGAGAGCCCAACGCGGGGCTCGATCCCAGGACCCTGGGATCACGACCTGAGCGGAAGGCAGGGGCTTAACCCACTGAGCCACCCAGGCGCCCCTACATGAAGTACTGTTCTTTACATATAATAAAATGAAGCTCAGAGAGGTGAAATAATTTGTGAAAAATATGATACAATATACAACAGATAACATCAGAGAAGAAGGGAATGTCTGACTCTGAAACACATATTCCTCCACCATAAAACACTATCACCAGTTTACAATCCGATTTAAGTTTATGAATGAGAAAATGAAATTGACTAAAACAATATTAAAATTAGTCTTTAAAAATATGTTTTATTTGTTAGGTCATAATATAAGATAGTAGGGAACATTACGTATACAGTATACATATAACTCTGTTGAAATTTTTTTTTCTCAGAAATCTTCTTCATGTCCATTCCCAGTATCTTCTTAGCTGAATAAATTTTGTTTATTATCCTGTGTTCACAAGGGATATGAATTTAATAAAAAATCTAAAAGCTCATTAATGATAAAATATGGCTGACATAGACTTTCAACAACTCATTTATTTTTTTGAGCCTTACATTCATTACTATAAAATGAAGATTTTGAACAAACTGATTTTTAAATTTCCATAAATGTTTTGGGTAATCATGTTATCAATTAAGTCAAAATGTTTGGAAATGCAGTTTGAGTGTTTAGATTCAATTTGGTCTCATTAAAATGAGAAATTTCATATAAGAAATTTACTACAGACAGGTTTATCCATTCTTCCTGCTCCTCTCGGATTTTGAATATTGTCTTCTAACCTAACAGCCATAGGTGACTGAGAAACTTCGCCAAGAAACAGAGAGAGAGAGATTGAGAGACAGGGCAATCTGTGGTACAATTGATCCTGTTATATAGCTGATACTTGGTCCATGATAGTAAGATTGATTCCCTAAATGGTGAATGAAATCATGTGGCATAACAGAATTTAATAGGACTTAGAGGAACCAATGCTGAAATCTCATTCTGCCCCTTCTAACTTAAAAGTCACTTTCTTTGGACCTCTTGTTTCCTTATTTCTAAAATTATCGGTTTTATAAATACTAACTGCATTTCTGTGAAGATTAAATATAAATTCAAGAACCCAGGTTAATGGTGTATATCTCATAGTTGAGGTTTAAATACCTATGTTATTCTAATCATTGTTAATATTTTAAAAAGACTTACAACATAAGAGATGAGAGGATAAGAAACTAAAATGTGGAGGACTGGTCAAAACCTGAGGTTTAAGGAGGATTATCAAGACAAATTTAAGAAGTTTGGATTGACGGAGATTTTAACCAGAAAAGGGGAAAGCTTCCCTAGCAAGACTATCAGTATGTAGGTATTCTGATAGAGACTGCAGTAACAGACTGTAATAACAGACATACGTTGAGAAAGTATTCCAGCTATAAAAATGAAGCGCTTTATGTGAAACTTTCACCCCATATAAGTTGTTTGTTCTATTAGCTCTTATGTACTTCTAGTATAAATGCAAACATTTCATTAATTGAAAGCTTTTTATACCTGATATACTGAGTTCTTTCCAAATGTACTCAAACATGAATTTCTGTTATATTTTCTCTGAATGATTCTTTTTATTGACAAACTCACTGTAAGTGAAAAACAATCAGAAACATTAAACAGATGTTTCAAACATATGCTGAGTAAAGTGTGTTTCTCTGGCAATATAAACAAATTTGTGACTCTGTCTGAGGAATGTATTTTCCCATGCTCTTCAGGATAAACTAAAATAAGAATTAAATGATAATAAATAATAATAATTTATTACTACAAATTATTATTATAGTTGCTAAACTTAAAGCAATGATTTGGTCAGTACTGAAGCTCCTGGGTGGCTCAGTCGGTTAAGCACCTGACTCTTGATTTTGGCTCAGGTCATGACCTCAGTGTCCTGAGATGGAACCCTGCATTGAGCTCCCTGCTTGGTGTGGAGTCCTGTATGAGATTCATTCCCTCTCCCTCTCCCTCTGCTCCACACCCTGCTCTCTCTCTCTCTCTCTCTAAAATAATTTTTTTTTTTAAGAATTTAGTCAATACTTAATCTAATAATTAAGAGAACTAACTCTAGTTCTAATAATTAAGAGAAATAACTAAGAGAAATAATTTGTTTAGATACAATCATGATATTCAGTTATTATAGGTCCCTATAGACTTCTATACCACCATTATAATATTATTGATTGAATGGCATAGGAATAGCAGATGAAGTAGTTGGTGTCCTCGACTGACCAAAGTATATACAGCAAAGAATCTTAGTTAACATCATGAAAAGAATTCCAACCTTTTTTATTTAGAGAAGAGTTTAATAATGCAATATTGTTTCTGGAAGACAACTTTATGAAACACATTTACTGCAAACTTAGCTACCTTGAGTTAGGCCAGCCAAAGCAACATTAATACACTGAGAAAATGAAATAAGCACTTTGGCCAAAATCTAGTAATTACACTCAAATAATTGGGATCCTGCCTCAAATATTATATTCCTATTGAATATGTAGTTGGTGTTTGTTCCCAGATGTAACAATGGGTTATACTGATTCACTCACTGCCTTACTTGCAAATAAAAAAATGGCTGGTGGATTAATGAAACTGGCCCAGGTTGGTGATGTGCCTTCTAGTCATTGCACAGAATTGTTTTCCCATTAAAAGAATAAACAGTTAGCTCATTTATGGACCAAACTGTATTCATACTTCATAATATCTTGTTAAAACCTACTGAGCTGACCAATCTTGCTATCCTGCACTAGCCTGTAAGGGGAATAGCAGATTGTTTGCTAGATATTGAGACTAAATCTGTTTTACCTTAGGCCATGAAAGAGAGAAAGACATTACTTAAAGATATATGTTAGAATTATCAAGATTATCACCTGAATTCATTTTTTTTGTCAGTCACATCATTTCATTCTTAATATAGAAAATGGTGAAACTTTTCTGGATTAAAAAAAAAAAAAAACTTTTCTGGATGTAATTCATGGCTCGTTGTACTTTGTATGATAATATATAACCTACACCTGAATACTAGATTGTTATTAGATCATCTTCACTTTATTTTATTAAAAATATTTATCTAACAGATTAATTTGGTAACAGTTTTAAAAGATTTTAAGAGAGAAGTTTTGTTTGTACCTGCTGGTAAGGGGGTGTCTGTACCTCTTCCATTAACAGAACCCTTTGAAGCTAAATTTTCGCGGGAATGGAGCTCTCCATCACTGTAACAAGGTAAAATAGGTCAAGCCTGCATGGGGCCAAACTAAAAGAAACCAATTTTCTAAATAGTTTCCCTAGCTGGAGGACAAACTAAAAAAAAACTTGCTTTTCTGGAAAGTTGCAATAGGCTGTAATAGAGTAAGGAAAAAAAGAAATGGAAAAGCTTTGCTTACAAAATGGGAGGGTATCTTTCAGCAGGAGTAAGAATATATCCTTCTTTATCATCATTTTCTTTTGATACTTACACAGGAAATGCTTCTGTCAATGTCATCCCAGGCACTATACTTATAATAGATAGGAATCAAATAAGTAAAGTAAATGAAGGACACAAATGATACACCTATTAGGTTACTGTCAATCTACAGGTGAACATAATTACACCTTTATTTTCAAAAAAAAGGTTTAAGTTATAAGTTAAAATGAAATACGGGGCTAAGATGATAGTGTCAGAAGCATTTCACAATGTCTTCAGTGCTGCAATACCATTTAGAAGTCAATGTAAGGAAAAATTCATTTGCAAAAAAACTACCTGTTCCTCTGACCATAACCTTAGATTATTGGCATTGTAGACAGACTAATTTGATTTTGAAATATCTTCCATTTCTAAGTTTTAATCACTTGTTTGGAAAATTATACCTCTTGGGATAATTAAAACCACACCAAGTGTCTCAGACCCAGCATTAGAAATCACTGGTTTATGTAATTGGCAAGAAAATACCTGTGGCCAATGCTTTTAGCTAAACCTATCAGTGTCCCTCTTCTTTGGAGGGACCTCAGTTCTATCACCATCTTTTGTTCATTTTCCTTTGTTTATTCACGATCCTGTGGACTCCATATAACCTTACTTCCATTCATTCACTTATATAATAGACATTTATTGCTCTACCAGGCCACATGTGGCCTCATGAACCTCTCCCTTCATTCATTCCATCCATCCTCACTCATTCTCCTGCTCTCTCCTATTTCCCACCCTCCATACCCCAAGCCTTGGTTGTCTTCTGTCTTAATTATCTGGAAGACTCCTCTACAAGAGCTTGCTGTGGGTGAGTTGCTCATTTTATTCGGGTTTCTACTCAGACACCACCTCCCAAAGTAACATTTCCTGATAATTCCGTATAAAATTCTCCACACACCCTTTTTTTTGTTTGTTTGTAGTTTGATCCTTTATCACTCTTTTTTTTTTTTTAAGATTTTACTTATTTATTTGACAGAGATCACAAGGAGGCAGAGAGGCAGACAGAGAGAGAGGAGGAAGCAGGCTCTCCACTGAGCAGAGAGCACAATGCGGGGCTTGATCCCAGGACCATGGGATCTTGACCTGAGCCAAAGTCAAAGGCTTAACCCACTGAGCCACCCAGGTGCCCTTATCCTTTATCTTTTTAATAGCTCTTTTACAACTTGAAATTATGTTCTATAAATATAGTACTTATTTGTTCATTTGGTGCCTATCTCTCCCACTAGATTATAAATTCCATGAAGACCTACTTTGTTCTATCAAAGTTAGATTCTCAGTGTATGGGGCAGTGCCCTGAACATAATAAACAGGCACTGTCTTCGTCAGTGTAGGCCCCTGTTACAAGATAACACAGGCCGAGCTGCTTTAAAAAACAGAAATGTATTTCTCACAGTTCTGGAGGCTGGAAAGTCCCAGCTCAGAGTTACAGCAAGGTCGGGTTTTGGTGAGAGCAACTTTCCCTGGTCTCCTGGTCATGGTAGGTCAGAAGTGGAGCAAGTTGTCTAGTGTCTCTTCTTAGAAGGACACTAATCCCATCATGAGGGCTCCACCTTCAATACCTAATTACCTCCCGAGGGCCACATCTCCGAATAACATCACATTACATATTGGAGAACAGAAACATACAATCCAAATCAAGTATTCAGTTAATAAATTTTTTGAAACTTTAGGGTCACCTGGGTGGCTCAGTCAGTTAAGCATCAGCCTTTGGCTCGGGTCATGATCCAAGGGTCCTGGATCCAGCCCCACATCAGGCTCCCTGCTCGGGGGTGGGGGGGGGGGCTCTGTTTCTCCCTCTGCCTTTCCTCCTGGCTTATGCTTTCTTTCTCACTCACCTTCTCTCTCTTTCTCTCTCTCTAACACACACACACGCGCGTGCGCACAAATAAATAAATAAATAAATCTTTTAAAAATAGTTTTTGAAACTTCAATAAGAAAACAGTAATATTTCATCAGGTTTTTAGATTTGGGGTGCAAAAATTGTTTTCTCATAATGTGTAATTTTTGTATATAATTTGAGACTTTTAGAATAGTGTTAAAAGTAACTGTTTTTGAGTATTGTTTCATGAATCAATCAAAAGTTTACATATATGTGTGTGTATGCTTTAAATTTTAATAGTCTGGTAATGATTGATAACTACATTATGTAATTCAAATGACAAGATAAAAAACACTAAAAAAAAAAAAAATCAGCTCTGGAAAAGCATTGCAAGGTAGGTGTGAGAGGAAAACTTGCCCTTATGTGAAAGTGAATAATGGAGTTAGCTAAACTCTAGCTTAATGTGATCAGGGAGCACTGAGATAGTCCCTGAGGGGAAGAGTAATTACAAAAGAATCAGCAGTTCCCTACATCAGAAAAACAGAAGCAATTGCTAACATTCTCAGTGTATGTAAGTTAGTGGGGAAATTCTACCTTCAATTTCTAAGAAAATTATAAGTATATCTCTTTTTCCAGAATATAAGCTGAAACTTAGTACTGTTCCAAGTGAGGAAAGAATTCATGTTTCAGCCATCAATATTTATGTATTGGCTTCCTTAGGAGTCTTACATATTGTGGTCTTGTGATCTTAAATTATATCCTAATGTGAAGAACTTCTTTTGCTCTCCACATGGTCTTGCTCAGGTCACTTAGATTACTAAACAGAATATGCGAACAGTTATTGGGGCCTTAAATCTTGCGCTGAAACATTCAGATAACTGAACTAATTATAACTTGATAACCAGATTCTTTCAAAACTTAGAATCCTATCCCTGAGGTAGATGTACATTTTTTATTTTATTGTCTCTTTAAAACATTGCCGCATCACCTAACTTGATGGAGCTGCCTGTTATAATAGAAAAAGACAATGAATCCTCTTCTTACTATTTTCTAAGCCTCTTTTAATCTTTAAAGTTAACATTTCACAATTCAGTTTCCATCTGTTTTCAAATTAGTTTTTATAGTAATTATTACTATATTTTTTCTTCCTCCGGTTAGATCACAATTCTTTTAAATTAAATCCTGTGTTCCTTCTGCATTATCAGCACAATGATAGGTTTAATTGATACATATTTTGATTGCTACTTGAAACATTTCTTTAAGCATAATTTCACCCAAGAGAATAGTTATTCTGATACTCAATATGTTAAGTACTGAACTTGCCTTATATAACATCCTTGAATCTTCTCCATACATCCATATTCATTTTTATTATGCTTTTGTATATGTGTTACTAGTGAAATGATTTGTTTATCCATTCAAGCTAACTGTCTCAGATTCACTTTTTCCTCCTTAACCTTCAAATCCAAACAACAGCCAGAATTTGTAATTATACTTCATTAATTTCTTTCACAGTCACCTTTTATATTGATGCCAGTCTTCTGGTTCAGATCTTCATGGTGGTCCTGTCGTTCCATATTCTAATTTCTATACTCTCTATTACATCTTTCTTAAAATTATAATACATTTTTCTAAATAGGTATTTTAACCAAGCACAGCACTGATAAAAACTTACACTGGATCTCACTGTAAATGGATTAATGCTTAAATTTCACATCCTGCATTTGAACTTGACCTACTTCTATTTCTCAATATGTCCTCCTTAAATAAGAATACATAGCCTTCCCAATAAATACTTTATCTTCTTGCTTTTATGCACTAATTGTGCCAATTTTTCTCCATGAAATACGTGATCTCCCTTCTCAGTGAAATGAAATATTATTTATACTTCTAAATCCAGTTCAAATGACTCTTCCTCTCTGAAAGTATTCTCTGAGTCCTTTCTTTATCCTGTTAGCAACTGCATATTATTTAAAATAATATGTATGTACTACTTTTATTTAAAAGCCACATTTCCCTTCAATATGTCTTTTGTATTGTTTTATCTTATCAGCAGTCCTCGATTTCCTTACAAATTAGAAGTACGTTCTACTCAATTTTGTATGTGCATAGGTAACCTAGATAATGTCTTCCAGGTGGTGGAAACTCAATAAAAACAAATAACCGAATGAGTCGATGAACGGCAAAAGAAAGGAAGGAAGGAAGGGAGGAAGGGAGGATGTATGGACGGATGGTTGAGTCTCTATACTTGGCAACTTGAGGAAGGCATAGACAGTGAAGAAGTAACCAAAGATACAAGAGCAGTCTAAGAGTGTGAAGTCATAAAACAATGAAAGAATGAAACTTCACCTAGAGTTGGCCCTTCTTCAAGCCTAGTCAACTAGGCTTTCTTTGCACTGTTGTGAATGTTATGCTCCCCCCCCCCCCCATGGGTCCATGATTAAAGGAGCGAGACTGATATAAAGCGAAAGTCAAGCAAAGCTTTATTTCACGCCAAGCATCAAGAATCTAACCAAATGTTCGGGGACATGCCTCTTACAAGAGAGGGCAACCCTTCTCTGTTTCACAGACTAGCTTTTAAGGGCAAAAGCCATGCGGTCGGGCCTGGCCACGCACTGGTGGCCAATGAGATTGTAAGACACAGAGAAAGCTGCACAGTGATGCTAGGTGACCAATTGAGTTACAATTCACCCTATAGACATTTGACCCAGCCTATCACACCTTGGTTAGGATTGGTGCCAAAAAGGTTCCCAAAGGGCAGGGGCCCATACTCCTTGGTAGCTAGGGAGACAGTATGCATCCTCCCACTGATGGGATGTCTCCACCTGTCCCGACCCACCCTTGTATTTGAGGTTTGTTACCTGGAGCTGGTTTCCGGGACTTGTTTTTAAGTAAATCCCCTGGGGGAAGGGGAGCAGGGACAGTTTAAGGGTTAAACAAGGTTGTTGTTTAACCTTAATGAAGTCTCTGGTTAAATAGGTCCTTACAGTGAGATCACCTCCATTCTTAAACATTTCCCTTTTAAAGTTAGATTGTTCAAAACACATACTGTCCTTTAGCCCTAACGAAACAACCACTAGTTGGGATACATTTATAAAAAGCCTTACATTGTTAATTATATTTCCATGTATGCCTATTGTTTCTCGGTGACTAAATCTGTGTTTTTAACGTTATTTCTCACTCACATAAATCTACTAATACTTGACATGTATTGACTAGATGGGAAAAACGGATTCTTCAGTAGGCTTTGTAGACCACTGTAGATTGATCTAACTGGTAAAATATCTACATGATGTGTGTGTGTCCATGTGTGCTTGTGTCTGTTGGGGGTAGAATGGAAACTCCTTCCAGAGTTCATTTTGTGGAACTCCAATTGCTGTCTCTCTCTTCCATATAAATTTATGATAATTATGTGTTCTTTAAAAAAAAAAAAAAAGATTTATTTATTTGAGATACAAGAGAGAACAGGGGAGGGGCAGAGAGAGAAGGAGAGAGAGACTCCCCAGGAGATACCCTGCACAGTGTAGAGCCCAAAAGGAGGGGGGGTGGGCTCCATCTTATAACCTTGAGATCATGACCTGAGCAGAAATAAAATCAGATACTTAACCAACTGAGGCACCTAAGTGCACCTGTGATAATAATGTATTCTACACATTGAAGTTGATGACTACAGAGGTAGTGACTTCATCGAAGTCATACAGTAATTAAACAACAGGACTTCTGTAGTTTTCCAAACCTTATTCTAGGTTTCAATCCGAGGTCCTTCCTGCTACACCTACTTGGCATCTCATTAGAGACTGGATATTAGAGATCCAGTTACATTCCACTAATTATCAAAACATATTAAGCTTTGTTCCCTTCTGTAAAACAATCTGCTTTAATTTCAACTGAAAAATAAGAGAGAAAAAAGCAAAGGGATTTATTTTCATTTCCCAATACTCTGAACTACTAGTTCTCTCCTAAAACCACAGGCATCTGATAGTATTAATAAGATATATTGTGGCAGGAGACTGAACTTTAATTGATCCATGATTTTAATCCATGTTGTGGTGCTGGCAGGAAGATCTGAGGTACTGGTAAATAATTTGAGGTATACCAAATGCCTTTGTGATTTGAAATATCTTCATAGCTTTGTAATAGTCATTGCAGACTTACACTGAATAGACCAGGAATAAAAACATAAAGCACATTTGACAATATCTTAATATTTAAAATTAAAATAAAACCTGAATCAAAGCAAATGTAATAAGCCAAGAAATAAAATTAGTATATTAAGTCATATGCTGCTAAAGTAGCATTTCCATTCTGAAACCTTATAACTTAGCAAGGGAAACTCATTTCCCTGACAGGAAGTATACTGCCCAGTTGTGCATCATTTGGTGATATAAAATTACCTTACAAAAAACAGGCATAAACCCTCAGGAATTCCTCCTCAGCTCATCATACAGTTTGTATAACAGGTACTCTTTCACCTGTGAACAAATGAGCCAATAAGGTGAAGTAAGAGAAGAGATAGAAGAGGAAAGAAATAAGGGAAGAAAGTCATTTTTGCCAGCTGGTAGGAGAACATGTAAAGGGTATGTTATCTCACTCAGCACAAAGAAGCCCTGGATTTCTTTCTCCACCACAGAGCAGCAGGTTTTCCCTCCTCCCTAGCCATCATACCCAATAATACTTCAGAGACAGCTTGGTTCTTTAGCTTTTAGTGTCGGTTAAAATGTAGAAATTGAAAGCACACTATAGAGCTTTGATTCAGCATATTTTTCCTCCTCACAGAAACAAAAACCTTAAAGAAGTTCAGGCTCTTCTAAAGGGATCCTGAAACCATAAGTGAAAGTCAGGATTCAAAGGACAAACCATTGTCTAGGCATCCTATTATCCTGGGCAATGTTATGTTCACTAGGAACTTCAGAGACCCCTGAGGATGCTTATGTAAATTACCTCGGAGTGTGAGAGAAATCCAGCGTTATCCTTGCCATTTAAATACGTACTTGAGGAGCTCAAAGGGGAAAACGTGGTAAGCAAATGGTATACTGTGTCAAGAGACCTGAAAGAATGGTAAATCTTACATAAAAATAAACCTAACTTCCAAGATTAATGGTTGTGCACAAGTTAAACCTGGATGAGAAAGAACATAATATGTAAATGTGACAGAATTTATATTAGCAACCCTTTTAAGATTCCTAAAACATGGGCACAGGAAGGAGATTTATTCATAAATACTGCAATGTTTTGAATTTTACTTGAAGAGACTATTGTTTTATCACAGAACATACTTAAAGGAGAAAGACTTTGTAAGCAGAGTAGGAAAAAAATCACTGTCATGACAGTAGTAAGAAGGGGTGTGTGTGTGTGTGTGTGTGTGTGTGTGTGTGTGTTCTCTTCTGACTTTAATCTTTCTCTCTGGACTTTTGACAGCTGGAAAAAGGTTTTATTTTTGTTTTTGGAACTTGCTTGCCAAATGGGGGGTCTTTGAACCATCACTGCTCTAACTCTGCCAACCACAGCATTCAGAGCTAAATATTTTAATTTGTTTTAAAACTATACAAAAGTAAAACAATAAACTGTGTGGGCAGTGAAGTGGAGAGGTCAGTGTCAATCCTGAGGACACAGATGGCTATTAGTAAGGTAGGCATGCAATGCCCATCTCTTTCTTTTCCTTCCTTTAATCCTACAAAAGATCCCAGGCAACTGAGGCTGAATTTATTATTATTTTTTTTTTATTCTTTAACCATTTACTATGATCTCTGAACAGCAATCTGATCAGAAGTTTGATTTTTCTTCACTTTATATTTTTCTTGCAACATCCAATGCAACACCTTGCCCATAGTAATTGATGTATACAATCAGTTGCATTGGTTTAAATTCAAATGTGGTCAATTTAAGACAAGCTGTATTGTTTAAGAGACCACCTATAGAGAAAGACAAGTAGAGGCCTTTTGTAAACACTTTTAAACATCATGAAGAACATTTAATGGACTTAATTCTTAAAAAATGCACCTCCCTGAAATTCACTGTTTGTATACTTAAGAGGCAATTCACACCACAAAGAACTAGGAATCACACTAAAGTCCTTCTCACCTTACCACCTCTCAACACAAATATTAGTATGCTGACATTCCATTTTCTCTTGGATCCAGGGCAATGTATGATAAAATCATGAGGAAAGGTGAGGCAGTTGAATGAAATTGAGAAATTAAGGAAAAAAGCTTTTTTTCTTTAAATTGCGTTTATATTGAGAGGACTTAGAAGGGATGTAACTAGTGTGTCACCCCGGACCCTGAACCAATCAAAGCAAAGAACAATATTTCTTTTTTTTTTTTTCCCTAACTTTCCTTCCATCTTTCTTCCTTCCTTTTTCCTTGCTTCTTTTCTTTTTTCCTTTACAAAACATTTACTGATGAACCTACTATGTACCAGGTAATATAATAGATATTAAATATCTTGATACGTGTTCAGTAAGGGGACAGTTTTGCATTTACAAATTCAAATTCAACAAATACTGAATACAAATCTGCCATGTTAGGGTCTCCATTAAACTTTGGAGACTGGTAAACTTTGGAGATACACTCCTTATCCTCATATAATTTGGTGTCTAAACCTAAGCAGTGAGAGTTTAAAATTCTGCAAAATAAG
This sequence comes from Mustela lutreola, assembly GCF_030435805.1. Lineage (NCBI taxonomy): Eukaryota > Metazoa > Chordata > Mammalia > Carnivora > Mustelidae > Mustela > Mustela lutreola. The sequence goes on from NC_081302.1 coordinate 48,243,192, forward strand.
CTTACTCAGAGTCAGTGACAAAGACTGAGAGTCATGACTCTAAATTTACTATATGCGCCACTTATTTTACTCTAAATGCTAATTAACATTGTTTTAAGAGAAAAGACAATATCACTCATTAATCAATGGTTCTGATATTATTCATGATTTTCAAAGAGGTGAAGATATAGATCTGGATGGAGTTAGAGTCATTCCAGGAGTCAATGAAAATCAGTCTGTGTAAGGCTATTGCAGTATGCTATATAGTTTAACCATGGGTCTCCATCAGACTTTTTTTTCCCCATTTTATTATATATATTACAAATATACAATGAAATTGAAAGAATTGTAGAGTGAATAACCATACAATTACCATCTAGATTCCAAAATTATAAATATTTTCATGTATTTGCTTTAGCTTCTTTTTTAAAGTGGGACTTTTGGCTAAAAATAAAATTGTAAGAATCAAAAACAGACAATCATGTCCAGAGCAATGCTATAACCGTATTAGACCATCATTGTGTCATAGAAAATCTAATGGAATCAATGACAGCTTTGTTCAGAAATGAATGCTGATGGATTTGCACAACAGATGATATTCAAAATTTTTGTGCCCATTGCAATCAAATCATGACAGAAAAATATCACATGTTAAGGGAGAAAAAAGTGGTTTTAACTACCTTGGCATATAAATGCAGAAACTGAATTAACAATGTTTACTCCCCTTTTGATTAAGATTTCATTATGTGCTGTGGGGACAAATCCTACAAAATCAAATTAAATTAAAATACGAGTTCAATGGAAATGAGTAAGGTTTTTTTTTTTTTTAATGACATATTATGATTTCCTCCCCACACTATTATCTTCATCAACAGAGCAATTATATTTAAAATTATTTAGTTCTTTGCAAATGGCATTTATACTTGCTACTATTATATTTTACAAATATTAGCTTAATGTCACACAAAAGAATTGCAAAAAAAAAATAGTTTTGTGTAGTCAAAGGAAACATACCTAGAAATTTGCAGAGTTGCATTCTAGACAATGATCTCTGAGTTTCTGGTTCTGCAAACCTCTGGGTGTCAGCTTTCTTACTAATTGTTTTCTACCTTTAAAGGGAGGGAATGACTCAGAGTGTATGTGTGTGTGTGCATGTATGTAATTAAAAGAGACAGAAAGAGAGAAAGAAAAAGGGAATGAATGGAATTCTCAGTTTCCCCTAGTTGGTACTCAAATCACCTCTCTGGACAGCTGTGGTCTCACTAAGGAGATCAGAAGGATGTGGATTTTTCTGTAGGAGTTCTGGGGTTTGATTAAGAAGGGTAGGTCATCTTTTGTTATCCTGTCTTGACTTTACTGAAGGAAAATTTTTAAAGCCTAGTACAGGTCTCCTCCAAGTGAATTTCTCTGTTTACAGGACCACAGAGCATTAGTTTGGCCAAGGTTAACTCTTTTTTTAAAACATGACCTTCACAAGGCTTCAACTCTATCAACTCTGTCTTACCCGTCCAGACCACCAGCCTCCATTGGTTGGTTAGGAATGGAATCCCAAAGCTCTGTGGTTTTTACTCAGGCTTTTTATTTTAACTTAGGATTCAGTCACTTCCTCTCTTTTTCTTAACTTCCAATAAAAATACAAATGTTTTTGAATACAAACGTTTGCACTACTTCTCTCATCAATTCTGATAGATATGTTTTTCATACAGACCCATTAATTTATTCTATATCATTCCTCATACTACCAGCCTTGCAGTTTTTGGATGACCTGCAAATAAAACAAACAGCACTACAAAAATAAGATGGATTATATATCCAAACATGGCAATCATCATATAACTTCTGGAACTGAAAAAGTTATTCCCTAATTGTCTAAAGAGGGCTGCAGATGTGATCTCCATAGATAATGTCAAGAAGAAAGGTAATTCAGCAGTCTGACTAACTACAAAGACAACACTGCCCAGGTGTTGACCCATGGGTACCAATGCCCAAAAGATCCCAGATTCCAAATGAATTTGCAGTATCTAACTGTAGAACAAGAATGACAATACAAATATCCACTGACATAGTATTTAGTATGTAGCAGACATTATTTTTTTTAAGGATTTTATTTATTTATTTGTCAGAGTGAAAGAGAAAGCACAAGCAGGGGGAATGGCAGAGCAGGAGAAGCAGACTCTCTACTGAGCAAGGAGGCCAATGCAGAGCTTGATCCCAGGGCCCTGGGATCATGACCTGAGCCAAAGGCAGATGTTTAACCAACTGAGCCACCCAGGTATTCCTGTGGCAGACATTTTCTAAGTTCTTTATAGATTTTAGCTTATTTGATGTCCCCAAACTCAGAGGATTACATGTTACATTTGAGAAAAATGAAATAGATAAAGTAATTTGCCCAATTAAGATCAGACAGATAGGAAATTGTAGGTCCCAGATTTTGGAACAAAGATGTTTGTTCAGAATTCTCATTCCTAAATAGTTTAAGACTATATTAAAATTTTTGATCTTGCAGTTACTATAATAGAGTAATGTCAAAATTTCTGACCCATAATATTTCGGTCTTTTCATATTTATCTTGCCTGGTTCCTTTTTTTTGTTTTTGTTATTTAACTCCTTTTAAATGACAAATCCTCTTCAATATCATCCAGTTACAAGGGTGCCTGGGTGGTTCAGTGGGTTAAAACCTCTGCCTTCGGCTCAAGTCATGATCTCAGGGTCCTGGGATTGAGCCCTGCATAGGGCTTTCTGCTCAGCAGGGAGCCTGCTTCCCCCTCTCTCTTTGCCTGCCTCTCCACCTACTTGTGATCTCTGTCTGTCAAATAAATAAATAAAATATTATATATATATATATCATACAAATTCATTTAATAATAATAATATTCAGATATTTGGAAATGTAATATCTGATAAAGAATTAGTAACCAAAATCTATAAAGAACTTATCAAACTCTACACCCATAAAACAAATAATCAGATATTTTCCAAAGAAGACATCCAGATGGCCAACAGACATGAAAAGATACTCAACATGACTCATCATCATTAAATAGAAATCAAAACTATAATGAGATACCACCTTACACCTGTCACAATGGCTAAAATTAACAACACTGGAAACACAAATAACAAAATGGAACTACCCTAAGACCCAGCAATTGTATGACTAAATATTCACCTAAAGGATACAAAATATTTGTTCAAAGGGGCACATGCACTGTGATGTTTATAGCAGCATTATCAGCAACAGCCAAAGTATGGAAAAAGCCCAGGTTTCCATTGACTGATAAATGGATAAAGAAGAGAGGGTATATATCTACAATGGAATATTACTCAGCCATCAAAAAGAATGAAATCTTGCCATTTGTAACAATGTGGATGCAATAAGAGTGTATTATGCTAAGTGAAATAAGTCAGTCAGAGAAAGACAAATACCATATGATTTCAGTCATATGTGATTTTTAAGAAACAAAACAGATCCATGTAGGAGAAGGAGAGGAAAAAAAGAGAGGGAAGAAAACCATAAGAGACTCTTAACTATAAAGAACAACCTGAGGGTTGCTAGATGGGAGGAGAATGGAGGATGGGCTAAATGGATCAATGATTGGTATTAAGAAGGGCACCTGTTATGGTGAGCACTGGGTGTTATATGTAAGCGATGAATCACTAAATTCTACTCTTGAAACAAAAAACAAAAACAAAATCCAAAGAACAAAAACGGAAATAAAAGACATTTGCCAAGAAAAATTTAAAAGGACTACTTCTTGAAGCTATTTCCTCTTTATAGAAAATTGAAAGGAAGTTATAGAGATAGCTTATGTAATCCCTCTTCCTCCCTCACCCACACGCACAGCCTCCCTGATTATCAACACCTGCCATAAGAGTAGTACATTTGTTGCAATTGATGGACCACTATGACACATCATTATCACCCAAAGTCCATAGTTTACAGTAACGTCCAGTCTTGGTGGGCTTCAAAAAAGACATGATGACATGTATTCACCATATATAGTATCATATATATCACCATAATGAATTATAGTATCATAATATCATATCTACCATATAGTATCATTATTTTCACTGCCCTAAAAATCTTATGTGCTTCAGCTCTTCAACCCTCCTCCCCACAACGGCTCCTCCCCATAGTTCTGCCTTGTCAAGAATGTCATATAGTTGGAATCATATAGTATACAACCTTTTCTGATTGTCTTTTTTCACTTAGTAATAGGAATTTCAGGCAACTCCATGTCTTTTCAAGGCTTGATAGTTCATTTCATTTTGGGGATGAATAATGTTTTGTTGTCTAGATGTACCGCAGTTTATATATCCATCACCTACTAAAAGATATTTTAGTTGTTTCTGAGTTTGGGCAGTTATGAATGAAACAGCTAACAACAAGCAACAAGAACAATAGATATTGAAAGTCTCATCCATTACTCTATTTTACAAATCAGAATTTCTACTGCTTCAAAAAGCTATGGATTCCTTTTTAGGCAAGTAGAATGACCCACATTTATAATAAAGATAACAGATCTATTATTTAGATTATCTCAGATCTAAAAGAACTGTCCACAGTAAATGAATGACTTTGGGCCACATGTTCTTTCCTCCAAATATTTATTTTGGCAATCATAATAAACAAACAGATCATGAAATTTGAAATCCTTTCAGTTTAGCATATTAGTGTATTTATTCAGACTCCAATTTTGTCTGTAGCTTTTAGGTATCTTGAAAAAATCCTCAAAAATTCTCCCATCACTTAAAAAAAATAAAAAGAGGGGCACCTGGGTGGCTCAGGCAGTTAAATATCTACCTTTTGTTCAGGTCATAAACCTGGGGTCCTGGGATCCAGCCCTTCATCGGGTTCCCTGCCCAGCAGGGAGCCTGCCTCTCCCTCTGCTGCTCCCTCTGCTTGTGCTGTCCTGTGTGTGCTCTCTCTCTCTCAAACAAATGAATAAAATCTTTAAAATAAATAAATAAAAATAAAAAGATAAAGTAGCACACAACTTATATATCCTTATGTACATTATGAAATAATTTCTAAATATCAAAATAAAAGCTGTTATGCAATGAAATGTATATGAATGACTGTTAGGCAGCATTTCTCCAAACTCCACGATATACCCTTCATCTCTGAAACCCACATCTGCACCGAGGAGTCAAAGCCTCTCCAGAGAGCCCATACCATAGGTGCAGTTGAAATCCTGATTCTGCGTCCATCCTCCAGGCTGACTTCATTGTTATCCCAGAAATATCACTTCATGAGCTGATATCATCCACCATCTTCATAAAAATTCAAAAATCTTCTACAAATGAAACAAAACCAGAACAATCCACAAATTAGCAGTGAGGAAGAAATTTATGTACCTAAATAAATTGTATAACAATCTAGTAATAGGGTTTCATAACCTATGTTTGCAAGGAGAAACAAAGGTTTCTTGAAAGGAACAAAAAATTACATTTTGTGATGCTGAACGGTTCAATGGAAACAATAACAAATGCTACTATATTTAACATAAATCACATAATAGTAAGATATAGTAAAATTTTCACACTGAATTAAGATTACAAGGTAAATATTTCTCCAGGTTTCAGAATATATTTGATTTAGAATTTTGTGAGTAGATATATGTCACATTCCCAACTTTGTTATATGAATTATTCAAATATATTCTATCACTTCCTATAGAAGATTCTATGACATAATAATGCTAACTGTCACTTACCGAGGACTTACTAGTGTGAAATGTCATTTTAAGCATTTTATGTATCTTATAATTAATAAGATGATTTAATAAAGTGATTATTCAGTCACCCTATGAAATATGCACCATTGTAATTCCTGCCTCACAAATGATTGAATGGAAGTACAGAAAGGATAGATAAGTGGTTTGCCAAATTTACAAAGCTACTCAGTGACAAAACCAATTTTTCAAGCTCAGGAAGCCTATGTTAATCTCTCCCATGAATATGAAATAAGATGTGCTTTAAACTACTGGTTTTACCATATGGTAAATCATTACACACATAAAAAATTCTATTTTTAAATACTTGATAAGCATTGTAAAATGGGCACTATGCTCAAGTAAATTTATTTTCTTAGGTTTACACTTTATCCTTATAATTTCTTTTTCTGTCTGGATTTAATGTTTTGTTTTGTTTTGTTTTGTTTACCAAATAATAAATGTTTAGTTTTCAAATATGACAATAAAAATTTCTTAAAAAGAAAAATGGAATTATCAGAATTATAAACATTAAAATATAGCTTTGTATATTTTTCTAACATTTTGCTTTATAGGATATTTTTTCTTCACTAGTGCTATATACATGAATAATTCAGAACTTAATTCTACTTGAAAATGAGTCTTGTGAAGGCAAGTTTTTGTTTTTTAGGTTAATTTTTGTTTCCCATGCCTAGAAAAAATAACTTGGCAAATAACTACTGAATGAACTTGTTTTCCAGTGAACTTAAATTAATCTTCGTTTTAAATTACTCTTTGCCATTTTTACCAGTTCCTCCTATTCTTTTGAACTTTACTCTCATTTTATTTCTTTATTCCTCACTCCAGTGAAGTAAGGTAGGTGAATCTGTAGCTTTATAAATAATATTTTCTTTGTATGTTTCCTTTTAGTTAAGTCTTCTCTTATTTCTCCACAATTTTTATTGTTTTTATTTTGCATTGGGGGAGGGAGAGTTCAGGTTACAGCTACTTATTTTTTTGTCCCATTTATTCTCATTTCCATATCCCTTTCCCACTCCCTACCCATAGCAACCATTCCTATGAATTTAATATATTTATTTTTGTATGTATCCTTATAAAATTTATAACTTTGTTTTATATGTAGAAAAAAATAGTGGCATTGTTATATTGCATTCTGTTTTTAAATTTTTTTACTTATTTACATATGCTAATGAGCCACCCATCTGGATATATATACACCCTCTTCATTACTTAAGATGACTGAATCATACTTCTCAACCACTTTTGGTTTTCTCCCCCTCCATCCTCAGAATATTACAATCAAATCATTATCTTCACAAACAGTCCTACATTTAATATCCTTAGGCATTCTATCCATTTTGTGTATATTTTATTACATATTCTATATATTTTGTTATCATAAATAGATACTTTTTTAGTAGATTTTCTCTTGGTTCTCTTCTGTATCTGAGTTTAATATTTTATTATTATATTATATAAAAATAAACTTGGAAGGGCCATCAGGATAGAGTGGATATGACATAATAAGACTTAATATTTTTTAGGAGTTCCATTATTCAGTTAAATTCTCCTCACTAAATCCAATAGTTACTATCAATTATTCTTTAATGACATGGAAGAGAACAGGGTACATGTGTCCTTATCCTAAAACAGAAAATTAAAAATAGAGATAAAACTGTGATTCAGTGTTCAGGAAAAAGAATTGAATTACACCTATAAAAGCTAGTTTAACCTTTCCAGAGCAGTTTAGTTATGTCTACATGTAGTTACAAACTCATGTTTACTCCGTGATAAGCTCTTGAACATTCTTGTGTCCTGTGATCTATATATAGTTTGGGAAAATAATTGCTAGGGCAAAGATAATTTAAATACCAAGTTATTCATGTTTGTTGAAGTGTGCTCAAACCGTTGTTGAAGTCCCATTAAATAAATATTGAAGTATTGCATCAATCCTGGTTCCTTTAAAACCATAAAAACTATTATATAAAGAGAGGTTGCTTTAATACTTCCACTAGAGGCACCTGGGTGGTTTAGTTGGCTCTTTGGCTCAGGTCATGATCCCAGGGTCCTGGGACTGAGACCAGGGTGGAGCTCCATATTGGGCCCACCCTCAGCAGGAAGTCAGGAAGTCTGCTTAAGGATTTTCTATCTCCTCCTCCCCCTTCCCTCCTACCGCTCATGCTGGCATGATATCTCTCTCTCTCTCTCTCTCTCTCTCTCTCGTGCGCACGCTAATAAATAAATAAATCTTAAAAAAAAAAAATTCTACTAACAAAATTTTTGACCAAATATAAAATGTTACAAGGGAGTGAGGATATAGGTGATTACTGGCTTAACATGGGAACAAATTTCTTCCCTCCTACCGCTCATGCTGGCATGATCTCTCTCTCTCTCTCTCTCTCTCTCTCTCTTCTCGTGCACACGCTAATAAATAAATAAATCTTAAAAAAAAAAAAATTCTACTAACAAAATTTTTGACCAAATATAAAATGTTACAAGGGAGTGAGGATATAGGTGATTACTGGCTTAACATGGGAACAAATTTCTTCCCTCCTACCGCTCATGCTGGCATGATCTCTCTCTCTCTCTCTCTCTCTCTCTCTTCTCGTGCGCACGCTAATACATAAATCTTAAAAAAAAAAATTCTACTAACAAAATTTTTGACCAAATATAAAATGTTACAAGGGAGTGAGGATATAGGTGATTACTGGCTTAACATGGGAACAAATTTCTCTTTGTTTCACTACTACTTCAAAATAATGATTTCTACAATATCTGGAATGGTTTTGCTGGAATTGTTTTGCTGAAATGGCTCCTGTGATTCATTCCTAGTCAGGTTCACAGGCCCAAACTTACTGATAATCTGCCAACAGATCACATTCCCACACAGCCTTATCTTTAATACCCTTCTATCAATATTGCGCACCAATGATACCGAAGTAGAAAAACATGTTTGGGCTAAACAATACTGTTCATTTAGGTGAAAAAAAAAAAAAATAGAAAGGAAGGGAGGAGATGTGTAGAAGTAAGACTAAACTCAGGAGATAAAGAGCACATTCCATTGAATTTGTTCACTCAGATACTAAAGACACCAAAAAATATTTCACCAAATTTTGTTCCATGCATTTATTTATAAGCCAGATACAACAACAACCAATTACTTCTATTTCTGCCCAGCCTCCCTCCCCCTACAGGCAGGACTTTATTTACAACAAAGAAAACAAATAACATACACACATGTATAAACTACAATGAACAAGTTCACTGACATTTCTAAAATAGAGAGAAAATTCTTTACATGCAGGATGTTCTTCAGAGTCAAATAAAGGTTGGGGTGAGGGGAGAAGACAGAAAGTAGATCAAGGATGGAGAAGCAAGAACCAGTATGTTAGGTGTTCTCTGAACTAGCAGTAAGTTCCTGACTTCAGACCAAGCCATAATAAAAATGATTAGCTTGCATTATAGTGTTACTAATAACTGAACCCTTATTATCAGGTCTTTCCAAAAAATATGCAAGTTTAAATGCTATGTCTTTGTTTTATTTTTATCAGAATTATGCTGCAGGATTTCTTTTCCTTCAGTGCCTGTGGTTCTTGGTCACGCTGCTTAGAATAATGAAAAGGTAGACCAGAGTGGTGGGATCCCAGGGGGTTGACCCCGGAATTTCTAAGTCTAGGGGGTTTTATGAACTTGTTGGCCGCTGTTTTTATCTGAGTAACCCTCCCTGCACCTGTCATCCAATCAGGTTTTTTTTTTCTTCTAGCTATCACGTGGGAAAGGGTGGAGGGCTCCTTCCAGGATGGTGTAAAATCCTCTTAAGGGTGGTCTCCTCTTAGGGCAGGACACCTGGTCCTGCCTGACTTTCTTTCAACTATCCATCAATTACTGAATGTTTATATTTGAAAAACGTTATTAAAATATACTGGTTGGTTTACTTACCTACATTATTTATACCTCATTTGGACAAATGTTGAGTTGGTTTTTATTACATTGTGTCGATGCAAACAAAGTAGTGGGGGAAAGGCCAGTTGCATTAAAACCTGGTGAGAGTAATCCAAGATGTAGATAGCCCATACAAAAAGGATGGAGAATTCTTTGGATGTGATAGGGCCAGGGCACCCTCTAAAGAGTATAATTCACTATAATCCAAAAGGCAAGTCTAGGCCCAATAATAATACATGTGAAAAAAGTTGATTATAAGTGGGCCTGTAAGATGACTAGATAATTGGCTACATTTAGGGGCTGGCTTCTTGAGGAAACATAAGAAATGGACATCAAAGAAGTAAGTACTGAATGTGAGGAATTTACTATGACATTTCTTGACATTAATGAGGATTTGAGTGAAGTGGTGGAAGGTGATGGTCCTGCTAATAAAACGTACATAAATTTGCTTTTATGTAAAAACAGGGAGCAAGCAGTTATACATAAAACCATCAAGTTAAAATCACTTAAAAATATGAACATTTATTTAATAACTACTTTTAAAAGGTTTAATAGGCTTAAAAAATTATAACTTTTTTAAGCCTTATAAAATCGTCCCAATTTACAAATAAGGAAACTGAGACCAGGGAGTATAAATTGCAAAAAGCCATGCAGCTGATACATCACAGAGCTACAATTGAATCTAGGCAATTTAATGATGGTATCCATGATTTTAAGCTACCAAACTGTGAGCTGGGTTGAACACAATTATCTAGATAGGTCAGGGAATTGAAGAGACAGTATCATCTGTCTTCTAGCTAAAGCAAGATATTAATGGGAATAAACAGGCCTATATGGCCATACATCTATTTACCTGTGCACACAGAGCAGAGAAGAACATGACTAAAAGCCTTCCACAGAATGTCCTTCTCCCTTTTCATATGTCCATTTCAAAATCACCCTTCCCTTCACTTTAGCAGTGAGGTTTCCATTCAGCTCTTAGGTTGTATGTTTTTAGCTTGGGGAAAGCAATTTTGTGGTTATCAAAGAGCCTGAGATCTTTCAGAATTTCTCTTCTGATAACACTTTCAGCATTTTCTAAACTGTCACAAATAAAAGAATGAATAAAGCTGATTTTTCTTAAGCAATCTTTGTTAAAATCAAGCATGATCTTAATAACTTCTTTCTTACATATAAAGCCCAATGTTCTCTTTTACATCTTAAAGTTCCTTAACATGTTTCCTATTCTCATTAGTTATCAGCTGCTTCCGGAATTTTCTCTGTCAAGCACATCTTTCTTCTGTGTGATCTCAAACTCTGACTCTGAAGTTGAAAGCTGTTGTTCACTGTCATTCTTGGCTCTTGCTCCCCATTGGTAGTTGGTACCTCAGTGTAATCAAATGGTCTCAGAAAGATCATTTTAACCACAGAGTGGGAGTATACCGTAGGAGTTAAAAATGCAGAAGTTGGAGCTAGACTGGCTTGGGTTTATCAGTTCCTAGTTCTTTCTCATTGAAAAGTTTAATCTTTCCATTCCCAAGGTCCCATATGAAAAATGAAGATAATTCTAACACCCTACCACACTGAATTGTTTTGAAGATCAAATGAGTTTGTGTGTGTAATATCTTTTTTTTTTTTTTTAATAGAGAGAGAGAGAGAGAAAATGAGTTGGGGGGAGGAACAAAAAGAGAGGTGGGGGCTGGACCTCAGGACCCTGAGATCATCACCTTGAGGTCATGAACCCAGCCCAAATCAAGTCCAGTGCTTAACCAACTGAGCCACTCAGATGTGCGTAAAGCAGTGCTCTAAACGATTTGCCTGACATAAATGTGTTTAGTAAGTGTTTGCTGTTATTATTAATAACAAAATGTGTCAGTATATAAGACTTATGAGAGAAATTTTATAATTAAAAAGTATTAATTAATTGTGAACATGTTCCTTTGAAAAATTCAGCTGCTTACTTCCATTTCACCTTACTTTAATTGTCTGTTAATCTTTCTAAATGTCCCCATGCTCTTTTGTTTCATAGTGTTTTCTGTTTATTTAATAATTATAAATTAGTTTGCAAATTATCCATTTATTTAATAATAATAAATTAGTTTGCAAATGATTAAAGAGACTTTTTTAAAACGGTAAAGGTTTTAATCTAAACTAAAGGTACTATTTCAAACAGAAGTGGGCACAAGATGAGATTTTAAATAATTTAAAATATAGTTAAAACAAAATTAACCATAAAAGGTGTGATAAGATCATTTAATAGCTGTTAATCTAAATAAATATGCTTTTAATCATCAAGTGCCATTTAATTAACCTGCAATAACTGGCTTATTAAATTTAAATTAAATCATTATATGAGACACTTCATTTAAATTGTGCATGAATGTAATATTTTCCTACTATTCTGTACTTACTTGGGTTGTCAGATTCACTGAAATGAAGGCTATTGAGAGAATTTTTTAATTCAAACTTCTCATATATCCTTATTGGAAATTTTATATTTTTACTTTATACGCATTAAGAACTCTTCTTTAAGAAAAAAAAAAGATTTTATTTTATTTATTTGAGAGAGAAAGAGTGACTTTGAGAGAGAGAGAGAGAGTACAAGCTGGGGGAGAAGCAGAGGGAGAAAGAGAAGCAGGTTCCCCCATAATCAGGAAGCCTAATGCAGAGCTCCATCCCAGGACTGTGGGATCATGACCTGAGCTGAAGGCAGACGCTTAACCCACTGAACCACCCAGGCACCTCTTTAAGTACTCTTCCTTTAAGGCAGTCATTTAGAAGTCTAAAACAATATGAAAACTATGAAAAAAAAAAACAGGAAAGAAAACAAACCTAGAAATTTTGCAGTTAATTGTTTCACCTTACTGCTTCCAATATATATCTATATATGTTTTATAGAGACATTTATAGATATAAAAATAGATTTTTTTTTTTAACTTTTAATCCAATACTGTTGTTGTGAATTGTGTTGCTCAGGTTGTGAAGGTGTTTGAGTTTCATCATTTGTTTTCCTTGCTTTGGCTCTATAATCAACCATTTACTTCTTCAAGGAACTCTAATTCATTTGTTGGAGAATATATTTATAAATCAAGATCTGGGTGTTGAGTGTGCTTGCTACTGGAGTGCCACTGCTTCGAGGCTTTCTTGACTAAATGAGGTGATAAATATCTATATATTAACCCCTGCATACACATATCTATATGTATTTATGTATTTGCATATGCATTTAAGAAAACACACATGTATTCATACTAATACTAGAGAATCCAACCCAATCAAATGGCAGGATTTATTTTGGCATTCTTCTTCTTTGGGGTGTTTTTGCTTTTTATTTAATTTTGTATATATATATTTTTTTAAGATTTTAATTAATTATTTGACAGAGAGAGACACAGCAAGAGAGGGAACACAGTCAGGGGGAGTGGGAGAAGGAGGAAACGCTTCCCACTGAGCAGGGAGCCTAATGCGGGCTCTAACCCAGGACCCTGGGATCATGGTCTGAGCCCAAGCAAATGCTTAACAACTGAGCCACCCAGGCACACCTAGTTTTGGGGATTTTTTTCCTTTTGAAAAATTTTTCTTAGGCAATAAAAAAATCTTGCTCCATGATTTTTTTTTTTAATATCAAGAATTCCTTTTGGTATGTTAAGTACATTGCCTAAGCCATGTTAACAAAAAATTTACCTGGATATAATTTTGTAGATTGTTTCCTTAAAACATCTTTAAGAGTATCACTTCCCAACATTTAATTATATTTTAGACTTATCTTTCAGACTACTGAAATACATCTGAAAAGCTTTTTTGTTTGTTTGTTTATTTGTTTTTTTTTAACTACTATGGGGTAAAACTCATGAGCTTTTGCTTATTAATGAATTGGTGAAATAAGTAATTTTTAAGTAGTAATTTCCCCCCTCAAAATTAGATAAACAGCTAGATACAGAATGACAGCCTTCGAAAAACAAAAGACTATATGTAAGTCAATATAAAATTTAATTGATTTATAGGAAAATAAATTTCCTTCCTTTGTATTTGTGGAATCTTTTTCTTTATCCTTCAATATCATCAGCAAATATATGTGTTATATTTTCCATTACTTTTTCTTGGTAATCCAATGACCAGTTTGTTTTAAATATTCAAATATATCTTCTTCCTCAAAAAATGATCTTTTTTCTGTGATAATTTGTTTTATCATAGCAGTTTTTTTTCTTGCTCAAATTTGAAGTATCTGATCAATCACCTAGAATTTCTTATAATATCTTTTGGACTGGTTTTCTCTCCATGCTTGCCAGTGCTAACTACAAAGAAATGATTTCTTGAATAATTTCAATAACAAAACTTATAAATTTAAAATTTTATAATATCTCTTTTTATAATATGGGAAAACATATCCTCTGACTTGTTAGCAGGATGGGAATCTTTTGAAATCAATTTCTTTTCAAATGTCTTTGTTTTTTTAACCTATATTTATTCAGAAAAAGATCATATGATTGCCCAGTTATAAGTACTGAGAATACCTCCAATTTTAGGCTTGGGGATTTTTTTTTGGGGGGGGTTGTTTGCACGATTTTGTATGTTTTTTTTTAAGATTTTTAAAATAATTTTTAAATAATCTCTACATCCAACAGGGCCTCAAACTCCCAACTCTAGTTCGAGTCACATGCCCTACCCACTGAGCCAACAGGCACCCCCAGTTTCAAGATTTGTATGTTAAGAGCTTCAGGCTTGCCATTCTGCCATCCCTAACAAATACAAAGCTGAGCAGACTGAAAAATCAACAACTCCTCTTGGAGAGAAGTGGGGGACACAGGGAAAACTGCTGCCCAGGAAACCACAGAGAGACAGACAGACATAGGGAGTTGCAGATTGTCAGAGAAGAAATTCACAAGCAAAAACTGCCATAAGCCTGGTGCTAAAGAGTAGGAAAACCTGAACTGTAGTTGAGGGATTTCTATAGACTCACTGTGGATGATTCTGAGTGTTAAAAATTCTAAGAGGACCCAGATATAGGAGAGCACCCATGTATTGTGGGATTTGCCTCCAGGAGCTTGACCAGATTACAAGGCATACCAAAAGGAAAAAAAAAAAAAAAAAATATATATATATATATATATATATATATATATATATGTTTGAAGAGACAGAACAAAACAAGGCAAGAACATTGGAATTATCATACAGGAATTTAATCTGATTAATATGTTAAGGGCTCTTATGGCTAGACAGCATGCAAGAACAGATGAACAGTGTAAGCAGAGATAGAAATTCTAATAAAGGACCAAAAGAAATGCTAGACATAAGAAAACAAACTAAAGGAAATGAAGAATATCTCTGATGTGCTCATTAGCAGACTGGAAACAGCCAAGGAAAGAAAGACTGAGCCAGGAGATTTATCCATAGAATCCTCAAAAATCAGAGTAGAGATAACATAGACTGAAAAATACAGACCAGAATAACAAAGGACTATGGGGCAATGATAAAAGGTGTAATGTATGTGTAATAGAAATTCCAGAAAAAGAAATGCCAGGAACAGAATAAATGCTAGAAACAATAAAGACTGACAATTTCCCTTAAATTGATGTCAAACACCAAAACACAAATCCAGGAAGCTTACAGATCACCAAGCAGGATACATGTTAAAAACTATACCCTGCATATCATTTTCAAACTACGGAAAATGTAATTTTATCAAAAATAAAGACTAAATCCTGAAAGAATCCAGAGAGGAAACATCTTAACAATAGAAGAGGAAAGATAAGAATTACATCCAACTTCTCAGAAACTCTGCAAGCAAGAAGAAAATGGAGGAAAGTAGCTCAAGCATTGAGAAAATGGAGTAAAGTAGCTCAAGTGTTGAGAGAAAAAGAAAAGACCCACTAACCTAGAATTCTATCCCCTGTGAAATTATCATTCAAAAGTAAAGAAGAAATAATAACCTTCTCAAACAAAAATTGAGGGCACCTGTTGCCAGTAGACATGCCTTACAAGAAATGTTAAAAGAAGTTGTAGAGAAAGGTAACATGATTAGGTTAGAAACTCAGATCTACTTAAAATATAAAAGAGCATAGAACAAGGAATAAGTGAAAGTGAAATAACACATATCTTTTCTTACTGTTGGTTGATCTAGGAGATAACAGTTTGTTCGAAATAATACCAACGATGTATTTGTGTGTAAATGTATTTATCATATATTATATATGTGTCCTTAAGTGTATTTATACATAACTTAAATGGATGACAGCAATGATACAATAGAGGGAATGGAGGAAATAGGATTATTTTGTGATTGTATGTAATCACAATACCTGTGAAGTGGTATAATGTTTGAAAGAGTACCAGGATTAGCTTTAAATGTAAATTGCAAACTCTAAGGCAAGCACTAGAAAAAATTTTTTTTAAAAATTATGTATGATTGATATGCTAAGAAAGGAGAGAAAAATGGATCATATAAAATGTTCAGTTAAAGCTATAAAAGGTGGAAAAGTGAAAGGCAAAAATTGGAACAATGAACAAAAGCATCAAAAAGAAAGCAATAATCCATTTGATAGATATTAATTCAACTAATCCACTTAAGTCAGTAATCACTTTGAACTTCTGTGGTCTAAATATACCAACTAAAAGGCAGGGATTCTAGGGAATCAGAAAACACAATCTAAGTATATGTTGTTCTACAAGAAACTCACTTGAATATAAAACATACAAATCAAAAGTAACTGAACAGAGAAAATATACCGTGTTAGCACTAATCAAAAGGAAGTTGGAGTAGATATACTAATTTCAGACAGAGCAGATTTCAAAGTAAGAAAAGTTATCTGGAATAAAGAATAACATTATATAGGGATAAAGAGATCAATCGTCCAAAAAGACATAAAATTCTTAATGGTTATGTTCCTAACAATAGAGTGTCAAAACTTCATAAGTCAAATAGTAATAGATTTGTGAAGAGAAATAGCTGAATCTATGATCTTCATTGGAGACGTCACCACCTCTCTCCCAGAAATGGACAAATAAAATAGGCAGAAAATTAGTAAGGACATGGTCATACCAAGAGATGCAGAATAAACATTTGACAAAATCTAACATCCATTAATGATAACTCCCAGTAAACTAGGAATGGAAGGGAACTTCCTCCACCCGTGAAAGACTATACACAAAAAACCTACTTAACACCACTCTTAACCATGTTGATCGTTGCATGTCATTAAACATTTATTCAAACAGAATGTACACCAAGAGTGAACTCCAATGTAGACTATGGACCTTAGGTGACTATGATGCGTCAATGTAGGTTCATCAGTTGAAACAAAAGTACCATTCTGGAGGGGTATTTTTAATTGGGGGGGGCTATATATGTGGGAGAGAGGGAGTATACAAGAAATTTCTGTACCTTTCCCTCAGTGTTATTGTGAATTTATTTATTTTTAAAGATTTTATTTATTTATTTGAGGGAGAAGGTGTGTGAGAACATGAGCAGAAGGAGGGGAAGGCAGAGGGAAAAGCAGACCCCTGCTGAGCAAGGAGCTGGACTCAGACTCCGGGCTCAATCCCAGGACCCTAGGATCATCACCTGAGCCAAAGGCAGACACTTAATCCACTGAGCCACCTAGGCACCCCTTGTTGTGAATTTAAAACTGTTCTAAAAAATTTAAGTCTAAATAAGACTAAACAAACAAAACCTGCAACTTACAAAAAAAAAAAAAGTTTTAAGGAGGGGGGTTTTGTTAGTTTATTTTTATTTTACCCCTCTTTCCCAATAAGGGTCATTTCTGTAATCTTCCAAATTTATCCCAAAAGAAAGAACATATATGCTATTATTTCAAAGTAAATTATATTTATAGTGTTATGGTATGTTAATGAGAAAGACAGATATACATGAAAGACAGAAATCCAAAGGATACAAAAACACTGATTTGAAGGGGTAGATGTACTCCAGTGTTCGCTCATTTATTTATTCATTTGCAACCTTATTTATAGCAGCATTATCAACAATAGCCAAATTATGGAAAGAACCCAAATGTCCACTGACTGATGAATAGCTAAAGAAGAGGCAGTACAAACACACACACACACACACACACACACACACACACACACTCACACGCACTATGGAATACTACTCAGCCATCAAAAAGAATGAAATTTTGGCATTTGCACTAGAGCTAGACAGTATAATGTTAAGTGAAATAAATCTGTCAGAGAAAGACAAATACCATATGATCTCATTCATATATAGAATTTGAGAAACAAACCAGAGGAACATAAGGAGAAAAAAAAAAAAAAAAAAGGGCGGGGGAACTGAGGTAGACCAAAAAAGAGACTCTTAATTATAGAGAACAAACTGAGGGTTGCTGGAGGGGAGATTGGAGGGGATGGGCTAAATGGGCCATGGGGATTCAGGAGGGCATTTGTGATGAGCACTGGTGTTATACGTAAATGATGACTCACTAAATTCTACTCCTGAAACTAATATTATGCTATATGTTAACTAACCTAGAATAAATAAAAATTTGAAATATTAAAAAAAAAAAAAAGGAATCCAAGAAACTCTCTCCTTTGCTCACCCTGAATTAATCATAGGCACATCACAACCTGTGAGATCAGGTGAGACACCTAGTTCTAGTTTTCCAATTCTTATGTCTAGAATAATGGCAGAACTAAAGGTCCCTATTGCATCCAGCCATTCCCCTCTTCTCAAGGACTGATGCACTATTTTCGGGTTTGATTTAGGCTTGTAAGTAGAAGGCCCACTACATAGAATCTAAGTGTCCCCTTCAATTTGCATTTACAGTCATAAATTACAAACTGTCAGGCATTGGAGTAGGTATTATTAAAGTTCCAACTATTCCCACTTGTCTTCTGTTGTGTATATAATCCTTGAGAACACTGTGGTGAATCAGGATTTCTTTTTTTTTTTTTTAATGAAACTTTATTTATGGTACTAGCATGAATCTCACAAGCAATCGACGATCTACTATAAGCTTTGTGAAAGAACGCATATACATTTGAATATGAAAGTTGAAGGGAGAAAGAAAATTTGGAATATATTGCACTTGTATATTACCATCATGTCGTTAAAAGGCTTAGAAAAACTCCTATAAAATGCTTGACTTTGAGAGTCTTCCTAGCGCTCCTGTCGGGATGATAACCACAATGGTTAGCCCCAGGCTACTGACCAATATGCTTGCTACGTAAGGTTGTGGCCAACTATACTTTTGAAAATGTCTACCAGAGCCAACAAGCTGTTATTTCTTAAAGTTAATAATGAGCACTATTACAATTACTTAGAAAAATATTTTAGTAAATATTGGGTACTTTCCACCTGCCTAGAACATTGTATTTGAAGTGAGCTTCTTGTGGACAGCCCAGAGTTAGGTTCATTTTTACTGCATGCCTCTGCGTCTTCCCCTCCATGCTGGGGATAAAGCAAACAGAAACCCCGAAAAACTCAACATGCCATACTTTGCATCCAAAGAAATTAAGCCAATGTGCTTCCTTCTCTCCAACTTCCAGAGACTTCTTTTGTTTGTATTATAAATAATATCTGTGATTTTTAATGCTACTTATCAGCCGAAGTAGGAAACGCTATGTCAACTTCATCTTCCCAGCAGCAGAAAAATGTTATTTAAAAAACAACAACAACAACACTTTTTTGTGATGAGGGTAGATAGAGGAAAAACCTGTTTTTTATCTCACTGTTCTAAAATAACTTTTCCACAAACATTACACTTATATCATGCATGACATAAAGTTAGAATACAGACAAGAAAGAGAAGATGACATATGGGACAAAAATGTTTGTTGATTGGGATATGTGATTAAATATGTGATTAAAAATACTCCATCATCCCAAACTCTCTGGAGCACACATAGAGAAGTCCATCTACAAAATGTCCTTCTTTCAAATAGGAGGCATTGGACTATAAATAAAGAGGAAACTGAAATTAACAGTGGTTTAAATCATATAGCAAGTGATTGTCAGTAACGAGAAGCCAAAGGTAAGCTGTCCTGAGTTTTTGATAGCACAACAATGTCATCAAGGACCCAGGCTTTTTCCTGACCTTCTACTCTGAATTCCCAGTGTGTCTTCTTTCATTTTCATGGCTGCAGACTGACTGCTTTGGCCAAATCATCACATCCCAGCACACTGTGTTCAAAGACAGGAAAAAAGAGCAAAGGTTGTGAGATAAGAGCATTCATCTCACTTGCCTCTCTCCTTCCGTCGAGGACAAAAATCTTCAACAAAACATCCCTGAGCCAACATCACATAATATCTAATTAGCAGAACTGAACTGAATTCCAGCTGCAAAGGAAGCTCGGGTTTGGGGGGGGGGGATGTATGTGAGACAGAAAAATACTGGGAGGCAGGCACAGGAGACAATGTTTGAAAGGCCAGTACTCTGAACTTGTAACACTTGATAATCAGAGACGGACATAGCGCTTAATGTGACATATTAAAAATCCCATTTTACTGAGACTTCTGCTCTTTTCTTAATTAATATTTCTAGGTGACTGTGAAGTAATGTGAATTCAAGTATTACCAAAGCATTATAATAATTATTTTAAAAACTCATTTCTGCACCAATGTTAATACATAGACCCCAAGGTTAATATCATGTCTCATAATCAGGATTTCCAAAATGTATTCCATAAAATCCTAGTCCCCTAAGAATTTCCAAGAATATAAATTTTTGAGCTCGAATAAATTTGGTGAATCCTTCAGACTCTATTAGTCCTTAGAAATTCATTGAAAATATAGTGAAGGCCCTGAGAAATCCTAAAATTAAAAAGAAATAGTTTAAATATTTTAGCTCAGTATTTTCTAAATGTGTAACACTTTTCCCACAGTTAAACCTATTCATAATGTGTACAAATTGTATTCTAGAAAATGTATCCTTGAAAAACACTGTCTCTGTTGTGAGTAAACTGTTCTAGGAATACAAAGTTAGTCTGGCCAAGAATTTACCTAATGACACCGTCTTTAATATCTAGAAGAACTTGACTCCCTAGAATATCCCTTCTTTGTATCAGTAAAAATGCTTCCACACATCCTTATTTACAAAACTCTTTCTTTCACATTCTCTTATTTGATCACCCTGGGCTTTAAATTTTACTGTAATTGCCAACTTAAAGAAAAGAAAATCAGCACGACCAAATAATTCATTTGCTCACACTCAGCTCAGCAAAGAAGCTGCAAACAGGACCCAGGTTTAAATGCTTTCTCTACAACTTACTACTAGCAATTGAGCACATTACTTAACGTCTTTGAGCCAAGGTTTCCTTAGCTCTAAATGAAGGATGGTTATGAGGATTCAAATAGTGAACTCATAGTAACCATTTACTGAAGGCATGGCCGAGATTATCATCATTATTACTATTACTATACTATTGCTATTACCATATTCATGAGTGCACTGCAACTATATCTTAAACGGAGTGAAAATAATTTGGTTCAGTGGAAAGATTTGATTTCTATTTCCCTATTCTACCTAATATCGGGCTCCTTCTGAATCTGCGTGGACAATAATACAATCCAAAGAAGTTTCTCCAGACTCCATCATGCTTTTTGTTTTCACACATTTGCCTTTTCATATTCTTTTCCCTCAACCCAGGTTTCCATTTCATTACTTGTTCACCTAAAGAGCTGGTATTCATCCTTTATGATACATCTCCAATGCCGTTTCCAGTGTGAAATTTTTTTTTAAAGATTTTATTTATTTTATTTGACACAGAGATTACAAGTAGGCAGAGAGGCAGGCAGAGAGAGAGGGGAGGAAGCAGGCTCCTCGCTGAGCAAAGAGCCCGACGCGGGGCTCGATCCCAGGACCCCGGGATCATGACCCGAGCCGAAGGCAGAGGCCTTAACCCACTGAGCCAATTTTATTTTCCAGTGATGTTAGTTGCTCTGAGTTTTCACCTGTATTTCAACAGGAATACTGGTTCTTTTGACTTCCCTCTTTCCCCACTCTGTTGCAAGCTTCTTGAAAGCACCGTCCACATTTTATTCATGCCTGCATTTTTCTGTCTGGCAACATACTGGGCACATGATATGTTTGTTACATGACATGTGCTATTTTGTCTATCATAAAATATACATCAAAAACGTTCACAAAATCTTTCCATGTGTTTTCAAACACACGGTTTCAGCATATTTTATTTAAAAGGGACATAATAGAAAGTGACTGCAAATTCATCACTAACTAAAAAACAGTAACTTCTGTTCTTGAGCTACCTCAGGTTATTTATAAAATCAATTGAAAATTATTCATATGCCTTAAATAAGGGGTGTACTTCTAGAATATCTGAATAGATATTTCTATCACTGGCAACTATAATAGCAAAAGTTGGGTACATTTTTTGGTAGATATATGTAGATATTTTTATTCTCTTCAGTTTCCCAGGGAAATAATCTCATTGCCACTTCATCCATTCCTTCCATGAATTGATGTGGACTTTTTCACAGTGAAGTACAGATTAATTTTAGAATAGTGAGCCAAAAAAATTACTTTCAGTTCTTTATGGCCAAAACTTGTTTCCTTCTGTTTCAGAAATGCTTTTGCAAAGTTCCATCCCTTTTCGTCCTTTAAAGACTGTCTGAAGTCTCATAAGAGTTACCAGGTAGCACTGCATACATTTCTAAATATGTACTTCCTGGAGGGATTCTGACTTCCCAAGATATCTTTACAGTTTCGATATATAGTGTCCAATATATTTCCATAGTTTGAACACATCTAGAAAGTTGTGATGATTTTAGATCTTAGTTGTCTTCAAGATGGTCTCTGAGAATTTGCAAAAGCTTTAAATTGAACTTGATGCATAGGTGTTTGAAGGTTTTTCCCTGTTATGCCCTCTGACTTGGACCTGAGAAGAAACTGTTTTTAAGGCAGATTATGTAGCCATATGTGCCCTGCACATTATCATCAATGTTATAATGAGCTTATTGTTTTTGAATATGTAGGCTCGGATCTCTAATTCTTTGCTATAAGATCCAGGTGCTTGCTATTACCCCACTGTTATTAATATGTCAAGGTACAATAATATTCTATTCCAGAGCTGGAATACAGTTTGCATGTGATGGAAAATATCTTGCCCAGAAGCATTAGGAAAAATTGTGCATCAACCCGATTCTTAATCTCCCAAAAGAGATTAGAAGGCAATCTCCTGGTAGAAAAGAAAAAAGACCAAAAGAGAGAGATCTGTCTCCATTTCTTCAATATGCTTAGAGGCATAAAACCACACAGAAATCTGTGAGATAATCAGAGCAAAGGAACCCTTGACAGCATTAGACACATCTTCTCACTCTCACAAAGATTCTTGAACCCCAAGGGTACTAGAGAAACACAGAGAGTTGCTGGATAGCAAATGTTAGAATTAAGAGGGTAAGAGATGTCTCTAGAAATATCCCTGGACAGATGACCAAAAACTAGGTGTTTTTCCCCAAGTCCTTTGATAAAATTTAGTGCCCTATAAACATGACAGGCTTGATGGGGTGGAAAACACTGAAAACATTTGAGATTAATTTTCCCACCAACTTAATAGAATAGTAACTTACAAGAGAAATCAGAGCTAGTTACAGATAATAAAGTTTAATTTTTTTTTTACGTGCATATGTTGTGATGTTCTTTGAGTTAGCACAAGATTTAGGTGCATCCTTTCTTTCATGTAAGCCCATCAAAGGCAGATTCTTTTCAAGGAGAATGGAAGAATTCTTCCTGGGTCTGCAGAGAATCGTATTAACTCTCCTTGTGTTTTGGAACTCGAAAGATAAAACTGAATTCCTCTGTGCTGATAGTTTGGTATGTGTGTGTCATTAAATAAGATTTTAAAGAGACGTTTGCAGTACCATGCTGAAAAGTGGGTCATGAATGACAATTTTCAGTGGGCCCCTAAAGTCTTTCTGATTGCCACCCTCAGTCAAACTGGTAAATGCCCCATCATCAGGTTGAAAGGGTTAAGCACTACTACTTTAGATGAACTATCCCAGAAATCATTTCGCAATGGCATAAACTGTCTGTTGATATCCTTTGTGTGTTTCAGAAAAGTATGACCCAGACAAGCTGAGAAATCAAACTCCCATGCCATTTTCCAATTTGTCACTGTAATAATACTGGCTAGCTCAACAACAATTATTATAAAAAAAAAATTGGAGTTGATTTTATTAAGAAGCACTGGCTTGAAATGATATGATCACTGAGTAATAGAAGCGATTTGGCAACTGTGATGAACAGTAGATCTTGCGGCTGGGATCTAATTAGTAATTAGCCGTGGGAGATTATAGTCAGGTTCTAAGTTGTAAAAACAAATGGACAGTAGTCTGTAATGTTTTTATTTGTTATTCAAAAATTTACTTGGAGCCTAGTCCACTCCTCTTCTTAGAAGCTATCGCTAAATTGAACATTCGGGTACAGATTCAATGTGATCACTGGAGCACACTTGGATGAAGACATGATTATGGAACCAGATGAAAGGGCATTATCTTGGCCTACAGTATGTTTTATAGAAGCGTTAGAAAGTATTCCCATTGAAGGAATTTCTCTATTTCTTAAATCCATAACTAAAGAGGAAGGTTAGAGATTGATTCATTTAGACCCTTCAAATTAGAGAAGGTAGAAAACAGCTTTCTCAGGCCTGGACTCTGGTTTGTCTTTGATTAAGCAAGGCTTATTACTGCAGAGCATGGTAGTTTATAATGACACAACCTACAGAATGAAGACTTTAGTCATGTGACTCCAAGTAGGAAAATTCTTACTGAATTAAAACATACAGAGAAAACTGAACTCTAAGCCCCAGGTAAGTAACTTTCTAGGGTGATTAGTGGCCACGAGATCTGCGTGGCTCTCTGCTAAATGACTTTAGGAAATCACTTTTCACGTTTAATGTATCTGTCCTCATAAAATATATCTTACTTGAACCAACAACAACTAAGCAGTAAGAGAACACTTCCCATTTGTTGAATCTAGGTAATGTTGCATCTATTCGTGCCCATTTTGCTGGAATTTCTACATCCTTCACAAGTCCTGCTGCTTGAACAATATGTTCTCCTTTGTATGTAGCCAACTCCATTTGGCAAGCAGTGTCTCTGGCCATCTGCAATTGATGCATAACTAGTTTTGTTAATCGCTCCCAATGGCATTTACTACTTTTTTTTTTTTTTTTTCATTTTCAATTAATTGGTCCCAGGTCATTTCATCTTGCAGGGAGCTGCATTTACAGGTAGCTAATACAACTAAGATGACTGACACAAACTATTGGATACCTGGGCAGTGAGCATATCACCAGAACAAGCATGGTCCATTAAAGAGCTTTGTGCTGAGCTAAAAAGAAATCCAAAGTGTGGACTGTGTCTTGTACTATCCATGAACAGATAGGAGAAAACAAAAAACTATCCCAAGCACATTAAGAAGGCCCTATATTCTTGCACCTAGATGACATTCATCTTGGTCGATAGTTCAACAATAATCAAATAGGAGACTAGACACACATAGAAACATGATAGAGGACAAAGTGATACATTGGGTAGATACCAGCATCATCACCCAGAAAATACATTTTTAGGTCTATTTTGGATTTTTGCTTTGTTCTTTAAAATTCACAGTAATGAGATCCCTCAAGGGCCAGTTCTCTGTGTTTCCTCATAGGTACAGAAGACATTATAATGTGTCAGCGATCAGATGGCTAAAAATACTGGGAAAGCAAGAAACAGAAATATATGAGGATATAAGAAATAATGCAAGATGAAACTTTAAGTTTTTAATGCCACAAGGAAATGTTCTATTATACAGAAGGATCAGGGACATAGTGGTTGACTGGTTACAACAATGCTTTATATGTGTATAGAAATTACATGATGCTAAAATGTCTTTAAAATCAAGTATTTAATGGTATCTTTATAAAGAATTTGATAAAGTGTACTAGTATTGACATTTTGTAAATTAAGAGGAGGGGTGCCTGGGTGGCTCTGTGGGGTAAGCGCTGCCTTCAACTCAGGTCATGATCCCAGAGTCCTGGGATTGAGCCCTCTGTCAGGCTCCATGTTCAGCTGGGAGTCTGCTTCTCCTTGTCCATCTGTTCCTCCCTGCCGTATGTGCTCGCTCGCTCTCTCTCTCTCCCTCTCTCTCAAATAAATGAATAAAATCTAAAAAGAAGTTGGAGTTTAGACAAAAGAAGTGGCATGTTTAGGATACCATGACCAATAAGCAGAGGACTAGAATGAGTCACCGAGCCTCATCTCCTGACCTTTTCCCCTTCACTTGCTCACAGACCACAGAGTTTTTGCTGTTGGTGTCTGCCAAATGTTCCTGTCAAAAGTGATAAATATCTATGAATCCACAGTATTTCTAACTGCCTTAGAACAAAATCTAAATGTTATGATCTTCCTTTGTATCTATAATATTTATTTCACTCCATTCTCAAAATAACCTTATGTGTTATAGCGATTGTCTTAAATTTCCTTTTAATGCATGAGGAAAATAAACTAGAAAAGTTAAGAGCATAAGGTTATACAACTAGTTACCAGCTGGGCTGTCTTTCAAGCAAAAATGCATCTTTTTCAAAATCTGCAATCTTTTTTTTTTGTCCCCTTATAAATAATTTATGAGTTGCTTTTAATAAAGTTAAAATAGGGACTACTAGTTGATATGTTTGGGAAGTCATGTGACACCTGTTACAATTTGACATCAAATTATATATAAGAATTAAACAAATCTCCAGATCTAACTCTATCTCACCTTTGTAATCACTCAAAAGAAAGTGGTAAATGAGAAAACCTCTGGCAAAACTATCTTTATTTAAGTGAAAATTGTTTCCTCTTGTCCCTTCTGCTTTTCTTTGAGTAAAATTGGAGTTGTTTGGTAAAATGTGAAACATTATGTTTAACATCAATAACTTGGCAAATAATCTAGAATTAAATTAATTTCTTAACGCTTAGGTTACAGTTACAGGGCTTTTGAGAAAGCAATGGAAAGAATATATCATTTTCAAAAAAATTAACAGCTTTTTGGAATAAAAGAACACGTGGCAAATTGAGAAATCAGAAGGCATTTTGACCCATCAGTGTTCTACTGTGGACTTAATTCCATTCTGTTATGGCAAATCAACTTTCTTAATCAAAAAAAAAAAGAAAAATACTCTCCATGGATTAATGATAAATTAACGAACACCTTTAGCAAATATGGTGGAAGTTCATGTATTCATTCATCAAATGCTGACTAAGTAGTTATTATGTGCCAGAACTGTTCTAGTTGCTTAGGATAGGTGGTGAATGAAGCATCCTGGTGCCCTTCCCTTGAAGAACTTACCTTCTAAGTCCTATGACAGTGCTAGTAACGTAAATCTGTCGGTTACGCTGCCTAAGACCATGCCATCTCCTTTTCATGTCACTCACATCTTCTCATTAGTACATAATGTGAGAAATTTCTGCAATAGAGTTATGAACTACAGTCACAAATCTGTTTGCAAATACACCCTAAATCCTTTCTTCTTTTCCTCCTGGTGACCTTTTCAAAACAGCTCTTATTTGCAGAACTGTGTTAATTTATGTATTCTAACCTCTATGTCAAAAATAACTTGTTTCTCTTGGGTGAAAAGGAAGCCTCACCAGGAGGGACCGGGCCTCTTTATCTTCATCAAGGGGGACTCTGAAACAACTTAAAATCTTTTACAGCCAGCCCATCCCTGTTCTAATGTAGCATTTCACAGGGTTTCTGCAATAACTATCTTTGGGTCTTCTCATAAGAGCCCTATAATAGCCATAAATATTCCTCAGGAGAGCAAGATAGAATCTGAAAGGCCTATAATAGCTATCATAAATGAATAATAAAATGTAGAAAGGACAAGCCACCATGAAAATGGCAGATGAATATGATGACGTGTGTACTGTACTTGAAGTAATTATTGGAGTGTTATATTTACAGAAATTTTCCACAGTTTTTTGTGGTGTCTGCAAAATTTAGCAAGGGCTGCATATACTGTAAAATTGGTGGCATGGAAAGAGGTGGTTCAGCACATTAAAACTGGGAAAGCGTCTCTCCACGTATCTTTTAGAATTAAATCAAGTACAACCATCTCACTACACTGACTTCTGAAATTTATCTGTCTTAAGAACGCATTCTATGCACTCGAAGCATCCCAATAAACTTTGCTTATGTGTGTCAAAAAGAAACAATAAGCCAAACAACAGTTTTTGCACTATCATCAGAACTCATCAAGAACTGGCAAGGAACTTTAATGGCCAAGATGAAAATGTGATTTGTGTGGGTGTGAGGGATGAGAGGGTACATCTGTGGAGGGAAAATTTTTTAAAGAATGAATAATCACTGCATGACTTTCTATTGAATAAGGCAGAAGGGAGAGAAACACATGTAATATTATATGGTACTTAGTGAGAAAAGCAACTCCAGAAATCCCCATGGGCATGGAGAAGTAAGACACATGCTTTATGCAGAGAAAGAGTGTAATGTTTCCTAACTAAAAGGTTATTTATCCTGCCAGAAAAAAAAAAAAATTTTTTAAAGAACAGCAATGAGAAAAAAAGTTCTGGAAGACCTTGAGAGGGATTACTAAATAGAAAAAAGAATCATTTTGAAATGCTGGAGTGAAAGCAGTCTATCAATTCTTACTAACCTCTTGTATAATATCCTGAAGTCTTAGTGGCTTTTTGTTTGTTTGTTTGTTTCCATTTGTAAAGGTTTGCTTGTAGGGAAGTCTCCTTTTCAAAAGACCAATTGATTACGAAGAAACCTGTGGGAAACACCAGATTTGCAATCATCTCTCTTTGCTTCCCAGAGTTCTTTCTGTTTTCCAAAAAAAGACCTTTAGAAGAGATATGCTCAAAGGAAGAGTCCCTCCAAGAAGTTCTCTTTGCAACAAAATCTTGAGATCTCAGAAACTGTCTTCGATGGCATTCTTGTTTTTTGGCTTACCAAGGTCTCTGGCATCTGGTCATCATTTTCCATATCACTTGTCAGCCCAGTATGTAGGCTTTTCAATGTGGATTCTTGCAAGCATTGTCTTATTTCCAATCTATTCTGCCAATGGAAGCAACTAGATTAACATTCCCTATCTACAAATATCATCTAAAGTTGTTCCCCTCAAATCTGTCCACAATCTCAGCATGACCTATTCTTTTCACCTCATAAACATTCCGCAGTAGACAAAACACATAAATTCTCTTGTACCTACTCTTTGTTTTACATTTGTCTCACATATCTAATAGTGTAGGTGCAACTTGAATTCTCTAATATTTATGAAACCTTGGTTGACTACAGCTGCTAAAAGCAACTCCTATAATGACTGCCTCGGCCATTCATTAGAATTTATCATTGGTTGGTTTACATTACTTATTATATCATTTCTCCAAAAGTACATTTTTTCATGAAATTTATTACCATTATAAACACAGTGTTTTGTACATAGTTGATCAGATATAATAGTTTTGTTTGGTTTGGTTTTAAAGAGCTCAGGTACTTCTTTATTTTTTAATTTATATTTTATTTATTTTCAGCATAACAGTACTCATTATTTTTGCACCACACCCAGTGCTCCATGCAATCCATGCCCTCATAATACCCACGGGGTACCCCGACCTCCCACCCCCTGGCGCCCCTTCAAAACCCTCAGATTGTTTTTCAGAGTCCATAGTCTCTCATGGTTCACCTCCCCTTCCAATTTCCCCAACTCCCTTCTCCTCTCTATCTCCCCATGTCCTCCGTGCTATTTGTTATGAAGAGCTCAGATACTTCTAATTTCTTTAAGATGGGGGGAAAAAAATTGAAGCCATGATTGTATAAATTGGATCCTCCGTTTTGGTTCAAGGTAATTAATTCTGAAATCTGGTTATAGAGGAAAGGAAGACTCAGTAGCTGATTTTTGAATTTGAGAACCTGATGATACAGACTTCTCTACTTAATTTACTTATGCTGATGTAAAGACTATGTATCTTGTCAAAACTAGGTATTTCTGGGCTTCTCATTAACAACACAAACTACCCATGCTCAAAAACTCTTGTCTTCTCATTTACACAATAAACATAAAATTTCCTATCCATTCTTATGACATGAGGCTGCTGAGAGAAATAAATGTAAAAAGAGGTGTCAAATTAATTTGCAAAGTATATAGAAATGTGAGCTATTCTTATATACTAGTACATGTCTTCAGATTCTTTAGTGTGCTCTGACACAAAAGAATTTATGTGCCATTCAGGATTTTGGTTAAATGGTATTCTTAAGGACACATTTCTGATCATTCTTTCTTGCTTTCCTCTGTTGATTAGTTTTTCAAGTTGTACCTGAAGCATTTGTATCTGAAACAATTACTGAAGTATACACAACTTGATCAAACAGAATGTTTTTGACAATATTAATTAAATTAATTAAATTCATATATTATCTGTCTTCAATATCTTGTCAAGAGAGCAGATCCAAGCCATTGTATCCCTTATTTGAATGATCTCTTTTTACTGTTCTATAGCACGGCCACAACATCTGAAAACAAAGATAAAATCATTTTCTCATGTTTTACAATAAAATATCAAGAAACCTTAGTGATCTGATAACCTAAGTTATCAGACGTGGTTGCCACACCGTATATAGGTTCTAGTGGTATCCAATAATGAGAATGAGAATTATTTTCAATTATTTTCAACATTATGTCTTATAAAGCATATTTCAATAAATATTGAACAGACTGGTGAATGGGTCCACAAAGGAAAATCCAAGAGTTTGTATTTTATTATTTCTGCCTACTTGCCATTCTTCTTAAGCCAGAACTTATGCAACATATTCTCTGTTGTAGAAATGGTAGTGTGTACAATTTATTTCCTTCAAAAAACAATTATGTTGCCCAATTCAGAGTTCCTGATCATGCCAAATGCATGGATAAATTATTTCCCCTGTGTATTCTTAAAATTCCAGCTCAAATCTCAGCTCTTCTTTGAGATTTTTTCTGATTTCTCAAGCAAAATTAATTATTTTCCCTGCTTCATACTTCAATTTCTTAGATATTTGTCTATATGCTATCACATATACATTGCATTATAATTGCCTACGCCATGAGTATAACTGTTGTCCACATTAAATAGTGAGTTTCTTGAGGTCAGGAAGTCTGTCTGATTTTTGTCTAGTCTTTGTATCTCCGAAGCCTGCATAGATTCTGGGCAAATGGTTACCATAGAGCAAATATTCATTAAAAGACAAATAATTCTTAGGCCATTCGTAGGTAGATGCAAGCAGCATTTACTTCATTAAAATGCTAATAGCTTAGAAAATAAATTATTAAAACTGAAGATCACTATAAAAGCTTTATCAAGATCCACCTTTTCTTTCTCTAGACTGTCTCTCAGTTAATCAATCCAAAGAAGAGTATCTGTTTTGATCCTTGTTCTCTTTCAAATATTAGTTGCCATGACAATGTGAATCACAACGCCATGGCAGAGGCTAAGTGTAGATGACAATTCAGTTTAATTTAGTGAGACCATTTCCTGTGTTTCTTCATCTTCTTTTGCATACTGACAGAATTGACTATGGTACATTTAAGCAAAGATTAGTTGATGCCTAGGGGTGAATATCCTTAGATATTAGACTTGTGGTGATAATACACTTGACAGTACTTGTCAATTCATGGATTTCAAAGTGTCGCCATTTCACTCACTGCCCCAACAAGAATTGATTCTGGAGAAAACTGTTTCATAGATAAAAATCTGTCATCTATTAACATTCATTTCACATTCTTACATTTTGCACACTCTTCTCTCTGACCTCTTGTCAGAGTCCTCTTCCATTCTACCTACTGACTTGTTTTCTTATTATTGCTGTCCTTTCACAAGCAAAATGTACTCTAAAGTATTTTAACTCTCTACTAAAATGGCTTAAAATATTTTATCTTTCCGCTGTTTTTAACTATAATAGAATCCTAATCAAGTGAATAAATCACCAATGCCAGAATCCCAGGTATCAACAAAAATCTAATGAAGATACCTTGGAGGGCCTAAAAAAACTTAGTAGTTGTTCTGAAGTTCTATTACATTCATAAGCACCAATTTCACTCATAAATTTAAGAAGTGAATGACTGGGTCAGTGTCTGTTCATTTTATTTTGGAAACTCACACACACATATCTCTATCTACCTATCTACCTATCTACCTACCCACCACCTACTTACCTATCTACCTACTTATCTCACAACAACTCAACTGGATTCACTTTCATTCCTCATGCACATGATAATCCAAACTGGTCATCTAATGAAGTATACTCATTCTATACTTTATACTTATGAATTAGAAGAAAATCCAAGAATCTAACTCCTGGAAACTGCTGGGAAAGGAACTGTTTAGTTTTATTATAATAAAATATATGGGATAGTTCAGTAGTCTGGGGATTTTAATGTTTCTGAAAGTTCTCTAATAAAGATATTAGTAAATATATTCTTTCTTTAGGGATGTATTAAGATTAAGTATCTTTTCATTTTTTGTTGTGTTTACCACATTTTAAAGGAAGAATTTCAATGACTAATGTTTAGAAATCCTGAGTTAAATTTCCCTCCCACATTGATTTTAGAATTGTAAGGTTCTTATAGATCAATTACTATTTTTGTTTAGAATTTTGGATAGTAACTCTGAGTTGTTTGAAATAAAATGATCGTAGGAATTTATTGCCTTAAAGTACGAGAGCAATTTGTAAAGTTTTGTGAATTTTCAGTAAGCAACAGAGTAAAAGCTTCATCAACTAAATGAAGTTTAAAGAGGCAGCAGAGAAAATACTACTACTACTACTATAATGACTAAGCTTGTATTTCGATTATAAAAAAGGCAGATCTTTATGGTGTACTTTGTGAATTCTGACATCAGCACTGCAAACTTTATCAGCAACTCTTTTTGTTTAATTTGTACAACTCTTAGAAACTTTTTTTAAAAAAGTATTTTAGTATTATTTTAGGAGAAACTTGGACTATCCTAATCATTCTGCTACCTTCTCTTCAGCTTTTTTCCTAGGGTTAAGATCAAATTCACTCTGAAAGGAAGGATTAACTATGCAAAGTAGAAAAGGTATTAAATAATACTAACCATGGTCATACCTTATAGCTATTCAATAATCTTTTGTATAAACAAATACACCTTTGTTCTGGTTTTCAATCATGGTAATAGTGTAGAAAAAGAGCTACATCAAAGTTACATCAAAATTTCAAAATTGCAGGAAGTTTTTCTCCACTTGGAAATAAAAGGAAGTCAGTCTAAAAAAAGATAAAGGGTGCTTGGTTGGCTCAGTCGATTAAGTACCTGACTTGATTTCAGCTCAGGTCATCATTGCAAAGTTGTGAGATTGAGCCCTGCATGGGGCTCTGTGCTGGGTGTGGCACCTAAGATTCTCTCCCTCCCTCTTTGTCTCTCCTACCTAAAATAAATAAACAAATAAATAAATAAATAAGATTTTGAATTATGAAAACTTGGACTAAAAACCCAGTTCCCATAGTTACTCTTTGGGAACCTCAAACAGGTAGCTCTACTTCCCTGACGCTCAAACTCCTAGGTAAAAAGAAACTACTACTCACTACTACTCACCTGAAAGACTGATCTGAGGAAAAAAAAAAAAATGAGAAAACATAAGCAAAGTGCTTAGCACAATGCCTCAGTGTTAATAGAGTGTTGCCTGAGCTACCATTTTCTTTTCCCAAAACCTTCAAACAATATTACATGAAGAAAAGAGGGAAAAAATCCCAAACAATTTAGAAAATAGGAAGCAAGCAACCAGGGGCCAATAAGGTGCAATACAGTTCTCAAAAACAGGAACTGGATGAAGCGTTGATGGATGAAATAGCCGTGAGGAAGGTCCAACCTCAATGATGGGACATTAACAGCCAGGACAGGACTGGCTGGGTCAGGGGACGCCAGCAGAGAGTGGTTTCCAAGACAGCAAGTGAGGCTGAAGGCAGCAGGGACAGTAGAGATGAAAATGGGAATTCCTGCATGCAGATGGGTAAAAGCTCTCCATTCTTCTTTAGGAACATTGGCTGTCAGAATTGCTTGGAGCCAGTTCTTGCCTACAGGAGAAAAAGGTAGATATTTCTTCTTTAAAGAAATTGAGTAAATGGGGTTTAATGAGGTCAGTTAGTTTGGGTATTGGCAATTTAGTTAAACCCTTCTTTTTGGCATGAACAGTTTTCTTCAGATAGAACTTGATCTTGCCTACTCTTAGGAGTAGTACTAAAGAAACTTAGTAGTACTAAAGAAACTTAAGACCCAAATTTAAAATAAGACTTTCTCAACACAGGAAAGAAAGATCCTGACCATGCAATTTCTCAACCCACCAAAACTACAAGTTTTATTTTATACATTAGTAAAACTTCAGACTTCCTCAAAAATTTGTCTTGTGGTCATCAGAAGACAGGGGCCTTTTGACATTTAGAAAGGAGAAGGAACTTCATGTTCCTTAGAAGTAACATGATCAAAAGAGTAAACTTCAAAAAGACTGCTTGTAAGGAATCCTGATAACATATTTGAAGAGGGCCACGTGGTGTTTGCTGTATGATATTAAGAATCTATCATTCTACTCAACTTTTTTTCTCTCTCTTTTTTTTTTTTTTCACAACACTGTTGTTTTCTTATAGAGGGACTAATTTTCCATCATTTTCTTCCTACTCACTATGCAATCCAAATATTTATACTTAGGTATTCTGTAGACTATCTGGTCCAGAGGTTGAAATTGTTAATCATCACTCAATAGATATGCAAGAGAAAGGAACCCATTGAGAAATAAAATAAAATTATATTCCAATGGTGGAATCAGACTAATGGTTCTCTTGCCCATGCTACAATTCCTAAAGTTATTTGCTCTAAGTCACCATGGAGTTTTTCAAGATTCTTGCACAGTCCACTGTGGATTAAAGGTGGTAGTTTAAAGCTACCACCAAGCTGTAAGAATCCAGTGGTCCCAAGTTCTGCTCTTTTAAAGTGTCGCTTGAAAACTTTAATATGTTTTAAAAATTCTACCACCTTCTGCACCTCCTTTTTTTTTTTTTTTAAAGTAGAGTCCATGCCCAGCACAGAACCCAGCTTGAGGTTTGAACTCATGACCCTGAGATCAAAACCTGAGCTGAGATCAAGAATCGGACACTTCACCGACGAAGCAACCCCGGTGCCCCTACAATCACTTTCAAGGAGCTTTTGAAAAAAGAAGTTTCAACCAGTGTATGAAGTAATCAACATAGTACCTTAAAAGATTTTATCTGTCAGATATAAATAAGTCTCTTTTTTATACATGTCATTATTTAGAAACACCATAAACTTCTCTCAGTACTATATAATTCTTATAACCATAGCAAAATTTGAAAATATATCCAATAAATACTTCTCTGGGATATGTCAATACTAAGTGTGTACTTAGTAAGATTTAAAATCATAAAGAGAGATCGATCAATTATCTGATTATTCATTCAAAGGTTTTTCTTTTTTTTTTTTATGGTTATAATGCTATCACTCCAACAGGCTGAATTCTTCCTCAGATTGTAAGAATATAAAATATCAAGTATGCAGAGATCCTTTCTCAATATGAAATATTAATGTTATGTTTTTTTAACCTTCTTATACTTATTACAACTTTTAAATTTATCTATGAGTTGCAGGTTCTTATTAACTTTAGGCTTAACTTGAGTTTGCAGTGTTTAAATCTAACTGCTCCTCCTAGGTAGCATTATCTTGAACCAACACCAACTGCAGAATAATTTTTCTCCTAATAAGAACCAGAAGATACCTGGAATCATAGAATTGTATATAATTAGAGAAGAATAATACATGTAAGTAAAATCTCTGACTTTGGTTTGAGAACCTATTTCATTTGTAGGCCAATAATATAACCTATCTCTAATTATTGACAGCCATAGAGTAAAAATTCCAGTTCTTCGGAGGTCTATGGATAAATGCAGTATTACTACTCTACTGATATGCAGATGTGAATTTCCAAAAACAGTTAGAAATGATAGAAAAAAGTAACCATGAGAGTCTAATCTTTACCAGCCTGCATCACCAGAATCCCGTATCCCCTGGATCCAGTAGGGTTTGGCCAATAAATATCAAGAAGGTAGAAAGGAAAAGACTGTGGGCATTTATTTTCCTGTTTCTCTCACTGCCAACCTCAATTTGAGCTCAGGTGTGTTTCCCTAAGACCATGCACTGAAAAACAACTGCTGTATTATATGTACAGTTCTCTCAGTGGGATTCAGTGAAATCTCTGGCTGTTGAAAGCTTCCCCTCTGTTTTTGTACTTCATCTCTCTCTCTTTTTTTTTTTTTTCCTTTCTTTCTTTTTTTTTTTTTTTTCTCTCTCTCTCTTAACCTTGGCTGTATCTCTGTACGGAGCCCCTGCCTTAAATTCTCTTTGGTCACTCGCTTGAATACACCAACTATTTCCTACCAGGATCTTGACTGACATAGAATATTCCATCTATGCTATATCCATTATTTCTATAGTGGACTCTTCTAAGAACTCAGCATATTTAGAGATAAGCCCCAAGAGGATCAATCTTCTAAAGAGTGAGTTTGGACATTTGCTCTTAGAGGTTTTTAAAAGATGCCTGAGAAGTTTTCTGTCTAATTTTTTCCCCTATATCCTTAATATGATTTTGTAACTCTTCCTGGTTATCTGTGTGACAGACAAAGATTTTGTATTATTTTGATAAGACTGAAGAAGACTTGAGCCCAAAGCCTCAGAAAAGCAATCTAGGAAGGAAGGTGCTGAGCTTGGGAATGAAAATATTCCAAGGGCATGACCCACCAGCGGGCCTGAGTCCTTGGCTGCAACTCTCTCCATTACCTGCCATGCAGTGGCTATGCACCAGGTGTGGTGCAGAGGGAGAGGAGGGTTCCGGATGAGGCCTGTGAGGCAGAACCTTTGTACTGCTAATGGTCAGGCCTGAAATGATCATACATACTTTTTTAACCGTGGAGACAGACTCTTCACTAAATTACACGTTACATATCTCAGACTGATCTATCATCAAAGGTTATGGTTAGTATTTCAGCTGACTGCTAAATCAAGTCATCTTTCAATTATGTTAAAGGCAAATTTTTCAACTGACATATACAAAATGTTTAGTACATGTTTTGCAAAAGTACTTGCTACCCAGAATCACTCACAAAAACATTTTGAATTGTCTCTCTGTTAGTTGCCCCAGGATTTTACCCTCAAACAGTAGAGTATACTAAGATTTAGGATGAGTGGGAGATATGAATTTCTTTGGTAAAATGATAGAAAGGTGATTGTGAAAATGTAGCTAGGAAAAGAAAACCAAACCTCAGTCAAACAAGGTACCTTCACAGTCAGTTCAATTTGGGGAAAGTATATTCTCATGTGGTTACAGGTTATAGAAATCAATTCCTTTGAACTATCTATATCTTTTTACCTCTTCTGGGGTCTTCCAAAGGGTGCCTATACCCATTTTGAAGGTTGGCATGATAATCACACAGGTAGCAAGTGGAAAAGTCAAGGCACAAATCCTGGCAATCTGTCTTGAGGACCAGTTTTTCACCATATTCTATTGCCTGAGGGACAGGTTTCAAGATCTGCCTTGATGATATGATTTGACCGCATGAAGAATAAATTGTTTTATTGCCAGCACTTGGTTTCTTAGAAGTTATTGGACTCTACCTGGCCAATATGTATGTAACTCAGGAAAATAAGCACAACTGTGTAACAGAGCAAGAGAGCCACAAGTCCTGCTTGCACCAAAAGCAGAGAGGTGACAGTGAAGTTCATGCGCAGAAGCATGAACAAATGATGCCAGCTGAATTAGGTCGTTATTCTCTTGAAACCAAATAAAACAGTGTCTTAACTTTACTCCTACACAAAAGTCTATTTGGGTGGATTCAATGTCGAATGAAAAATTATTAATTTTCAGAAGAAAATAGAAAAAAAATATCTTTATATCCTCAAAATAGAGGAAGATTTCCTAAACAAGAAACAAACAAAAAGGAGTAAAAGCTCTTAAGAGAAATAGTATTAAATGTTGAAACCTATATTTAAAACATTCTATCAAATTCTGTCTTAAATAAGTGAAAACAAAAGCCATACACTGAAAATGTATAAAAATTAAATACATATATATTCCTTGTTATATTTTCAACAAATCAGTAAAAAAAAAAAATAAAATAAAATAAAAATAAAAAAGTATCTGTTCTCACTAGACAAGTGACCAGATCTACAAAGAAGACATTTGTAGAACAGGAAACCCAGTCAACGCTGACAATAAGCAACATGCAAATTATTAAGCAACAATAAAATAGGACTCCATAGTTTCAAAAGATTTTATATGTTTTCATATAAAAAAGCTTCAGCTTATGGCATGAATTTGGAGCAGTAAGTTAGTTGGTACAATTGTAAATTGTTAAAAACAATTTGGTAACTTGGCAATATCTAGTAAAATTGAAAATATATGCAGATGCCTATGACCCAACAATTATTCTCATATGAGAGAATCCTTCTTGAAACTCACAAAAATATATGTATAAAAGTGTCCATGGGAGAATATGAGGAAAAAACCCAGAGAAATCTTAAACATCTATCAAATTCAGAATAGTTAATGAACTTTGTGGCAAGTTCCTGAAGTAAAGTACAATAATACAGCTATGCTAATGAATGACCTATAAACAGAGGTATGACTATGGGCATGCTTAAAACAAGATGAATGAGGCACCTGGGTGGTTCAGTTGGTTAAGCCTCTGACTCTTGATTTCAGTTCAAGTCATGATCTCAAGGTTGTGAGATGGAGCCCAGTGTCGGGCTCCATGTTCCATGGGAAGTCGGCTGGAGATCTCCTCTTTTCCCTCTGCCTCTTCTCTCTCTCTAAAAAAAA
Source organism: Mustela lutreola (assembly GCF_030435805.1). Classification (NCBI taxonomy): domain Eukaryota; kingdom Metazoa; phylum Chordata; class Mammalia; order Carnivora; family Mustelidae; genus Mustela; species Mustela lutreola. The sequence goes on from NC_081302.1 coordinate 48,281,641, forward strand.
AAACAAAAAAAACAAAAAAAACAACAACAACAGCATAATATGAACAGAAAGGCAAACTAGTGAATGGTATGCACAGTACGCTAGCATTTAAATATATTTAAGGTATATAAAAGCATGCTATCTGGTTTTCTGATTTTTAGTGACATATGGGTGTGTAGTGATTTATTTCTTTCAGAAATTCGGGGAAATAACAAACCACCAGTTCAGAGTCATAATTAGCGCAGACTAGTGGCAGAAGGGAGTTTGAGGATTGATATCCATAGAAGCATACAACTCTATTTGTACATTTTATTTCTTAAACTGGCTTGTGGAAACTTGTTATTCTCTATATCATTGTTCATATAATTTTAATAATGCTTCCAGAGGGTTGTCCTTGGGGACAGAAGGAGACCCCAGAGGCTGTGTAGTATTATTGAGAGTGCAGAAAAATGTGATGAAATGATGAAAAAAAAAAAAAAAAAAAAACCAGAGTAAAGAGGGAAACTGCACCAGAATGTCATTACTTGAGAACAGAATACAACTACCATCAAGGAAAAATGATGCTTGAATTGAATAGGAAGTAAAGGACTTCACGAACACTAGAATATCTTTCTACAGTTTGCTGAATTTTGTTTACTCACTCAATTATTCTCCGTGTGAAATTTCAAAAATGTGAATAGTTATCTCTGTAATAAATAGTTCACCAAGCTATATGCAAATGCCAGCTAGAGAAAAACATGTTCCAGAGAGCTAGTCAGTCAAACAAAATTCCCTTTCTTGTTTAGCCAAAAGAAGTGAAAAAAAGTAATTACAGGTAATTTTCCAATCATTCCGTGATATGAGATAGCGTGCCACACAGAAATTACTAGATAATGGTTTTCTACTACTATCCTTTGTGTATGGAGAATATAATGTAGATATTATCAATCTTAATAAAATAAGGCCCATATATGACAAGACATAAGACAAGGCAAAACGAGTGAATGGAAAGGGAGGGCACTCGTGCCTAATTTCATGAGTGAAGAATCAGGAGATACTTTTATGGTGGATGCTATAAAGAAATGAAGTTTAAATATGTTGTTTTGATATTGAGACAGGGACTCAACTCTAAGTTCAAGGAACTTAGAAAAGGATATAACCAGGAGTAATATTTATATTATAAATATTATATATTTATATATAATATATATAAATATATATTATATATATTATATATTTATATAATATGTCCACTTTTACAGCTGGTTAGATGAATCCGAATGCAACCACACTCCAGCATTAGTGCTAGGTCAGGGTTGAATGGTTTTCTCTTCACTTTAAGGCAACGATCTTGCTTCTAATATTGGGTATACAGAAATCATTGCTTTAGAATTCCCCCATATTCCTACTTAATTTCTAACCTACTTGCATGTTTATCTTTTTTGTTCATTTTCCCTTGTGCTGCAATCAAATTTTATCTCTCCTTCTTGTTCTAATGCATTAACTCTTAATCCCATCTCCTTTGACAGTCTTAAGAAATTAAGGACTTTGTCCCATTGGTTACTCATTCCTCTAGTCTACTAAACCATCATTCTCTCCCTATCTAGCAGAATATTCGTATAAGCATAAAAATGTGTCTTACAACTTCAAAGTCTTAAAAAAAATCATTTTTTCCTACAATTCTTTCCAGCTCCATTTCTAGGCTTATCTGTATGGATGAAATTTCAGAAAGAACTATCTACATGTACAGACTCCACTTTCTCACTTTTCATTCACTCCTCAGTGCTCTGCAATTTTGCTTCTTTCTCCATTATTACACTTATACATCTTTTGTCAAGATCTCTAGAACTTTTGCCAAATCCAGTGATCATTTTTTTTGCCCTAATTTTACTTCTCCACTGTCTTTATCACAGCTCAGTGTCCCCTTCTTCTGAAAACTATCTCCTCTCTTAACTTCAGGGACATCGATCTTTTGGTTTTTCTAATAACCTTTCCAATAACTTTCCTGACAGCTTCATGTTGGAGAATCCAGGGCTAATTCATCAGTCCCTTTGCCCTTTTTTGTTCGACATTCTATTCCTATGGCTGCTAATGACTCTTCAATTTCTCATTGAATCTCTCAGCTGCCTGTTCTTAATGCCAACTTTCTTGTTTTATTTATGAATCTTAATGTGTAATGTAATCTTAACATGTCCATAGTGGACATGATAATTTCTCTTATGAAACCTGGATGTGTGTCTTATCTCAGTAAATAACATAATCATTTATATACTTTCTCAAGCAAAAAAACCAAAAACCAAAAACAAACAAACAAACAAAACCTTTGGGGGCTTTATTGGTTCCCCCCTATCCAAAATATTGGGAAGTGTTGTTAATGCCACTATCAAAATAAATCTAATATTTGCCTCCTTGTCTTCCTATCCAGCCCCACTACTGCAATTCAGAACACATCAGGGTGAACTTTCGCCATAGTCTCTTTCTGGTCTGCAGATTTCTACTCTTATCTTTCATACTCTAAACTGTGAATAATCTGTATCTGGTTCATCTTTTTTTAACCCACTGAGCCTCCCAGGCATCCGGTTCATCTTTTTTTTAAAAGCAGTGAGTCAGACCTTGTCATACCTCATACAATTCTTCCATTGGCATCTTGTGGAAATTTGAATATAATCTAACATCATGCATATGGGCTAGAAACCTTATGTATCCCCCTTTAACCACATTTTAAGCAACTCTTATTCTGGGGTTTTGTTTGTTTGTTTGTTTTTAAGATTTTATTTATCTATTTATGAGAGAGAGAGTGAGAGAGAGCATGAGAGGGGAGAAGGTCAGAGGGAGAAGCAGACTTCCTATGGAGCTGGGAGCCTGATGCTGAACTCAATCTCAGGACTCCGAGATCATGAACTGAGCCGAAGGCAGTTGCTTAACCAAGTGAGCCACCCAGGCGCCCTTATTCTGGTTATTATGCTCCAATCACACTGGACTCTGTATGTGTTTTAAATACACCAAGTCATTTTCCATCCCAGCAGAAATCATTTTGCATTGCCTGGGAGGTATTGTTTGGGTTCATTACATAGTTGTTTCTTTCTTAAACTTCATGTGTCATCTTAAACGGCACCTATTTGAAAAAGGCATATATCGTCCTGCCTCCTTTGTAACCAGCTGTCCCCCTTATCTGTTTTTCTCTATCACTGAACTCCTTTCAATTTCTGCAGAGAACACATTTGTAATTTCAAAGTTATTTGTGTGTTTACATATTTATATTTTGTTCTCATTATACAGTAGATTTCATGGTGGCAAGAATTCTGTCCTTTCAGCACCAAGTATCTTCTAGAATTGATTTATTGTATAGATGAATTGAATGATATACTATTATGGATTTGAATAACTCATGTTTATAAACAACTTACTTCCTTGTAAGTGTCTAAAGTCAGAGATGATATCATACATTTCTTTGCACTTCCACAAGGCTTCTAGCTGAGCTATACACATTAGAACAAAATCATTATTGACTTTTAAATTCACATTCATACATATAGTTAACGACGCACACATGTTATACCAAATCTTCTCATTTATTTCTCTTTATCTAGGATTTTCTGCCACAGAATCAGCACCCATTTTCACTGGTTGGGCTAAAATGAACAATGTAGAACTAATAAATATAACAAACTAGTTAATTTAATTCCCCCTTTGTTATTGCTAATTTGGAAGCAAAACGTAAATTCTAATTTCATTGAATTTTTATAGGAAAAATAAATTAGTAACATTCTTCTCAAACACAATATAAGAAACCCACATGGTTTCTATTTTTACATTGCCTTTCCTCATAATTTTAAACCACCCACAACAATTCAGTCTAACAATCTGTGTGCTTTTTCCTCTGGGAAACTTGCTAAATTTGCAATTGAGATAAGCAATCAATGCTCACCTCTGCTAAACTGTACATAAATATTATTTCAAAAGGAAATTCCTTGGAGGAACTCCTTTATGGAATGTAACTTCATTAGGAGGTAATGGATTACTCTATTGTAGGTTTTCTCCCATCAAGCTAATTTGGAAACTGTTAATTGTCTTGCATTTCTTTTATATGGTAAAATGAATGATACTCCTGTGTGAGAATCGACCTGATTATAATTATGCTTTCCATGAGTTAATGGTATTGACTTCATTCGACTCTCATGTTCACATTAGTCTATTTATTAAAGAATATTTACAGAATTGAATTGGAATGGAATTTATCCTCATCTCTACTTTGTTTCTTGAGCTTTCATAAGTCTTGTAACAGAGAAAAAAAAGAAACCCAGTATTAAAGGAAAAGATCTCAGTACTCTTTCAACTTTGCTCAGTGTTTGCACAAACTCTTTTCACCACTCCTACAAGTTTACATACAGGTTTTCTTTGTTTCTTTCTTTCTTTTTTTTTTTCCCCTAAAAAGAAAATTATAAGATCTACCTCTTGGTTCTCATTAGAAAATTTGACTTACTCACTAGTGAAAGTTTGTCTGCTACTCATTTTTATTTATTTGCTTGGTAAACTCTGAATTTTTCCTTCAAAATACATTAGTAATATTTTACAAAATATCAGAGTACTATAGAACCTTTAATATAAAATAGACTTTAAGGAATATAAACTAATTAAATTTTATAGATAAGGAAGCTGAAGCATGGAAAACTTAAGGTACTTTGTTTAATCCACACCACTAAGGTCACAGAATCATCATGCTGGAAGACACCAAAAGGAAGAGCTCATCTATTTTCTTATCCCCAAATCATCTTGGATGGCAATGTTATTATTTGAGAAATAGTCATGGGGAATGTGAACCAAATATTTTAACTAAAAAAATTGATATTTGTAAAAAAATTGATATTTTTACAATTTCAAATTAAAATTTGTTAAATTGGTAGTGAATTTTCCCCAAGACTAATTAATTTACCCATTGTAAAATGTTTGCCACCAATGAACAATGAACCAGAGAAATTATGAAATTATATCACCAATATTTCTTTTGACTTGCTATACTAGTTTTCTATTGCTATGCAGCAAATTACCAAAATTTTAGTGGCTTAAACAACATGTATTTACTATCTCACTGTTTCTGTAGGAAAGGAATCTGGTATTTTTTCGCTGATCTTGTCACCTACCTGAAACCAAGTATTAGTCAGTGCTGTGTTCTCACCTGTGGCTCAAGAACCTCTTCCAGGGGCGCCTGGGTGGCTCAGTGGGTTAAAGTCTCTGCTTTCAGCTCAGGTCATGATCCCGGGGTCCTGGGATCTAGACCCGCATCCGGCTCTCTGCTTCAGCAGGGAGCCTGCTTCCTCCTCTCTCTGCCTGCATCTCTCCTACTTGTGATCTCTGTCTGTCAAATAAATAAATAAATAATCTTAAAAAAAAAAAAAAAAAAAAAAAAGAACCTCTTCCAAGCTCTATAATTGTTAACAGAATTCAGTTCCCTGTGGTTGTAGGTCTGAGACTCCTGCTTTCTTACTGTTGTCAACCAGGACTATTTTTAGCTCTTACAGACCAACCATCACTTCCTATCATACGGCCCTTTCCACCACTTTCAGTTTGCTCCTTTAAAATCAGTAGGAGAATCTATGCTGCTGCTCCTTGACTCTTTAATGTGCTCCACTGATGGGATCAGACAATGCATTATTCTAAGTGAGATAAGCTAGACACAAAAAGGCAAATACTATATGATCTCATGTATCTAAAAAAGTCAAACTGGGAAATCATAAAGTGGAACAATGATTCCCAATGGCTGAGGGTTGGGGGAAATGAGAAGATGTTGGTCAATGGCTACAAATGTTCAGTTATAGGATGAATAAATCCTGGGGATTTAATGTACTACAGGGTATTATAGTTAATAATACTGTACGGTATACTTGAAATTCATCAAGAGTGTAAGTCTTAAGTGTTCTCATCACACACACACAAAAACCAACTATGTAAGGCGATGGATATGTTAACTTGATTGTAGTAAGAATTTCACAATATATACATATATCAAATCATCACATTGTACATCTTTAAAAAAACACATTTTACGATCTAGATGTACATAATTTTTGTCAGCCATACCTCAATCGAGATATAAAAAAGGAATATAGTAACCCTTCTGAACATAAAAATCTTTTAAAAAATTAATTGTCTTTTATAGACTGTAAAATGCACTCAAGGTCCATTTCTGATTTTTTTTCTCTTCCTAGGAATAACAGCCAGAATATTTGGACTACATCTCTCTCTGAAGAGAGGAATAACATCAGGATGAAATATATTATTAAAAAAATTTTTAAGAATATCAGAAAGAATAGCACAGTGAAGAAATATCACCAAAAAAATGAAATTCAGAGAAATAAATGAATTCTAAGTCTTTCTTTGCCTGAGGACATATGTAGATTTTAAGAAATTTGAACTTTCCATTAAGTGAGATGAGGTTAAATCAAAGCATAAAGAACCGAAAGCCGTGAGTCCCAAAAATACCTTTCCCATGATGCACTGGGATCTCAGAGAAAAACACCCTCAAGATGAAACTGAGAAACGAAGAAACTGCTTTCTCACAGAATTTTGTTTGGACAGTCTAGGAAATCTTAAGCCAAGAAATTGGTTTGAATTGGTTGTATGACAATATTGTTTGTGAATTCTTGGCTAAAACCAGTCACTATACATTCCAGAGGAAAGTAAATGTCATCTCAGCTCTCCCATTATTGTTATAAATAGCTCAAGATTGATGTCTGTCACATAGCCAATGATAATCCAACGCAGAGGGAAATATAAAGACACCATGAGTGAGAACTGCAAGGAAAGTAAAAAGAAAACAGAAACAAATCATTGAAAATTCACTATTGGAATAACAAACATAGGCTGTAAATTAACTATGTTTAAAGAAATGTAAAACAACAAGCTTGAAGATATCCACAAGGAAAATAAAATTTTACAGAGGATCAGTGGAAATTTGGAAAAGGAGTGTAGATGTTATGGGAATGAAAACATTTGATAACTGGGAAACTGTTAAACTCCGCTAAAGAGAAAATTAGTTAACTGAATAGTAGATGAGAAGAAATTGTCTAGAACACTGATAAAAAATACAAAAGACATACCACAAATAATATATATAATTGCATATAGACCATATATATGTAAGAGAGTAAATTTGTCATATAGCTAATGAGTTTCAAAATGAAAGTGAAAATATGGTAGTGATGTTATTTTAAAAGACAATAAATGACTATTTCAGAGTAATGAAAAAACAATGATGTACAAAACTATTTCACATAGAAACATTGTAATTTAAAAAAATATGCAAAAGATAGCATCCTCAATGCTGTAAGAAAATAATAGATGGTATATTTTAGAGAGAACAGAGGGATAGATAACTTCTCAACAGTAAAAATAAGAGCCAGGAGACAGTGGAGATCTATCTTCACTATGCTAAAAGAAAATAACTGCCAGCCCAGAATTTCATAATAAATGAAAATATATTTTAGAAAGCAACTTCAATATAAGGGCAAGAAAATGACTTTTCATCACAAACAAAAACTAAGAAAATTTGTCATCTGCATCGTCACAATAAAGAAAATTCTAAATAATCTATTGAAGTCAAAAGAAAATTGATCTCAAATGTAAGGTCTGAGAGGAAAAAACAAAACAAAACAAAACCACCAAATAAAGTGATAAGTGCATTGGAAAATAGAAATAAATATTATATCAATCCATACTATTAATAATGTGTGGTGTTAAATAAGATAGATTCAAAAAGCATGACAATAATCTGTCTTCCTTTTCTTTAACATCACATACATTGTTATGAATTTAAACAATCTGTATTTATGTTTTCTGATACATTCATTATTTTATTTTTATTTCTTCAGACAAATAGATAACACAAAAGAAGATGGTAGATTTAAAACCAAATATCTCAATTGTTACATTAATTACACATAGACAAAATGCTCTGAGGCGGACAGAGATCCCCAGGCCTCAGCCCCTTCCTGTCTGCTGTACTTCATTGCTCCTGCTGGGACCGCAGAAAAGACCAAATGGTCCGCCAGTTTGGTTAAGACAAGAAAACAAGTCCCCTGGGATGATTTAGCATGCTCCTGAGATGCTTCCATATAGATTACACTTCTGCATAAAGGGGGCCAATTGGCCCTTAGAGACTGTGAAAACGTCCTGTTACCATCCCCCATCACCAGTATCCATAAAAACTCACACCTAACCCTGCCCGGTGCTCAGCCTTTGGGAAACGATCCTGCTGAGCCCGCAGGCAAAAATAAAGCTGTGTTCTCCCAGATTTCTGTGTGCCGCTTGAGTTTCCTTGGTCGCTTCAGATTTCTGCAACAGCTCAAGTAAAAGAAACCATACCATAGTCAGAACCTAATATTATGGCTCTTATAGGAAACCCACATAGATTATGAAGATAAAAATGTTAAAAATAAAATGATGGAGAAAAATTTCATGAAAATTATCTTTATATATAGTATAGTTATTACTTAGATAAATCAACTTGAAATCAGAGGGAATTAAAGAGAATTACCTCATAACAATAATTGTTTACATTTCCTCAGGAAGGTAGAAATATTTAATTTTTGTACATACCAAATAATGTAAGCACCTAACAATATATAGAAAAAAAATGGACTAAGCCATAAGAAATAGAAAGCCCTCATATTGGGTGATTTTTAAATACTTCTCTCCTTGTAAGTGACAGAACAAGCAGATAAAAGAATATCATTAAAGATCTAACGTGTAAGTATATCATGAGCAAATCTGGCCTAAGAAATAATTGTAAAATAGCATACCCAGTATCTGAAAAATACAAATTATTATAAAGCACACCAATATTTTTTTTAATGACCATATACTAAAACATGCAGCAATTCTCAAAAAATGTTTCAAGAATCAAAAGCATGCATAGTTGTGTCTGACTACAATGAATTAATCTAGAGTACAATGGTAAACTATAACAAAACAGTTACTACATGTTTGATAATTACAAGTATACTTCTACATAAATCAGGTGCCAAAAAAGAAATAAAAATAAAAAGGACATTAAATGAAATTTAAATAGACATATGAAATTATTTCATAAGCACAAAAATATGGATCTGCTGAGGCACTTTTTAGAGAAAATTAGAAACTGGAAGAATTTAATGAACTAAAATAAGCCCTACAAATACAAAATACAAGGAATCAATAAGTAGTTTCTTTGAAATTATTAATAAAATTACTAAGTCTTTAGTGAAGTCAATCACGGAAAAGAAATGAGAAAAAGCAAAATAACCATAACATGGATTAAACGAGAGCATGAATGAGCGCCATATAGATATTTAAAGATAATAGGGCTTACTTTAGCCAGATGGCAGAATAAGGAGTCCTAGAACTCCTTCTTCCACAGAAATAAGGATCTAACAATGATATACCGAACAAAGTACCTTTACAAGGTTTCTAAAATCTAGTTAATGCCTTTCAGTACCTCAGGTGCTTTCCAAGCGCAAAGCTGAGGAAAGTCACACTGAAATGGGTAGGAAGAGTGATTTCACTTTAGGGACATCAGCTCCTTCCGCCAAGCCCTCATAGGTCAGTGCCAGAAGAGAACCTCAGGCTTGTGACTTCTTTCTCAGGGAAGAAAAGAGAAGAATGGAGGACACATCAAATGTTCTGGTTGTTTGGAGGACTGTTCAGGGGGTTTATCACCCTAGATCTGCCTTATGGAAATGCTAAAAGGAGTCCTTCAATTTAAAACAAAAGGATGCTAAGCAGCAACAACAAAAAAGCATATGAAAGTATAAAGGTTACTGATAAAGGTAAATATGTAGACAAATGCAGACTATTAATATACTATAATGGATTAATATTCAAAATAGATAAGGAACTATTTCACCTTGAGCAAAACCGAAATAACCTAATTAAAAAACAAACGAAGGACTTTAATAGACATTTCTTGAAAGAAGACATACAAGTGAATGATAGGTGTATAAAAAAATGCTCCATGTCGCACCACCAGGGAAATGCAAATTCAAAAGATTTTTAATTAGGATCACAAAGATATATCTGCACTCCCATGTTAATTGTGGCATTATTCACAATATTCAAGAGGTAGAAACAACCTAAATGTCCATGAACTAATGACTGTATAAAGAAAACATGTGGTATACATACAATGGGATATTTTTCAACTTTAAAAAGGAAATCCTGTTATGTGCTACAACATGGATGAATCTTAAGGACATTATGCTAAGTGTGATAAACTAGTCACAAAAAAAATATTGCTTGATTCCTTGAGGTATCCAAAGTAATCCAACTCAAAGAAATAGAAAGTAGAATGGTGGTTGCAGGGACTGGGGGAGGGGGAAATGAAGAACTGGTTGTCAACAGATAGAGAGTTTCAGTTGTGCAAGAATAAAAATTTCTAGAGATTTGCTGTACAAGGATGTGCTTATAGTTAATAGCACTGAATTATATACCTAAATTTGAAGATAGTAGATATGATTTTATGTGTTTTAAACATAATTTTAAAAAGATAATAAAAATACTATGAGCAATATATGCAACAGTTTTAAAATTTGGGAAAAGTGAGTTCCTCCAAATGAATTATTAAATTATTAAATGTCATTTAAATTACTTAAAAATTAAAACATAAATTACCTCATAAACCAAATTAAATCAGTATTCAAGTATCTTATGTCAATGTGACTCAAGGCAATATAGCTTCCCTACCAATTCCAATAAAATTCATAAAATAAATTGTATTAGTTCCATATTGCTGCTGTAACAAAATGATACAAACACAGTGACTTAAAACAACATATGTAATTTCACAGTACATGTTCAAAATGCAACATTGACCTCACTAGGCTAACATCAAGATCATGGCAGAATTGCATTCTTAGGGGAAAAATGCTTCCTTTTCATTTCTAGTTTCTAGAGGCCACTTTCATTCTTTAACTTTTGACCCTTTTAATGCATCTTCAGTGCCAGCAATATAGCATCTCTCTGGCCTGATTCGGGCATAAACATGTGTTTTCCTGACCAAAGCAAAGAGAAAATTTCCCCTCTTTGAATTCATGTGATCAGAAGGGACTCATCTGGATAATCTGGGATATTCTCATCATCTCAAAGTCTTCATTTTTAATCACATCTGCAAAGTTCCTTCTGCCTTGTAAAACAACGTGTTCTCAGACGAGGGGTTGGGAGAGGATTAGTAAATTGCATCTCTGGGAGGCCATTGCTCTGACTACCTAAGAGATTTCCCTAATGTTTGATAAAATTTTCCAAAGCCCAGGCAAAAACATTTATTCCACAACTATTTTCATGAGGATAACCTAAACTTGATATCAAAATTTGACAGGGACTATAAAGAGAAGAATTTTACAGAAATATCTTACCTTTAAAAAATGTAAATACCATAAGCAAAATATTGGTAAAATAATTATAATACAAACAATATGGGTCCATGGAGAGAATGCAAAATGTGTCTAAGATTAGAAAGTAAGTGATTTTAATTTATTGTATTAACAGATTGACAGACTTTAAAAATCATATGGTTGCTTAATAAATTGAGAGAAGCATTTGATGAAATCTTTAAAACAAAGAGCTCTCAGAAAACTAGAAATAGAGAGAATTTCCTTCATCTTTTAAAGAAGAAAATAAAGAAAATAAAATAATTTCCATAAAAGAAAGAAAGTTGTTAAATGGAGCAGATGCAATGAGATGAATCAAGATCAGGGATGATTGCTTCTGGAATGGGCACTTTTCTATTTGTTAAGATGGTTACATGTGTTTTTGCTTTATAATTTTTTGTTGGGTTGAATATTTCTATTTTATATATGTGTACTATGTTTTGCAATAAGAAAGTTAAAAATAAAGTAAGTTTTAATATCTTATTTTACTTAAGTAATCCATATTTGCTATAGGAACATAATGAGTTAAAGAATTCAAAAAGACAAAGTAAAAAAAAAAACACAATAATACTCTTTCCAACCTACTGTACCAATATCAGTTACCAAATTTCCTTTGGGATACTGTTGATTTATATAACCATACAAAGGCATGTGAATTTCAAAAAGAGATTCTATTGTATGTACTCTGAATTAGGAGTGTAGTATGAATATTTAGCACATTCATATAATTCAATATTAACATTTTTAATGGATATATCATATGATATATTACTAGTATAATTGCCATGTGTTGGCACTATGCGATATTATGTGATTTCATATATATTACCCAATTGCACTCCAAAAGTTTTTATTAACTTATGTCCCAACTGAATCTATATATATCTATATATCTTTACCTATATCTATAACAAATGCTCATTTTGCCACATACTTTTTGACACTCGGCATTATTATTCCTTTTAACATTTACATATGTGAGATGTAAAAATGACTTTATTAGTTTCTATTAGCATTTCTTTGATTTGTCATGAGTTAGGACACTAGTTTCATAGATTTATCCATTTGTATTTCTTATGATGTGCTTGCTGATTCCCTTTCCCCTCTGTATTTCTTTAGACTGTGTTAGATGAGAAACTGCCCTGATATTATGACAGTCCCTAAGTCACAGCCAGAGAAGCTATGCTATGAGTCATGAACTGACCAAATTAAAATGCTTAAGTCACACAGTTTATTAAATCAATGAAAAGCTCACAGTGAGAAGCAAGGGGAAAGCAATGAAATTAATTGACATATTCAGGGTAGATAGCAAGCAGAGAAGGTTGAAGGGTGTACCAACTGGGTCCTGACATACGTAATAGCTGTGTGTCCTGTCTCTCTTTTTGCCACATCAGTTTTTCCTACTGATAATGTAATTTAGAAAAATGGAGTGGAGCAAGCCACAAGGAAGCCTAATCAGACAGAGGTTGCCTGAGTCTAATGCACATGTGCTCTAAAATAAAACATGACAAGTAGGTAGCCACAGTTGTGGCTTACAAATTCAGCTACTAAATAGCCATGGGTTTTATTTGCATATTTTGTGGGTAGAGAATATGTGTGGCCAGAAGAACATGATGTTGGGTATCACAAAGCAGGTGCCAAATGTGAGCTGCCTAGTAGAAGTATGATCATGATTCAGTCTTTCTAGCACTTTCTATCTACAAGCAGCACTCCCATTTCTGTTTATTCTAACTTTAGTATATTTTATAGATTACAAACTTCTTCTACTTAATGCACCTGATAATTCTGTTCTCTCTCACACATGCATGTTACTTACTTAGCTGTATTAACATATTTGTGTATTGTGTCCATATCTCACACGCTTCTAGCTTACTCAATATATATGCTCAACATTCAGTCCTTACAATATCTCTTTGAGTTATTCTATTATTCCAATTCTTTCTTTTTTATTTAAGATTTTTAAGATTTTATTTATTTGACAGAGATTGAGAGAGAGATCACAAGTAGGCAGAGAGGCAGACAGAGAGAGAGGGGGCAGCAGGCTCCCTGCTGACCAGAGAGCCTGATGCGGGGCTTGATCCCAGGACCCTGAGACCATGACCTGAGCCAGGGGCAGACACTTAACCCACTGAGCCACTCAGGTGCGCCTCCAACTCTTTCTAATGAAATATAGAGACCAGTAAAACTGTCTAAGTTCTCTCCTACAGGAAGGAGGAAAACTGGTATTTGGATCCAGTTTGTCTGACTCTACTCACGACGATGACTATTTTACCAAACTATTTCCATGGGGATAAAGAATAAAGATTTGAGACATTATTTTTTAATTTATTGAAATCATTTCTTTATTTGTTACATCTGCATTAGCTCTTTATAAGGAGTTATGTTCATTCAGGTAATTCATTCAAGCCACTTGTCTCCATAGATACACTCATGAAGTATAGCTTTGATACACTTGGAGAGCACTTTCTCATTATCCCACATTTCCTGTATCATTCCTTTTTGCCATTCAAGTGCCAGCTTACTAGTCTTCTATATACAGTCTTCTATAGTACAGTATATCAGTACTTATGTAGTACAGAAATATAATTAGAGAATAGAAAGACACAGCCATTGACATCAGAATTCTATATTTCTGTGACTTCAATGACATAAGTTAATAGAAAACATCACAAGAAATGTAGAAAAGTATGTTATGAGAAGAAATGCTAAGGAAGCCAAAGACATACCAGAATTATCCCAATTATGTTGAAAACAATACTGAAAGGGGGAAAAAAAATCCTCCCTTTGGAATTGCATTAAATTCTATGATCCTCATCGTTGTTTGCACACTAGAGATTGTGTATGATGATGAAAGAGTGAGGGACACCTGAGTGGCTCTGTTGGTTAAGCATCTGACCCTTGCTTTTGGCTCAGGTCATGATCTCAGGGTTGTGAGAGAGCCCCATGGAGGGCTCTGTGCTCAGTGGGGAGGCTGTTTGAAAGATAGTCTCCCTCTGGCTCTTCCTGAACTCTAGAATGAATAAATAGATCTTAAAAAAAAAAAGAAAGAAAGAAAGGATTAAACACGAAATCATAAATTAAAAGTGTAATGCATAAGAATAGTATTGAGTCTATTTGCATAGCTTCTACTTCCTTGATTAGAATCTATTTCCTAGGGTTAGGGACACACATACAAATTGAGTGGAAAGAAAATTAATTTCATCTGTTTCTATCCCAATACAAGAGCGATAAGTAAGTGTCATCATAGTTGATATAGTTCACTTATATGAAAAAAGAAGAGCTGGAGTGGTCAGCAAATGTGTTCTCAAGGAGGTGACAAGGCTGCACTGTATAAGATAAGATGGAGGACATTTAGATGACAGAGAATGAGTGTGAAGTAGAGATGGCATTTATGATAAGAGGAAGGAGAACCCCAAAACATGGAATCATTCAAATATTCCACATATTTATGGATGCCTATGATATATCAAATTAATATAGTAAGTTCTGGAAACACAAGAAAATGAGATATGGCCTCACTTCTCAATAATTTATGTCTGTCTAGAAAAGCTTACATGTTTTATATGGAATGATAAGTGAAATTATGGAAATACCATAGAATACGGAGACACAGAGAGGAGAAATTACTTAGGTTTGGGTATGACAATAAAGTCGTCAAAGAGGTACAAAACTTTGAGCTGTGTTTTGGAAGAAAAAAATAAACAAGAAAATGCTAGATAGACAGAAGTTCCTAGGGAAATGTCAGAGCATGTGTGCTTATTGAGAAAATGAAAAAAAAAAAAATGCTTTTATCATAGGTTGTGTGTCTGGTGGAAAAGAGAGAAAAAAGGACAGAATATGCAATAAAGTTGAAAGAATGTGCCAAAGTCTGTAGAGTTTATATTATATAAAAAGAAAATTAAATTTATTTTTTAGAAAATGGGGAAACTATTAAAGAATGACTGGCAAAAGAGATTCATGATCGGATTTTAATTTCAGAAAGATTACTCCACAAATACAGTAGAAATGATCAGAAGGAGGCAAATGGAACTGGGAGACCAATAGGAGATGGGTGCTCTAGAGATTATAAACAGGAGACATGAAAAACGGAAATGAAGTAATAGTAAAGGATATTATTAAAAGGAAGTATTAACACAACACTATTGTCTTGGGGGAAGGAATTATATATAGGTAATTCCCAAGCTTCAGTTTGAAATTCTGTCTAGATTTTGGGGCCATTCATCAAAATAAGGCAAGCAAGGAAGTTGGGAAAGGAGGAGATAGGGAATTTATTCAGAATTTCTTATATTAATTTTAGGTGCTAATAGAAAATTCATAAAGAGACAACCATAAGCAGCATATGATTCGGGACTACAGATTTAGATTTATAAGTTATAATGCACGATAGCAGAAGACATATCTTGGGCTGGTCTTGGAGAACGTGCAGATTATATGGAGAAAACAGATGAGAACCCAGGATAGAAACTGAGAAATAGCCAAAAATAGCCACACTTTACTAGTGGGCAAGGGATGAGAAGCCACTTCATTCCACTGAGTTGCAGGAATCAAGATTGCAGGGCCTGTACACCAGTGCCCTTCCAATGGCATGGGATTCAATTTATCAATAGGCAGGGTCCTTTATGCAAGCAGCACAAGTTGAAATGTGAGAACATAAGGAAGAAAGCAGCAATCTGGGTACAGACTGAGTACAGCAAGTGGACAATCTGTCATCGAAGTCTACCCCTGGTAGTTGAAAAAGACTTCTTTGAAGATATATTTCAGATCAGCCTTGAGGGTTAAGCAGCATCTAGAAACTCGAGAACAATGCTGGAGTGATGCAAGAATTGTGTTGACAGGATGAATGAAGTAGAAGATCTTTGGCAGGAGGAAACTGGAGTTCTGGTAGAATGCGAAAAGAAGGGTATGAAATCAGGTGGGAGTTTATATCCTAGGACATGCTTCTCAACGATGATGGTTAACAAGACAATTATCACCCATGGGTTGTCTTCAGATGACTCAGATCCTGCTCCTGAAATATGACCCAAACACTAAATTTTATATTCATTATAGGCAGTCATTTAAAAAACTAGGAGGAAAACACTTAAAAAGCAGGATACTCCACACAGAGATTAGAGAGAAAGGGAGACAGTAAATATTTTATTTTTTAAGATTTTATTTATGTAGATATTTACCTATTTACTTATTTATGTATTTATAGAGAAAGGCATGCATGAGTGAGCAGGGGGAGGGGCAGAGGAAGAGGGAAAAAGAATCTCTAGCAGACTCCAGCCAGAGTGCATAGCCCAATGCAGGGCTTGATCTTTCGATCCTGACATTATGACCTGAACCAAAGTCAAGAGTCAGATGCTTAACCCAGTGAGCCACCCAGGCACCCCAAGACAGTAAATATTTTAAATGAGTATGGGTATTACCAACTATTCCACTCAATGATAAGGTATATATATATTTTTTTGTTTTGTTTTTAAATGTTTTTTTAATTTTTTTTATTTTTTATAAACATATATTTTTATCCCCAGGGGTACAGGTCTGTGAATCACCAGGTTTACACACTTCACAGCACTCACCAAAGCACATACCCTCCCCAATGTCCATAATCCCACCCCCTTCTCCCAAACCCCCTCCCCCCAGCAACCCTCAATTTGTTTTGTGAGATTAAGAGTCACTTATGGAAAGACAACTATCATATGATCTCCCTGATATGAGGAAGTGATGATGCAACATGGGGGCTTATGTGGGTAGGAGAAGAATAAATGAAACAAGATGGGATTGGGATAAGGTATATTTTTAAAATATATACTACAAAAATTGTTAGACTCAGGCATTTGCTTAAGACTTCATGAACACCCTCGTGTAACCTTAATTTAAATTGAATATTTGTATTGAAATTTGAAACTTTCATTACAAATGGTTGAAATTCTTTGAGGGCTGGTCAGAAATTATGATCACAAACCAATAAAAATTATAATTTTTCTTTCAAAATAAAATGATTAATATTGTAGTTTCTGTGTGAGGATGACTGAATTTTCACTGAAATGCACTGATACAATATAGGCATCCCAGGATTAGCCACCACTTGTCGGTGGGAAACCGCTATTCACATTTTGAAAATATTTTGTAGCAAAAGTAATACTAAGGGCTTTTTGGGAACAAGAGGGCATATATCACAGCTATCTACTTTGTAAATCAGTACCATATTATTTGGAAGACATTCATTCAGAATTTTTAGGAATTCTTATGACTTAAAACTAACAAACTTTTTAATGCTTTATGAAAGGAGAACTCACTAATCAAATTAATCCTTTAAGCAAGATTATTAGGAGGGACTTCATTCATTTTGGAAAGCAGCAGTGTTTTCAAATCATAAAGTAACATTTTTACACTATGCGAAGTAAGTATCTTTTCCTTACTCCCCCAGTTTCCATGAGGCGGAATTTTCTCTTAGCAGTACTTTTGGTATCTTTCTGTCCTTTTTTACTCATATTATCTCTAAGGAGGCAAACTAATAAACTGATCATAAAACTTGAGAAAAATAATGTATCAGTGCAAGCCAGTCCCCGGGATGACCTCAGCTGCTCTTGCTTCTGGGCAACAGCTCAGCAAAGGGAAGCCTGTTCCCATCCGGCACCCACATACACTGGGTAATTCTGTTGTTAGCAAGCAGCTCCACTTGGCTCTCATGCTGTGCTTTATCCTAGCCATCATAAATAATAAATGCTATTTTGTTGGGCTTTCAATTGTTTTATATTATTTTTCAAATTAATCACTATTCAGTCAGTAAAGAAATATGCTACTTATTGGACAATGACTAGAACAAACTGACACATAGAGATAAGATGATAATCATTCAGAATTTTCCCGCTTATTGAAAGAAATGCTGGGAAACATTTCAATATTTGGTTAGTTATTCATTTACATTATTACTGTATTTAGCTAACAATACAAAAATAAATTATTTTCTAATTGCTTGAATCCCAGTTATTGTGGTTCTTCGAGTTGAAACCAGCTCAGAAAAGTTTGGAGGTTTGGTAACTCCTCTGTGTTTCTATGATCTGAGAAATTAAGAAAATGTTGTTATAGGGCTTCATCTTTCTAAACTGTGGAAATTGTGGGTGTAATTTTAGAATATATGGCTAAAATGATTGTCTGAACAAATCTTTGAATTTCAAAGTGAATAATGGATCAAAAGCAGATTTGAAACCAAATAACAGATTAAAGACAGGACTTGTTTTCAAAAAAAGTAATATGAATAGCTACAGAGTATGCTGTCAGATTTTCTCTAAGGTTTCAGAAGAACAATCACTATGTGTGTGCTTTTTTTTTTTTTTTGATCTGTGATTAGCCAGTTCAATTCCATTTTTTCCAGGAACTGTGAAGATAAGGTGTGTAGCTGCAATTGAAAAGGTCCAAAATAAGCTTAACTACACAATGTACAGAGTATAAGTTAAGAAGAATAAATGAAATGGAAAATGGGAGTTAAGAGTCTCCGACCTACACATTTCAGGTGCACCTGTGTGAACCAAGGTTTATACATACATACATAACACATACATTATATATATATATATATATATATATAATATTTATACATATGTATACATATGTATACATATGTTGATTTATATATGTCAAAGAAGAGATACTCAATGTATTTTTAAGTAGTTTGTGCTTAATATAGACAACAAATCTATCGAATAGCATGTTTGTGCACAGAACAAAGAGTAATCAGATATTTATCCTTTCATTCAAGAATTTATAATCTTATGCAAGGCAAAATCCAGACACGATGAAGGAAAACAATAGAAGAGTAAAAGGATATAGATAACACTATAATTTGATGAAGGACATGAAAGAAATAGAATGTCAGATAATATTCAGTACTTTATACACTCCCAGTAAAATATACTTGTACAAGCAGAAATAATGAGAATTAAAATCCATAAACTCTAAAGCAAAATCTCTGTCCTCATTGTAATATGGAACCAGATGCAGACCTAGGAAAAAGTGGCCAATATTTTTCTTGCGATCTCGCCAATCGGGAAAAAAAAAAAAAAAGACGCATTACAGAATTTAACATGCTGTATGACTTTGTGAATGCCCCTTCAAGCTG
Source organism: Mustela lutreola (assembly GCF_030435805.1). Taxonomy (NCBI): domain Eukaryota; kingdom Metazoa; phylum Chordata; class Mammalia; order Carnivora; family Mustelidae; genus Mustela; species Mustela lutreola. The sequence continues at coordinate 48,301,105 of NC_081302.1, forward strand.
CCAGTCTTCTTGCCAGTGCAACAGCAGTAGCATTTACCAACAGGAGTATGGACTTATTTCAAGCCCAGGTGTCGAGCAATTTGAAATGCATGAGTCCCTTGTTGTGAAACAATCATTCCTTCTGAGGCTCATATTGTCCTCATCACTCCATGAACTATGCACACGGTGAATATGCATTTACTTGCTTTCCTGCTCTCTTTAACAAGTTCTTGCTGTGGGAATCAGGAAGACAAGCTGCAAGAGAGGAGGAGGGCGCTAGATATGAAGATTGTCCTAAAAGTGTCCCAATTAGGGCATCATAGGTGAGCAACATCAATCCAACAGATGGTCTCTGACTTCAACAAGTACATGATTTAGCATTAATTAAGGATTCCCACACAATAGAAATAAACTGAAATATTTCAAGCTGTAAACACAATGGAATTCCTAGTGTGTTCTTCCAGGGAATTTTTACTATTTCTTAGCAGATTGTCACTTTCAACTGTTTTCTTCTATGTAACAGGACAGCAAAGGTCATTATGAACAAAGCCTTTAATGTGTCTAACTTGATTTTATTTGGAAACAAAGCTTATAAAATAATTTCTAATTTTTTTGGATCTCGTAGTAGACTCCAATATCATCTCCCCAGGGGCAAATTAAAATGATACTTGTACAGATAGATACAAGTCTCCCAAGTGATAGATTCAAAATTATTTTCTAATATTGTACCAGTATCTAAAATAAGAATGACAGAAGGCTTAATTTAATAATTTAAGTTAATTTTAGCAATATTATAATCAACAGTGAGAAATATATTTGGAAAACATGAATTGACCATGGCCTATCTATTCTATGGCCATACATAGGGAAATTCTATAGCTGAAATCATACCTTTTTTTTTTTTTTCAAGAATAAGCAATTTATGGTGGAAAGAAAACAAACCAATTCATTTGACTGATCAGAATTAATAAAGTGATTAGGTTTTTTGATAGAAATATGGCTTATGGATTCAAACAGTCTAGAATCCAATAATAATACTATAACTCACTAGCTTTATTGTTTTGGCAAGTAAGTAACTCTGTGCCTTACTCTTTTCATTTGTAAAATGGAAATAATAACTGTTTCTACATTACAGAGTTTTTGTGACAGCTATACTTGTTAACACTGTTAAACTGATAACCATAATGTCTAGGATATAGTAAATGGTCATTTATATTTGACTATTATAACTAATATTATTATGTTTAATTCATACTTATCTCTAGGAAAACAGAAAAAAGTTTAAATATACATAAGAAGGAAAGATATCTAAAGTCCCCTGTAAATTATCTTTAATGGTAATTTATAATTTTATTTAAAAATCCCATCCATACAGATACAAGGACATTTAGGAAATAAAAATAATATAAAGTATTTCAAATAAGCCATTGATAATATACATTTATAAGGCCTCTAATACTGTTCATTTAAATATTTGTCAAAAATCTGCCTTATGACTCCCAAAAAGTTTTAAGAAATATGTTGAACACATTTCTGTATACATGGATATATAAATAAAAAGCTTTTTTGGAAAGCTATACACTAACAAATTGGCCCATAAAATGAGTTTCTGTAGTGAATATTTTTATGACTAAGGTATAAGGACTGTACTTTAATTATAGCAGCAGGAATAGTGCTGGTCTCATGCATTTAGTAAACATTTTTCATAGGAAAGTATTCACCAACTGGAAAAAATAGATCCATGTTAAAAGATACATGGTCTTATGAAAATAAGACGCTAACAGAATTTTCAGTGCAAATTAAGGCTGCTTCTAAAAAGAGGAACAATAAGCAGCATATTTGCAAGCATAAAAAGAATTTTGAATTGCATCTGCAGCTTTGTTTGCAATTATAATACAACAGTCATTCATCCCGTTATAAAGGAGCTTGTGAGCTCTGTTAGCTCCTTATTGGTGTTATGAGACAAACAAAAAAATTGCATATTGTATGTTAAGCTTGTTCATTAAATATCTGAATCCCACCCCCCCCAACTCAAGCTGCACATTAAATGTTCCAAATAGTAGGAGGAAACTGTCCTTACTCTCCAAACATCATGAGCATTTCCAGGAATTGCTTCTTTCTTAGACTTTGTGAAATGACAACAGAAAGAGAAATGTTGATTCTCCATCACAGGCAATTTTCTCAATTTTTTTAAATTGAAAAATATCTTCTAAAGCATATTTTAGAAAAGAAGTTTGAAGTCTGAGTTTTATAAGGGTGCGTTATTTAGGTCTCTGAAGGTTGTTCTTTTTTAATTAAAAGTTCAGCATTATTATTTTCTACTAGCAGAAACTCTGCTGGATAATGTATTTTTTATTGACTTATACATAATAAGAGAAATGAGTGTACACAACAATCATTGAGGTTGATGGTTGTCACTTTCTACTAATTACAGCCTTAAAAAGGACATATTTCTGGGGTGCCTGTGTGGCTCAGTCAGTTAAGTATCTGCCTTCTGCTCAGGTCATGATCTCAGCATCCTGGGATCAAGCCCCACATTGAGTCCTACATCAGGCTCCCTGCTCAGTTGGAAGCCTGTTTCTCTCTCTCCTTCTGTCCCTCTCCCCATTTGTTCTCTCTATCTCAAATAAATAAATAAAATCTTAAAACAAAACAAACAAAAAAAAAATAGGACATATTCCTGAATCTGTTTTTGTGGGTCTCTTTGTCATGAGCCTTCATCTATGTCATATGTGAAGAAAACTGACCTTACAGAAAAGTCAAATGTCTACTTGTGATCATTCTTACTGAGAGATGGTAAAGGTCAGAGTTGGCATATAGACACAGAAGAGATAGGCAATGCTCTTATTGCTCCAGATGCCATGACCTCTTCTTATTTGCTGCTCTCCATTCCTGACCTCACTTCCACCAGCCAGCACTGGCTCCCTCAGGTTTTCTGATCTGAGAGGACATCTTCAACACACTCAGTCTTAGCTAGACTTGGTTAGAAGAGAGGCTAGGATATGAACCACAATTCTTAACTTTTAATTGTGGCCATCCTTCCCTTCTCCCAAGTCAGACTCCTATTCAGGGGAAAACAGTTATTGTTTAAGCAACAACAAAGATAATTCTCAAAATTAGCCTTATAACACATTAAGGCACCTGAGAAGCAAACAGCCGCTGACCTAGAGTGATCATTGACCAGTTAATCAATCAATCAATCCACCCATCTATCACCAGCTGGACCCCAAGACCAGACCTTTACTGCTCACTTGCTTGTACTGACATTTGTCCCACATTTTTCCTTAAGCCTTTCTTTCTGGCTCATCTCTTAACTCGGGCAAATCCTGTATGGGCATAACATCAGTTACGTCCGTGATGGAAACTGAAATTACCCCTCAAGTAATAATGACTGCCCACAGGAAGAGCTCTGGCGGCCCAGACCACTAGGCCAGTTTGAGATAAATCCCAACTCACACCTGCACACATGGACATGGAGTGACCTCTAGAATTACCAACAATTACCTTCACCTCATTAGAATATTAAAATCTCCACACAAGGAAGATCACAAACCTCATTTACATGACATACAACATATGTATAGGCATGTTTCCATAAGGCGTTAGCGTGAGTTTATGCCTGCCTCTACATATGATGTCAAGGGTTCCCTATCTAAATATTCATCCTAACCCTAAATAAGAAACCCACTCACCCTTGCTCAGAGAATCATGGCTTTGGAAGTTATTCCCTGTGATCTCCTTATTTGCTGCAAATAAAGTTTCCTTTGTGTGACAACTTACCTGGTGTAGCTTCTGACTCTTGAAGGAGCAAACTCACAATTACAAATTTAACAGTGATATGAAACAGTTGATGGAACAAATTAAAAATAAACCTGTTGTATTTTACCTCAATAATGACCCTCAGGTGTACCTGCAAGGTCATACCTTTCTCCTCAGGTGACCATAAAGGGGAAAATGTCACACAGAAATGGTAAATGTGAAAAGATGAAAAAATCACCAATGTAAGCTGAAAAACGAGGTCACAGCTCTAACTATTCAGAAATACGACAAAATCCAAAATTTTTATTAACGTCAAAAATTAAAATTATATCTTCACTCAACTGATGATTCTTCATGTGTGCCAAATGTTTTGCCCATCAACTCATGTAGAGAGTTTGTTCTTAACATATGAGCATCAGGTGGCATTGTCTGAGTTTCACTTTTAGTATTTCACCCCAGAATTAGTTATTTGTTTGTTAATATCAGTTGTGAAAAAATTGAGCAGAGCAAAAATTGTGTTATTGTGTTTAACAAAAAAATTCTGGACATTTGTCCAGGGGATTAATTGTTATTGTTGATAATAAGACTAGGAAACACCAAATATATCATCTCAGAAAAAGTTGTATCTATGGTAAAAATGCTGCTATTATGAACATAGAAAACTGTATATTTCCGGGCACCTGGGTGGCTCAGTCGGTTAAACAACCGACTTCATTTTGGCTCAGGTTGTGATTTCAGGGTTGTGAGATTGAGCCCCTGCTTATGGTTCTCTCTCCCTGTCTTTCTGCAAACCTCATCCCCTACTGGCACTCTCTCTCTCTGAGAAAAGAAAAGAAAATCACTTATTTTCTGGAGTCTTGCACAGATTTTTATATTTGTAAAACTAACCAATAAATTGTCAGACTATATCAAATTCACATCATCAATAATTAGGACAATCATATTTTTAAAAACATATTTGATGTATAATATTATATTTACAGCAACTTACTACTTTTCTGAAGTACCAAGAATAGATGATTAATGATTTAATGGTCGCATATAGAGGAATTTTACTAATAATGTAAATATGCGCCTACTGCTAATTTTAGGCAAACTAGACAAAGATTAACTTCTTCTACAGTTGTATAAAAGTGATCTATTTTGGCCTTCTGTTTTTTTCAAAATAATGTTTATAGTAACATCTTTGAAATATGAATTATTATATAGTAATTTGATTTGACTTCATTACTGTTATATGTACACACACTCCCCTACATATTTAACCTAAATGTCAATAAATGTTATCATACTTCACGTGTTCAATTTTAAATTAGAGATCCAGGATACTATTACTATGGCCAAAGATAATTATATTAATGCAATTCAGATATTACAATAGAAATGTATATATATTTATCATGACAAATTTTGTTATTAAAAATAAAATGAACTATTTAAATATTATTTATCTAATTATTTAATTCTAAAGTTTTTTAACTAAATTCATCAAATGGAGAGGCCAACCATTCCACTTGCAGTGGAACTTCACTCCACAATTTTTGCTGATTTTACCCTAAGCCTGTGAATGTTCATAATTTTTTGACACTCTTCCATATCCCTTTGATGTAATTCCAGTTCATAAATTCCTTTGACAAACTTTAAACAATCCTGAGTGAATATTTTAATGTCTTTTTTTGTGCTGTATGGGGATTGTATTACATAGATTAATAGATCTTCCTTATGGGAATCTTGGATGAAAAAAAGGAGAATATGCTTAGCGAAATAAGTCAAGCAGAGAAAGACAACTATCATATGATCTCCCTGATATGAGGAAGTGGTGATGCAACATGGAGGCTTAAGTGGGTAGAAGAAGAATAAATGAAACAAGATGGGATTGGGAGGGAGACAAACCATAAGTGACTCTTAATCTCACAAGACAAACTGAGGGTTGCCGAGGGGAGGGGGTTTGGGAGAAGGGGTTGGGATTATGGACATTGGGGAGGGCATGTGATTTGGTGAGTGCTGTGAAGTGTGTAAACCTGGTGATTCACAGACCTGTACCCCTGGGGATAAAAATATATGTTTATAAAAAATAAAAAAAGTATTAAAAAAAAAAAAAAGGAGAATATGAATATAGGTTTCAAATGTTATCACCAAGAAAACCATTCCATACTATTTAACAGTAAGAGCATATTTTATAATTTAGCCAGCAAACCACTTTTGATAATCATGGCTGTTGTGATATGATTCTACCATGATTAAAATGTCTGAAGTAAACCTTTTGTTCAATGAAATGTAATGAATTATATTGTCATGGAAAAAGCTAAAAATAGATTAAATCATCACAAAGCATCTAATTTTCCAAAAAGCACAAAAAATAGTTCTCATACTTCATTAATAGGAGATCACTGGATTGAGGTGAGAAGTGGAGTATAAATCTTTCTGTGAAATATGGGCAGAGGACTGTTTGAAACTATTTTGAAGTTACAGAGTGAGGAAAAATGACAAAGAAGTTACTCGCTATAAGAAAAAAGATGGAGCTGGGACACTTCTTTCTATTAAAATGTTCATAAGCTCACAATATTCTTCTAGTAAAAATTTTTAAAGGTAAGAAAACAAACTTTTTTTTTAAAGATTTATTTATTTATATGACAGAGATCACAAGCAGGCAGAGAGGCAGACAGAGAGAGAGGAGGAAGCAGGCACCCCGCTGAGCAGAGAGCCCGATGTGGGTCTCGATCCCAGGACCCTAGGATCATGACCTGAGCCGAAAGCAGAGGCTTTAACCCACTGAGCCACCCAATCGCCCCAGAAAACAAACTTTTAAAAATTCTTCTCATAGAAAAGCTATTCAAGTCCACAATAAGAATTTTGTTTCTTCCCATGAAATAAATCAAAGCCAAAATGTGGAACTATAAGAAAGAGGCTAAAATTCTGTTTCTATGTTTATATCTGTAACTTTAATTAATTATACATTTATATTTCTGCAATCCCAAATATTGATGATAAATTGTTAAGAATTTATCATGAGTATTAGTTGAATCTTCTGAGCCAAGATGCAAATTATTAATCTGGACTAAAAATGATTCTTTATTGAAAAATGTAAATACAAATCAGGCAATGGAAACTTATACTTGGTAATAAAAGTTTATCTAACACATAATCTGTGGTTTCTAAACTACTCTGGGATCACAAGACTAGATTTCATCATAAACTCTAAATATTTTTAAAAAATAAAAATGTGAAATCTTTAAGTTTCTCCCAAATTTATTCTTCTTAGGATCCATTTGTGTGTGGGAACAAGCAAGGAAAGCATATGTTGAGAAAGGAGTCATTCTTCCCATGGATCCAAAAATACTATAATTTCCTGTTTCTCATCTTATAACTAAGCCTTCTCCTTATGAAGCTACTTCAGTAACTTCTTCTGGGGAAGGGCTCTTTCAGTTTTAAGTTACAGAAACTCAATTCAAATGAACTTAAGCAGAAGAGGTCATTTATAACATCAAGAAATTATGACCAAAACCCAACCAGATGTCATTCCTGTATCTCTCAAAGTTATTTTCACCCAGTGGGAAAAGACTATGAGATGAATTTAATCACAAACAAGAAAACAGATTGATTGGTTGAAATCAAATTCCTGGCAAAATAACCTCCACAGGGTTTAAGAAATTTTGTCCCCTCTGATATTTAAGTAAAGTTGAAGGACAGTACTAATTAGTTAAGCATTTAGTTTACGATGTTGCTTTCAAGTTTTGAACATAGCCATCTTTATTCATTAAGTCTATAAAATGGCTTAATACTGCAGATGGGTTATGAGGAAAGTTTCTTTGGGTACCCTCAGGATCAAATCAGGTATCAGTTAAAATATTGGCCAATATTTAACCTCAGTTATCTGAATAAGTGAATTATATTTAATTGAGAACATAATTCTAATTCTCTTGGAATAATATAATTGTTGTCTGAATTGTTACAGGTCTTTATCAGAAAGGTGAAAAGCTCTAGGGAATTTACTACTATAGTTATCAGTATCAATATTATGGTAAAAACACTTTATATGAAATTTACACTACTAACAAATTTTTACATGTGCAACATAGTAGTGTTTACTACAGGTACATCTTACCAAACTTCAACTTTATACATAACTATTTTTTTTAAAAATTTATTTGGCAGAGAGAAATCACAAGTAGATGGAGAGGCAGGCAGAGAGAGAGAGATCATGACCTGAGCCGAAGGCAGCGGCTTAACCCACTGAGCCACCCAGGCGCGCTATACATAACTATTAATAACAAAGACCCCTTCCCTCCCCACTTGCATTCCCGGAAACCACCATTCTATTCTCTGCTTCTATGTTACACTATTTTGAAAACTTAAAATATTTTTGCATTATTTCTATATTTTTTCCTAAATCCTTTTTTTTTGAGTAAATTAATTATCTACCAAACAACAATATATTGTTTCTTCTTTTGAAAACTTCAAAGTCATTGTAGAAGAATGTGTGTAACATGTGGCAAGTAATTAAAAATTCTCAAGCCAAAGATAATATTAAACAAATGCTGACGTTCTATTTGAATTGCCAGCCTTAAGAGATATAGGAGTGTATTTCACCCAATAGAATGGGTGAAACTTATTTGAAACAGATACAAATAAATGGACTCTAAAAAATGTTATTTATGGGACAATCAGGAAAATTCTATTGTGGGCTGTGTATTAGAAAATATTAAAGAATCATTGTTAACTTTGTTAGGTATGATCATGACATTGTGGTTACATTTTACAATGTTTTCATTATCATACCTAACAAAGTTAAGAAAAATAATAATCTCACCTCCATTACACGGCACTTAGCGCCCACTGCTATTTCTCTAGTTCATTATTTTTTTTTCCTAGTTCATATTTTTTAGGTGAATTGCTTCATCCTTTTCCAGTATGCTCAGCACAATTAATTGCTTTGAATCCTTCAGAGAAGAGAAGGGACAGTAAAGGGAAGGACAGAGCATGGAGAAGAGAAACAAACCTACACCCAGGCTATAGAAAATTGAGTGATCATCTTTAATTTGGGTTATGTTAGCGACTAGTGCTAATTGCTGCATAGGACAAAAATGTATCTCTACTTAACAGATGTAAATTCAGGCCATAAATCCACACTAACAGTACAAACAGGGTAGGATTGTTTCTTGGACTTCTTAGTAGACATTATCTACCTCTCTCAGCCCATATCTTTGAAAAGCACTTTCCTTTTTTTAGGCTTCTGTTATTAAGCACTGCAAGTCAGTTTTTTAATAGAATGGAGCTCAGTGGGGTAGGCCTGAAATCCTGACATGAATCTGAATGCTTTTCACCCTCCGGACAATGATGTTTCTGAATGGGAAGTTCATTAGAAACATTCTCTTCTTTATTTCTCTGAGTGATAGCTAGCAACATGTCCTTCCATATGCATAGGAGAGTCTTTCAGAAGCTCCTGTTCCAGGGAAGCTGCTGTTGGCCAGGAGTAGCTCTGGGACTGGACTCAGCAGCTGGCAATAGTAACTCTTCAGCCACACACAGCAGCAGGCCAACCAGACTCCCATGCATGTATTTTTGTGTGCATCATCAACCAGAGCATTTATGAGTTGCCAATTTGCTCAGGCAGGGCAACACTGAAAAGCAGGCCAGCTTGATCTTTGGCACATCTCTCTCATCATAAACTCAATCCTATTCTTTGGCCAGGCTGACAATCATTTCCAAGGATAAGCCTCATGTTAAAAATCTCAAAATGATTTTACTTTAATTTACTAAGTACTTAATAACATTTGAACCAAATGATAACGTTAATGTAATGGGCCTAAATTTGCCGTTCAAAAATACATTCCTCAGTTATAATCATCATCATGAAGTTTAGCCCTTTTTTTTTTTCCCCTTTTTCAAAGTATAATCAAAATAAAAGTTGGGACTTGGAAGGGAAATGGGACAAAAGAGACCAGGAAAAAAAAGGTTGGAAAAAAAAGGTTAGAAAAAAAGTGGAGATTGGATAAGAATGATCCAACAAGATTTAAGGGAAGAAGTAAGAGAAAAAAGCAGAGAGAGAGGGAAAGAAAAAGATGATAAAGGTAAGATTAGAGAAAAAAGAAAGAACAAAGAAAGGAGTGGAGTGATATACAAAAGAGAACAGATGTTCTGGGATTGAAGGTATTCTCGTATTTTTACCTTCTCTTCCTGTCCAGTTCTTATAATCAGGTGCCCATCCCGGGATCATCCTGAATGAGCCATCCTTCAGCTTTGTGAATTTTCACATTGCGTCTCAAAATTTTACTTATCAAATTTTTACTTATAATAAGAACCATGCATGCAACTCTATGGGTAATGATTAGTTTGTGTAACTCTATGGGTAATGATTAGTTTGTGTGTGATGTGTCCAAAGTGTTGGATGTGAACTATTCCTTATCTGGGATTCAGCTTCAGAAATTCTTCTGCAGCACCTTAGCTCTACCCAGGAATGAGCTTGAGTGGTCTATTTTCAACTCCACAATAAAGGGAAGACACATTAGTGCACTCATTCATTTTCTCTGAAGTAGTTTCAGTCTCTCACTAACCCTACGTAGATATTCATTTTCAGATGATTTTAAAATAGTTTTTGTTCCTGCCAAAGGACTGACCTCTTGAATAGCATCATTTTTTTCCCCATTCTTAAGAAAAGTAAAAATTTTCTTTTATGGCTTTTCATCATTATCCAGAGACTAGTTTTCTGCCCCCCTGTGGATCTACTTCAAGAATAAATATAATATTATGTTGGATTATCTATATATGAAAAGAACCATTCATATGGTGACTAATTCCTCTTGAAATTTTTGAAGTCCATATTGTATTTAGACAGTCCCACAGTATTAGATATGATGAGATCCTAGCATATAAAAATATGGTTCTTCATTTTGAAAATGTACTGCTTATAACACATTTCTTCTCAGTGAAAACACACTTCTTTGGTTTAAGAAACTTCACAAATTAGAAATGTTTTCATCAGATATTGTTTTGCTCAGAGTAACAATATGGATAACAATATGTTATGCAGTGTTGAAACTTATTTGGACGTGTAATACTTTTGTCTTGGATTTTTGATTAATACAAAAAGCTGATATTTATTATTTAGTTTGACCAGTAGAAAAATAGAAATTCAGGATCATGAAAAGACATTTAAAACTATAGGATTAACCTCTAAATAGGATATTATAGATGAGGAAGCCAACAGAAAATTTGTGCATTATAGGTGCATGTCTAATAGACTTCAGATCTGCGTTGTCTGAATCTTTAGTTCCTATTTTTGTTTTTAAATCATCACTCTTTCTAGTAATTGATGATTATTTTAATTAAGTTTTATTTGTAGAAGTCCAGGTTATGAATATACAAATCAACCAAGCAGACCCCATTCAGGCCAAATCTGTCAACCCATGCTAGCTATTTACGTTGATGAATAAACTTACAACCAAACATATCTTGTAAGAAAAACTAATGCAAAATATATAATTAAAATGACAGAGGAGGAAAGAGAGGACAAGAGAGAAAAACAGAAGAAAGAACAGGAGAGACTCCAAGATAAAGTCAGGAAATCCAGCAATTTGAATTATGATATGGAAGGAGGAGACAGAACATAAGAACAATCAGAGAAACTGTAAGAAAGGGTGAAAAAAAATGTCACCAAATTGAGAATAAAAATGAGTTTTCAGAAGAGGCGTTCTGACTGCAATGTTGAATACTTAAAAATTTTGAGTATAATTTATTCAACCAAGAAGGATTATATTATAGGATACAAAACTGATGTGCTAAAGTTTTTTACATACTACACAGATTTTTTTAAGTGTCCATATTTGTTGGTAGAAAGAATTCCAATCTAAAGTCTTTATTTTTTTGTCTATTTCTACTTGTTCTATAAGTAAACTTTCCCATAGCTAGTGGATACTCAATCTACATGAAAGCTATATAGCTTTTTCTAAAATATTTTTATAAGCCCCCAAATTATGGGCTTGAGTCAGATTATCTTGATCTTGATTTGATCTTGACTGTAATCACTTACTTTCTATGTGATATTGGGCACGATACTTGCCATCTATAGCTCATTTTCATTATAAGTAAAACAGGAGAGGAGTAGTTCTTAATCTATCAAGTTGTGGAGATTAAGTAAGATAATGCATGTAATGGATTTGGAAAAGTTGTTTGCCTGACTCATCAATGGCCAATACATTATATTAATTATGGACCCAACAAGCAAAAAACAAAACAAACCAAAAAAAAAGACAACAACAACAAAAAGTCACTCAAATATGTTTAAGTGAAGAGAAGTTAATGGAGAATCTATTTAAAAAGATATGTGGAAAGTTTAGGGAACGAATGAGGAATCTGAAACATTCATGGACTGCAGCAGTAGGGAGTAATTACCACATCTCAGCTTGAAGGGGAAAGAGAGGAACCAACAATAGCCATGCCTGATGAGACCTGGAGCTGTAGTGTAGACAAGGGGAGTGCTCTTTACTTTTTTCTACCATCACCTCCCTGGGCTTTGCATTCTAGAATTGAACCCAAGGAAGAACAAGGAGCCAAGTGTTCATCCCTTATCAGGCTGCTGCCTGAAGCTCAGAGTACAGAGGAGCAGAGATTAAATGAATTTAACCAGAATATTCTTCTACTTCTTTTGACATTCAGCATCCATTTTTGTTTTTTACTTAGATAATATATTTCTTCCCCAAGCATTCTTATCAGTCATCATATCATCAAGGGATGTTGTCAATTTAGTCATATTGCCATTGAGAACATGAACATAAATTAGAACATGAACCATAGCCAAGACTTTTCATATATTAAGACAGGGAAAAGGACAAAGAAATGAACTCTTAGGGGCACCTGGGTGGCTCAGTGGGTTAAAGCCTCTGCCTTCGGCTCAGGTCATGATCTCGGGGTCCTGGGATCGAGCCCTGCATTGGGCTCTCTGCTCAGTAGGGAGCCTGCTTCCCTTCCTGCCTCTCTGCCTACTTGTGATCTCTCTCTCTCTGTCAAATGAATAAATAAAATCTTTAAAAAAAGAAAAAGAAATAAAGAAATGAACACTTAACAAAATACTGCTGTGACAATACCTATGCTAGCAGCTTATAAAGCCTAAATTGGTAACCGCTGATTCCTTCTTACATCATCTCTTCTATGTTTCCCTTAACCTCTGTCAGCACTTCAAATGGTGTGGGTTCTTTATCCAAAGGAGTGACCCAGGTTATCATTTCTGTAAGGTCCAAGAGCTTAATGATCTAGTCCTCACTCCATTGTTGCACATTACTTTTGATCATTACTATTGGATGTATTATCATTAAGATGTACCTCAGTGATTTTCCTTGTATATCTACTCAAAGGATTTAACTGAGAAAATTTAATGATACTATTTACACATGTAACAGACCACTAAGATCTACCAACTACTAGACATACATCTATAATACACAATCCTAAATATGTGTGTTTCAGTGGAAAGAAACTAATGATACATGTTAAGATACCTGGTAACTAGCAGTAGCAGAAAGTAATTCCCACCTGTAGTTGTGATACTGTTCTTGGAGCAAGAGAGGTGACTTTCAGCCACTGACAGACCGCTGAGTTGAAGCCATAGGAGCAAAGGGAGAAACAGCACACTATCTTCTTATTCCCTCTTATGGTCTTGCTTCCAGCCCCCCATCAACTGCAACCAACTGGATACCAATGACCAAGAAAGCCAACTGATGAAACAGAGAAGTGAATAGAAAGGGGAAAATGGAGCTGGTTGGGTAGATACAGAATATGTGGCATATCTGTGCTACTTATGCTTGCTACTTTATTTTATTCTATCTTTATTTTTTAGTGATTATTTATTATTATTATTAGCCTGTCTTCAGCTTTATTTCTACTCCTTCTGGGTCACTGGTGAATCTAGTCATAGCTTTTCAAACAAAACCAAAACTTACTCCGTGGCATGAGTGACAACAAAGAGCTTTCTTGACAAAAAAGTTATCATTTGATCATTTTAATTGCTTTGGGATGTTTAAGGAATTGGATTATGAAGCCTTATTTCCATAGGATAGTACTATATTCCTTGAGGGGTAATAACAGCGTAAATCACAAATAAGTAATTGCAGTTGGAAGTTAACACTTTAAAAAGAACAATCTGACATCAGCTGAGGGCAAAAATAGGTGAAACAAATAGTCTACATTTTTTTGGAAAAGTAATATAAAGAGAAAGAAGCAAGAAATATGTATTAGTGGAAAAGGCAATGTCAAACTTGGACAAGGTCCAGCCTTGAGAAGAAATGAAGCCTAAAACTCTGCAAAGTGTTTTCTAATTTTATTGGCCCTCTAGTCTTGGAGTTGTCTTATAAATTGGATTCCCTAATTGCTTAATAATTCTAGTTAATTACAAAATACTTAAAGGTGGCTATAGCTCTTATACAAGCAAGTAAATTTAAAAAATTAGGACTATATGAGTGCCCATCTGTACCACCCAACACTTAGTTTCCTCCACAGTGAAGAAAAAAGATTCATATGGTCATAGATGGATAATTAAGACTTCGTAAAATGATTACATTTTGTTCCTTAAATTAACACTTTTAATGTTTCCTGAGAACGTGTTTGAATTTCCCTTCTCCATTTGGAAATGCATTTAGAAAACACTTCATTTTTTTGTGATCCAGAATTCTCAGAAATAAATCACAAGCAGATACATATTGTTCAAAAATAATGAGGAAGTACTTTCTGCAGCTTTCATTAGTGGTTGGCAGTGATCCCGGGGCGATTAGGTTGGGAGACTGCACTGAGGCATGTTACCAGTGAACCCCACAAGGTGTTCTCCTCCTTGATACAGGCAACTGCTTTCTGACCTAAGTTGCCTTGCCTCTTGGGAAGATAACAACATTACATATGGTTAAATAAAACCTGAACCTTATACTAGCATGATGAACACTAATCACTGTATCACTGTGAAGCTTATTAAAAATGAATGAAAATCCAGCAAGCAGCTTTTCATCAACATATTCATAAGACTCTCCCCCTCCCCATAGTGGAGAAGTACTCTGCAGCCTCGGCTCAGTGCATTAAAGGCTCCCTCAGTATGCATTGACACAGTGGACCATAGCAGCTCTGAAAGAACCATTATAGTCTATCATGTCAATGGTCTGTGCACGAGGACTCCCTTAGTATGCATTGACACGATACACCATGATGGCTTCAGAACGTATGATTATGATTTCAATGGAAGAACCATAATGGTTGCATTAAGATTTCAGTGAAATTTCAATGGAAGAATCTCATATACTTCTCGTGAGATCATAATGACTCAGATGAGTTTGTTATGATCTCAGTAAAAGTGAAAAAAATAAAATAAAGAGCAACATAGCCAGTAAGATCGGGTTCTTCTGAAGTCGTATTTTTATCCCTTCCCTGTTTAAAGCATTTCCTTCGTTGACACAAATAATAAATAATTGGGGGTGAATTTACTGACAGGTTTACAAAAGGAATGTGAATAATAATAGTAGTGATAACCATAAGCATATATTGATTACTATGCTTACTTGCTATGCCCACCACTGTGCTTACTCCACAGCTATTATCTCATTTCCTACCAAAACCACCCCTGAGATTAATACTATGATTTTTCCTTCATGACACGTGGGAAAACAGGGCCTTAGGAAAGGTAAGCAATTTGCTCAAGGACCTACATGGTCAAATGCTCCAAGAAAATGAGTTTAACAATTGGACTAATCTTACTTTGCCAATTACATAAATTCAAATTTCTGCATTTCAGAATTCCCATGAATGGTCGCCATAAAATCTGAGTTTATTAGTAAGCAATCATGTACATTTAATAAAACCATAAGTAATCACGAATAACCTTTTGCAGAGGTCTTTCAAAAATTTTTCATTCAGTTCTCCTAGCAACATGAGAGAAAGGTATGATGAGTCTCATACTATAAATATGGAGATGAAAACAGAAATCTCTGGTGCATGTCCCATTTATTCAGTGTGCCTCCAAGAAGGTAAAACAGCCCAGGTCATCGACCAGTGGAGCTGGACTTACCTGTATTGCTCCCCACATTCATAAACCTGTTCTAATGAAATCGTAAGCAAAAGTTCAATACAAAAAAGAAGAGGTGAGTTGCTTCTCCTGCAGTAAAGCTCACTCTGTTTGTCCCCCATTTGACCCTTCTGTCTGTTTTTAAGGGAACCCCTCAAACTACGAGAACAATACATTAAATAATTTTAATATTTAACAATCCATGTCTTTGTTTAAAATGTAAGTTGAACCCCACATATATACTGAATTTGTGAAGATGATAGAAACAAGTTTGAACAATCACATGCGTTCTCATCAAACCACTGGAATTCTAGGTAAGGTATAAGATTTTAAATTAACCTCAGTAGAAAGTGCCAGATGAGTGTTCCTCAGGAAACTGGATTTTTATGAAATTCAGGAAGGTGGTATTCTTCACAGTGTGGGAGGGGTTATTAGCAATTGACTATAACAAATATTACATATCATTATAGTATGTTGGTAAGAGGAATTTTACTCCATGCTCCATGTGTTTTTATTTATTTTTTAATTTTTTTAAATATCTTATTTATTTGACAGACAGAGAGTACAAGTAGGCAGAGAAGCAGGCAGAGAGTGAGGAGGAAGCAGGCTCCCTGCAGAGCAGAGCCCCACACAGGGCTCGATCCCAGGATCCTGGGATCATGACCTGAGCCAAAGGCAGAGACTTTAACCCATTGAACCACCCAGGCGCCCCACTCTGTGTTTTTAAATATGGATGAGGTTTAGGAACATTTTAGCCTGGGAAGAATCGTTTTTTATTTACCTCATATTGTTATAGCTGGGACCTTGAACCAGCCAGTGATCCGTGTCATTTTACTGAATATGTCATATTAGAACAGCAGATTAATTCACAGCCAACAATAAACACTCAGGGCAGCTGTAAGCAGCCTCCACTGTAATGTCCAAACAACCACACATGACATTATGCATTAATATTGCTAACCCTGGTAGTAACCCTTTTCATAATAAAAGAGTCCTTTTACTCAGAAAACAAATCACATGGAAATGTCATAATGTTCCCAGAAAAAAACTGTACATGATTACAGAAATATATTGATGGTGGCCAAACAAAAGAAAAAATAATTTGTCATCTTGGTTGATACAGTTTGACTCAGGTAGAAGGAGAAGGGCTTTGGAAAAATAAAATGCAAGCAGAAATATGATGAATGTTATTTTTTTGTTTAGTCTGTGGGCCGCTTATATGTAACTGAGGAATTCGAGCGTGCAAATAAAATTCACATTAACCTGTAAGGGTATTGCTGGAAGAAATATGTACCTATTTTTATCATAAATGTTCCATCTCTCATACCCCCTCAGAAAAAGGTAAAGGACATTCAACTGCACTGAGAAAGCAGTTGCCAATCACAGCCGTGAAGATACTGTCCCTGGGTTATAATTATTGTTCTAAGTTCACTGTGTGATTTCAGAGAGACATCACTGCGTTTCAGTAGCTCAGCCAAAAGCCTCAGATTCTGATCGGTGAGAAGAATGCTGTTTGCTCCTTTTTACCCTCACCAGAATATTGTGATGTTTCGAGATATGATGTCTGTTAAGTGCTTGCTTAGAAAGCAAGTCATTTATAAACACTGATCTTACAGGAGAAAATGTAGGAGCTTGACAGTCCCAGGAAAATGCAGTGACAGATTCTATTCTTTTCCAAACGTAGCCATATATATATATATATAAAACAGGATATAAAATATATATTTTTTAAACAGGATATAAAAAGCTTAGTTTTTAAAGGAATGCAGAGTTAAGAATAAATTCTGAAAAATCACAAGATCCCACCACCATCTTTAGCTGAAATAAAAAATTTGAGAAATATATATTATTGTTGTGTGGTGCCATTGTTTCTCCATTTGCATACTTCAATAATTATATGTACATACATTCACACATAGGCACACATAGGAATATATATATGAATATATATACATATATGTATGGATTGCATATAATTTCTGAATATAGGTAGGTGTGGAGGAATATAGATAGTTTTTTAAGCTGTTTTGATTTAGACAATTTAAGAATTCCATATGCTTTGATAGATCATTTTTTTCTTAGTTGTAATTTTGATAACTAGTTATATATCTTAGTGGCATGGCAAATATTAAGGCAAACAGCCCAATATTCCTGCCAAATATTGCATATTATTTTTCCTTTAAAATTTAAGGATAAATTCATATTTAACTGTTTTACTTAGAACTTCTCATAAAGCAGCAGTATTCTCATAAATGGAATGGGAGACAATACTTTACATAAAGGGCTTGCAGAAGCACCCCATGCCAGCCAGCCTCTACAATTTTAGGGAAGTAATCAGGCACTCTGGTTCCAAGAGCACCTCCTTTCCCTAATTGAGTTGTTCTAAAAGTCTACACACTTTTTCCCATGGGCCCCAACATCTCAAAGTCATCAAAGTGTTTCCATAGTCATAATGTTGTTTCATGATGAACTGAATAATTTTATATTAAAAATAAAATATTAATTAGCATTGTTCAAAGGCCAAGATGCCTTTCAGGAAAGATGGCATTAGCCCTGGACTATTCCCTTCTCCTTTGATTTTCTTCTTTTCCAAAATTTATCTTTCATAACCGTTGATTAAAGTGCCCAGACCTCATGTGTCTTCAATTGCATGTTCTATTAATTGAAATATGTTCGTAAAAGTTACAGAGTGCATTGATTTCCTCCACCTCTAACTAAAATATAAGCGTCATTAGTTTATTTACTGAAGTATTTATAACAGTCTCAGAAAACCTAGAAAAATCAAAACATTGCATAGTACTTCCCTTTCACCCTCAAAACTCAGTTGCACTGTGATAGCTTTCCCAAACCTGACGCAGCTTCCTTCTGTCACAAAGGTAAGATAAGGGGGATTTTTTTTAGCCAAAAGCTGAACAGCAGATTCCCAAAAAGTTGAAACACGCAGAGGAGCAGTTTTATCTTCTATGTCCCTGGAGGGGAGGGATACTCCAAAGAATAAAAGGGCAAGTGAAACTGAGAATCCTTGCTCATTTACATAGAAGTTCTAAGAAGTTCAGAGTACTTAATACATCATTGAGTCAATGCTCAAAGGCAAACTGAATTGCCCATATTTCTGTTCTCA